>NW_028229434.1:1077341-1682862 GCF_041138505.1 Cibotium barometz | reverse complement strand
CCATGGCCTCTTAAGCACCAAGAGACTTGAAAAACCTGCACTGGGCGCTAATTACCAATCCAAACATGCTCTGGTTGTGACCAAACTTTGCAAGCATGTGGGGGGAACCCACCCCCCCATGCTTGCAAAGTTTGGTCCCTATCGGAGCATGTTTGGGTACGATGGTATGGGGAAGGCCCGGATTTTCCATGGCCTCTTAAGCACCAAGAGACTTGAAAAATCCGGACAGGGCGCTAATTACCAATCCAAACATACTCTGATTGTGACCAAACTTTGCAAGCATGTGGGGGGGACCCACCCCCCCATGCTTGCAAAGTTTGGCCCCCATCGGCGGAGCATGTTTGGGTACGATGGTATGGGGAAGGCTCAGATTTTCCATGGCCTCGTAAGCACCAAGAGACTTCAAAAACCCGGACTGGGCGCTAATTACCAATCCAAACATGCTCTGATTGTGACCAAACTTTGCAAGCATTTGGGAGGGACCCACCCCCACATGCTCGCAAAGTTTGGTCACCATCGGAGCATGTTTGGGTACGATGGTATGGGGAAGGCCCGGATTTTCCATGGCCTCGTAAGCACCAAGAGACTTCAAAAACCCGCACTGGGCGCTAATTACCAATCCAAGCATGCTCTGATTGTGACCAAACTTTGCAAGCATGTGGGGGGGACCCACCCCCACATGCTTGCAAAGTTTGGTCCCCATCGGAGCATGTTTACTTGTATAATTGAAGCACTCAACTGCTTGTAGGCTCGCCCATCTTGTTCTCTATCCTGGCCTTTTAAGCACCAAGAGACTTCAAAAACCCGCACTGGGCGCTAATTACCAATCCAAACATGCTCTGATTGTGACCAAGCCTTTCAAGCATGTGGGGGTGGATCCCCCCCATTCTTGCAAAGTTTGATCCCCATCGGAGCATGTTTGGGTACGATGGTATGGGGAAGGCCTGGATTTTCCATGGCCTCTTAAGCACCAAGAGACTTGAAAAATCCGGACTGGGCGCTAATTACCAATCCAAACATGCTCTGATTGTGACCAAACTTTGCAAGCATGTGGGGGGGTCCCACCCCCCCATGCTTACAAAGTCTGGTCCCTATCGGAGCATGTTTGGGTACGATGGTATGGGAAAGGCCCGGATTTTCCATGGCCTCTTAAGCACCAAGAGACTTGAAAAACCCGCACTGGGCGCTAATTACCAATCCAAACATGCTCTGATTGTGACCAAACTTTGCAAGCAGGTGGGGGGGACCCACCCCCACATGCTTGCAAAGTTTGGTCCCCATCGAGCGAAGCATGTTAGTATGGGGAAGGCCCGGATTTTCCATAGCCTCTTAAGCACCAAGAGGCTTGAAAAATCCGGACTGGGCGCTATTTACCAATCCAAACATGCTCTGATTGTGACCAAACTTTGCAAGCATGTGGGGGGGGTCCCACCCCCCCATGCTTAGAAAGTTTGGTCCCTATCGGAGCATGTTTGGGTACGATGGTATGGGGAAGGCCCGGATTCTCCATGGCCTCTTAAGCACCAAGAGAGTTTGAAAAAACCCGCACTGGGCGCTAATTACCAATCCAAACATGCTCTGATTGTGACCAAACTTTGCAAGCAGGTGGGGGGGACCCACCCCCACATGCTTACAAAGTTTGGTCCCCATCGAGCGAAGCATGTTGGTATGGGGAAGGCCGGATTTTCCATAGCCTCTTAAGCACCAAGAGGCTTGAAAAATCTTGACTGGGGGCTAATTACCAATCTAAACATGTTCTGATTGTGACCAAACTTGCAAGCATGTGGGGGGGTCCCACCCCCCATGCTTACAAAGTTTGGTCCCCATCGGAGCATGTTTGGGTACGATGGTATGGGGAAGGCCCGGATTTTCCAGGGCCTCTTAAGCACCAAGAGACTTGAAAACCCGCACTGGGCGCTAATTACCAATCCAAACATGCTCTGATTGTGACCAAACTTTGCAAGCATGTGGGGGGGACCCACCCCCACATGCTTGCAAAGTTTGGTCCCCATCGAGCGAAGCATGTTGGTATGGGGAAGGCCCAGATTTTCCATAGCCTCTTAAGCACCAAGAGGCTTGAAAAATCCGGACTGGGCGCTAATTACCAATCCAAACATGCTCTGATTGTGACCAATCTTTACAAGCATGTGGGGGGGACCCACCCCCACATGCTTGCAAAGTTTGGTCCCCACCATCGGAGCATGTTTGGGTACGATGGTATGGGGAAGGCCCGGATTTTCCATGGCCTCTTAAGCACCAAGAGACTTGAAAAATCCGTACTGGGCGCTAATTACCAATCCAAACATGCTCTGATTATGACCAAACTTTGCAAGCATGTGTGGGGGACCCAGCCCCCATGCTTGCAAAGTTTGGTCCCTATCGGAGCATGTTTGGGTACGATGGTATGGGGAAGGCCCGGATTTTCCATGGCCTCTTAAGCACCAAGAGACTTGAAAAACCTGCACTGGGCGCTAATTACCAATCCAAACATGCTCTGGTTGTGACCAAACTTTGCAAGCATGTGGGGGGGACCCACCCCCCCATGCTTGCAAAGTTTGGTCCCTATCGGAGCATGTTTGGGTACGATGGTATGGGGAAGGCCCGGATTTTCCATGGCCTCTTAAGCACCAAGAGACTTGAAAAATCCGGACTGGGCGCTAATTACCAATCCAAACATACTCTGATTGTGACCAAACTTTGCAAGCATGTGGGGGGGACCCACGCCCCCATGCTTGCAAAGTTTGGTCCCCATCGGCGGAGCATGTTTGGGTACGATGGTATGGGGAAGGCCCGGATTTTCCATGGCCTCTTAAGCACCAAGAGACTTGAAAAGTCCGAACTGGGCGCTAATTACCAATCCAAACATACTCTGATTGTGACCAAACTTTGCAAGCATGTGGGGGGGGGTCACCCCCACATGCTTGCAAAGTTTGGTCCCCATCGAGCGAAGCATGTTAGTATGGGGAAGGCCCGGATTTTCCATAGCCTCTTAAGCACCAAGAGGCTTGAAAAATCCGGACTGGGCGCTATTTACCAATCCAAACATGCTCTGATTGTGACCAAACTTTGCAAGCATGTGGGGGGGTCCCACCCCCCCATGCTTACAAAGTCTGGTCCCTATCGGAGCATGTTTGGGTACGATGGTATGGGGAAGGCCCGGATTTTCCCAGGGCCTCTTAAGCACCAAGAGACTTGAAAAACCCGCACTCGGCGCTAAGTACCAATCCAAACATGCTCTGATTGTGACCAAACTTTGCAAGCATGTGGGGGGGACCCACCCCCACATGCTTGCAAAGTTTGGTCCCCATCGAGTGAAGCATGTTGGTACGGGGAAGGCCCAGATTTTCCATAGCCTCTTAAGCACCAAGAGGCTTGAAAAATCCGGACTGGGCGCTAATTACCAATCCAAACATGCTCTGATTGTGACCAATCTTTGCAAGCATGTGGGGGGGACCCACCCCCACATGCTTGCAAAGTTTGGTCCCCACCATCGGAGCATGTTTGGGTACGATGGTATGGGGAAGGCCCGGATTTTCCATGGCCTCTTAAGCACCAAGAGATTTGAAAAATCCGGACTCGGCGCTAATTACCAATCCAAACATGCTCTGATTGTGACCAAACTTTGCAAGCATGTGGGGGGACCCAGCCCCCATGCTTGCAAAGTTTGGTCCCTATCGGAGCATGTTTGGGTACGATGGTATGGGGAAGGCCCGGATTTTCCATGGCCTCTTAAGCACCAAGAGACTTGAAAAACCCGCACTGGGCGCTAATTACCAATCCAAACATGCTCTGGTTGTGACCAAACTTTGCAAGCATGTGGGGGGGACCCACCCCCCCATGCTTGCAAAGTTTGGTCCCTATCGGAGCATGTTTGGGTACGATGGTATGGGGAAGGCCCGGATTTTCCATGGCCTCTTAAGCACCAAGAGACTTGAAAAATCCGGACTGGGCGCTAATTACCAATCCAAACATACTCTGATTGTGACCAAACTTTGCAAGCATGTGGGGGGGGACCCACCCCCCCATGCTTGCAAAGTTTGGTCCCCATCGGCGGAGCATGTTTGGGTACGATGGTATGGGGAAGGCTCGGAATTTCCATGGCCTCGTAAGCACCAAGAGACTTGGAAAATCCAGACTGGGCGCTCATTACCAATCCAAACATGCTCTGATTGTGACCAAACTTTGCAAGCATGTGAGCGGGACCCACCCCCCCATGCTTGCAAAGTTTGGTCCCCATCGGAGCATGTTTGGGTACGATGGTATGGGGAAGGCCCGGATTTTCCATGGCCTCGTAAGCACCAAGAGACTTGAAAAATCCGGACTGGGCGCTAATTACCAATCCAAACATGCTCTGATTGTGACCAAACTTTGCAAGAATGTGGCGGGAACCCACCCCCACATGGTTGCAAAGTTTGGTCCCCATCGAAGCATGTTTGGGTACGATGGTATGGGGAAGGCCCGGATTTTCCATGGCCTCGTAAGCACCAAGAGACTTCAAAAACCCGGACTGGGCGCTAATTACCAATCCAAACATGCTCTGATTGTGACCAAACTTTTCAAGCATGTGGGGGGGACCCACCCCCACATGCTTGCAAAGTCTGGTCCCCATCCGAGCATGCTTGGGTACGATGGTATGGGGAAGGCCCGGATTTTCCATGGCCTCGTAAGCACCAAGAGACTTCAAAAACCCGCACTGGGCGCTAATTACCAATCCAAGCATGCTCTGATTGTGACCAAACTTTGCAAGCATGTGGGGGGGACCCACCCCCACATGCTTGCAAAGTTTGGTCCCCATCAGAGCATGTTAGGGTACGATGGTATGGGGAAGGCCCGGATTTTCCATGGCCTTTGAAGCACCAAGAGACTTCAAAAACCCGCACTGGGCGCCAATTACCAATCCAAACATGCTCTGATTGTGACCAAACTTTTCAAGCATGCGGGGGTGGGTCCCCCCCATGCTTGCAAAGTTTGGTCCCCATCGGAGCATGTTTGGGTACGATGGTATGGGGAAGGCCCGGATTTTCCATGGCCTCTTAACCACCAAGAGACTTGAAAAATATGGGCACAAATTACCAATCCAAACATGCTCTGATTGTGACCAAACTTTTCAAGCATGTGGGGGAGACCCACCCTCACGTGCTTGCAAAGTTTGGTCCCCATCGGAGCATGTTTGGGTACGATGGTATGGGGAAGGCTCGGATTTTCCATGGCCTCGTAAGCCCGAAGAGACTTGAAAAATCTGGACTGGGCGCTAATTACCAATCCAAACATGCTCTGATTGTGACCAAACTTTGCAAGCATGTGGGGGGGACCCATCCCCCCATGCTTGCAAAGTTTGGTCCCCATCGGAGCATGTTTGGGTACGATGGTATGGGGAAGGCCCGGATTTTCCATGGCCTCGTAAGCACCAAGAGACTTGAAAAATCTGGACTGGGCGCTAATTACCAATCGAAACATGCTCTGATTGTGACCAAACTTTGCAAGCATGTGGGGGGGACCCACCCCCACATGCTTGCAAAGTTTGGTCCCCATTGGAGCATGTTTGGGTACGATGGTATGGGGAAGGCCCGGATTTTCCATGGCCCCGTAAGCACCAAGAGACTTCAAAAACCCGGACTGGGCGCTAATTACCAATCCAAACATGCTCTGATTGTGACCAAACTTTGTAAGCATTTGGGAGGGACCCACCCCCACATGCTCGCAAAGTTTGGTCACCATCGGAGCATGTTTGGGTACGATGGTATGGGGAAGGCCCGGATTTTCCATGGCCTCGTAAGCACCTAGAGACTTCAAAAACCCGCACTGGGTGCTAATTACCAATCCAAGCATGCTCTGATTGTGACCAAACTTTGCAAGCATGTGGGGGGGACCCAGCCCCCATGCTTGCAAAGTTTGGTCCCTATCGGAGCATGTTTGGGTACGATGGTATGGGGAAGGCCCAGATTTTCCATGGCCTCTTAAGCACCAAGAGACTTGAAAAACCTGCACCTGGGCGCTAATTACCAATCCAAACATGCTCTGATTGTGACCAAGCTTTTCAAGCATGTGGGGGTGGGTCCCCCCCCATGCTTGCAAAGTTTGGTCCCCATCGGAGCATGTTTGGGTACGATGGTATGGGGAAGGCCTGGATTTTCCATGGCCTCTTAAGCACCAAGAGACTTGAAAGATCCGGACTGGGCGCTAATTACCAATCCAAACATGCTCTGATTGTGACCAAACTTTGCAAGCATGTGGGGGGGTCCCACCCCCCCATGCTTACAAAGTGTGGTCCCTATCGGAGCATGTTTGGGTACGATGGTATGGGGAAGGCCCGGATTTTCCATGGCCTCTTAAGCACCAAGAGACTTAAAAAACCAGCACTGGGCGCTAATTACCAATCCAAACATGCTCTGATTGTGACCAAACTTTGCAAGCAAGTGGGGGGGACCCACCCCCACATGCTTGCAAAGTTTGGTCCCCATCGAGCGAAGCATGTTGGTATGCGGAAGGCCCGGATTTTCCATAGCCTCTTAAGCACCAAGAGGCTTGAAAAATCCGGACTGGGCGCTAATTACCAATCCAAACATGCTCTGATTGTGACTAGACTTTGCAAGCATGTGGGGGGGTCCCACCCCCCCATGCTTACAAAGTCTGGTCCCTATCGGAGCATGTTTGGGTACGATGGTATGGGGAAGGCCCGGATTTTCCAGGGCCTCTTAAGCACCAAGAGACTTGAAAAACCCGCACTGGGCGCTAATTACCAATCCAAACATGCTCTGATTGTGACCAAACTTTGCAAGCATGTGGGGGGGACCCACCCCCACATGCTTGCAAAGTTTGGTCCCCATCGAGCGAAGCATGTTGGTATGGGAAAGGCCCAGATTTTCCATAGCCTCTTAAGCACCAAGAGGCTTGAAAAATCCGGACTGGGCGCTAATTACCAATCCAAACATGCTCTGATTGTGACCAATCTTTGCAAGCATGTGGGGGGGACCCACCCCCACATGCTTGCAAAGTTTGGTCCCCACCATCGGAGCATGTTTGGGTACGATGGTATGGGGAAGGCCCGGATTTTCCATGGCCTCTTAAGCACCAAGAGACGTGAAAAATCCGGACTGGGCGCTAATTACCAATCCAAACATGCTCTGATTGTGACCAAACTTTGCAAGCATGTGGGGGGGACCCAGCCCCCATACTTGCAAAGTTTGGTCCCTATCGGAGCATGTTTGGGTACGATGGTATGGGGAAGGCCCGGATTTTCCATGGCCTCTTAAGCACCAAGAGACTTGAAAAACCTGCACTGGGCGCTAATTACCAATCCAAACATGCTCTGGTTGTGACCAAACTTTGCAAGCATGTGGGGGGGACCCACCCCCCCATGCTTGCAAAGTTTGGTCCCTATCGGAGCATGTTTGGGTACGATGGTATGGGGAAGGCCCGGATTTTCCATGGCCTCTTAAGCACCAAGAGACTTGAAAAATCCGGACTGGGCGCTAATTACCAATCCAAACATGCTCTGATTGTGACCAAACTTTTCAAGCATGTGGGGGTGGGTCCCCCCCCCATGCTTGCAAAGTTTGGTCCCCATCGGAGCATGTTTGGGTACGATGGTATGGGGAAGGCTCGGAATTTCCATGGCCTCGTAAGCACCAAGAGACTTGAGAAATCCAGACTGGGCGCTCATTACCAATCCAAACATGCTCTGATTGTGACCAAACTTTGCAAGCATGTGAGGGGGACCCAAGTTTGGTCCCCATCGGAGCATGTTTGGGTACGATGGTATGGGGAAGGCCCGGATTTTCCATGGCCTCGTAAGCACCAAGAGACTTGAAAAATCCGGACTGGGCGCTAATTACCAATCCAAACATGCTCTGATTGTGACCAAACTTTGCAAGAATGTGGGGGGGACCCACCCCCACATGCTTGCAAAGTTTGGTCCCCATCGGAGCATGTTTGGGTACGATGGTATGGGGAAGGCCCGGATTTTCCATGGCCTCGTAAGCACCAAGAGACTTCAAAAACCCGGACTGGGCGCTAATTACCAATCCAAACATGCTCTGATTGTGACCAAACTTTGCAAGCATGTGGGGGGGACCCACCCCCACATGCTTGCAAAGTTTGGTCCCCATCGGAGCATGTTTGGGTACGCTGGTATGGGGAAGGCCCGGATTTTCCATGGCCTCGTAAGCACCAAGAGACTTCAAAAACCCGCACTGGGCGCTAATTACCAATCCAAGCATGCTCTGATTGTGACCAAACTTTGCAAGCATGTGGGGGGGACCCACCCCCACATGCTTGCAAAGTTTGGTCCCCATCAAAGCATGTTTGGGAACGATGGTATGGGGAAGGCCCGGATTTTCCATGGCCTTTGAAGCACCAAGAGACTTCAGAAACCCGCACTGGGCGCTAATTACCAATCCAAACATGCTCTGATTGTGACCAAACTTTTCAAGCATGTGGGGGTGGGTCCCCCCCCCCATGCTTGCAAAGTTTGGTCCCCATCGGAGCATGTTTGGGTACGATGGTATGGGGAAGGCCCGGATTTTCCATGGCCTCTTAAGCACCAAGAGACTTGAAAAATATGGGCGCAAATTACCAATCCAAACATGCTCTGATTGTGACCAAACTTTGCAAGCATGTGGGGGAGACCCACCCTCACGTGCTTGCAAAGTCTGGTCCCCATCGGAGCATGTTTGGGTACGATTGTATGGGGAAGGCTCGGATTTTCCATGGCCTCGTAAGCACGAAGAGACTTGAAAAATCCGGACTGGGCGCTAATTACCAATCCAAACATGCTCTGATTGTGACCAAACTTTGCAAGCATGTGGAGGGGACCCACCCCCCCATGCTTGCAAAGTTTGGTCCCCATCGGAGCATGTTTGGGTACGATGGTATGGGGAAGGCCCGGATATTCCATGGCCTCGTAAGCACCAAGAGACTTGAAAAATCCGGACTGGGCGCTAATTACCAATCCAAACATGCTCTGATTGTGACCAAACCTTGCAAGCATGTGGGGGGGACCCACTCCCACATGCTTGCAAAGTTTGGTCCCCATCGGAGCATGTTTGGGTACGATGGTATGGGGAAGGCCCGGATTTTCCATGGCCACGTAAGCACCAAGAGACTTCAAAAACCCGCACTGGGCGCTAATTACCAATCCAAACATGCTCTGATTGTGACCAAACTTTGCAAGCATTTGGGAGGGACCCACCCCCACATGCTCGCAAAGTTTGGTCACCATCGGAGCATGTTTGGGTACGATGGTATGGGGAAGGCCCGGATTTTCCATGGCCTCGTAAGCACCAAGAGACTTCAAAAACCCGCACTGGGCGCTAATTACCAATCCAAGCATGCTCTGATTGTGACCAAACTTTGCAAGCATGTGGGGGTGGGTCCCCCCCCATGCTTGCAAAGTTTGGTCCCCATCGGAGCATGTTTGGGTACGATGGTATGGGGAAGGCCTGGATTTTCCATGGCCTCTTAAGCACCAAGAGACTTGAAAAATCCGGACTGGGCGCTAATTACCAATCCAAACATGCTTTGATTGTGACAAAACTTTGCAAGCATGTGGGGGGGTCCCACCCCCCCATGCTTAGAAAGTTTGGTCCCTATCGGAGCATGTTTGGGTACGATGGTATGGGGAAGGCCCGGATTCTCCATGGCCTCTTAAGCACCAAGAGAGTTTGAAAAACCCGCACTGGGCGCTAATTACCAATCCAAACATGCTCTGATTGTGACCAAACTTTGCAAGCAGGTGGGGGGGACCCACCCCCACATGCTTGCAAAGTTTGGTCCCCATCGAGCGAAGCATGTTGGTATGGGGAAGGCCCGGATTTTCCATAGCCTCTTAAGCACCAAGAGGCTTGAAAAATCTTGACTGGGGGCTAATTACCAATCTAAACATGTTCTGATTGTGACCAAACTTTGCAAGCATGTGGGGGGGTCCCACCCCCCATGCTTACAAAGTTTGGTCCCCATCGGAGCATGTTTGGGTACGATGGTATGGGGAAGGCCCGGATTTTCCAGGGCCTCTTAAGCACCAAGAGACTTGAAAAACCCACACTGGGCGCTAATTACCAATCCAAACATGCTCTGATTGTGACCAAACTTTGCAAGCATGTGGGGGGGACCCACCCCCACATGCTTGCAAAGTTTGGTCCCCATCGAGCGAAGCATGTTGGTATGGGGAAGGCCCAGATTTTCCATAGCCTCTTAAGCACCAAGAGGCTTGAAAAATCCGGACTGGGCGCTAATTACCAATCCAAACATGCTCTGATTGTGACCAATCTTTACAAGCATGTGGGGGGGACCCACCCCCACATGCTTGCAAAGTTTGGTCCCCACCATCGGAGCATGTTTGGGTACGATGGTATGGGGAAGGCCCGGATTTTCCATGGCCTCTTAAGCACCAAGAGACTTGAAAAATCCGGACTGGGCGCTAATTACCAATCCAAACATGCTCTGATTATGACCAAACTTTGCAAGCATGTGGGGGGGACCCAGCCCCCATACTTGCAAAGTTTGGTCCCTATCGGAGCATGTTTGGGTACGATGGTATGGGGAAGGCCCGGATTTTCCATGGCCTCTTAAGCACCAAGAGACTTGAAAAACCTGCACTGGGCGCTAATTACCAATCCAAACATGCTCTGGTTGTGACCAAACTTTGCAAGCATGTGGGGGGGACCCACCCCCCCATGCTTGCAAAGTTTGGTCCCTATCGGAGCATGTTTGGGTACGATGGTATGGGGAAGGCCCGGATTTTCCATGGCCTCTTAAGCACCAAGAGACTTGAAAAATCCGGACTGGGCGCTAATTACCAATCCAAACATGCTCTGATTGTGACCAAACTTTTCAAGCATGTGGGGGTGGGTCCCCCCCCCATGCTTGCAAAGTTTGGTCCCCATCGGAGCATGTTTGGGTACGATGGTATGGGGAAGGCTCGGAATTTCCATGGCCTCGTAAGCACCAAGAGACTTGAGAAATCCAGACTGGGCGCTCATTACCAATCCAAACATGCTCTGATTGTGACCAAACTTTGCAAGCATGTGGGGGGGACCCACCCCCCCATGCTTACAAAGTTTGGTCCCCGCATGTTTGGGTACGATGGTATGGGGAAGGCTCGGAATTTCCATGGCCTCGTAAGCACCAAGAGACTTGAAAAATCCAGACTGGGCGCTCATTACCAATCCAAACATGCTCTGATTGTGACCAAACTTTGCAAGCATGTGAGGGGGACCCACCCCCCCATGCTTGCAAAGTTTGGTACCCATCGGAGCATGTTTGGGTACGATGGTATGGGGAAGGCCCGGATTTTCCATGGCCTCGTAAGCAACTAGAGACTTGAAAAATCCGGACTGGGCGCTAATTACCAATCCAAACATGCTCTGATTGTGACCAAACTTTGCAAGAATGTGGGGAGGACCCACCTCCACATGCTTGCAAAGTTTGGTCCCCATCGGAGCATGTTTGGGTACGATGGTATGGGGAAGGCCCGGATTTTCCATGGCCTCGTAAGCACAAAGAGACTTCAAAAACCCGCACTGGGCGCTAATTACCACTCCAAACATGCTCTGATTGTGACCAAACTTTGCAAGCATGTGGGGGGGACCCACCCCCCCATGCTTGCAAAGTTTGGTCCCCATCGGAGCATGTTTGGGTACGATGGTATGGGGAAGGCCCGGATTTTCCATGGCCTCGTAAGCACCAAGAGACTTCAAAAACCCGCACTGGGCGCTAGTTACCAATCCAAACATGCTCTGACTGTGACCAAACTTTTCAAGCATGTGGGGGTGGGTCCCCCCCCCCATTCTTGCAAAGTTTGGTCCCCATCGGAGCATGTTTGGGTACGATGGTATGGGGAAGGCCCGGATTTTCCATGGCCTCTTAAGCACCAAGAGACTTGAAAAATATGGGCGCAAATTACCAATCCAAACATGCTCTGATTGTGACCAAACTTTGCAAGCATGTGGGGGAGACCCACCCTCACGTGCTCGCAAAGTTTGGTCCCCATCAGAGCATGTTTGGGTACGATGGTATGGGGAAGGCCCGGATTTTCCATGGCCTCGTAAGCACGAAGAGACTTGAAAAATCCGGACTGGGCGCTAATTACCAATCCAAACATGCTCTGATTGTGACCAAACTTTGCAAGCATGTGGGGGGGACCCACCCCCCCATGCTTGCAAAGTTTGGTCCCCATCGGAGCATGCTTGGGTACGATGGTATGGGGAAGGCCCGGATATTCCATGGCCTCGTAAGCACCAAGAGACTTGAAAAATCCGGACTGGGCGCTAATTACCAATCCAAACATGCTCTGATTGTGACCAAACTTTTCAAGCATGCGGGGGTGGGTCCCCCCCATGCTTGCAAAGTTTGGTCCCCATCGGAGCATGTTTGGGTACGATGGTATGGGGAAGGCCCGGATTTTCCATGGCCTCTTAACCACCAAGAGACTTGAAAAATATGGGCACAAATTACCAATCCAAACATGCTCTGATTGTGACCAAACTTTTCAAGCATGTGGGGGAGACCCACCCTCACGTGCTTGCAAAGTTTGGTCCCCATCGGAGCATGTTTGGGTACGATGGTATGGGGAAGGCTCGGATTTTCCATGGCCTCGTAAGCACGAAGAGACTTGAAAAATCTGGACTGGGCGCTAATTACCAATCCAAACATGCTCTGATTGTGACCAAACTTTGCAAGCATGTGGGGGGGACCCATCCCCCCATGCTTGCAAAGTTTGGTCCCCATCGGAGCATGTTTGGGTACGATGGTATGGGGAAGGCCCGGATTTTCCATGGCCTCGTAAGCACCAAGAGACTTGAAAAATCTGGACTGGGCGCTAATTACCAATCGAAACATGCTCTGATTGTGACCAAACTTTGCAAGCATGTGGGGGGGACCCACCCCCACATGCTTGCAAAGTTTGGTCCCCATTGGAGCATGTTTGGGTACGATGGTATGGGGAAGGCCCGGATTTTCCATGGCCCCGTAAGCACCAAGAGACTTCAAAAACCCGGACTGGGCGCTAATTACCAATCCAAACATGCTCTGATTGTGACCAAACTTTGTAAGCATTTGGGAGGGACCCACCCCCACATGCTCGCAAAGTTTGGTCACCATCGGAGCATGTTTGGGTACGACGGTATGGGGAAGGCCCGGATTTTCCATGGCCTCGTAAGCACCTAGAGACTTCAAAAACCCGCACTGGGTGCTAATTACCAATCCAAGCATGCTCTGATTGTGACCAAACTTTGCAAGCATGTGGGGGGGACCCAGCCCCCATGCTTGCAAAGTTTGGTCCCTATCGGAGCATGTTTGGGTACGATGGTATGGGGAAGGCCCAGATTTTCCATGGCCTCTTAAGCACCAAGAGACTTGAAAAACCTGCACCTGGGCGCTAATTACCAATCCAAACATGCTCTGATTGTGACCAAGCTTTTCAAGCATGTGGGGGTGGGTCCCCCCCCATGCTTGCAAAGTTTGGTCCCCATCGGAGCATGTTTGGGTACGATGGTATGGGGAAGGCCTGGATTTTCCATGGCCTCTTAAGCACCAAGAGACTTGAAAGATCCGGACTGGGCGCTAATTACCAATCCAAACATGCTCTGATTGTGACCAAACTTTGCAAGCATGTGGGGGGGTCCCACCCCCCCATGCTTACAAAGTGTGGTCCCTATCGGAGCATGTTTGGGTACGATGGTATGGGGAAGGCCCGGATTTTCCATGGCCTCTTAAGCACCAAGAGACTTAAAAAACCAGCACTGGGCGCTAATTACCAATCCAAACATGCTCTGATTGTGACCAAACTTTGCAAGCAAGTGGGGGGGACCCACCCCCACATGCTTGCAAAGTTTGGTCCCCATCGAGCGAAGCATGTTGGTATGCGGAAGGCCCGGATTTTCCATAGCCTCTTAAGCACCAAGAGGCTTGAAAAATCCGGACTGGGCGCTAATTACCAATCCAAACATGCTCTGATTGTGACTAGACTTTGCAAGCATGTGGGGGGGTCCCACCCCCCCATGCTTACAAAGTCTGGTCCCTATCGGAGCATGTTTGGGTACGATGGTATGGGGAAGGCCCGGATTTTCCAGGGCCTCTTAAGCACCAAGAGACTTGAAAAACCCGCACTGGGCGCTAATTACCAATCCAAACATGCTCTGATTGTGACCAAACTTTGCAAGCATGTGGGGGGGACCCACCCCCACATGCTTGCAAAGTTTGGTCCCCATCGAGCGAAGCATGTTGGTATGGGAAAGGCCCAGATTTTCCATAGCCTCTTAAGCACCAAGAGGCTTGAAAAATCCGGACTGGGCGCTAATTACCAATCCAAACATGCTCTGATTGTGACCAATCTTTGCAAGCATGTGGGGGGGACCCACCCCCACATGCTTGCAAAGTTTGGTCCCCACCATCGGAGCATGTTTGGGTACGATGGTATGGGGAAGGCCCGGATTTTCCATGGCCTCTTAAGCACCAAGAGACGTGAAAAATCCGGACTGGGCGCTAATTACCAATCCAAACATGCTCTGATTGTGACCAAACTTTGCAAGCATGTGGGGGGGACCCAGCCCCCATACTTGCAAAGTTTGGTCCCTATCGGAGCATGTTTGGGTACGATGGTATGGGGAAGGCCCGGATTTTCCATGGCCTCTTAAGCACCAAGAGACTTGAAAAACCTGCACTGGGCGCTAATTACCAATCCAAACATGCTCTGGTTGTGACCAAACTTTGCAAGCATGTGGGGGGGACCCACCCCCCCATGCTTGCAAAGTTTGGTCCCTATCGGAGCATGTTTGGGTACGATGGTATGGGGAAGGCCCGGATTTTCCATGGCCTCTTAAGCACCAAGAGACTTGAAAAATCCGGACTGGGCGCTAATTACCAATCCAAACATGCTCTGATTGTGACCAAACTTTTCAAGCATGTGGGGGTGGGTCCCCCCCCCATGCTTGCAAAGTTTGGTCCCCATCGGAGCATGTTTGGGTACGATGGTATGGGGAAGGCTCGGAATTTCCATGGCCTCGTAAGCACCAAGAGACTTGAGAAATCCAGACTGGGCGCTCATTACCAATCCAAACATGCTCTGATTGTGACCAAACTTTGCAAGCATGTGAGGGGGACCCAAGTTTGGTCCCCATCGGAGCATGTTTGGGTACGATGGTATGGGGAAGGCCCGGATTTTCCATGGCCTCGTAAGCACCAAGAGACTTGAAAAATCCGGACTGGGCGCTAATTACCAATCCAAACATGCTCTGATTGTGACCAAACTTTGCAAGAATGTGGGGGGGACCCACCCCCACATGCTTGCAAAGTTTGGTCCCCATCGGAGCATGTTTGGGTACGATGGTATGGGGAAGGCCCGGATTTTCCATGGCCTCGTAAGCACCAAGAGACTTCAAAAACCCGGACTGGGCGCTAATTACCAATCCAAACATGCTCTGATTGTGACCAAACTTTGCAAGCATGTGGGGGGGACCCACCCCCACATGCTTGCAAAGTTTGGTCCCCATCGGAGCATGTTTGGGTACGCTGGTATGGGGAAGGCCCGGAATTTCCATGGCCTCGTAAGCACCAAGAGACTTCAAAAACCCGCACTGGGCGCTAATTACCAATCCAAGCATGCTCTGATTGTGACCAAACTTTGCAAGCATGTGGGGGGGACCCACCCCCACATGCTTGCAAAGTTTGGTCCCCATCAAAGCATGTTTGGGAACGATGGTATGGGGAAGGCCCGGATTTTCCATGGCCTTTGAAGCACCAAGAGACTTCAGAAACCCGCACTGGGCGCTAATTACCAATCCAAACATGCTCTGATTGTGACCAAACTTTTCAAGCATGTGGGGGTGGGTCCCCCCCCCCATGCTTGCAAAGTTTGGTCCCCATCGGAGCATGTTTGGGTACGATGGTATGGGGAAGGCCCGGATTTTCCATGGCCTCTTAAGCACCAAGAGACTTGAAAAATATGGGCGCAAATTACCAATCCAAACATGCTCTGATTGTGACCAAACTTTGCAAGCATGTGGGGGAGACCCACCCTCACGTGCTTGCAAAGTCTGGTCCCCATCGGAGCATGTTTGGGTACGATTGTATGGGGAAGGCTCGGATTTTCCATGGCCTCGTAAGCACGAAGAGACTTGAAAAATCCGGACTGGGCGCTAATTACCAATCCAAACATGCTCTGATTGTGACCAAACTTTGCAAGCATGTGGAGGGGACCCACCCCCCCATGCTTGCAAAGTTTGGTCCCCATCGGAGCATGTTTGGGTACGATGGTATGGGGAAGGCCCGGATATTCCATGGCCTCGTAAGCACCAAGAGACTTGAAAAATCCGGACTGGGCGCTAATTACCAATCCAAACATGCTCTGATTGTGACCAAACCTTGCAAGCATGTGGGGGGGACCCACTCCCACATGCTTGCAAAGTTTGGTCCCCATCGGAGCATGTTTGGGTACGATGGTATGGGGAAGGCCCGGATTTTCCATGGCCACGTAAGCACCAAGAGACTTCAAAAACCCGCACTGGGCGCTAATTACCAATCCAAACATGCTCTGATTGTGACCAAACTTTGCAAGCATTTGGGAGGGACCCACCCCCACATGCTCGCAAAGTTTGGTCACCATCGGAGCATGTTTGGGTACGATGGTATGGGGAAGGCCCGGATTTTCCATGGCCTCGTAAGCACCAAGAGACTTCAAAAACCCGCACTGGGCGCTAATTACCAATCCAAGCATGCTCTGATTGTGACCAAACTTTGCAAGCATGTGGGGGTGGGTCCCCCCCCATGCTTGCAAAGTTTGGTCCCCATCGGAGCATGTTTGGGTACGATGGTATGGGGAAGGCCTGGATTTTCCATGGCCTCTTAAGCACCAAGAGACTTGAAAAATCCGGACTGGGCGCTAATTACCAATCCAAACATGCTTTGATTGTGACAAAACTTTGCAAGCATGTGGGGGGGTCCCACCCCCCCATGCTTAGAAAGTTTGGTCCCTATCGGAGCATGTTTGGGTACGATGGTATGGGGAAGGCCCGGATTCTCCATGGCCTCTTGAGCACCAAGAGAGTTTGAAAAACCCGCACTGGGCGCTAATTACCAATCCAAACATGCTCTGATTGTGACCAAACTTTGCAAGCAGGTGGGGGGGACCCACCCCCACATGCTTGCAAAGTTTGGTCCCCATCGAGCGAAGCATGTTGGTATGGGGAAGGCCCGGATTTTCCATAGCCTCTTAAGCACCAAGAGGCTTGAAAAATCTTGACTGGGGGCTAATTACCAATCTAAACATGTTCTGATTGTGACCAAACTTTGCAAGCATGTGGGGGGGTCCCACCCCCCATGCTTACAAAGTTTGGTCCCCATCGGAGCATGTTTGGGTACGATGGTATGGGGAAGGCCCGGATTTTCCAGGGCCTCTTAAGCACCAAGAGACTTGAAAAACCCACACTGGGCGCTAATTACCAATCCAAACATGCTCTGATTGTGACCAAACTTTGCAAGCATGTGGGGGGGACCCACCCCCACATGCTTGCAAAGTTTGGTCCCCATCGAGCGAAGCATGTTGGTATGGGGAAGGCCCAGATTTTCCATAGCCTCTTAAGCACCAAGAGGCTTGAAAAATCCGGACTGGGCGCTAATTACCAATCCAAACATGCTCTGATTGTGACCAATCTTTACAAGCATGTGGGGGGGACCCACCCCCACATGCTTGCAAAGTTTGGTCCCCACCATCGGAGCATGTTTGGGTACGATGGTATGGGGAAGGCCCGGATTTTCCATGGCCTCTTAAGCACCAAGAGACTTGAAAAATCCGGACTGGGCGCTAATTACCAATCCAAACATGCTCTGATTATGACCAAACTTTGCAAGCATGTGGGGGGGACCCAGCCCCCATACTTGCAAAGTTTGGTCCCTATCGGAGCATGTTTGGGTACGATGGTATGGGGAAGGCCCGGATTTTCCATGGCCTCTTAAGCACCAAGAGACTTGAAAAACCTGCACTGGGCGCTAATTACCAATCCAAACATGCTCTGGTTGTGACCAAACTTTGCAAGCATGTGGGGGGGACCCACCCCCCCATGCTTGCAAAGTTTGGTCCCTATCGGAGCATGTTTGGGTACGATGGTATGGGGAAGGCCCGGATTTTCCATGGCCTCTTAAGCACCAAGAGACTTGAAAAATCCGGACTGGGCGCTAATTACCAATCCAAACATGCTCTGATTGTGACCAAACTTTTCAAGCATGTGGGGGTGGGTCCCCCCCCCATGCTTGCAAAGTTTGGTCCCCATCGGAGCATGTTTGGGTACGATGGTATGGGGAAGGCTCGGAATTTCCATGGCCTCGTAAGCACCAAGAGACTTGAGAAATCCAGACTGGGCGCTCATTACCAATCCAAACATGCTCTGATTGTGACCAAACTTTGCAAGCATGTGGGGGGGACCCACCCCCCCATGCTTACAAAGTTTGGTCCCCGCATGTTTGGGTACGATGGTATGGGGAAGGCTCGGAATTTCCATGGCCTCGTAAGCACCAAGAGACTTGAAAAATCCAGACTGGGCGCTCATTACCAATCCAAACATGCTCTGATTGTGACCAAACTTTGCAAGCATGTGAGGGGGACCCACCCCCCCATGCTTGCAAAGTTTGGTACCCATCGGAGCATGTTTGGGTACGATGGTATGGGGAAGGCCCGGATTTTCCATGGCCTCGTAAGCAACTAGAGACTTGAAAAATCCGGACTGGGCGCTAATTACCAATCCAAACATGCTCTGATTGTGACCAAACTTTGCAAGAATGTGGGGAGGACCCACCTCCACATGCTTGCAAAGTTTGGTCCCCATCGGAGCATGTTTGGGTACGATGGTATGGGGAAGGCCCGGATTTTCCATGGCCTCGTAAGCACAAAGAGACTTCAAAAACCCGCACTGGGCGCTAATTACCACTCCAAACATGCTCTGATTGTGACCAAACTTTGCAAGCATGTGGGGGGGACCCACCCCCCCATGCTTGCAAAGTTTGGTCCCCATCGGAGCATGTTTGGGTACGATGGTATGGGGAAGGCCCGGATTTTCCATGGCCTCGTAAGCACCAAGAGACTTCAAAAACCCGCACTGGGCGCTAGTTACCAATCCAAACATGCTCTGACTGTGACCAAACTTTTCAAGCATGTGGGGGTGGGTCCCCCCCCCCATTCTTGCAAAGTTTGGTCCCCATCGGAGCATGTTTGGGTACGATGGTATGGGGAAGGCCCGGATTTTCCATGGCCTCTTAAGCACCAAGAGACTTGAAAAATATGGGCGCAAATTACCAATCCAAACATGCTCTGATTGTGACCAAACTTTGCAAGCATGTGGGGGAGACCCACCCTCACGTGCTCGCAAAGTTTGGTCCCCATCAGAGCATGTTTGGGTACGATGGTATGGGGAAGGCCCGGATTTTCCATGGCCTCGTAAGCACGAAGAGACTTGAAAAATCCGGACTGGGCGCTAATTACCAATCCAAACATGCTCTGATTGTGACCAAACTTTGCAAGCATGTGGGGGGGACCCACCCCCCCATGCTTGCAAAGTTTGGTCCCCATCGGAGCATGCTTGGGTACGATGGTATGGGGAAGGCCCGGATATTCCATGGCCTCGTAAGCACCAAGAGACTTGAAAAATCCGGACTGGGCGCGAATTACCAATCCAAACATGCTCTGATTGTGACCAAACTTTGCAAGCATGTGGGGGGGACCCACCCCCACATTCTTGCAAAGTTTGGTCCCCATCGGAGCATGTTTGGGTACGATGGTATGGGGAAGGCCCGGATTTTCCATGGCCTCGTAAGCACCAAGAGACTTCAAAAACCCGCACTGGGCGCTAATTACCAATCCAAACATGCTCTGATTGTGACCAAACTTTGCAAGCATGTGGGGGAGACCCACCCCCACATGTGGGGGGGACCCACCCCCACATGCTTGCAAAGTCTGGTCCCCATCGGAGCATGTTTGGGTACGATGGTATGGGGAAGGCCCGGATTTTCCATGGCCTCGTAAGCACCAAGAGACTTCAAAAACCCGCACTGGGCGCTAATTACCAATCCAAGCATGCTCTTATTGTGACCAAACTTTGCAAGAATGTGGGGAGGACCCACCCCCACATGCTTGCAAAGTTTGGTCCCCATCAAAGCATGTTTGGGTACGATGGTATGGGGAAGGCCCGGATTTTCCATGGCCTTTGAAGCACCAAGAGACTTCAAAAACCCGCACACTGGGCGCTAATTACCAATCCAAACATGCTCTGATTGTGACCAAACTTTTCAAGCATGTGGGGGTGGGTCCCCCCCCATGCTTGCAAAGTTTGGTCCCCATCGGAGCATGTTTGGGTACGATGGTATGGGGAAGGCCTGGATTTTCCATGGCCTCTTAAGCACCAAGAGACTTAAAAACTCTGGGCGCTAATTACCAATCCAAACATGCTCTGATTGTGACCAAGCCTTGCAAGCATGTGGGGGAGACCCACCCTCACATGCTTGCAAAGTTTGGTCCCCATCGGAGCATGTTTGGGTACGATGGTATGGGGAAGGCCCGGATTTTCCATGGCCTCGTAAGCACCAAGAGACTTAAAAAATCCGGACTGGGCGCTGATTACCAATCCAAACATGCTCTGATTGTGACCAAACTTTGCAAGCATGTGGGGGGGACCCACCCCCACATTCTTGCAAAGTCTGGTCTCCATCCGAGCATGCTTGGGTACGATGGTATGGGAAAGGCCCGGATTTTCCATGGCCTCGTAAGCACCAAGATACTTGAAAAATCCAGACTGGGCGCTAATTACCAATCCAAACATGCTCTCATTGTGACCAAACTTTGCAAGCATGTGGGGGGGACCCACCCCACATTCTTGCAAAGTTTGGTCCCCATCGGAGCATGTTTGGGTACGATGGTATGGGGAAGGCCCGGATTTTCCATGGCCTCGTAAGCAGCAAGAGACTTCAAAAACCCGCACTGGGCGCTAATTACCAATCCAAGCATGCTCTGATTGTGACCAAACTTTGCAAGCATGTGGGGGGGACCCACCCCCACATGCTTGCAAAGTTTGGTCCCCATCAAAGCATGTTTGGGTACGATGGTATGGGGAAGGCCCGGATTTTCCATGGCCTTTTAAGCACCAAGAGACTTCAAAAACCCGCACTGGGCGCTAATTACCAATCCAAACATCCTCTCATTGTGACCAAACTTTGCAAGCATGCGGGGGTGGGTCCCCCCCCATTCTTGCAAAGCTTGGTCCCCATCAGAGAATGTTTGGGTACGATGGTATGGGGAAGGCCCGGATTTTCCATGGCCTCGTAAGCACCAAGAGACTTCAAAAACCCGCACTGGGCGCTAATTACCAATCCAAACATGCTCTGATTGTGACCAAACTTTGCAAGCATGTGGGGGAGACCCACCCCCACATGTGGGGGGGACCCACCCCCACATGCTTGCAAAGTCTGGTCCCCATCGGAGCATGTTTGGGTACGATGGTATGGGGAAGGCCCGGATTTTCCATGGCCTCGTAAGCACCAAGAGACTTCAAAAACCCGGACTGGGCGCTAATTACCAATCCAAACATGCTCTGATTGTGACCTGACTTTGCAAGCATGTGGGGGGGACCCACCCCCACATGCTTGCAAAGTCTGGTCCCCATCGGAGCATGTTTGGGTACGATGGTATGGGGAAGGCCCGGATTTTCCATGGCCTTTGAAGCACCAAGAGACTTCAAAAACCCGCACACTGGGCGCTAATTACCAATCCAAACATGCTCTGATTGTGACCAAACTTTTCAAGCATGTGGGGGTGGGTCCCCCCCCATGCTTGCAAAGTTTGGTCCCCATCGGAGCATGTTTGGGTACGATGGTATGGGGAAGGCCTGGATTTTCCATGGCCTCTTAAGCACCAAGAGACTTAAAAACTCTGGGCGCTAATTACCAATCCAAACATGCTCTGATTGTGACCAAGCCTTGCAAGCATGTGGGGGAGACCCACCCTCACATGCTTGCAAAGTTTGGTCCCCATCGGAGCATGTTTGGGTACGATGGTATGGGGAAGGCCCGGATTTTCCATGGCCTCGTAAGCACCAAGAGACTTAAAAAATCCGGACTGGGCGCTGATTACCAATCCAAACATGCTCTAATTGTGACCAAACTTTGCAAGCATGTGAGGGGGACCCACCCCCACATTCTTGCAAAGTCTGGTCTCCATCCGAGCATGCTTGGGTACGATGGTATGGGAAAGGCCCGGATTTTCCATGGCCTCGTAAGCACCAAGATACTTGAAAAATCCAGACTGGGCGCTAATTACCAATCCAAACATGCTCTCATTGTGACCAAACTTTGCAAGCATGTGGGGGGGACCCACCCCACATTCTTGCAAAGTTTGGTCCCCATCGGAGCATGTTTGGGTACGATGGTATGGGGAAGGCCCGGATTTTCCATGGCCTCTTAAGCACCAAGAGACTTGAAAAACCTGCACTGGGCGCTAATTACCAATCCAACCATGCTCTGGTTGTGACCAAACTTTGCAAGCATGTGGGGGGGACCCACCCCCCCATGCTTGCAAAGTTTGGTCCCTATCGGAGCATGTTTGGGTACGATGGTATGGGGAAGGCCCGAATTTTCCATGGCCTCTTAAGCACCAAGAGACTTGAAAAATCCGGACTGGGCGCTAGATACCAATCCAAACATGCTCTGATTGTGACCAAATTTTGCAAGCATGTGGGGGGGACCCACCCCCCCATTCTTGCAAAGTTTGGTCCCCATCGGCGGCGGAGCATGTTTGGGTACGATGGTATGGGGAAGGCCCGGATTTTTCATGGCCTCGTAAGCACCAAGAGACTTGAAAAATCCGGACTGGGCGCTAATTACCAATCCAAACATGCTCTGATTGTGACCAAATTTTGCAAGCATGTGGGGGGGACCCACCCCCCCATGCTTGCAAAGTTTGGTCCCCATCGGAGCATGTTTGGGTACGATGGTATGGGGAAGGCCCGGATTTTCCATGGCCTCGTAAGCACCAAGAGACTTGAAAAATCCGGACTGGGCGCTAATTACCAATCCAAACATGCTCTGATTGTGACCAAACTTTGCAAGCATGTGGGGGGGACCCACCCCCACATGCTTGCAAAGTTTGGTCCCCATCATAGCATATTTGGGTACGATGGTATGGGGAAGGCACGGACTTTCCATGGCCTCGTAAGCACCAAGAGACTTCAAAAACCCGGACAAGGCGCTAATTACCAATCCAAACATGCTCTGATTGTGACCAAACTTTGCAAGCATGTGGGGGGGACCCACCCCCACATGCTTGCAAAGTTTGGTCCCCATCGGAGTTGGTTTGGGTACGATGGTATGGGGAAGGCCCGGATTTTCCATGGCCTCATAAGCACCAAGAGACTTCAAAAACCCGCACTGGGCGCAAATTACCAATCCAAGCATGCTCTGATTGTGACCAAACTTTGCAAGCATGTGGGGGGGACCCACCCCCACATGCTTGCAAAGTTTGGTCCCCATCAAAGCATGTTTGGGTACGATGGTATGGGGAAGGCCCGGATTTTCCATGGCCTTTGAAGCACCAAGAGACTTCAAAAACCCGCACTGGGCGCTAATTACCAATCCAAACATGCTCTGATTGTGACCAAACTTTTCAAGCATGTGAAGGTGGGTCCCCCCCCCCATGCTTTCAAAGTTTGGTCTCCATCGGAGCATGTTTGGGTACGATGGTATGGGGAAGGCCCGGATTTTCCATGGCCTCTTAAGCACCAAGAGACTTGAAAAATCAGGGCGCTAATTACCAATCCAAACATGCTCTGATTGTGACCAAACTTTGCAAGCATGTGGGGGAGACCCACCCTCACGTGCTTGCAAAGTTTGGTCCCCATCGGAGCATGTTTGGGTACGATGGTATGGGGAAGGCTCGGATTTTCCATGGCCTCGTAAGCACGAAGAGACTTGAAAAATCCGGACTAGGCGCTAATTACCAATCCAAACATGCTCTGATTGTGACCAAACTTTGGAAGCATGTGGGGGGATCCACCCCCCCATGCTTGCAAAGTTTGTTCCCCATCGGAGCATGTTTGGGTACGATGGTATGGGGAAGGCCCGGATGTTCCATGGCCTCGTAAGCACCAAGAGACCATAAAAATCCGGACTGGGCGCTAATTACCAATCCAAACATGCTCTGATTGTGACCAAACTTTGCAAGCATGTGGGGGGGACCCACCCCCACATGCTTGCAAAGTTTGGTCCCCATCGGAGCATGTTTGGGTACGATGGTATGGGGAAGGCCCGGATTTTCCATGGCCTCGTAAGCACCAAGAGACTTCAAAAACCCGGACTGGGCGCTAATTACCAATCCAAACATGCTCTGATTGTGACCTGACTTTGCAAGCATGTGGGGGGGACCCACCCCCACATGCTTGCAAAGTCTGGTCCCCATCGGAGCATGTTTGGGTACGATGGTATGGGGAAGGCCCGGATTTTCCATGGCCTTTGAAGCACCAAGAGACTTCAAAAACCCGCACACTGGGCGCTAATTACCAATCCAAACATGCTCTGATTGTGACCAAACTTTTCAAGCATGTGGGGGTGGGTCCCCCCCCATGCTTGCAAAGTTTGGTCCCCATCGGAGCATGTTTGGGTACGATGGTATGGGGAAGGCCTGGATTTTCCATGGCCTCTTAAGCACCAAGAGACTTAAAAACTCTGGGCGCTAATTACCAATCCAAACATGCTCTGATTGTGACCAAGCCTTGCAAGCATGTGGGGGAGACCCACCCTCACATGCTTGCAAAGTTTGGTCCCCATCGGAGCATGTTTGGGTACGATGGTATGGGGAAGGCCCGGATTTTCCATGGCCTCGTAAGCACCAAGAGACTTAAAAAATCCGGACTGGGCGCTGATTACCAATCCAAACATGCTCTGATTGTGACCAAACTTTGCAAGCATGTGGGGGGGACCCACCCCCACATTCTTGCAAAGTCTGGTCCCCATCCGAGCATGCTTGGGTACGATGGTATGGGAAAGGCCCGGATTTTCCATGGCCTCGTAAGCACCAAGATACTTGAAAAATCCAGACTGGGCGCTAATTACCAATCCAAACATGCTCTCATTGTGACCAAACTTTGCAAGCATGTGGGGGGGACCCACCCCACATTCTTGCAAAGTTTGGTCCCCATCGGAGCATGTTTGGGTACGATGGTATGGGGAAGGCCCGGATTTTCCATGGCCTCGTAAGCAGCAAGAGACTTCAAAAACCCGCACTGGGCGCTAATTACCAATCCAAGCATGCTCTGATTGTGACCAAACTTTGCAAGCATGTGGGGGGGACCCACCCCCACATGCTTGCAAAGTTTGGTCCCCATCAAAGCATGTTTGGGTACGATGGTATGGGGAAGGCCCGGATTTTCCATGGCCTTTTAAGCACCAAGAGACTTCAAAAACCCGCACTGGGCGCTAATTACCAATCCAAACATCCTCTCATTGTGACCAAACTTTGCAAGCATGCGGGGGTGGGTCCCCCCCCATTCTTGCAAAGCTTGGTCCCCATCAGAGAATGTTTGGGTACGATGGTATGGGGAAGGCCCGGATTTTCCATGGCCTCTTAAGCACCAAGAGACTTGAAAAATCCGGACTAGGCGCTAATTACCAATCCAAACATACTCTGATTGTGACCAAACTTTGCAAGCATGTGGGGGGGACCGAACCCCCATGCTTGCAAAGTTTGGTCCCTATCGGAGCATGTTTGGGTACGATGGTATGGGGAAGGCCCGGATTTTCCATGGCCTCTTAAGCACCAAGAGACTTGAAAAACCTGCACTGGGCGCTAATTACCAATCCAACCATGCTCTGGTTGTGACCAAACTTTGCAAGCATGTGGGGGGGACCCACCCCCCCATGCTTGCAAAGTTTGGTCCCTATCGGAGCATGTTTGGGTACGATGGTATGGGGAAGGCCCGAATTTTCCATGGCCTCTTAAGCACCAAGAGACTTGAAAAATCCGGACTGGGCGCTAGATACCAATCCAAACATGCTCTGATTGTGACCAAATTTTGCAAGCATGTGGGGGGGACCCACCCCCCATTCTTGCAAAGTTTGGTCCCCATCGGCGGCGGCGGAGCATGTTTGGGTACGATGGTATGGGGAAGGCCCGGATTTTTCATGGCCTCGTAAGCACCAAGAGACTTGAAAAATCCGGACTGGGCGCTAATTACCAATCCAAACATGCTCTGATTGTGACCAAATTTTGCAAACATGTGGGGGGGACCCACCCCCCCATGCTTGCAAAGTTTGGTCCCCATCGGAGCATGTTTGGGTACGATGGTATGGGGAAGGCCCGGATTTTCCATGGCCTCGTAAGCACCAAGAGACTTGAAAAATCCGGACTGGGCGCTAATTACCAATCCAAACATGCTCTGATTGTGACCAAACTTTGCAAGCATGTGGGGGGGACCCACCCCCACATGCTTGCAAAGTTTGGTCCCCATCACAGCATATTTGGGTACGATGGTATGGGGAAGGCACGGACTTTCCATGGCCTCGTAAGCACCAAGAGACTTCAAAAACCCGGACAAGGCGCTAATTACCAATCCAAACATGCTCTGATTGTGACCAAACTTTGCAAGCATGTGGGGGGGACCCACCCCCACATGCTTGCAAAGTTTGGTCCCCATCGGAGTTGGTTTGGGTACGATGGTATGGGGAAGGCCCGGATTTTCCATGGCCTCGTAAGCACCAAGAGACTTCAAAAACCCGCACTGGGCGCAAATTACCAATCCAAGCATGCTCTGATTGTGACCAAACTTTGCAAGCATGTGGGGGGGACCCACCCCCACATGCTTGCAAAGTTTGGTCCCCATCAAAGCATGTTTGGGTACGATGGTATGGGGAAGGCCCGGATTTTCCATGGCCTTTGAAGCACCAAGAGACTTCAAAAACCCGCACTGGGCGCTAATTACCAATCCAAACATGCTCTGATTGTGACCAAACTTTTCAAGCATGTGAAGGTGGGTCCCCCCCCCATGCTTTCAAAGTTTGGTCTCCATCGGAGCATGTTTGGGTACGATGGTATGGGGAAGGCCCGGATTTTCCATGGCCTCTTAAGCACCAAGAGACTTGAAAAGTTAGGGCGCTAATTACCAATCCAAACATGCTCTGATTGTGACCAAACTTTGCAAGCATGTGGGGGAGACCCACCCTCACGTGCTTGCAAAGTTTGGTCCCCATCGGAGCATGTTTGGGTACGATGGTATGGGGAAGGCTCGGATTTTCCATGGCCTCGTAAGCACGAAGAGACTTGAAAAATCCGGACTGGGCGCTAATTACCAATCCAAACATGCTCTGATTGTGACCAAACTTTGGAAGCATGTGGGGGGACCCACCCCCCCATGCTTGCAAAGTTTGTTCCCCATCGGAGCATGTTTGGGTACGATGGTATGGGGAAGGCCCGGATGTTCCATGGCCTCGTAAGCACCAAGAGACTTGAAAAATCCGGACTGGGCGCTAATTACCAATCCAAACATGCTCTGATTGTGACCAAACTTTGCAAGCATGTGGGGGGGACCCACCCCCACATGCTTGCAAAGTTTGGTCCCCATCGGAGCATGTTTGGGTACGATGGTATGGGGAAGGCCCGGATTTTCCATGGCCTCGTAAGCACCAAGAGACTTCAAAAACCCGGACTGGGCGCTAATTACCAATCCAAACATGCTCTGATTGTGACCTGACTTTGCAAGCATGTGGGGGGGACCCACCCCCACATGCTTGCAAAGTCTGGTCCCCATCGGAGCATGTTTGGGTACGATGGTATGGGGAAGGCCCGGATTTTCCATGGCCTTTGAAGCACCAAGAGACTTCAAAAACCCGCACACTGGGCGCTAATTACCAATCCAAACATGCTCTGATTGTGACCAAACTTTTCAAGCATGTGGGGGTGGGTCCCCCCCCATGCTTGCAAAGTTTGGTCCCCATCGGAGCATGTTTGGGTACGATGGTATGGGGAAGGCCTGGATTTTCCATGGCCTCTTAAGCACCAAGAGACTTAAAAACTCTGGGCGCTAATTACCAATCCAAACATGCTCTGATTGTGACCAAGCCTTGCAAGCATGTGGGGGAGACCCACCCTCACATGCTTGCAAAGTTTGGTCCCCATCGGAGCATGTTTGGGTACGATGGTATGGGGAAGGCCCGGATTTTCCATGGCCTCGTAAGCACCAAGAGACTTAAAAAATCCGGACTGGGCGCTGATTACCAATCCAAACATGCTCTGATTGTGACCAAACTTTGCAAGCATGTGGGGGGGACCCACCCCCACATTCTTGCAAAGTCTTGTCCCCATCCGAGCATGCTTGGGTACGATGGTATGGGAAAGGCCCGGATTTTCCATGGCCTCGTAAGCACCAAGATACTTGAAAAATCCAGACTGGGCGCTAATTACCAATCCAAACATGCTCTCATTGTGACCAAACTTTGCAAGCATGTGGGGGGGACCCACCCCACATTCTTGCAAAGTTTGGTCCCCATCGGAGCATGTTTGGGTACGATGGTATGGGGAAGGCCCGGATTTTCCATGGCCTCGTAAGCACCAAGAGACTTCAAAAACCCGGACTGGGCGCTAATTACCAATCCAAACATGCTCTGATTGTGACCTGACTTTGCAAGCATGTGGGGGGGACCCACCCCCACATGCTTGCAAAGTCTGGTCCCCATCGGAGCATGTTTGGGTACGATGGTATGGGGAAGGCCCGGATTTTCCATGGCCTTTGAAGCACCAAGAGACTTCAAAAACCCGCACACTGGGCGCTAATTACCAATCCAAACATGCTCTGATTGTGACCAAACTTTTCAAGCATGTGGGGGTGGGTCCCCCCCCATGCTTGCAAAGTTTGGTCCCCATCGGAGCATGTTTGGGTACGATGGTATGGGGAAGGCCTGGATTTTCCATGGCCTCTTAAGCACCAAGAGACTTAAAAACTCTGGGCGCTAATTACCAATCCAAACATGCTCTGATTGTGACCAAGCCTTGCAAGCATGTGGGGGAGACCCACCCTCACATGCTTGCAAAGTTTGGTCCCCATCGGAGCATGTTTGGGTACGATGGTATGGGGAAGGCCCGGATTTTCCATGGCCTCGTAAGCACCAAGAGACTTAAAAAATCCGGACTGGGCGCTGATTACCAATCCAAACATGCTCTGATTGTGACCAAACTTTGCAAGCATGTGGGGGGGACCCACCCCCACATTCTTGCAAAGTCTTGTCCCCATCCGAGCATGCTTGGGTACGATGGTATGGGAAAGGCCCGGATTTTCCATGGCCTCGTAAGCACCAAGATACTTGAAAAATCCAGACTGGGCGCTAATTACCAATCCAAACATGCTCTCATTGTGACCAAACTTTGCAAGCATGTGGGGGGGACCCACCCCACATTCTTGCAAAGTTTGGTCCCCATCGGAGCATGTTTGGGTACGATGGTATGGGGAAGGCCCGTATTTTCCATGGCCTCGTAAGCAGCAAGAGACTTCAAAAACCCGCACTGGGCGCTAATTACCAATCCAAGCATGCTCTGATTGTGACCAAACTTTGCAAGCATGTGGGGGGGACCCACCCCCACATGCTTGCAAAGTTTGGTCCCCATCAAAGCATGTTTGGGTACGATGGTATGGGGAAGGCCCGGATTCTCCATGGCCTTTTAAGCACCAAGAGACTTCAAAAACCCGCACTGGGCGCTAATTACCAATCCAAACATCCTCTCATTGTGACCAAACTTTGCAAGCATGCGGGGGTGGGTCCCCCCCCATTCTTGCAAATCTTGGTCCCCATCAGAGAATGTTTGGGTACGATGGTATGGGGAAGGCCCGGATTTTCCATGGCCTCTTAAGCACCAAGAGACTTGAAAAATCCAGACTAGGCGCTAATTACCAATCCAAACATACTCTGATTGTGACCAAACTTTGCAAGCATGTGGGGGGGACCGAACCCCCATGCTTGCAAAGTTTGGTCCCTATCGGAGCATGTTTGGGTACGATGGTATGGGGAAGGCCCGGATTTTCCATGGCCTCTTAAGCACCAAGAGACTTGAAAAACCTGCACTGGGCGCTAATTACCAATCCAACCATGCTCTGGTTGTGACCAAACTTTGCAAGCATGTGGGGGGGACCCACCCCCCCATGCTTGCAAAGTTTGGTCCCTATCGGAGCATGTTTGGGTACGATGGTATGGGGAAGGCCCGAATTTTCCATGGCCTCTTAAGCACCAAGAGACTTGAAAAATCCGGACTGGGCGCTAGATACCAATCCAAACATGCTCTGATTGTGACCAAATTTTGCAAGCATGTGGGGGGGACCCACCCCCCCATTCTTGCAAAGTTTGGTCCCCATCGGCGGCGGAGCATGCTTGGGTACGATGGTATGGGGAAGGCCCGGATTTTTCATGGCCTCGTAAGCACCAAGAGACTTGAAAAATCCGGACTGGGCGCTAATTACCAATCCAAACATGCTCTGATTATGATCAAATTTTGCAAGCATGTGGGGGGGACCCACCCTCCCATGCTTGCAAAGTTTGGTCCCCATCGGAGCATGTTTGGGTACGATGGTATGGGGAAGGCCCGGATTTTCCATGGCCTCGTAAGCACCAAGAGACTTGAAAAATCCGGACTGGGCGCTAATTACCAATCCAAACATGCTCTGATTGTGACCAAACTTTGCAAGCATGTGGGGGGGACCCACCCCCACATGCTTGCAAAGTTTGGTCCCCATCAAAGCATATTTGGGTACGATGGTATGGGGAAGGCACGGACTTTCCATGGCCTCGTAAGCACCAAGAGACTTCAAAAACCCGGACAAGGCGCTAATTACCAATCCAAACATGCTCTGATTGTGACCAAACTTTGCAAGCATGTGGGGGGGACCCACCCCCACATGCTTGCAAAGTTTGGTCCCCATCGGAGTTGGTTTGGGTACGATGGTATGGGGAAGGCCCGGATTTTCCATGGCCTCGTAAGCACCAAGAGACTTCAAAAACCCGCACTGGGCGCAAATTACCAATCCAAGCATGCTCTGATTGTGACCAAACTTTGCAAGCATGTGGGGGGGACCCACCCCCACATGCTTGCAAAGTTTGGTCCCCATCAAAGCATGTTTGGGTACGATGGTATGGGGAAGGCCCGGATTTTCCATGGCCTTTGAAGCACCAAGAGACTTCAAAAACCCGCACTGGGCGCTAATTACCAATCCAAACATGCTCTGATTGTGACCAAACTTTTCAAGCATGTGAAGGTGGGTCCCCCCCCCATGCTTTCAAAGTTTGGTCTCCATCGGAGCATGTTTGGGTACGATGGTATGGGGAAGGCCCGGATTTTCCATGGCCTCTTAAGCACCAAGAGACTTGAAAAGTTAGGGCGCTAATTACCAATCCAAACATGCTCTGATTGTGACCAAACTTTGCAAGCATGTGGGGGAGACCCACCCTCACGTGCTTGCAAAGTTTGGTCCCCATCGGAGCATGTTTGGGTACGATGGTATGGGGAAGGCTCGGATTTTCCATGGCCTCGTAAGCACGAAGAGACTTGAAAAATCCGGACTGGGCGCTAATTACCAATCCAAACATGCTCTGATTGTGACCAAACTTTGGAAGCATGTGGGGGGACCCACCCCCCCATGCTTGCAAAGTTTGTTCCCCATCGGAGCATGTTTGGGTACGATGGTATGGGGAAGGCCCGGATGTTCCATGGCCTCGTAAGCACCAAGAGACCATAAAAATCCGGACTGGGCGCTAATTACCAATCCAAACATGCTCTGATTGTGACCAAACTTTGCAAGCATGTGGGGAGGACCCACCCCCACATGCTTGCAAAGTTTGGTCCCCATCGGAGCATGTTTGGGTACGATGGTATGGGGAAGGCCCGGATTTTCCATGGCCTCGTAAGCACCAAGAGACTTCAAAAACCCGGACTGGGCGCTAATTACCAATCCAAACATGCTCTGATTGTGACCTGACTTTGCAAGCATGTGGGGGGGACCCACCCCCACATGCTTGCAAAGTCTGGTCCCCATCGGAGCATGTTTGGGTACGATGGTATGGGGAAGGCCCGGATTTTCCATGGCCTTTGAAGCACCAAGAGACTTCAAAAACCCGCACACTGGGCGCTAATTACCAATCCAAACATGCTCTGATTGTGACCAAACTTTTCAAGCATGTGGGGGTGGGTCCCCCCCCATGCTTGCAAAGTTTGGTCCCCATCGGAGCATGTTTGGGTACGATGGTATGGGGAAGGCCTGGATTTTCCATGGCCTCTTAAGCACCAAGAGACTTAAAAACTCTGGGCGCTAATTACCAATCCAAACATGCTCTGATTGTGACCAAGCCTTGCAAGCATGTGGGGGAGACCCACCCTCACATGCTTGCAAAGTTTGGTCCCCATCGGAGCATGTTTGGGTACGATGGTATGGGGAAGGCCCGGATTTTCCATGGCCTCGTAAGCACCAAGAGACTTAAAAAATCCGGACTGGGCGCTGATTACCAATCCAAACATGCTCTGATTGTGACCAAACTTTGCAAGCATGTGGGGGGGACCCACCCCCACATTCTTGCAAAGTCTGGTCCCCATCCGAGCATGCTTGGGTACGATGGTATGGGAAAGGCCCGGATTTTCCATGGCCTCGTAAGCACCAAGATACTTGAAAAATCCAGACTGGGCGCTAATTACCAATCCAAACATGCTCTCATTGTGACCAAACTTTGCAAGCATGTGGGGGGGACCCACCCCACATTCTTGCAAAGTTTGGTCCCCATCGGAGCATGTTTGGGTACGATGGTATGGGGAAGGCCCGGATTTTCCATGGCCTCGTAAGCAGCAAGAGACTTCAAAAACCCGCACTGGGCGCTAATTACCAATCCAAGCATGCTCTGATTGTGACCAAACTTTGCAAGCATGTGGGGGGGACCCACCCCCACATGCTTGCAAAGTTTGGTCCCCATCAAAGCATGTTTGGGTACGATGGTATGGGGAAGGCCCGGATTTTCCATGGCCTTTTAAGCACCAAGAGACTTCAAAAACCCGCACTGGGCGCTAATTACCAATCCAAACATCCTCTCATTATGACCAAACTTTGCAAGCATGCGGGGGTGGGTCCCCCCCCATTCTTGCAAAGCTTGGTCCCCATCAGAGAATGTTTGGGTACGATGGTATGGGGAAGGCCCGGATTTTCCATGGCCTCTTAAGCACCAAGAGACTTGAAAAATCCGGACTAGGCGCTAATTACCAATCCAAACATACTCTGATTGTGACCAAACTTTGCAAGCATGTGGGGGGGACCGAACCCCCATGCTTGCAAAGTTTGGTCCCTATCGGAGCATGTTTGGGTACGATGGTATGGGGAAGGCCCGGATTTTCCATGGCCTCTTAAGCACCAAGAGACTTGAGAAACCTGCACTGGGCGCTAATTACCAATCCAACCATGCTCTGGTTGTGACCAAACTTTGCAAGCATGTGGGGGGGACCCACCCCCCCATGCTTGCAAAGTTTGGTCCCTATCGGAGCATGTTTGGGTACGATGGTATGGGGAAGGCCCGAATTTTCCATGGCCTCTTAAGCACCAAGAGACTTGAAAAATCCGGACTGGGCGCTAGATACCAATCCAAACATGCTCTGATTGTGACCAAATTTTGCAAGCATGTGGGGGGACCCACCCCCCCATGCTTGCAAAGTTTGGTCCCCATCGGCGGCGGAGCATGTTTGGGTACGATGGTATGGGGAAGGCCCGGATTTTTCATGGCCTCGTAAGCACCAAGAGACTTGAAAAATCCGGACTGGGCGCTAATTACCAATCCAAACATGCTCTGATTGTGACCAAATTTTGTAAGCATGTGGGGGGGACCCACCCCCCCATGCTTGCAAAGTTTGGTCCCCATCGGAGCATGTTTGGGTACGATGGTATGGGGAAGGCCCGGATTTTCCATGGCCTCGTAAGCACCAAGAGACTTGAAAAATCCGGACTGGGCGCTAATTACCAATCCAAACATGCTCTGATTGTGACCAAACTTTGCAAGCATGTGGGGGGGACCCACCCCCACATGCTTGCAAAGTTTGGTCCCCATCACAGCATATTTGGGTACGATGGTATGGGGAAGGCACGGACTTTCCATGGCCTCGTAAGCACCAAGAGACTTCAAAAACCCGGACAAGGCGCTAATTACCAATCCAAACATGCTCTGATTGTGACCAAACTTTGCAAACATGTGGGGGGGACCCACCCCCACATGCTTGCAAAGTTTGGTCCCCATCGGAGTTGGTTTGGGTACGATGGTATGGGGAAGGCCCGGATTTTCCATGGCCTCGTAAGCACCAAGAGACTTCAAAAACCCGCACTGGGCGCAAATTACCAATCCAAGCATGCTCTGATTGTGACCAAACTTTGCAAGCATGTGGGGGGGACCCACTCCCACATGCTTGCAAAGTTTGGTCCCCATCAAAGCATGTTTGGGTACGATGGTATGGGGAAGGCCCGGATTTTCCATGGCCTTTGAAGCACCAAGAGACTTCAAAAACCCGCACTGGGCGCTAATTACCAATCCAAACATGCTCTGATTGTGACCAAACTTTTCAAGCATGTGAAGGTGGGTCCCCCCCCCATGCTTTCAAAGTTTGGTCTCCATCGGAGCATGTTTGGGTACGATGGTATGGGGAAGGCCCGGATTTTCCATGGCCTCTTAAGCACCAAGAGACTTGAAAAGTTAGGGCGCTAATTACCAATCCAAACATGCTCTGATTGTGACCAAACTTTGCAAGCATGTGGGGGAGACCCACCCTCACGTGCTTGCAAAGTTTGGTCCCCATCGGAGCATGTTTTGGTACGATGGTATGGGGAAGGCTCGGATTTTCCATGGCCTCGTAAGCACGAAGAGACTTGAAAAATCCGGACTGGGCGCTAATTACCAATCCAAACATGCTCTGATTGTGACCAAACTTTGGAAGCATGTGGGGGGACCCACCCCCCCATGCTTGCAAAGTTTGTTCCCCATCGGAGCATGTTTGGGTACGATGGTATGGGGAAGGCCCGGATGTTCCATGGCCTCGTAAGCACCAAGAGACTTGAAAAATCCGGACTGGGCGCTAATTACCAATCCAAACATGCTCTGATTGTGACCAAACTTTGCAAGCATGTGGGGGGGACCCACCCCCACATGCTTGCAAAGTTTGGTCCCCATCAAAGCATGTTTGGGTACGATGGTATGGGGAAGGCCCGGATTTTCCATGGCCTTTGAAGCACCAAGAGACTTCAAAAACCCGCACTGGGCGCTAATTACCAATCCAAACATGCTCTGATTGTGACCAAACTTTTCAAGCATGTGGGGGTGGGTCCCCCCCCCATGCTTGCAAAGTTTGGTCCCCATCGGAGCATGTTTGGGTACGATGGTATGGGGAAGGCCTGGATTTTCCATGGCCTCTTAAGCACCAAGAGACTTGAAAAATCTGGGCGCTAATTACCAATCCAAACATGCTCTGATTGTGACCAAACTTTGCAAGCATGTGGGGGAGACCCACCCTCACGTGCTTGCAAAGTTTGGTCCCCATCGGAGCATGTTTGGGTACGATGGTATGGGGAAGGCCCGGATTTTCCATGGCCTCGTAAGCACGAAGAGACTTGAAAAATCCGGACTGGGCGCTAATTACCAATCCAAACATGCTCTGATTGTGACCAGACTTTGCAAGAATGTGGGGGGGACCCACCCCCCCATGCTTGCAAAGTTTGGTCCCCATCGGAGCATGCTTGGGTACGATGGTATGGGGAAGGCCCGGATATTCCATGGCCTCGTAAGCACCAAGAGACTTGAAAAATCCGGACTGGGCGCGAATTACCAATCCAAACATGCTCTGATTGTGACCAAACTTTGCAAGCATGTGGGGGGGACCCACCCCCACATTCTTGCAAAGTTTGGTCCCCATCGGAGCATGTTTCGGTACGATGGTATGGGGAAGGCCCGGACTTTCCATGGCCTCGTAAGCACCAAGAGACTTCAAAAACCCGCACTGGGCGCTAATTACCAATCCAAACATGCTCTGATTGTGACCAAACTTTGCAAGCATGTGGGGGGGACCCACCCCCACATGCTTGCAAAGTCTGGTCCCCATCGGAGCATGTTTGGGTACGATGGTATGGGGAAGGCCCGGATTTTCCATGGCCTCGTAAACACCAAGAGACTTCAAAAACCCGCACTGGGCGCTAATTACCAATCCAAGCATGCTCTTATTGTGACCAAACTTTGCAAGAATGTGGGGGGGACGCACCCCCACATGCTTGCAACATTTGGTCCCCATCAAAGCATGTTTGGGTACGATGGTATGGGGAAGGCCCGGATTTTCCATGGCCTTTGAAGCACAAAGAGACTTCAAAAACCCGCACTGGGCGCTAATTACCAATCCAAACATGCTCTGATTATGACCAAACTTTTCAAGCATGTGGGGGTGGGTTTGCCCCCCATGCTTGCAAAGTTTGGTCCCCATCGGAGCATGTTTGGGTACGATGGTATGGGGAAGGCCTGGATTTTCCATGGCCTCTTAAGCACCAAGAGACTTAAAAACTCTGGGCGCTAATTACCAATCCAAACATGCTCTGATTGTGACCAAGCCTTGCAAGCATGTGGGGGAGACCCACCCACACATGCTTGCAAAGTTTGGTCCCCATCGGAGCATGTTTGGGTACGATGGTATGGGGAAGGCCCGGATTTTCCATGGCCTCGTAAGCACCAAGAGACTTAAAAAATCCGGACTGGGCGCTGATTACCAATCCAAACATGCTCTGATTGTGACCAAACTTTGCAAGCATGTGGGGGGGACCCACCCCCACATTCTTGCAAAGTCTGGTCCCCATGGAGCATGCTTGGGTACGATGGTATGGGAAAGGCCCGGATTTTCCATGGCCTCGTAAGCACCAAGATACTTGAAAAATCCAGACTGGGCGCTAATTACCAATCCAAACATGCTCTGATTGTGACCAAACTTTGCAAGCATGTGGGGGGGACCCACCCCACATTCTTGCAAAGTTTGGTCCCCATCGGAGCATGTTTGGGTACGATGCTATGGGGAAGGCCCGGATTTTCCATGGCCTCGTAAGCAGCAAGAGACTTCAAAAACCCGCACTGGGCGCTAATTACCAATCCAAGCATGCTCTGATTGTGACCAAACTTTGCAAGCATGTGGGGGGGACCCACCCCCACATGCTTGCAAAGTTTGGTCCCCATCAAAGCATGTTTGGGTACGATGGTATGGGGAAGGCCCGGATTTTCCATGGCCTTTTAAGCACCAAGAGACTTCAAAAACCCGCACTGGGCGCTAATTACCAATCCAAACATCCTCTCATTGTGACCAAACTTTGCAAGCATGCGGGGGTGGGTCCCCCCCCATTTTTGCAAAGCTTGGTCCCCATCAGAGAATGTTTGGGTACGATGGTATGGGGATCGCCCGGATTTTCCATGGCCTCTTAAGCACCAAGAGACTTGAAAAATCCGGACTAGGCGCTAATTACCAATCCAAACATGCTCTGATTGTGACCAATCTTTGCAAGCATGTGGGGGGGACCGAACCCCCATGCTTGCAAAGTTTGGTCCCTATCGGAGCATGTTTGGGTACGATGGTATGGGGAAGGCCCGGATTTTCCATGGCCTCTTAAGCACCAAGAGACTTGAAAAACCTGCACTGGGCGCTAATTACCAATCCAACCATGCTCTGGTTGTGACCAAACTTTGCAAGCATGTGGGGGGGACCCACCCCCCCATGCTTGCAAAGTTTGGTCCCTATCGGAGCATGTTTGGGTACGATGGTATGGGGAAGGCCCGGATTTTCCATGGCCTCTTAAGCACCAAGAGACTTGAAAAATCCGGACTGGGCGCTAGATACCAATCCAAACATGCTTTGATTGTGACCAAATTTTGCAAGCATGTGGGGGGGACCCACCCCCCCATGCTTGCAAAGTTTGGTCCCCATCGGCGGAGCATGTTTGGGTACGATGGTATGGGGAAGGCCCGGATTTTCCATGGCCTCGTAAGCACCAAGAGACTTGAAAAATTCGGACTGGGCACTAATTACGAATCCAAACATGCTCTGATTGTGACCAAATTTTGCAAGCATGTGGGAGGGACCCACCCCCCCATGCTTGCAAAGTTTGGTCCCCATCGGAGCATGTTTGGGTACGATGGTATGGGGAAGGCCCGGATTTTCCATGGCCTCGTAAGCACCAAGAGACCTGAAAAATCCGGACTGGGCGCTAATTACCAATCCAAACATGCTCTGATTTTGACCAAACTTTGCAAGCATGTGGGGGGGACCCACCCCCCCATGCTTGCAAAGTTTGGTCCCCATCACAGCATATTTGGGTACGATGGTATGGGGAAGGCACGGACTTTCCATGGCCTCGTAAGCACCAAGAGACTTCAAAAACCCGGACAAGGCGCTAATTACCAATCCAAACATGCTCTGTTTTTGGCCTCTTAAGCACCAAGAGACTTGAAAAATCAGGGCGCTAATTACCAATCCAAACATGCTCTGATTGTGACCAAACTTTGCAAGCATGTGGGGGAGACCCACCCTCACGTGCTTGCAAAGTTTGGTCCCCATCGGAGCATGTTTGGGTACGATGGTATGGGGAAGGCTCGGATTTTCCATGGCCTCGTAAGCACGAAGAGACTTGAAAAATCCGGACTGGGCGCTAATTACCAATCCAAACATGCTCTGATTGTGACCAAACTTTGGAAGCATGTGGGGGGACCCACCCCCCCATGCTTGCAAAGTTTGTTCCCCATCGGAGCATGTTTGGGTACGATGGTATGGGGAAGGCCCGGATTTTCCATGGCCTCGTAAGCACCAAGAGACTTGAAAAATCCGGACTGGGCGCTAATTACCAATCCAAACATGCTCTGATTGTGACCAAACTTTGCAAGCATGTGGGGGGGACCCACCCCCACATGCTTGCAAAGTTTGGTCCCCATCGGAGCATGTTTGGGTACGATGGTATGGGGAAGGCCCGGATTTTCCATGGCCTCGTAAGCACCAAGAGACTTCAAAAACCCGGACTGGGCGCTAATTACCAATCCAAAAATGCTCTGATTGTGACCAGACTTTGCAAGCATGTGGGGGGGACCCACCCCCACATGCTTGCAAAGTCTGGTCCCCATCGGAGCATGTTTGGGTACGATGGTATGGGGAAGGCCCGGATTTTCCATGGCCTCGTAAGCACCAAGAGACTTCAAAAACCCGCACTGGGCGCTAATTACCAATCCAAGCATGCTCTTATTGTGACCAAACTTTGCAAGCATGTGGGGGGGACCCACCCCCACATGCTTGCAAGGTTTGGTCCCCATCAAAGCATGTTTGGGTACGATGGTATGGGGAAGGCCCGGATTTTCCATGGCCTTTGAAGCACCAAGAGACTTCAAAAACCCGCACTGGGCGCTAATTACCAATCCAAACATGCTCTGATTGTGACCAAACTTTTCAAGCATGTGGGGGTGGGTCCGCCCCCCATGCTTGCAAAGTTTGGTCCCCATCGGAGCATGTTTGGGTACGATGGTATGGGGAAGGCCTGGATTTTCCATGGCCTCTTAAGCACCAAGAGACTTGAAAAATCTGGGCGCTAATTACCAATCCAAACATGCTCTGATTGTGACCAAGCTTTGCAAGCATGTGGGGGAGACCCACCCTCACATGCTTGCAAAGTTTGGTCCTTATCGGAGCATGTTTGGGTACGATGGTATGGGGAAGGCCCGGATTTTCCATGGCCTCGTAAGCACCAAGAGACTTGAAAAATCCGGATTGGGCGCTGATTACCAATCCAAACATGCTCTGATTGTGACCAAACTTTGCAAGCATGTGGGGGGGACCCACCCCCACATTCTTGCAAAGTCTGGTCCCCATCCGAGGCTTGGGTACGATGGTATGGGAAAGGCCCGGATTTTCCATGGCCTCGTAAGCACCAAGAGACTTGAAAAATCCGGACTGGGCGCTAATTACCAATCCAAACATGCTCTGATTGTGACCAAACTTTGCAAGCATGTCTGGGGGTCCCACCCCACATGCTTGCAAAGTTTGGTCCCCATCGGAGCATGTTTGGGTACGACGGTATGGGGAAGGCCCGGATTGTCCATGGCCTCGTAAGCACCAAGAGACTTCAAAAACCCGCATTGGGCGCTAATTACCAATCCAAACATGCTCTGATTGTGACCAAACTTTGCAAGCATGTGGGGGGGACCCAACCCCCCATGCTTGCAAAGTTTGGTCCCTATCGGAGCATGTTTGGGTACGATGGTATGGGGAAGGCCCGGATTTTCCATGGCCTCTTAAGCACCAAGAGACTTGAAAAATCCGGACTGGGCGCTAATTACCAATCCAAACATGCTCTGATTGTGACCAAACTTTGCAAGCATGTGGGGGGGACCCAGCCCCCATGCTTGCAAAGTTTGGTCCCTATCAGAGCATGCTTGGGTACGATGGTATGGGGAAGGCCCGGATTTTCCATGGCCTCGTAAGCACCAAGAGACTTGAAAAATCCGGACTGGGCGCTAATTACCAATCCAAACATGCTCTGATTTTGACCAAACTTTGCAAGCATGTGGGGGGGACCCACCCCCCCATGCTTGCAAAGTTTGGTCCCCATCACAGCATATTTGGGTACGATGGTATGGGGAAGGCACGGACTTTCCATGGCCTCGTAAGCACCAAGAGACTTCAAAAACCCGGACAAGGCGCTAATTACCAATCCAAACATGCTCTGTTTTTGGCCTCTTAAGCACCAAGAGACTTGAAAAATCAGGGCGCTAATTACCAATCCAAACATGCTCTGATTGTGACCAAACTTTGCAAGCATGTGGGGGAGACCCACCCTCACGTGCTTGCAAAGTTTGGTCCCCATCGGAGCATGTTTGGGTACGATGGTATGGGGAAGGCTCGGATTTTCCATGGCCTCGTAAGCACGAAGAGACTTGAAAAATCCGGACTGGGCGCTAATTACCAATCCAAACATGCTCTGATTGTGACCAAACTTTGGAAGCATGTGGGGGGACCCACCCCCCCATGCTTGCAAAGTTTGTTCCCCATCGGAGCATGTTTGGGTACGATGGTATGGGGAAGGCCCGGATTTTCCATGGCCTCGTAAGCACCAAGAGACTTGAAAAATCCGGACTGGGCGCTAATTACCAATCCAAACATGCTCTGATTGTGACCAGACTTTGCAAGCATGTGGGGGGGACCCACCCCCACATGCTTGCAAAGTTTGGTCCCCATCGGAGCATGTTTGGGTACGATGGTATGGGGAAGGCCCGGATTTTCCATGGCCTCGTAAGCACCAAGAGACTTCAAAAACCCGGACTGGGCGCTAATTACCAATCCAAAAATGCTCTGATTGTGACCAGACTTTGCAAGCATGTGGGGGGGACCCACCCCCACATGCTTGCAAAGTCTGGTCCCCATCGGAGCATGTTTGGGTACGATGGTATGGGGAAGGCCCGGATTTTCCATGGCCTCGTAAGCACCAAGAGACTTCAAAAACCCGCACTGGGCGCTAATTACCAATCCAAGCATGCTCTTATTGTGACCAAACTTTGCAAGCATGTGGGGGGGACCCACCCCCACATGCTTGCAAGGTTTGGTCCCCATCAAAGCATGTTTGGGTACGATGGTATGGGGAAGGCCCGGATTTTCCATGGCCTTTGAAGCACCAAGAGACTTCAAAAACCCGCACTGGGCGCTAATTACCAATCCAAACATGCTCTGATTGTGACCAAACTTTTCAAGCATGTGGGGGTGGGTCCGCCCCCCATGCTTGCAAAGTTTGGTCCCCATCGGAGCATGTTTGGGTACGATGGTATGGGGAAGGCCTGGATTTTCCATGGCCTCTTAAGCACCAAGAGACTTGAAAAATCTGGGCGCTAATTACCAATCCAAACATGCTCTGATTGTGACCAAGCTTTGCAAGCATGTGGGGGAGACCCACCCTCACATGCTTGCAAAGTTTGGTCCTTATCGGAGCATGTTTGGGTACGATGGTATGGGGAAGGCCCGGATTTTCCATGGCCTCGTAAGCACCAAGAGACTTGAAAAATCCGGATTGGGCGCTGATTACCAATCCAAACATGCTCTGATTGTGACCAAACTTTGCAAGCATGTGGGGGGGACCCACCCCCACATTCTTGCAAAGTCTGGTCCCCATCCGAGGCTTGGGTACGATGGTATGGGAAAGGCCCGGATTTTCCATGGCCTCGTAAGCACCAAGAGACTTGAAAAATCCGGACTGGGCGCTAATTACCAATCCAAACATGCTCTGATTGTGACCAAACTTTGCAAGCATGTCTGGGGGTCCCACCCCACATGCTTGCAAAGTTTGGTCCCCATCGGAGCATGTTTGGGTACGACGGTATGGGGAAGGCCCGGATTGTCCATGGCCTCGTAAGCACCAAGAGACTTCAAAAACCCGCATTGGGCGCTAATTACCAATCCAAACATGCTCTGATTGTGACCAAACTTTGCAAGCATGTGGGGGGGACCCAACCCCCCATGCTTGCAAAGTTTGGTCCCTATCGGAGCATGTTTGGGTACGATGGTATGGGGAAGGCCCGGATTTTCCATGGCCTCTTAAGCACCAAGAGACTTGAAAAATCCGGACTGGGCGCTAATTACCAATCCAAACATGCTCTGATTGTGACCAAACTTTGCAAGCATGTGGGGGGGACCCAGCCCCCATGCTTGCAAAGTTTGGTCCCTATCAGAGCATGCTTGGGTACGATGGTATGGGGAAGGCCCGGATTTTCCATGGCCTCGTAAGCACCAAGAGACTTGAAAAATCCGGACTGGGCGCTAATTACCAATCCAAACATGCTCTGATTGTGACCAAACATTGCAAGCATGTGGGGGGGACCCACCCCCCCATGCTTGCAAAGTTTGGTCCCCATCGGAGCATGTTTGGGTACGATGGTATGGGGAAGGCCCGGATTTTCCATGGCCTCGTAAGCACCAAGAGACTTGAAAAATCCGGACTGGGCGCTAATTACCAATCCAAACATGCTCTGATTGTGACCAAACTTTGCAAGCATGTGGGGGGGACCCACCCCCACATGCTTGCAAAGTTTGCTCCCCATCAGAGCATATTTGGGTACGATGGTATGGGGAAGGCCCGGATTTTCCATGGCCTCGTAAGCACCAAGAGACTTCAAAAATCCGGACTGGGCGCTAATTACCAATCCAAACATGCTCTGATTGTGACCAAACCTTGCAAGCATGTGGGGGGGACCCACCCCCACATGCTCGCAAAGTTTGGTCCCCATCGGAGCATGTTTGGGTACGATGGTATGGGGAAGGCCCGGATTTTCCATGGCCTCGTAAGCACCAAGAGACTTCAAAAACCCGCACTGGGCGCTATTTACCAATCCAAGCATGCTCTGATTGTGACCAGACTTTGCAAGCATGTGGGGGGGACCCACCCCCACATGCTTGCAAAGTTTGGTCCCCATCGGAGCATGTTGGGGTACGATGGTATGGGGAAGGCCCGGATTTTCCATGGCCTTTTAAGCACCAAGAGACTTCAAATACCCGCACTGGGCGCTAATTACCATTCCAAACATGCTCTGATTGTGACCAAACTTTGCAAGCATGTGGGGGGGACCCACCCCCCCATGCTTGCAAAGTTTGGTCCCCACCATCGGAGCATGTTTGGGTACGATGGTATGGGGAAGGCCCGGATTTTCCATGGCCTCGTAAGCACCAAGAGACTTGAAAAATCTGGACCGGGCGCTAGATACCAATCCAAACATGCTCTGATTGTGACCAGACTTTGCAAGCATGTGGGGGGGACCACTCCCACATGCTTGCAAAGTTTGGTCCCCATCGGAGCATGTTTGGCTATGATGGTATGGGGAAGGCCCGGATTTTCCATGGCCTCTTAAGCACCAAGAGACTTGAAAAACCCGCACTGGGCGCTGATTACCAGTCCAAACATGCTCTGATTGTGACCAAACTTTGCAAGCATGTGGGGGGGACCCACCCCCACATGCTTGCAAAGTTTGGTCCCCATCGGAGCATGTTTGGGTACGATGGTATGGGGAAGGCCCGGATTTTCCATGGCCTCGTAAGCACCAAGAGACTTCAAAAACCCGTACTGGGCGCTAATTACCAATCCAAGCATGCTCTGATTGTGACCAAACTTTGCAAGCATATGGGGAAGGCCCGGATTTTCCATGGCCTTTGAAGCACCAAGAGACTTCAAAAGCCCGCACTGGGCGCTAATTACCAATCCAAACATGCTCTGATTGTGAGCAAACTCTTCAAGCATGTGGGGGTGGGTCCCCCCCCAATGCTTGCAAGGTTTGGTCCCCATCGGAGCATGTTTGGGTACGATGGTATGGGGAAGGCCCGGATGGTATGGGGAAGGCCCGGATTTTCCATGGCCTCTTAAGCACCAAGAGACTTGAAAAGTCTGGGCGCTAATTACCAATCCAAACATGCTCTAATTGTGACCAAACTTTGCAAGCATGTGGGGGAGACCCACCCTCACATGCTTGCAAAGCTTAGTCCCCATCGGAGCATGTTTGGGTACGATGGTATGGGGAAGGCCCGGATTTTCCATGGCCTCGTAAGCACCAAGAGACTTGAAAAATCCGGACTGGGCGCTAATTACCAATCCAAACATGCTCTGATTGTGACTAAACTTTGCAAGCATGTGGGGGGGACCCACCCCCACATTCTTGCAAAGTTTGGTCCCCATCCGAGCATGCTTGGGTACGATGGTATGGGGAAGGCCCGGATTATCCATGGCCTCTTAAGCACCAAGAGACTTGAAAAATCCGGACTGGGCGCTAATTACCAATCCAAACATGCTCTGATTGTGACCAATCTTTGCAAGCATGTGGGGGGGACCCACCCCCACATGCTTGCAAAGTTTGGTCCCCATCAGAGCATGTTTGGGTACGATGGTATGGGGAAGGCCCGGATTTTCCATGGCCTCGTAAGCACCAAGAGACTTCAAAAACCCGGACTGGGCGCTAATTACAAAACCAAACATGCTTTGATTGTGACCAAACCTTGCAAGCATGTGGGGGGGCCCACCCCCACATGCTCGCAAAGTTTGGTCCCCATCGGAGCATGTTTGGGTACGATGGTATGGGGAAGGCCCGAAATTTCCATAGGCTTGTAAGCACCAAGAGACTTCAAAAACCAGCACTGGGCGCTAATTACAAATCCAAGCATGCTCTGATTGTGACCAAACTTTGCAAGCATGTGGGGGGGACCCACCCCCACATGCTTGCAAAGTTTGGTCCCCATCGGAGCATGTTTGGGTACGATGGTATGGGGAAGGCCCGGATTTTCCATGGCCTTTTAAGCACCAAGAGACTTCAAATACCCGCACTGGGCGCTAATTACCAATCCAAACATGCTCTGATTGTGACCAAACTTTTCAAGCATGTGGGGGTGGGTCCCCCCCCATGCTTGCAAAGTTTGGTCCCCATCGGAGCATGTTTGGGTACGATGGTATGGGGAAGGCCCGGATTTTCCATGCCCTCTTAAGCACCAAGAGACTTGAAAAATCCGGACTGGGCGCTAATTACCAATCCAAACATGCTCTGATTGTGACAAAACTTTGCAAGCATGTGGGGGGGTCCCACCCCCCCATGCTTGCAAAGTTTGGTCCCTATCGGAGCATGTTTGGGTACGATGGTATGGGGAAGGCCTGGATTTTCCATGGCCTCTTAAGCACCAAGAGACTTGAAAAACCCGCACTGGGCGCTAATTACCAATCCAAACATGCTCTGATTGTGACCAAACTTTGCAAGCATGTGGGGGGGACCCACCCCCACATGCTTGCAAAGTTTGGTCCCCATCGAGCGAAGCATGTTGGTATGGGGAAGGCCCAGATTTTCCATAGCCTCTTAAGCACCAAGAGACTTGAAAAATCCGGACTGGGCGCTAATTACCAATCCAAACATGCTCTGATTGTGACCAATCTTTGCAAGCATGTGGGGGGGACCCACCCCCACATGCTTGCAAAGTTTGGTGCCCATCGGAGCATGTTTGGGTACGATGGTATGGGGAAGGCCCGGATTTTCCATGGCCTCGTAAGCACCAAGAGACTTCAAAAACCCGGACTGGGCGCTAATTACCAATCCAAACATGCTCTAATTGTGACCAAACTTTGCAAGCATGTGGGGGGGACCCACCCCCACATGCTCGCAAAGTTTGGTCCCCACCATCGGAGCATGTTTGGGTACGATGGTATGGGGAAGGCCCGGATTTTCCATGGCCTCTTAAGCACCAAGAGACTTGAAAAATCCGGACTGGGCGCTAATTACCAATCAAAACATGCTCTGATTGTGACCAAACTTTGCAAGCATGTGGGGGGGACCCAGCCCCCATGCTTGCAAAGTTTGGTCCCTATCGGAGCATGTTTGGGTACGATGGTATGGGGAAGGCCCGGATTTTCCATGGCCTCTTAAGCACCGAGAGACTTGAAAAACCTGCACTGGGCGCTAATTACCAATCCAAACATGCTCTGGTTGTGACCAAACTTTGCAAGCATGTGGGGGGGACCCACCCCCCCATGCTTGCAAAGTTTGGTCCCTATCGGAGCATGTTTGGGTACGATGGTATGGGGAAGGCCCGGATTTTCCATGGCCTCTTAAGCACCAAGAGACTTGAAAAATCCGGACTGGGCGCTAATTACCAATCCAAACATACTCTAATTGTGACCAAACTTTGCAAGCATGTGGGGGGGACCCACGCCCCCATGCTTGCAAAGTTTGGTCCCCATCGGCGGAGCATGTTTGGGTACGATGGTATGGGGAAGGCTCGGATTTTCCATGGCCTCGTAAGCACCAAGAGACTTGAAAAATCCGGACTGGGCGCTAATTACCAATCCAAACATGCTCTGATTGTGACCAAACTTTGCAAGCATGTGGGGGGGACCCACCCCCCCATGCTTGCAAAGTTTGGTCCCCATCGGAGCATGTTTGGGTACGATGGTATGGGGAAGGCCCGGATTTTCCATGGCCTCGTAAGCACCAAGAGACTTGAAAAATCCGGACCGGGCGCTAGATACCAATCCAAACATGCTCTGATTGTGACCAAACTTTGCAAGCATGTGGGGGGGACCACTCCCACATGCTTGCAAAGTTTGGTCCCCATCGGAGCATGTTTGGGTACGATGGTATGGGGAAGGCCCGGATTTTCCATGGCCTCTTAAGCACCAAGAGACTTGAAAAACCCGCACTGGGCGCTAATTACCAGTCCAAACATGCTCTGATTGTGACCAAACTTTGCAAGCATGTGGGGGGGACCCACCCCCACATGCTTGCAAAGTTTGGTCCCCATCGAGCGAAGCATGTTGGTATGGGGAAGGCCCAGATTTTCCATAGCCTCTTAAGCACCAAGAGACTTGAAAAATCCGGACTGGGCGCTAATTACCAATCCAAACATGCTCTGATTGTGACCAATCTTTGCAAGCATGTGGGGGGGACCCACCCCCACATGCTTGCAAAGTTTGGTCCCCACCATCGGAGCATGTTTGGGTACGATGGTATGGGGAAGGCCCGGATTTTCCATGGCCTCTTAAGCACCAAGAGACTTGAAAAATCCGGACTGGGCGCTAATTACCAATCCAAACATGCTCTGATTGTGACCAAACTTTGCAAGCATGTGGGGAGGACCCAGCCCCCATGCTTGCAAAGTTTGGTCCCTATCGGAGCATATTTGGGTACGATGGTATGGGGAAGGCCCGGATTTTCCATGGCCTCTTAAGCACCAAGAGACTTGAAAAACCTGCACTGGGCGCTAATTACCAATCCAAACATGCTCTGGCTGTGACCAAACTTTGCAAGCATGTGGGGGGGACCCACCCCCCATGCTTGCAAAGTTTGGTCCCTATCGGAGCATGTTTGGGTACGATGGTATGGGGAAGGCCCGGATTTTCCATGGCCTCTTAAGCACCAAGAGACTTGAAAAATCCGGACTGGGCGCTAATTACCAATCCAAACATACTCTGATTGTGACCAAACTTTGCAAGCATGTGGGGGGGACCACGATGGTATGGGGAAGGCCCGGATTTTCCATGGCCTTTGAAGCACCAAGAGACTTCAAAAACCCACACTGGGCGCTAATTACCAATCCAAACATGCTCTGATTGTGACCAAACTTTTCAAGCATGTGGGGGTGGGTCCCCCCCCATGCTTGCAACGTTTGGTCCCCATCGGAGCATGTTTGGGTACGATGGTATGGGGAAGGCCCGGATGGTATGGGGAAGGCCCGGATTTTCCATGGCCTCTTAAGCACCAAGAGACTTGAAAAATCTGGGCGCTAATTACCAATCCAGACATGCTCTGATTGTGACCAAACTTTGCAAGCATGTGGGGAAGACCCACCCTCACATGCTTGCAAAGTTTGGTCCCCATCGGACCATGTTTGGGTACGATGGTATGGGGAAGGCCCGGATCTTCCATGGCCTCGTAAGCACCAAGAGACTTGAAAAATCTGGACTGGGCGCTAATTACCAATCCAAACATGCTCTGATTAAGACCAAACTTTGCAAGCATGTGGGCGGGACCCACCCCCACATTCTTGCAAAGTTTGGTCCCCATCCGAGCATGCTTGGGTACGATGGTATGGGGAAGGCCCGGATTTTCCATGGCCTCGTAAGCACCAAGAGACTTAAAAATCCGGACTGGGCGCTAATTACCAATCCAAACATGCTCCGATGGGGACCAAACTTTGCAAGCATGTGGGGGGAACCCACCCCACATGCTTGCAAAGTTTGGTCCCCATCGGAGCATGTTTGGGTACGATGGTATGGGGAAGGCCCGGATTTTCCATGGCCTCATAAGCACCAAGAGACTTCAAAAACCCGCACTGGGCGCTAATTACCAATCCAAGCATGCTCTGATTATGACCAAACTTTGCAAGCATGTGGGGGGGACCCACCCCCACATGCTTGCAAAGTTTGGTCCCCATCAAAGCATGTTTGGGTACGATGGTATGGGGAAGGCCCGGATTTTCCATGGCCTTTTAGGCACCAAGAGACTTCAAAAACCCGCACTGGGCGCTAATTACCAATCCAAATATGCTCTGATTGTGACCAAACTTTGCAAGCATGCGGGGGTGGGTCCCCCCCCATGCTTGCAAAGTTTGGTCCCCATCAGAGAATGTTTGGGTACGATGGTATGGGGAAGGCCCGGATTTTCCATGGCCTCTTAAGCACCAAGAGACTTGAAAAATCCGGACTGGGCGCTAATTACCAATCCAAACATGCTCTGATTGTGACCAAACTTTGCAAGCATGTGGGGGGGACCCAACCCCACATGCTTGCAAAGTTTGGTCCCCATCAGAGCATGTTTGGGTACGATGGTATGGGGAAGGCCCGGATTTTCCATGGCCTCGTAAGCACCAAGAGACTTCAAAAACCCGGACTGGGCGCTAATTACCAATCCAAACATGCTTTGATTGTGACCAAACTTTGCAAGCATGTGGGGGGGACCCACCCCCACATGCTCGCAAAGTTTGGTCCCCATCGGAGCATGTTTGGGTATTATGGTATGGGGAAGGCCCTGATTTTCCATGGCCTCGTAAGCACCAAGAGACTTCAAAAACCCGCACTGGGCGCTAATTACCAATCCAAGCATGCTCTGATTGTGACCAAACTTTGCAAGCATGTGGGGGGGACCCACCCCCACATGCTTGCAAAGTTTGGTCCCCATCGGAGCATGTTTGGGTACGATGGTATGGAGAAGGCCCGGATTTTCCATGGCCTTTTAAGCACCAAGAGACTTCAAATACCCGCACTGGGCGCTAATCCAAACATGCTCTGATTGTGACCAAACTTTTCAAGCATGTGGGGATGGGTCCCCCCCCATGCTTGCAAAGTTTGGTCCCCATCGGAGCATGTTTGGGTACGATGGTATGGGGAAGGCCCGGATTTTCCACGGCCTCTTAAGCACCAAGAGACTTGAAAAATCCGGACTGGGCGCTAATTACCAATCCAAACATGCTCTGATTGTGACCAAACTGTGCAAGCATGTGGGGGGGTCTCACCCCCCCATGCTTGCAAAGTTTGGTCCCTATCGGAGCATGTTTGGGTACGATGGTATGGGGAAGGCCCGGATTTTCCATGGCCTCTTAAGCACCAAGAGACTTGAAAAATCCGGACTGGGCGCTAATTACCAATCCAAACATACTCTGATTGTGACCAAACTTTGCAAGCATGTGGGGGGGACCCACCCCCACCCCCCCATGCTTGCAAAGTTTGGTCCCCATCGGCGGAGCATGTTTGGGTACGATGGTATGGGGAAGGCTCGGATTTTCCATGGCCTCGTAAGCACCAAGAGACTTGAAAAATCCGGACTGGGCGCTAATTAGCAATCCAAACATGCTCTGATTGTGACCAGACTTTGCAAGCATGTGGGGGGGACCCACCCCCACATGCTTGCAAAGTCTGGTCCCCATCGGAGCATGTTTGGGTACGATGGTATGGGGAAGGCCCGGATTTTCCATGGCCTCGTAAGCACCAAGAGACTTCAAAAATCCGCACTTGGCGCTAATTACCAATCCAAGCATGCTCTGATTGTGACCAAACTTTGCAAGCATGTGGGGGAGACCCACCCCCACATGCTTGCAAGGTTTGGTCCCCATCAAAGCATGTTTGGGTACGATGGTATGGGGAAGGCCCGGATTTTCCATGGCCTTTGAAGCACCAAGAGACTTCAAAAACCCGCACTGGGCGCTAATTACCAATCCAAACATGCTCTGATTGTGACCAAACTTTTCAAGCATGTGGGGGTGGGTCCGCCCCCCATGCTTGCAAAGTTTGGTCCCCATCGGAGCATGTTTGGGTACGATGGTATGGGGAAGGCCTGGATTTTCCATGGCCTCTTAAGCACCAAGAGACTTGAAAAATCTGGGCGCTAATTACCAATCTAAACATGCTCTGATTGTGACCAAGCTTTGCAAGCATGTGGGGGAGACCCACCCTCACATGCTTGCAAAGTTTGGTCCTTATCGGAGCATGTTTGGGTACGATGGTATGGGGAAGGCCCGGATTTTCCATGGCCTCGTAAGCACCAAGAGACTTGAAAAGTCCGGATTGGGCGCTGATTACCAATCCAAACATGCTCTGATTGTGACCAAACTTTGCAAGCATGTGGGGGGGACCCACCCCCACATTCTTGCAAAGTCTGGTCCCCATCCGAGCATGCTTGGGTACGATGGTATGGGAAAGGCCCGGATTTTCCATGGCCTCGTAAGCACCAAGAGACTTGAGAAATCCGGACTGGGCGCTAATTACCAATCCAAACATGCTCTGATTGTGACCAAACTTTGCAAGCATGTGGGGGGGTCCCACCCCACATGCTTGCAAAGTTTGGTCCCCATCGGAGCATGTTTGGGTACGATGGTATGGGGAAGGCCCGGATTGTCCATGGCCTCGTAAGCACCAAGAGACTTCAAAAACCCGCACTGGGCGCTAATTACCAATCCAAACATGCTCTGATTGTGACCAAACTTTGCAAGCATGTGGGGGGGACCCAACCCCCACATGCTTGCAAAGTTTGGTCCCTATCGGAGCATGTTTGGGTACGATGGTATGGGGAAGGCCCGGATTTTCCATGGCCTCTTAAGCACCAAGAGACTTGAAAAATCCGGACTGGGCGCTAATTACCAATCCAAACATACTCTGATTGTGACCAAACTTTGCAAGCATGTGGGGGGGACCCACCCCCCCATGCTTGCAAAGTTTGGTCCCCATCGGCGGAGCATGTTTGGGTACGATGGTATGGGGAAGGCCCGGATTTTCCATGGCCTCGTAAGCACCAAGAGACTTGAAAAATCCGGACTGGGCGCTAATTACCAATCCAAACATGCTCTGATTGTGACCAAACATTGCAAGCATGTGGGGGGGACCCACCCCCCCATGCTTGCAAAGTTTGGTCCCCATCGGAGCATGTTTGGGTACGATGGTATGGGGAAGGCCCGGATTTTCCATGGCCTCGTAAGCACCAAAAGACTTGAAAAATCCGGACTGGGCGCTAATTACCAATCCAAACATGCTCTGATTGTGACCAAACTTTGCAAGCATGTGGGGGGGACCCACCCCCACATGCTTGCAAAGTTTGCTCCCCATCAGAGCATATTTGGGTACGATGGTATGGGGAAGGCCCGGATTTTCCATGGCCTCGTAAGCACCAAGAGACTTCAAAAACCCGGACTGGGCGCTAATTACCAATCCAAACATGCTCTGATTGTGACCAAACCTTGCAAGCATGTGGGGGGGACCCACCCCCACATGCTCGCAAAGTTTGGTCCCAATCGGAGCATGTTTGGGTACGATGGTATGGGGAAGGCCCGGATTTTCCATGGCCTCGTAAGCACCAAGAGACTTCAAAAACCCGCACTGGGCGCTATTTACCAATCCAAGCATGCTCTGATTGTGACCAAACTTTGCAAGCATGTGGGGGGGACCCACCCCCACATGCTTGCAAAGTTTGGTCCCCATCGGATCATGTTGGGGTACGATGGTATGGGGAAGGCCCGGATTTTCCATGGCCTTTTAAGCACCAAGAGACTTCAAATACCCGCACTGGGCGCTAATTACCAATCCAAACATGCTCTGATTGTGACCAAACTTTGCAAGCATGTGGGGGGGACCCACCCCCCCATGCTTGCAAGGTTTGGTCCCCATCGGAGCATGTTTGGGTACGATGGTATGGGGAAGGCCCGGATTTTCCATGGCCTCGTAAGCACCAAGAGACTTGAGAAATCCGGACCGGGCGCTAGATACCAATCCAAACATGCTCTGATTGTGACCAGACTTTGCAAGCATGTGGGGGGGACCACTCCCACATGCTTGCAAAGTTTGGTCCCCATCGGAGCATGTTTGGCTATGATGGTATGGGGAAGGCCCGGATTTTCCATGGCCTCTTAAGTACCAAGAGACTTGAAAAACCCGCATTGGGCGCTAATTACCAGTCCAAACATGCTCTGATTGTGACCAAACTTTGCAAGCATGTGGGGGGGACCCACCCCCACATGCTTGCAAAGTTTGGTCCCCATCGAGCGAAGCATGTTGGTATGGGGAAGGCCCAGATTTTCCATAGCCTCTTAAGCACCAAGAGACTTGAAAAATCCGGACTGGGCGCTAATTACCAATCCAAACATGCTCTGATTGTGACCAATCTTTGCAAGCATGTGGGGGGGACCCACCCCCACATGCTTGCAAAGTTTGGTCCCCACCATCGGAGCATGTTTGGGTACGATGGTATGGGGAAGGCCCGGATTTTCCATGGCCTCTTAAGCACCAAGAGACTTGAAAAATCCGGACTGGGCGCTAATTACCAATCCAAACATGCTCTGATTGTGACCAAACTTTGCAAGCATGTGGGGGGGACCCAGCCCCCATGCTTGCAAAGTTTGGTCCCTATCAGAGCATGCTTGGGTACGATGGTATGGGGAAGGCCCGGATTTTCCATGGCCTCTTAAGCACCAAGAGACTTGAAAAATCCGGACTGGGCGCTGATTACCAATCCAAACATGCTCTGACTGTGACCAAACTTTGCAAGCATGTGGGGGGGACCCACCCCCACATGCTTGCAAAGTTTGGTCCCCATCGGAGCATGTTTGGGTACGATGGTATGGGGAAGGCCCGGATTTTCCATGGCCTCGTAAGCACCAAGAGACTTCAAAAACCCGCACTGGGCGCTAATTACCAATCCAAGCATGCTCTGATTGTGACCAAACTTTGCAAGCATATGGGGAAGGCCCGGATTTTCCATGGCCTTTGAAGCACCAAGAGACTTCAAAAACCCGCACTGGGCGCTAATTACCAATCCAAACATGCTCTGATTGTGACCAAACTTTTCAAGCATGTGGGGGTGGGTCCCCCCCCCATGCTTGCAAGGTTTGGTCCCCATCGGAGCATGTTTGGGTACGATGGTATGGGGAAGGCCCGGATGGTATGGGGAAGGCCCGGATTTTCCATGGCCTCTTAAGCACCAAGAGACTTGAAAAGTCTGGGCGCTAATTACCAATCCAAACATGCTCTGATTGTGACCAAACTTTGCAAGCATGTGGGGGAGACCCACCCTCACATGCTTGCAAAGCTTAGTCCCCATCGGAGCATGTTTGGGTACGATGGTATGGGGAAGGCCCGGATTTTCCATGGCCTCGTAAGCACCAAGAGACTTGAAATATCCGGACTGGGCGCTAATTACCAATCCAAACATGCTCTGATTGTGACCAATCTTTGCAAGCATGTGGGGGGGACCCACCCCCACATTCTTGCAAAGTTTGGTCCCCATCCGAGCATGCTTGGGTACGATGGTATGGGGAAGGCCCGGATTTTCCATGGCCTCGTAAGCACCAAGAGACTTCAAAAACCCGGACTGGGCGCTAATTACCAAACCAAACATGCTTTGATTGTGACCAAACCTTGCAAGCATGTGGGGGGGCCCACCCCCACATGCTCGCAAAGTTTGGTCCCCATCGGAGCATGTTTGGGTACGATGGTATGGGGAAGGCCTGAAATATCCATAGGCTTGTAAGCACCAAGAGACTTCAAAAACCAGCACTGGGCGCTAATTACAAATCCAAGCATGCTCTGATTGTGACCAAACTTTGCAAGCATGTGGGGGGGACCCACCCCCACATGCTTGCAAAGTTTGGTCCCCATCGGACCATGTTTGGGTACGATGGTATGGGGAAGGCCCGGATTTTCCATGGCCTTTTAAGCACCAAGAGACTTCAAATACCCGCACTGGGCGCTAATTACCAATCCAAACATGCTCTGATTGTGACCAAACTTTTCAAGCATGTGGGGGTGGGTCCCCCCCCATGCTTGCAAAGTTTGGTCCCCATCGGAGCATGTTTGGGTACGATGGTATGGGGAAGGCCCGGATTTTCCATGGCCTCTTAAGCACCAAGAGACTTGAAAAATCCGGACTGGGCGCTAATTACCAATCCAAACATGCTCTGATTGTGACAAAACTTTGCAAGCATGTGGGGGGGTCCCACCCCCCCATGCTTGCAAAGTTTGGTCCCTATCGGAGCATGTTTGGGTACGATGGTATGGGGAAGGCCTGGATTTTCCATGGCCTCTTAAGCACCAAGAGACTTGAAAAACCCGCACTGGGCGCTAATTACCAATCCAAACATGCTCTGATTGTGACCAAACTTTGCAAGCATGTGGGGGGGACCCACCCCCACATGCTTGCAAAGTTTGGTCCCCATCGAGCGAAGCATGTTGGTATGGGGAACGCCCAGATTTTCCATAGCCTCTTAAGCACCAAGAGACTTTAAAAATCCGGACTGGGCGCTAATTACCAATCCAAACATGCTCTGATTGTGACCAATCTTTGCAAGCATGTGGGGGGGACCCACCCCCACATGCTTGCAAAGTTTGGTCCCCACCATCGGAGCATGTTTGGGTACGATGGTATGGGGAAGGCCCGGATTTTCCATGGCCTCTTAAGCACCAAGAGACTTGAAAAATCCGGACTGGGCGCTAATTACCAATCAAAACATGCTCTGATTGTGACCAAACTTTGCAAGCATGTGGGGGGGACCCAGCCCCCATGCTTGCAAAGTTTGGTCCCTATCGGAGCATGTTTGGGTACGATGGTATGGGGAAGGCCCGGATTTTCCATGGCCTCTTAAGCACCAAGAGACTTGAAAAACCTGCACTGGGCGCTAATTACCAATCCAAACATGCTCTGGTTGTGACCAAACTTTGCAAGCATGTGGGGGGGACCCACCCCCCCATGCTTGCAAAGTTTGGTCCCTATCGGAGCATGTTTGGGTACGATGGTATGGGGAAGGCCCGGATTTTCCATGGCCTCTTAAGCACCAAGAGACTTGAAAAATCCGGACTGGGCGCTAATTACCAATCCAAACATACTCTGATTGTGACCAAACTTTGCAAGCATGTGGGGGGGACCCACGCCCCCATGCTTGCAAAGTTTGGTCCCCATCGGCGGAGCATGTTTGGGTACGATGGTATGGGGAAGGCTCGGATTTTCCATGGCCTCGTAAGCACCAAGAGACTTGAAAAATCCGGACTGGGCGCTAATTACCAATCCAAACATGCTCTAATTGTGACCAAACTTTGCAAGCATGTGGGGGGGACCCACCCCCCCATGCTTGCAAAGTTTGGTCCCCATCGGAGCATGTTTGGGTACGATGGTATGGGGAAGGCCCGGATTTTCCATGGCCTCGTAAGCACCAAGAGACTTGAAAAATCCGGACCGGGCGCTAGATACCAATCCAAACATGCTCTGATTGTGACCAAACTTTGCAAGCATGTGGGGGGGACCACTCCCACATGTTTGCAAAGTTTGGTCCCCATCGGAGCATGTTTGGGTACGATGGTATGGGGAAGGCCCGGATTTTCCATGGCCTCTTAAGCACCAAGAGACTTGAAAAACCCGCACTGGGCGCTAATTACCAGTCCAAACATGCTCTGATTGTGACCAAACTTTGCAAGCATGTGGGGGGGACCCACCCCCACATGCTTGCAAAGTTTGGTCCCCATCGAGCGAAGCATGTTGGTATGGGGAAGGCCCAGATTTTCCATAGCCTCTTAAGCACCAAGAGACTTGAAAAATCCGGACTGGGCGCTAATTACCAATCCAAGCATGCTCTGATTGTGACCAATCTTTGCAAGCATGTGGGGGGGACCCACCCCCACATGCTTGCAAAGTTTGGTCCCCACCATCGGAGCATGTTTGGGTACGATGGTATGAGGAAGGCCCGGATTTTCCATGGCCTCTTAAGCACCAAGAGACTTGAAAAATCCGGACTGGGCGCTAATTACCAATCCAAACATGCTCTGATTGTGACCAAACTTTGCAAGGATGTGGGGAGGACCCAGCCCCCATGCTTGCAAAGTTTGGTCCCTATTGGAGCATGTTTGGGTACGATGGTATGGGGAAGGCCCGGATTTTCCATGGCCTCTTAAGCACCAAGAGACTTGAAAAACCTGCACTGGGCGCTAATTACCAATCCAAACATGCACTGGCTGTGACCAGACTTTGCAAGCATGTGGGCGGGACCCACCCCCCCATGCTTGCAAAGTTTGGTCCCTATCGGAGCATGTTTGGGTACGATGGTATGGGGAAGGCCCGGATTTTCCATGGCCTCTTAAGCACCAAGAGACTTGAAAAATCCGGACTGGGCGCTAATTACCAATCCAAACATACTCTGATTGTGACCAAACTTTGCAAGCATGTGGGGGGGACCACGATGGTATGGGGAAGGCCCGGATTTTCCATGGCCTTTGAAGCACCAAGAGACTTCAAAAACCCACACTGGGCGCTAATTACCAATCCAAACATGCTCTGATTGTGACCAAACTTTTCAAGCATGTGGGGGTGGGTCCCCCCCCCATGCTTGCAACGTTTGGTCCCCATCGGAGCATGTTTGGGTACGATGGTATGGGGAAGGCCCGGATGGTATGGGGAAGGCCCGGATTTTCCATGGCCTCTTAAGCACCAAGAGACTTGAAAAATCTGGGCGCTAATTACCAATCCAAACATGCTCTGATTGTGACCAAACTTTGCAAGCATGTGGGGGAGACCCACCCTCACATGCTTGCAAAGTTTGGTCCCCATCGGAGCATGTTTGGGTACGATGGTATGGGGAAGGCCCGGATCTTCCATGGCCTCGTAAGCACCAAGAGACTTGAAAAATCTGGACTGGGCGCTAATTACCAATCCAAACATGCTCTGATTGTGACCAAACTTTGCAAGCATGTGGGCGGGACCCACCCCCACATTCTTGCAAAGTTTGGTCCCCATCCGAGCATGCTTGGGTACGATGGTATGGGGAAGGCCCGGATTTTCCATGGCCTCGTAAGCACCAAGAGACTTGAAAAATCCGGACTGGGCGCGAATTACCAATCCAAACATGCTCTGACTGTGACCAAACTTTGCAAGCATGTGGGGGGAACCCACCCCACATGCTTGCAAAGTTTGGTCCCCATCGGAGCATGTTTGGGTACGATGGTATGGGGAAGGCCCGGATTTTCCATGGCCTCATAAGCACCAAGAGACTTCAAAAACCCGCACTGGGCGCTAATTACCAATCCAAGCATGCTCTGATTGTGACCAAACTTTGCAAGCATGTGGGGGGGACCCACGCCCACATGCTTGCAAAGTTTGGTCCCCATCAAAGCATGTTTGGGTACGATGGTATGGGGAAGGCCCGGATTTTCCATGGCGTTTTAGGCACCAAGAGACTTCAAAAACCCGCACTGGGCGCTAATTACCAATCCAAATATGCTCTGATTGTGACCAAACTTTGCAAGCATGCGGGGGTGGGTCCCCCCCCATGCTTGCAAAGTTTGGTCCCCATCAGAGAATGTTTGGGTACGATGGTATGGGGAAGGCCCGGATTTTCCATGGCCTCTTAAGCACCAAGAGACTTGAAAAATCCGGACTGGGCGCTAATTACCAATCCAAACATGCTCTGATTGTGACCAAACTTTGCAAGCATGTGGGGGGGACCCAACCCCACATGCTTGCAAAGTTTGGTCCCCATTAGAGCATGTTTGGGTACGATGGTATGGGGAAGGCCCGGATTTTCCATGGCCTCGTAAGCACCAAGAGACTTCAAAAACCCGGACTGGGCGCTAATTACCAATCCAAACATGCTTTGATTGTGACCAAACTTTGCAAGCATGTGGGGGGGACCCACCCCCACATGCTCGCAAAGTTTGGTCCCCATCGGAGCATGTTTGGGTATTATGGTATGGGGAAGGCCCGGATTTTCCATGGCCTCGTAAGCACCAAGAGACTTCAAAAACCCGCACTGGGCGCTAATTACCAATCCAAGCATGCTCTGATTGTGACCAAACTTTGCAAGCATGTGGGGGGGACCCACCCCCACATGCTTGCAAAGTTTGGTCCCCATCGGAGCATGTTTGGGTACGATGGTATGGGGAAGGCCCGGATTTTCCATGGCCTTTTAAGCACCAAGAGACTTCAAATACCCGCACTGGGCGCTAATCCAAACATGCTCTGATTGTGACCAAACTTTTCAAGCATGTGGGGGTGGGTCCCCCCCCCATGCTTGCAAAGTTTGGTCCCCATCGGAGCATGTTTGGGTACGATGGTATGGGGAAGGCCCGGATTTTCCACGGCCTCTTAAGCACCAAGAGACTTGAAAAACCTGCACTGGGCGCTAATTACCAATCCAAACATGCTCTGATTGTGAACAAACTGTGCAAGCATGTGGGGGGGTCTCACCCCCCCATGCTTGCAAAGTTTGGTCCCTATCGGAGCATGTTTGGGTACGATGGTATGGGGAAGGCCCGGATTTTCCATGGCCTCTTAAGCACCAAGAGACTTGAAAAATCCGGACTGGGCGCTAATTACCAATCCAAACATACTCTGATTGTGACCAAACTTTGCAAGCATGTGGGGGGGACCCACCCCCACCCCCCCATGCTTGCAAAGTTTGGTCCCCATCGGCGGAGCATGTTTGGGTACGATGGTATGGGGAAGGCTCGGATTTTCCATGGCCTCGTAAGCACCAAGAGACTTGAAAAATCCGGACTGGGCGCTAATTAGCAATCCAAACATGCTCTGATTGTGACCAAACTTTGCAAGCATGTGGGGGGGACCCACCCCCCCATGCTTGCAAAGTTTGGTCCCCATCGGAGCATGTTTGGGTACGATGGTATGGGGAAGGCCCGGATTTTCCATGGCCTCGTAAGCACCAAGAGACTTGAAAAATCCGGACTGGGCGCTAATTACCAATCCAAACATGCTCTGACTGTGACCAAACTTTGCAAGCATGTGGGGGGGACCCACCCCCACATGCTTGCAAAGTTTGGTCCCCATCGGAGCATGTTTGGGTACGATGGTATGGGGAAGGCCCGGATTTTCCATGGCCTCGTAAGCACCAAGAGACTTCAAAAACCCGGACTGGGCGCTAATTACCAATCCAAACATGCTCTGATTGTGACCAAACTTTGCAAGCATGTGGGGGGGACCCACCCCCACATGCTTGCAAAGTTTGGTCCCCATCGGAGCATGTTTGGGTACGATGGTATGGGGAAGGCCCGGATTTTCCATGGCCTCGTAAGCACCAAGAGACTTCAAAAACCCGCACTGGGCGCTAATTACCAATCCAAGCATGCTCTGATTGTGACCAAACTTTGCAAGCATGTTGGGGGGACCCACCCCCACATGCTTGCAAAGTTTGGTCCACATCAAAGCATGTTAGGGTACGATGGTATGGGGAAGGCCCGGATTTTCCATGGCCTTTGAAGCACCAAGAGACTTCAAAAACCCGCACTGGGCGCTAATTACCAATCCAAACATGCTCTGATTGTGACCAAACTTTGCAAGCATGTTTGGGTACGATGGTATGGGGAAGGCCCGGATTTTCCATGGCCTCGTAAGCACCAAGAGACTTCAAAAACCCCGACTGGGCGCTAATTACCTATCCAAACATGCTCTGGTTGTGACCAAACTTTAAAATCATGTGGGGAGGACCCACCCCCCCATGCTTGCAGAGTTTGGTCCCTATCGGAGCATGTTTGGGTACGATGGTATGGGGAAGGCCCGGATTTTCCATGGCCTCGTAAGCACCAAGAGACTTCGAAAACCGGCACTGGGCGCTAATTACCAATCCAAGCATGCTCTGGTTGTGACCAAACTTTGCAAGCATGTGGGGGGGACCCACCCCCCCATGCTTGCAAAGTTTGGTCCCCATCGGCGGAGCATGTTTGGGTACGATGGTATGGGGAAGGCCCGGATTTCCCATGGCCTCGTAAGCACCAAGAGACTTGAAGAATCTGGATTGGGCGCTAATTACCAATCCAAACATGCTCTGATTGTGACCAAACTTTGCAAGCATGTGGGGGGGACCCACCCCCCCATGCTTGCAAAGTTTGGTCCCCATCGGAGCATGTTTGGGTACGATGGTATGGGGAAGGCCCGGATTTTCCATGGCCTCGTAAGCACCAAGAGACTTGAAAAATCCGGACTGGGCGCTAATTACCAATCCAAACATGCTCTGATTGTGACCAAACTTTGCAAGCATGTGGGGGGGACCCACCCCCACATGCTTGCAAAGTTTGGTCCCCATCGGAGCATGTTTGGGTACGATGGTATGGGGAAGGCCCGGATTTTCCATGGCCTCGTAAGCACCAAGAGACTTCAAAAACCCGGACTGGGCGCTAATTACCAATCCAAACATGCTCTGATTGTGACCAAACTTTGCAAGCATGTGGGGGGGACCCACCCCCACATGCTCGCAAAGTTTGGTCCCCATCGGAGCATGTTTGGGTACGATGGTATGGGGAAGGCCCGGATTTTCCATGGCCTCGTAAGCACCAAGAGACTTCAAAAACCCGCACTGGGCGCTAATTACCAATCCAAGCATGCTCTGATTGTGACCAAACTTTTCAAGCATGTGGGGGGGACCCACCCCCACATGCTCGCAAAGTTTGGTCCCCATCGGAGCATGTTTGGGTACGATGGTATGGGGAAGGCCCGGATTTTCCATGGCCTTTTAAGCACCAAGAGACTTCAAATACCCGCACTGGGCGCTAATTACCAATCCAAACATGCTCTGATTGTGACCAAACTTTTCAAGCATGTGGGGGTGGGTCCCCCCCCATGCTTGCAAAGTTTGGTCCCCATCGGAGCATGTTTGGGTACGATGGTATGGGGAAGGCCCGGATTTTCCACGGCCTCTTAAGCACCAAGAGACTTGAAAAATCCGGACTGGGCGCTAATTACCAATCCAAACATGCTCTGATTGTGACCAAACTGTGCAAGCATGTGGGGGGGTCTCACCCCCCCATGCTTGCAAAGTTTGGTCCCTATCGGAGCATGTTTGGGTACGATGGTATGGGGAAGGCCCGGATTCTCCATGGCCTCTTAAGCACCAAGAGACTTGAAAAACCCGCACTGGGCGCTAATTACCAATCCAAACATACTCTGATTGTGACCAAACTTTGCAAGCATGTGGGGGGGACCCACCCCCACATGCTTGCAAAGTTTGGTCCCCATCGAGCGAAGCATGTTGGTATGGGGAAGGCCCAGATTTTCCATAGCCTCTTAAGCACCAAGAGACTTGAAAAATCCGGACTGAAAGTTTGGTCCCCACCATCGGAGCATGTTTGGGTACGATGGTATGGGGAAGGCCCGGATTTTCCATGGCCTCTTAAGCACCAAGAGACTTGAAAAATCCGGACTGGGCGCTAATTACCAATCCAAACATGCTCTGATTGTGACCAAACTTTGCAAGCATGTGGGAAGGACCCAGCCCCCATGCTTGCAAAGTTTGGTCCCTATCGGAGCATGTTTGGGTACGATGGTATGGGGAAGGCCCGGACTTTCCATGGCCTCTTAAGCACCAAGAGACTTGAAAAACCTGCACTGGGCGCTAATTATCAATCCAAACATGCTCTGGTTGTGACCAAACTTTGCAAGCATGTGGGGGGGACCTACTCCCCCATGCTTGCAAAGTTTGGTCCCTATCGGAGCATGCTTGGGTACGATGGTATGGGGAAGGCCCGGATTTTCCATGGCCTCTTAAGCACCAAGAGACTTGAAAAATCCGGACTGGGCGCTAATTACCAATCCAAACGTACTCTGATTGTGACCAAACTTTGCAAGCATGTGGGGGGGACCCACCCCCCCATGCTTGCAAAGTTTGGTCCCCATCGGCGGAGCATGTTTGGGTACGATGGTATGGGGAAGGCTCGGATTTTCCATGGCCTCGTAAGCACCAAGAGACTTGAAAAATCCGGACTGGGCGCTAATTACCAATCCAAACATGCTCTGATTGTGACCAAACTTTGCAAGCATGTGGGGGGGACCCACCCCCCCATGCTTGCAAAGTTTGGTCACCATCGGAGCATGTTTGGGTACGATGGTATGGGGAAGGCCCGGATTTTCCATGGCCTCGTAAGCACCAAGAGACTTGAAAAATCCGGAATGGGCGCTAATTACGAATCCAAACATGCTCTGATTGTGACCAAACTTTGCAAGCATGTGGGGGGGACCCACCCCCACATGCTTGCAAAGTTTGATCCCCATCGGAGCATGTTTGGGTACGATGGTATGGGAAGGCCCGGATTTTCCATGGCCTCGTAAGCACCAAGAGACTTCAAAAACCCGGACTGGGCGCTAATTACCAATCCAAACATGCTCTGATTGTGACCAAACTTTGCAAGCATGTGGGGGGGACCCACCCCCACATTCTTGCAAAGTTTGGTCCCCATCGGAGCATGTTTGGGTACGATGGTATGGGGAAGGCCCGGATTTTCCATGGCCTCGTAAGCACCAAGAGACTTCAAAAACCCGCACTGGGCGCTAATTACCAATCCAAGCATGCTCTGATTGTGACCAAACTTTGAAAGCATATGGGGGGGACCCACCCCCACATGCTTGCAAAGTTTGGTCCCCATCAAGGCATGTTAGGGTACGATGGTATGGGGAAGGCCCGGATTTTCCATGGCCTTTGAAGCACCAAGAGACTTCAAAAACCCGCACTGGACGCTAATTACCAATCCAAACATGCTCTGATTGTGACCAAACTTTTCAAGCATGTGGAGGTGGGTCCCCCCCCCCCATGCTTGCAAAGTTTGGTCCCCATCGGAGCATGTTTGGGTACGATGGTATGGGGAAGGCCCGGATTTCCCATGGCCTCTTAAGCACCAAGAGCCTTGAAAACTCTGGGCGCTAATTACCAATCCAAACATGCTCTGATTGTGACCAAACTTTGCAAGCATGTGGGGGACACCCACCCTCACATGCTTGAAAAGTTTGGTCCCCATCGGAGCATGTTTGGGTACGATGGTATGGGGAAGGCCCGGATTTTCCATGGCCTCGTAAGCACCAAGAGACTTGAAAAATCTGGACTGGGCACTAATTACCAATCCAAACATGCTCTGATTGTGAACAAACTTTGCAAGCATGTGGGGGGGACCCACCCCCACATTCTTGCAAAGTTTGGTCTGCATCGGAGCATGCTTGGGTACGATGGTATGGGGAAGGCCCGGATTTTCCATGGCCTCGTAAGCACCAAGAGACTTGAAAAATCCGGACTGGGCGCTAATTACCAATCCAAACATGCTCTGATTGTGACCAAACTTTGCAAGCATGTGGGGGACACCCACCCTCACATGCTTGCAAAGTTTGATCCCCATCGGAGCATGTTTGGGTACGATGGTATGGGAAGGCCCGGATTTTCCATGGCCTCGTAAGCACCAAGAGACTTCAAAAACCCGGACTGGGCGCTAATTACCAATCCAAACATGCTCTGATTGTGACCAAACTTTGCAAGCATGTGGGGGGGAGCCACCCCCACATTCTTGCAAAGTTTGGTCCCCATCGGAGCATGTTTGGGTACGATGGTATGGGGAAGGCCCGGATTTTCCATGGCCTCGTAAGCACCAAGAGACTTCAAAAACCCGCACTGGGCGCTAATTACCAATCCAAGCATGCTCTGATTGTGACCAAACTTTGCAAGCATGTGGGGGGGACCCACCCCCACATGCTTGCAAAGTTTGGTCCCCATCAAAGCATGTTAAGGTACGATGGTATGGGGAAGGCCCGGATTTTCCATGGCCTTAGAAGCACCAAGAGACTTCAAAAACCCGCACTGGGCGCTAATTACCAATCCAAACATGCTCTGATTGTGACCAAACTTTTCAAGCATGTGAGGGTGGGTCCCCCCCCCATGCTTGCAAAGTTTGGTCCCCATCGGAGCATGTTTGGGTACGATGGTATGGGGAAGGCCCGGATTTCCCATGGCCTCTTAAGCACCAAGAGACTTGAAAAATCTGGGCGCTAATTACCAATCCAAACATGCTCTGATTGTGACCAAACTTTGCAAGCATGTGGGGGACACCCACCCTCACATGCTTGCAAAGTTTGGTCCCCATCGGAGCATGTTTGGGTACGATGGTATGGGGAAGGCCCGGATTTTCCATGGCCTCGTAAGCACCAAGAGACTTCAAAAACCCGGACTGGGCGCTAATTACCAATCCAAACATGCTTTGATTGTGACCAAACCTTGCAAGCATGTGGGGGGGCCCACCCCCACATGCTCGCAAAGTTTGGTCCCCATCGGAGCATGTTTGGGTACGATGGTATGGGGAAGGCCCGAAATTTCCATAGGCTTGTAAGCACCAAGAGACTTCAAAAACCAGCACTGGGCGCTAATTACCAATCCAAGCATGCTCTGATTGTGACCAAACTTTGCAAGCATGTGGGGGGGACCCACCCCCCCATGCTTGCAAAGTTTGGTCCCTATCGGAGCATGTTTGGGTACGATGGTATGGGGAAGGCCCGGATTTTCCATGGCCTCTTAAGCACCAAGAGACTTGAAAAATCCGGACTGGGCGCTAATTACCAATCCAAACATACTCTGATTGTGACCAAACTTTGCAAGCATGTGGGGGGGACCCACGCCCCCATGCTTGCAAAGTTTGGTCCCCATCGGCGGAGCATGTTTGGGTACGATGGTATGGGGAAGGCTCGGATTTTCCATGGCCTCGTAAGCACCAAGAGACTTGAAAAATCCGGACTGGGCGCTAATTACCAATCCAAACATGCTCTGATGGTGACCAAACTTTGCAAGCATGTGGGGGGGTCCCACCCCCCCATGCTTGCAAAGTTTGGTCCCTATCGGAGCATGTTTGGGTACGATGGTATGGGGAAGGCCCGGATTTTCCATGGCCTCTTAAGCACCAAGAGACTTGAAAAACCCGCACTGGGCGCTAATTACCAATCCAAACATGCTCTGATTGTGACCAAACTTTGCAAGCATGTGGGGGGGACCCACCCCCACATGCTTGCAAAGTTTGGTCCCCATCGAGCGAAGCATGTTGGTATGGGGAAGGCCCAGATTTTCCATAGCCTCTTAAGCACCAAGAGACTTGAAAAATCCGGACTGGGCGCTAATTACCAATCCAAACATGCTCTGATTGTGACCAATCTTTGCAAGCATGTGGGGGGGACCCACCCCCACATGCTTGCAAAGTTTGGTCCCCACCATCGGAGCATGTTTGGGTACGATGGTATGGGGAAGGCCCGGATTTTCCATGGCCTCTTAAGCACCAAGAGACTTGAAAAATCCGGACTGGGCGCTAATTACCAATCCAAACATGCTCTGATTGTGACAAAACTTTGCAAGCATGTGGGGGGGACCCAGCCCCTATGCTTGCAAAGTTTGGTCCCTATCGGAGCATGTTTGGGTACGATGGTATGGGGAAGGCCCGGATTTTCCATGGCCTCTTAAGCACCAAGAGACTTGAAAAACCTGCACTGGGCGCTAATTACCAATCCAAACATGCTCTGGTTGTGACCAAACTTTGCAAGCATGTGGGGGGGACCCACCCCCCCATGCTTGCAAAGTTTGGTCCCTATCGGAGCATGTTTGGGTACGATGGTATGGGGAAGGCCCGGATTTTCCATGGCCTCTTAAGCACCAAGAGACTTGAAAAATCCGGACTGGGCGCTAATTACCAATCCAAACATACTCTGATTGTGACCAAACTTTGCAAGCATGTGGGGGGGACCCACGCCCCCATGCTTGCAAAGTTTGGTCCCCATCGGCGGAGCATGTTTGGGTACGATGGTATGGGGAAGGCTCGGATTTTCCATGGCCTCGTAAGCACCAAGAGACTTGAAAAATCCGGACTGGGCGCTAATTACCAATCCAAACATGCTCTGATTGTGACCAAACTTTGCAAGCATGTGGGGGGGACCCACCCCCCATGCTTGCAAAGTTTGGTCCCCATCGGAGCATGTTTGGGTACGATGGTATGGGGAAGGCCCGAAATTTCCATAGGCTTGTAAGCACCAAGAGACTTCAAAAACCAGCACTGGGCGCTAATTACAAATCCAAGCATGCTCTTATTGTGACCAAACTTTGCAAGCATGTGGGGGGGACCCACCCCCACATGCTTGCAAAGTTTGGTCCCCATCGGAGCATGTTTGGGTACGATGGTATGGGGAAGGCCCGGATTTTCCATGGCCTTTTAAGCACCAAGAGACTTCAAATACCCGCACTGGGCGCTAATTACCAATCCAAACATGCTCTGATTGTGACCAAAATTGTCAAGCATGTGGGGGTGGGTCCCCCCCCATGCTTGCAAAGTTTGGTCCCCATCGGAGCATGTTTGGGTACGATGGTATGGGGAAGGCCCGGATTTTCCATGGCCTCTTAAGCACCAAGAGACTTGAAAAATCCGGACTGGGCGCTAATTACCAATCCAAACATGCTCTGATTGTGACCAATCTTTGCAAGCATGTGGGGGGGACCCACCCCCACATGCTTGCAAAGTTTGGTCCCCACCATCGGAGCATGTTTGGGTACGATGGTATGGGGAAGGCCCGGATTTTCCATGGCCTCTTAAGCACCAAGAGACTTGAAAAATCCGGACTGGGCGCTAATTACCAATCCAAACATGCTCTGATTGTGACCAAACTTTGCAAGCATGTGGGGGGGACCCAGCCCCCATGCTTGCAAAGTTTGGTCCCTATCGGAGCATGTTTCGGTACGATGGTATGGGGAAGGCCCGGATTTTCCATGGCCTCTTAAGCACCAAGAAACTTGAAAAACCTGCACTGGGCGCTAATTACCAATCAAAACATGCTCTGGCTGTGACCAAACTTTGCAAGCATGTGGGGGGGACCCACCCGCCCATTCTTGCAAAGTTTGGTCCCTATCGGAGCATGTTTGGGTACGATGGTATGGGGAAGGCCCGGATTTTCCATGGCCTCTTAAGCACCAAGAGACTTGAAAAATCAGGACTAGGCGCTAATTACCAATCCAAACATACTCTGATTGTGACCAATCTTTGCAAGCATGTGGGGGGGACCCACCCCCCCATGCTTGCAAAGTTTGGTCCCCATCGGCGGAGCATGTTTGGGTACGATGGTATGGGGAAGGCTCGGATTTTCCATGGCCTCGTAAGCACCAAGAGACTTGAAAAATCCGGACTGGGCGCTAATTACCAATCCAAACATGCTCTGATTGTGACCAAACTTTGCAAGCATGTGGGGGGGACCCACCCCCCCATGCTTGCAAAGTTTGGTCCCCATCGGAGCATGTTTGGGTACGATGGTATGGGGAAGGCCCGGATTTTCCATGGCCTCGTAAGCACCAAGAGACTTGAAAAATCCAGACCGGGCGCTAGATACCAATCCAAACATGCTCTGATTGTGACCAAATTTTGCAAGCATGTGGGGGGGGACCCACTCCCACATGCTTGCAAAGTTTGGTCCCCATCGGAGCATGTTTGGGTACGATGGTATGGGGAAGGCCCAGATTTCCCATGGCCTCGTAAGCACCAAGAGACTTCAAAAACCCGGACTGGGCGCTAATTACCAATCCAAACATGCTCTGATTGTGACCAAACTTTGCAAGCATGTGGGGGCACCCACCCCCACATGCTTGCAAAGTTTGGTCCCCATCGGAGCATGTTTGGGTACGATGGTATGGGGAAGGCCCGGATTTTCCATGGCCTCGTAAGCACCAAGAGACTTCAAAAACCCGCACTAGGCGCTAATTACCAATCCAAGCATGCTCTGATTGTGACCAAACTTTGCATGCATGTGGGGGGGACCCACCTTCACATGCTTGCAAAGTCTGGTCCCCATCAAAGCATGTTTGGGTACGATGGTATGGGGAAGGCCCGGATTTTCCATGGCCTTTGAAGCACCAAGAGACTTCAAAAACCCACACTGGGCGCTAATTACCAATCCAAACATGCTCTGATTGTGACCAAACTTTTCAAGCATGTGGGGGTGGGTCCCCCCCCCATGCTTGCAAGGTTTGGTCCCCATCGGAGCATGTTTGGGTACGATGGTATGGGGAAGGCCCGGATGGTATGGGGAAGGCCCGGATTTTCCATGGCCTCTTAAGCACCAAGAGACTTGAAAAATCTGGGCGCTAATTACCAATCCAAACATGCTCTGATTGTGACCAAACTTTGCAAGCATGTGGGGGAGACCCACCCCCACATGCTTGCAAAGTTTGGTCCCCATCGGAGCATGTTTGGGTACGATGGTATGGGGAAGGCCCGGATCTTCCATGGCCTCGTAAACACCAAGAGACTTGAAAAATCCGGACTGGGCGCTAATTACCAATCCAAACATGCTCTGATTGTGACCAAACTTTGCAAGCATGTGGGGGGGACCCACCCCCACATTCTTGCAAAGTTTGGTCCCCATCCGAGCATGCTTGGGTACGATGGTATGGGGAAGGCCCGGATTTTCCATGGCCTCGTAAGCACCAAGAGACTTGAAAAATCTGGACTGGGCGCTAATTACCAATCCAAACATGGTCTGACTATGACCAAACTTTGCAAGCATGTGGGGGGAACCCACCCCACATGCTTGCAAAGTTTGGTCCCCATCGGAGCATGTTTGGGTACGATGGTATGGGGAAGGCCCGGATTTTCCATGGCCTCATAAGCACCAAGAGACTTCAAAAACCCGCACTGGGCGCTAATTACCAATCCAAGCATGCTCTGATTGTGACCAAACTTTGCAAGCATGTGGGGGGGACCCACCCCCACATGCTTGCAAAGTTTGGTCCCCATCAAAGCATGTTTGGGTACGATGGTATGGGGAAGGCCCGGATTTTCCATGGCCTTTTAGGCACCAAGAGACTTCAAAAACCCGCACTGGGCGCTAATTACCAATCCAAATATGCTCTGATTGTGACCAAACTTTGCAAGCATGCGGGGGTGGGTCCCCCCCCATGCTTGCAAAGTTTGGTCCCCATCAGAGAATGTTTGGGTACGATGGTATGGGGAAGGCCCGGATTTTCCATGGCCTCTTAAGCACCAAGAGACTTGAAAAATCCGGACTGGGCGCTAATTACCAATCCAAACATGCTCTGATTGTGACCAAACTGTGCAAGCATGTGGGGGGGTCTCACCCCCCCATGCTTGCAAAGTTTGGTCCCTATCGGAGCATGTTTGGGTACGATGGTATGGGGAAGGCCCGGATTCTCCATGGCCTCTTAAGCACCAAGAGACTTGAAAAACCCGCACTGGGCGCTAATTGCCAATCCAAACATGCTCTGATTGTGACCAAACTTTGCAAGCATGTGGGGGGGACCCACCCCCACATGCTTGCAAAGTTTGGTCCCCATCGAGCGAAGCATGTTGGTATGGGGAAGGCCCAGATTTTCCATAGCCTCTTAAGCACCAAGAGACTTGAAAAATCCGGACTGGGCGCTAATTACCAATCCAAACATGCTCTGATTGTGACCAATCTTTGCAAGCATGTGGGGGGGACCCACCCCCACATGCTTGCAAAGTTTGGTCCCCACCATCGGAGCATGTTTGGGTACGATGGTATGGGGAAGGCCCGGATTTTCCATGGCCTCTTAAGCACCAAGAGACTTGAAAAATCCGGACTGGGCGCTAATTACCAATCCAAACATGCTCTGATTGTGACCAAACTTTGCAAGCATGTGGGGAGGACCCATCCCCCATGCTTGCAAAGTTTGGTCCCTATCGGAGCATGTTTGGGTACGATGGTATGGGGAAGGCCCGGATTTTCCATGGCCTCTTAAGCACCAAGAGACTTGAAAAACCTGCACTGGGCGCTAATTACCAATCCAAACATGCTCTGGTTGTGACCAAACTTTGCAAGCATGTGGGGGGGACCCACCCCCCCATGCTTGCAAAGTTTGGTCCCTATCGGAGCATGTTTGGGTACGATGGTATGGGGAAGGCCCGGATTTTCCATGGCCTCTTAAGCACCAAGAGACTTGAAAAATCCGGACTGGGCGCTAATTACCAATCCAAACATACTCTGATTGTGACCAAACTTTGTAAGCATGTGGGGGGGACCCACCCCCCCATGCTTGCAAAGTTTGGTCCCCATCGGCGGAGCATGTTTGGGTACGATGGTATCGGGAAGGCTCGGATTTTCCATGGCCTCGTAAGCACCAAGAGACTTGAAAAATCCGGACTGGGCGCTAATTACCAATCCAAACATGCTCTGATTGTGACCAAACTGTGCAAGCATGTGGGGGGGTCTCACCCCCCCATGCTTGCAAAGTTTGGTCCCTATCGGAGCATGTTTGGGTACGATGGTATGGGGAAGGCCCGGATTTTCCATGGCCTCTTAAGCACCAAGAGACTTGAAAAATCCGGACTGGGCGCTAATTACCAATCCAAACATACTCTGATTGTGACCAAACTTTGCAAGCATGTGGGGGGGACCCACCCCCACCCCCCCATGCTTGCAAAGTTTGGTCCCCATCGGCGGAGCATGTTTGGGTACGATGGTATGGGGAAGGCTCGGATTTTCCATGGCCTCGTAAGCACCAAGAGACTTGAAAAATCCGGACTGGGCGCTAATTACCAATCCAAACATGCTCTGACTGTGACCAAACTTTGCAAGCATGTGGGGGGGACCCACCCCCACATGCTTGCAAAGTTTGATCCCCATCGGAGCATGTTTGGGTACGATGGTATGGGAAGGCCCGGATTTTCCATGGCCTCGTAAGCACCAAGAGACTTCAAAAACCCGCACTGGGCGCTAATTACCAATCCAAACATGCTCTGATTGTGACCAGACTTTGCAAGCATGTGGGGGGGACCCACCCCCACATTCTTGCAAAGTTTGGTCCCCATCGGAGCATGTTTGGGTACGATGGTATGGGGAAGGCCCGGATTTTCCATGGCCTCGTAAGCACCAAGAGACTTGAAAAATCCGGACTGGGCGCTAATTACCAATCCAAACATGCTCTGATTGTGACCAAACTTTGCAAGCATGTGGGGGGGACCCACCCCCACATGCTTGCAAAGTTTCGTCCCCATCAAAGCATGTTAGGGTACGATGGTATGGGGAAGGCCCGGATTTTCCATGGCCTTTGAAGCACCAAGAGACTTCACAAACCCGCACTGGGCGCTAATTACCAATCCAAACATGCTCTGATTGTGACCAAACTTTTCAAGCATGTGGGGGTGGGTCCCCCCCCCATGCTTGCAAAGTTTGGTCCCCATCGGAGCATATTTGGGTACGATGGTATGGGGAAGGCCCGGATTTCCCATGGCCTCTTAAGCACCAAGAGACTTGAAAAATATGGGCGCTAATTACCAATCCAAACATGCTCTGATTGTGACCAAACTTTGCAAGCATGTGGGGGACACCCACCCTCACATGCTTGCAAAGTTTGGTCCCCATCGGAGCATGTTTGGGTACGATGGTATGGGGAAGGCCCGGATTTTCCATGGCCTCGTAAGCACCAAGAGACTTGAAAAGTCCGGACTGGGCGCTAATTACCAATCCAAACATGCTCTGATTGTGACCAAACTTTGCAAGCATGTGGGGGGGATCCACCCCCACATGCTTGCAAAGTTTGATCCCCATCGGAGCATGTTTGGGTACGATGGTATGGGAAGGCCCGGATTTTCCATGGCCTCGTAAGCACCAAGAGACTTGAAAAATCCGGACTGGGCGCTAATTACCAATCCAAACATGGTCTGACTATGACCAAACTTTGCAAGCATGTGGGGGGAACCCACCCCACATGCTTGCAAAGTTTGGTCCCCATCGGAGCATGTTTGGGTACGATGGTATGGGGAAGGCCCGGATTTTCCATGGCCTCATAAGCACCAAGAGACTTCAAAAACCCGCACTGGGCGCTAATTACCAATCCAAGCATGCTCTGATTGTGACCAAACTTTGCAAGCATGTGGGGGGGACCCACCCCCACATGCTTGCAAAGTTTGGTCCCCATCGGAGCATGTTTGGGTACGATGGTATGGGGAAGGCCCGGATTTTCCATGGCCTTTTAAGCACCAAGAGACTTCAAATACCCGCACTGGGCGCTAATCCAAACATGCTCTGATTGTGACCAAACTTTTCAAGCATGTGGGGGTGGGTCCCCCCCCCATGCTTGCAAAGTTTGGTCCCCATCGGAGCATGTTTGGGTACGATGGTATGGGGAAGGCCCGGATTTTCCACGGCCTCTTAAGCACCAAGAGACTTGAAAAACCTGCACTGGGCGCTAATTACCAATCCAAACATGCTCTGATTGTGAACAAACTGTGCAAGCATGTGGGGGGGTCTCACCCCCCCATGCTTGCAAAGTTTGGTCCCTATCGGAGCATGTTTGGGTACGATGGTATGGGGAAGGCCCGGATTTTCCATGGCCTCTTAAGCACCAAGAGACTTGAAAAATCCGGACTGGGCGCTAATTACCAATCCAAACATACTCTGATTGTGACCAAACTTTGCAAGCATGTGGGGGGGACCCACCCCCACCCCCCCATGCTTGCAAAGTTTGGTCCCCATCGGCGGAGCATGTTTGGGTACGATGGTATGGGGAAGGCTCGGATTTTCCATGGCCTCGTAAGCACCAAGAGACTTGAAAAATCCGGACTGGGCGCTAATTAGCAATCCAAACATGCTCTGATTGTGACCAAACTTTGCAAGCATGTGGGGGGGACCCACCCCCCCATGCTTGCAAAGTTTGGTCCCCATCGGAGCATGTTTGGGTACGATGGTATGGGGAAGGCCCGGATTTTCCATGGCCTCGTAAGCACCAAGAGACTTGAAAAATCCGGACTGGGCGCTAATTACCAATCCAAACATGCTCTGACTGTGACCAAACTTTGCAAGCATGTGGGGGGGACCCACCCCCACATGCTTGCAAAGTTTGGTCCCCATCGGAGCATGTTTGGGTACGATGGTATGGGGAAGGCCCGGATTTTCCATGGCCTCGTAAGCACCAAGAGACTTCAAAAACCCGGACTGGGCGCTAATTACCAATCCAAACATGCTCTGATTGTGACCAAACTTTGCAAGCATGTGGGGGGGACCCACCCCCACATGCTTGCAAAGTTTGGTCCCCATCGGAGCATGTTTGGGTACGATGGTATGGGGAAGGCCCGGATTTTCCATGGCCTCGTAAGCACCAAGAGACTTCAAAAACCCGCACTGGGCGCTAATTACCAATCCAAGCATGCTCTGATTGTGACCAAACTTTGCAAGCATGTTGGGGGGACCCACCCCCACATGCTTGCAAAGTTTGGTCCACATCAAAGCATGTTAGGGTACGATGGTATGGGGAAGGCCCGGATTTTCCATGGCCTTTGAAGCACCAAGAGACTTCAAAAACCCGCACTGGGCGCTAATTACCAATCCAAACATGCTCTGATTGTGACCAAACTTTGCAAGCATGTTTGGGTACGATGGTATGGGGAAGGCCCGGATTTTCCATGGCCTCGTAAGCACCAAGAGACTTCAAAAACCCCGACTGGGCGCTAATTACCTATCCAAACATGCTCTGGTTGTGACCAAACTTTAAAATCATGTGGGGAGGACCCACCCCCCCATGCTTGCAGAGTTTGGTCCCTATCGGAGCATGTTTGGGTACGATGGTATGGGGAAGGCCCGGATTTTCCATGGCCTCGTAAGCACCAAGAGACTTCGAAAACCGGCACTGGGCGCTAATTACCAATCCAAGCATGCTCTGGTTGTGACCAAACTTTGCAAGCATGTGGGGGGGACCCACCCCCCCATGCTTGCAAAGTTTGGTCCCCATCGGCGGAGCATGTTTGGGTACGATGGTATGGGGAAGGCCCGGATTTCCCATGGCCTCGTAAGCACCAAGAGACTTGAAGAATCCGGATTGGGCGCTAATTACCAATCCAAACATGCTCTGATTGTGACCAAACTTTGCAAGCATGTGGGGGGGACCCACCCCCCCATGCTTGCAAAGTTTGGTCCCCATCGGAGCATGTTTGGGTACGATGGTATGGGGAAGGCCCGGATTTTCCATGGCCTCGTAAGCACCAAGAGACTTGAAAAATCCGGACTGGGCGCTAATTACCAATCCAAACATGCTCTGATTGTGACCAAACTTTGCAAGCATGTGGGGGGACCCACCCCCACATGCTTGCAAAGTTTGGTCCCCATCGGAGCATGTTTGGGTACGATGGTATGGGGAAGGCCCGGATTTTCCATGGCCTCGTAAGCACCAAGAGACTTCAAAAACCCGGACTGGGCGCTAATTACCAATCCAAACATGCTGTGATTGTGACCAAACTTTGCAAGCATGTGGGGGGGACCCACCCCCACATGCTCGCAAAGTTTGGTCCCCATCGGAGCATGTTTGGGTACGATGGTATGGGGAAGGCCCGGATTTTCCATGGCCTCGTAAGCACCAAGAGACTTCAAAAACCCGCACTGGGCGCTAATTACCAATCCAAGCATGCTCTGATTGTGACCAAACTTTTCAAGCATGTGGGGGGGACCCACCCCCACATGCTCGCAAAGTTTGGTCCCCATCGGAGCATGTTTGGGTACGATGGTATGGGGAAGGCCCGGATTTTCCATGGCCTTTTAAGCACCAAGAGACTTCAAATACCCGCACTGGGCGCTAATTACCAATCCAAACATGCTCTGATTGTGACCAAACTTTTCAAGCATGTGGGGGTGGGTCCCCCCCCATGCTTGCAAAGTTTGGTCCCCATCGGAGCATGTTTGGGTACGATGGTATGGGGAAGGCCCGGATTTTCCACGGCCTCTTAAGCACCAAGAGACTTGAAAAATCCGGACTGGGCGCTAATTACCAATCCAAACATGCTCTGATTGTGACCAAACTGTGCAAGCATGTGGGGGGGTCTCACCCCCCCATGCTTGCAAAGTTTGGTCCCTATCGGAGCATGTTTGGGTACGATGGTATGGGGAAGGCCCGGATTCTCCATGGCCTCTTAAGCACCAAGAGACTTGAAAAACCCGCACTGGGCGCTAATTACCAATCCAAACATACTCTGATTGTGACCAAACTTTGCAAGCATGTGGGGGGGACCCACCCCCACATGCTTGCAAAGTTTGGTCCCCATCGAGCGAAGCATGTTGGTATGGGGAAGGCCCAGATTTTCCATAGCCTCTTAAGCACCAAGAGACTTGAAAAATCCGGACTGAAAGTTTGGTCCCCACCATCGGAGCATGTTTGGGTACGATGGTATGGGGAAGGCCCGGATTTTCCATGGCCTCTTAAGCACCAAGAGACTTGAAAAATCCGGACTGGGCGCTAATTACCAATCCAAACATGCTCTGATTGTGACCAAACTTTGCAAGCATGTGGGAAGGACCCAGCCCCCATGCTTGCAAAGTTTGGTCCCTATCGGAGCATGTTTGGGTACGATGGTATGGGGAAGGCCCGGACTTTCCATGGCCTCTTAAGCACCAAGAGACTTGAAAAACCTGCACTGGGCGCTAATTATCAATCCAAACATGCTCTGGTTGTGACCAAACTTTGCAAGCATGTGGGGGGGACCTACTCCCCCATGCTTGCAAAGTTTGGTCCCTATCGGAGCATGCTTGGGTACGATGGTATGGGGAAGGCCCGGATTTTCCATGGCCTCTTAAGCACCAAGAGACTTGAAAAATCCGGACTGGGCGCTAATTACCAATCCAAACGTACTCTGATTGTGACCAAACTTTGCAAGCATGTGGGGGGGACCCACCCCCCCATGCTTGCAAAGTTTGGTCCCCATCGGCGGAGCATGTTTGGGTACGATGGTATGGGGAAGGCTCGGATTTTCCATGGCCTCGTAAGCACCAAGAGACTTGAAAAATCCGGACTGGGCGCTAATTACCAATCCAAACATGCTCTGATTGTGACCAAACTTTGCAAGCATGTGGGGGGGACCCACCCCCCCATGCTTGCAAAGTTTGGTCACCATCGGAGCATGTTTGGGTACGATGGTATGGGGAAGGCCCGGATTTTCCATGGCCTCGTAAGCACCAAGAGACTTGAAAAATCCGGAATGGGCGCTAATTACGAATCCAAACATGCTCTGATTGTGACCAAACTTTGCAAGCATGTGGGGGGGACCCACCCCCACATGCTTGCAAAGTTTGATCCCCATCGGAGCATGTTTGGGTACGATGGTATGGGAAGGCCCGGATTTTCCATGGCCTCGTAAGCACCAAGAGACTTCAAAAACCCGGACTGGGCGCTAATTACCAATCCAAACATGCTCTGATTGTGACCAAACTTTGCAAGCATGTGGGGGGGACCCACCCCCACATTCTTGCAAAGTTTGGTCCCCATCGGAGCATGTTTGGGTACGATGGTATGGGGAAGGCCCGGATTTTCCATGGCCTCGTAAGCACCAAGAGACTTCAAAAACCCGCACTGGGCGCTAATTACCAATCCAAGCATGCTCTGATTGTGACCAAACTTTGAAAGCATATGGGGGGGACCCACCCCCACATGCTTGCAAAGTTTGGTCCCCATCAAGGCATGTTAGGGTACGATGGTATGGGGAAGGCCCGGATTTTCCATGGCCTTTGAAGCACCAAGAGACTTCAAAAACCCGCACTGGACGCTAATTACCAATCCAAACATGCTCTGATTGTGACCAAACTTTTCAAGCATGTGGAGGTGGGTCCCCCCCCCCCATGCTTGCAAAGTTTGGTCCCCATCGGAGCATGTTTGGGTACGATGGTATGGGGAAGGCCCGGATTTCCCATGGCCTCTTAAGCACCAAGAGCCTTGAAAACTCTGGGCGCTAATTACCAATCCAAACATGCTCTGATTGTGACCAAACTTTGCAAGCATGTGGGGGACACCCACCCTCACATGCTTGAAAAGTTTGGTCCCCATCGGAGCATGTTTGGGTACGATGGTATGGGGAAGGCCCGGATTTTCCATGGCCTCGTAAGCACCAAGAGACTTGAAAAATCTGGACTGGGCACTAATTACCAATCCAAACATGCTCTGATTGTGAACAAACTTTGCAAGCATGTGGGGGGGACCCACCCCCACATTCTTGCAAAGTTTGGTCTGCATCGGAGCATGCTTGGGTACGATGGTATGGGGAAGGCCCGGATTTTCCATGGCCTCGTAAGCACCAAGAGACTTGAAAAATCCGGACTGGGCGCTAATTACCAATCCAAACATGCTCTGATTGTGACCAAACTTTGCAAGCATGTGGGGGACACCCACCCTCACATGCTTGCAAAGTTTGATCCCCATCGGAGCATGTTTGGGTACGATGGTATGGGAAGGCCCGGATTTTCCATGGCCTCGTAAGCACCAAGAGACTTCAAAAACCCGGACTGGGCGCTAATTACCAATCCAAACATGCTCTGATTGTGACCAAACTTTGCAAGCATGTGGGGGGGAGCCACCCCCACATTCTTGCAAAGTTTGGTCCCCATCGGAGCATGTTTGGGTACGATGGTATGGGGAAGGCCCGGATTTTCCATGGCCTCGTAAGCACCAAGAGACTTCAAAAACCCGCACTGGGCGCTAATTACCAATCCAAGCATGCTCTGATTGTGACCAAACTTTGCAAGCATGTGGGGGGGACCCACCCCCACATGCTTGCAAAGTTTGGTCCCCATCAAAGCATGTTAAGGTACGATGGTATGGGGAAGGCCCGGATTTTCCATGGCCTTAGAAGCACCAAGAGACTTCAAAAACCCGCACTGGGCGCTAATTACCAATCCAAACATGCTCTGATTGTGACCAAACTTTTCAAGCATGTGAGGGTGGGTCCCCCCCCCATGCTTGCAAAGTTTGGTCCCCATCGGAGCATGTTTGGGTACGATGGTATGGGGAAGGCCCGGATTTCCCATGGCCTCTTAAGCACCAAGAGACTTGAAAAATCTGGGCGCTAATTACCAATCCAAACATGCTCTGATTGTGACCAAACTTTGCAAGCATGTGGGGGACACCCACCCTCACATGCTTGCAAAGTTTGGTCCCCATCGGAGCATGTTTGGGTACGATGGTATGGGGAAGGCCCGGATTTTCCATGGCCTCGTAAGCACCAAGAGACTTCAAAAACCCGGACTGGGCGCTAATTACCAATCCAAACATGCTTTGATTGTGACCAAACCTTGCAAGCATGTGGGGGGGCCCACCCCCACATGCTCGCAAAGTTTGGTCCCCATCGGAGCATGTTTGGGTACGATGGTATGGGGAAGGCCCGAAATTTCCATAGGCTTGTAAGCACCAAGAGACTTCAAAAACCAGCACTGGGCGCTAATTACCAATCCAAGCATGCTCTGATTGTGACCAAACTTTGCAAGCATGTGGGGGGGACCCACCCCCCCATGCTTGCAAAGTTTGGTCCCTATCGGAGCATGTTTGGGTACGATGGTATGGGGAAGGCCCGGATTTTCCATGGCCTCTTAAGCACCAAGAGACTTGAAAAATCCGGACTGGGCGCTAATTACCAATCCAAACATACTCTGATTGTGACCAAACTTTGCAAGCATGTGGGGGGGACCCACGCCCCCATGCTTGCAAAGTTTGGTCCCCATCGGCGGAGCATGTTTGGGTACGATGGTATGGGGAAGGCTCGGATTTTCCATGGCCTCGTAAGCACCAAGAGACTTGAAAAATCCGGACTGGGCGCTAATTACCAATCCAAACATGCTCTGATGGTGACCAAACTTTGCAAGCATGTGGGGGGGTCCCACCCCCCCATGCTTGCAAAGTTTGGTCCCTATCGGAGCATGTTTGGGTACGATGGTATGGGGAAGGCCCGGATTTTCCATGGCCTCTTAAGCACCAAGAGACTTGAAAAACCCGCACTGGGCGCTAATTACCAATCCAAACATGCTCTGATTGTGACCAAACTTTGCAAGCATGTGGGGGGGACCCACCCCCACATGCTTGCAAAGTTTGGTCCCCATCGAGCGAAGCATGTTGGTATGGGGAAGGCCCAGATTTTCCATAGCCTCTTAAGCACCAAGAGACTTGAAAAATCCGGACTGGGCGCTAATTACCAATCCAAACATGCTCTGATTGTGACCAATCTTTGCAAGCATGTGGGGGGGACCCACCCCCACATGCTTGCAAAGTTTGGTCCCCACCATCGGAGCATGTTTGGGTACGATGGTATGGGGAAGGCCCGGATTTTCCATGGCCTCTTAAGCACCAAGAGACTTGAAAAATCCGGACTGGGCGCTAATTACCAATCCAAACATGCTCTGATTGTGACAAAACTTTGCAAGCATGTGGGGGGGACCCAGCCCCTATGCTTGCAAAGTTTGGTCCCTATCGGAGCATGTTTGGGTACGATGGTATGGGGAAGGCCCGGATTTTCCATGGCCTCTTAAGCACCAAGAGACTTGAAAAACCTGCACTGGGCGCTAATTACCAATCCAAACATGCTCTGGTTGTGACCAAACTTTGCAAGCATGTGGGGGGGACCCACCCCCCCATGCTTGCAAAGTTTGGTCCCTATCGGAGCATGTTTGGGTACGATGGTATGGGGAAGGCCCGGATTTTCCATGGCCTCTTAAGCACCAAGAGACTTGAAAAATCCGGACTGGGCGCTAATTACCAATCCAAACATACTCTGATTGTGACCAAACTTTGCAAGCATGTGGGGGGGACCCACGCCCCCATGCTTGCAAAGTTTGGTCCCCATCGGCGGAGCATGTTTGGGTACGATGGTATGGGGAAGGCTCGGATTTTCCATGGCCTCGTAAGCACCAAGAGACTTGAAAAATCCGGACTGGGCGCTAATTACCAATCCAAACATGCTCTGATTGTGACCAAACTTTGCAAGCATGTGGGGGGGACCCACCCCCCCATGCTTGCAAAGTTTGGTCCCCATCGGAGCATGTTTGGGTACGATGGTATGGGGAAGGCCCGAAATTTCCATAGGCTTGTAAGCACCAAGAGACTTCAAAAACCAGCACTGGGCGCTAATTACAAATCCAAGCATGCTCTTATTGTGACCAAACTTTGCAAGCATGTGGGGGGGACCCACCCCCACATGCTTGCAAAGTTTGGTCCCCATCGGAGCATGTTTGGGTACGATGGTATGGGGAAGGCCCGGATTTTCCATGGCCTTTTAAGCACCAAGAGACTTCAAATACCCGCACTGGGCGCTAATTACCAATCCAAACATGCTCTGATTGTGACCAAAATTGTCAAGCATGTGGGGGTGGGTCCCCCCCCATGCTTGCAAAGTTTGGTCCCCATCGGAGCATGTTTGGGTACGATGGTATGGGGAAGGCCCGGATTTTCCATGGCCTCTTAAGCACCAAGAGACTTGAAAAATCCGGACTGGGCGCTAATTACCAATCCAAACATGCTCTGATTGTGACCAATCTTTGCAAGCATGTGGGGGGGACCCACCCCCACATGCTTGCAAAGTTTGGTCCCCACCATCGGAGCATGTTTGGGTACGATGGTATGGGGAAGGCCCGGATTTTCCATGGCCTCTTAAGCACCAAGAGACTTGAAAAATCCGGACTGGGCGCTAATTACCAATCCAAACATGCTCTGATTGTGACCAAACTTTGCAAGCATGTGGGGGGGACCCAGCCCCCATGCTTGCAAAGTTTGGTCCCTATCGGAGCATGTTTCGGTACGATGGTATGGGGAAGGCCCGGATTTTCCATGGCCTCTTAAGCACCAAGAAACTTGAAAAACCTGCACTGGGCGCTAATTACCAATCAAAACATGCTCTGGCTGTGACCAAACTTTGCAAGCATGTGGGGGGGACCCACCCGCCCATTCTTGCAAAGTTTGGTCCCTATCGGAGCATGTTTGGGTACGATGGTATGGGGAAGGCCCGGATTTTCCATGGCCTCTTAAGCACCAAGAGACTTGAAAAATCAGGACTAGGCGCTAATTACCAATCCAAACATACTCTGATTGTGACCAATCTTTGCAAGCATGTGGGGGGGACCCACCCCCCCATGCTTGCAAAGTTTGGTCCCCATCGGCGGAGCATGTTTGGGTACGATGGTATGGGGAAGGCTCGGATTTTCCATGGCCTCGTAAGCACCAAGAGACTTGAAAAATCCGGACTGGGCGCTAATTACCAATCCAAACATGCTCTGATTGTGACCAAACTTTGCAAGCATGTGGGGGGGACCCACCCCCCCATGCTTGCAAAGTTTGGTCCCCATCGGAGCATGTTTGGGTACGATGGTATGGGGAAGGCCCGGATTTTCCATGGCCTCGTAAGCACCAAGAGACTTGAAAAATCCAGACCGGGCGCTAGATACCAATCCAAACATGCTCTGATTGTGACCAAATTTTGCAAGCATGTGGGGGGGGACCCACTCCCACATGCTTGCAAAGTTTGGTCCCCATCGGAGCATGTTTGGGTACGATGGTATGGGGAAGGCCCAGATTTCCCATGGCCTCGTAAGCACCAAGAGACTTCAAAAACCCGGACTGGGCGCTAATTACCAATCCAAACATGCTCTGATTGTGACCAAACTTTGCAAGCATGTGGGGGCACCCACCCCCACATGCTTGCAAAGTTTGGTCCCCATCGGAGCATGTTTGGGTACGATGGTATGGGGAAGGCCCGGATTTTCCATGGCCTCGTAAGCACCAAGAGACTTCAAAAACCCGCACTAGGCGCTAATTACCAATCCAAGCATGCTCTGATTGTGACCAAACTTTGCATGCATGTGGGGGGGACCCACCTTCACATGCTTGCAAAGTCTGGTCCCCATCAAAGCATGTTTGGGTACGATGGTATGGGGAAGGCCCGGATTTTCCATGGCCTTTGAAGCACCAAGAGACTTCAAAAACCCACACTGGGCGCTAATTACCAATCCAAACATGCTCTGATTGTGACCAAACTTTTCAAGCATGTGGGGGTGGGTCCCCCCCCCATGCTTGCAAGGTTTGGTCCCCATCGGAGCATGTTTGGGTACGATGGTATGGGGAAGGCCCGGATGGTATGGGGAAGGCCCGGATTTTCCATGGCCTCTTAAGCACCAAGAGACTTGAAAAATCTGGGCGCTAATTACCAATCCAAACATGCTCTGATTGTGACCAAACTTTGCAAGCATGTGGGGGAGACCCACCCCCACATGCTTGCAAAGTTTGGTCCCCATCGGAGCATGTTTGGGTACGATGGTATGGGGAAGGCCCGGATCTTCCATGGCCTCGTAAACACCAAGAGACTTGAAAAATCCGGACTGGGCGCTAATTACCAATCCAAACATGCTCTGATTGTGACCAAACTTTGCAAGCATGTGGGGGGGACCCACCCCCACATTCTTGCAAAGTTTGGTCCCCATCCGAGCATGCTTGGGTACGATGGTATGGGGAAGGCCCGGATTTTCCATGGCCTCGTAAGCACCAAGAGACTTGAAAAATCTGGACTGGGCGCTAATTACCAATCCAAACATGGTCTGACTATGACCAAACTTTGCAAGCATGTGGGGGGAACCCACCCCACATGCTTGCAAAGTTTGGTCCCCATCGGAGCATGTTTGGGTACGATGGTATGGGGAAGGCCCGGATTTTCCATGGCCTCATAAGCACCAAGAGACTTCAAAAACCCGCACTGGGCGCTAATTACCAATCCAAGCATGCTCTGATTGTGACCAAACTTTGCAAGCATGTGGGGGGGACCCACCCCCACATGCTTGCAAAGTTTGGTCCCCATCAAAGCATGTTTGGGTACGATGGTATGGGGAAGGCCCGGATTTTCCATGGCCTTTTAGGCACCAAGAGACTTCAAAAACCCGCACTGGGCGCTAATTACCAATCCAAATATGCTCTGATTGTGACCAAACTTTGCAAGCATGCGGGGGTGGGTCCCCCCCCATGCTTGCAAAGTTTGGTCCCCATCAGAGAATGTTTGGGTACGATGGTATGGGGAAGGCCCGGATTTTCCATGGCCTCTTAAGCACCAAGAGACTTGAAAAATCCGGACTGGGCGCTAATTACCAATCCAAACATGCTCTGATTGTGACCAAACTGTGCAAGCATGTGGGGGGGTCTCACCCCCCCATGCTTGCAAAGTTTGGTCCCTATCGGAGCATGTTTGGGTACGATGGTATGGGGAAGGCCCGGATTCTCCATGGCCTCTTAAGCACCAAGAGACTTGAAAAACCCGCACTGGGCGCTAATTGCCAATCCAAACATGCTCTGATTGTGACCAAACTTTGCAAGCATGTGGGGGGGACCCACCCCCACATGCTTGCAAAGTTTGGTCCCCATCGAGCGAAGCATGTTGGTATGGGGAAGGCCCAGATTTTCCATAGCCTCTTAAGCACCAAGAGACTTGAAAAATCCGGACTGGGCGCTAATTACCAATCCAAACATGCTCTGATTGTGACCAATCTTTGCAAGCATGTGGGGGGGACCCACCCCCACATGCTTGCAAAGTTTGGTCCCCACCATCGGAGCATGTTTGGGTACGATGGTATGGGGAAGGCCCGGATTTTCCATGGCCTCTTAAGCACCAAGAGACTTGAAAAATCCGGACTGGGCGCTAATTACCAATCCAAACATGCTCTGATTGTGACCAAACTTTGCAAGCATGTGGGGAGGACCCATCCCCCATGCTTGCAAAGTTTGGTCCCTATCGGAGCATGTTTGGGTACGATGGTATGGGGAAGGCCCGGATTTTCCATGGCCTCTTAAGCACCAAGAGACTTGAAAAACCTGCACTGGGCGCTAATTACCAATCCAAACATGCTCTGGTTGTGACCAAACTTTGCAAGCATGTGGGGGGGACCCACCCCCCCATGCTTGCAAAGTTTGGTCCCTATCGGAGCATGTTTGGGTACGATGGTATGGGGAAGGCCCGGATTTTCCATGGCCTCTTAAGCACCAAGAGACTTGAAAAATCCGGACTGGGCGCTAATTACCAATCCAAACATACTCTGATTGTGACCAAACTTTGTAAGCATGTGGGGGGGACCCACCCCCCCATGCTTGCAAAGTTTGGTCCCCATCGGCGGAGCATGTTTGGGTACGATGGTATCGGGAAGGCTCGGATTTTCCATGGCCTCGTAAGCACCAAGAGACTTGAAAAATCCGGACTGGGCGCTAATTACCAATCCAAACATGCTCTGATTGTGACCAAACTGTGCAAGCATGTGGGGGGGTCTCACCCCCCCATGCTTGCAAAGTTTGGTCCCTATCGGAGCATGTTTGGGTACGATGGTATGGGGAAGGCCCGGATTTTCCATGGCCTCTTAAGCACCAAGAGACTTGAAAAATCCGGACTGGGCGCTAATTACCAATCCAAACATACTCTGATTGTGACCAAACTTTGCAAGCATGTGGGGGGGACCCACCCCCACCCCCCCATGCTTGCAAAGTTTGGTCCCCATCGGCGGAGCATGTTTGGGTACGATGGTATGGGGAAGGCTCGGATTTTCCATGGCCTCGTAAGCACCAAGAGACTTGAAAAATCCGGACTGGGCGCTAATTACCAATCCAAACATGCTCTGACTGTGACCAAACTTTGCAAGCATGTGGGGGGGACCCACCCCCACATGCTTGCAAAGTTTGATCCCCATCGGAGCATGTTTGGGTACGATGGTATGGGAAGGCCCGGATTTTCCATGGCCTCGTAAGCACCAAGAGACTTCAAAAACCCGCACTGGGCGCTAATTACCAATCCAAACATGCTCTGATTGTGACCAGACTTTGCAAGCATGTGGGGGGGACCCACCCCCACATTCTTGCAAAGTTTGGTCCCCATCGGAGCATGTTTGGGTACGATGGTATGGGGAAGGCCCGGATTTTCCATGGCCTCGTAAGCACCAAGAGACTTGAAAAATCCGGACTGGGCGCTAATTACCAATCCAAACATGCTCTGATTGTGACCAAACTTTGCAAGCATGTGGGGGGGACCCACCCCCACATGCTTGCAAAGTTTCGTCCCCATCAAAGCATGTTAGGGTACGATGGTATGGGGAAGGCCCGGATTTTCCATGGCCTTTGAAGCACCAAGAGACTTCACAAACCCGCACTGGGCGCTAATTACCAATCCAAACATGCTCTGATTGTGACCAAACTTTTCAAGCATGTGGGGGTGGGTCCCCCCCCCATGCTTGCAAAGTTTGGTCCCCATCGGAGCATATTTGGGTACGATGGTATGGGGAAGGCCCGGATTTCCCATGGCCTCTTAAGCACCAAGAGACTTGAAAAATATGGGCGCTAATTACCAATCCAAACATGCTCTGATTGTGACCAAACTTTGCAAGCATGTGGGGGACACCCACCCTCACATGCTTGCAAAGTTTGGTCCCCATCGGAGCATGTTTGGGTACGATGGTATGGGGAAGGCCCGGATTTTCCATGGCCTCGTAAGCACCAAGAGACTTGAAAAGTCCGGACTGGGCGCTAATTACCAATCCAAACATGCTCTGATTGTGACCAAACTTTGCAAGCATGTGGGGGGGATCCACCCCCACATGCTTGCAAAGTTTGATCCCCATCGGAGCATGTTTGGGTACGATGGTATGGGAAGGCCCGGATTTTCCATGGCCTCGTAAGCACCAAGAGACTTGAAAAATCCGGACTGGGCGCTAATTACCAATCCAAACATGCTCTGATTGTGACCAAACTTTGCAAGCATGTGGGGGGGATCCACCCCCACATGCTTGCAAAGTTTGGTCCCCATCGGAGCATGTTTGGGTACGATGGTATGGGGAAGGCCCGGATTTTCCATGGCCTCGTAAGCACCAAGAGACTTCAAAAACCCGCATTGGGCGCTAATTACCAATCCAAGCATGCTCTGATTGTGACCAAACTTTGCAAGCATGTGGGGGGGACCCACCCCCACATGCTTGCAAAGTTTGGTCCCCATCAAAGCATGTTTGGGTACGATGGTATGGGGAAGGCCCGGATTTTCCATGGCCTTTTAAGCACCAAGAGACTTCAAAAACCCGCACTGGGCGCTAATTACCAATCCAAACATGCTCTGATTGTGACCAAACTTTCCAAGCATGTGGGAGGGACCCACCCCCACATGCTCGCAAAGTTTGGTCCCCATCGGAGCATGTTTGGGTACGATGGTATGGGGAAGGCCCGGATTTTCCATGGCCTCGTAAGCACCAAGAGACTTCCAGAAACCCGCACTGGGCGCTAATTACCAATCCAAGCATGCTCTGATTGTGACCAAACTTTGCAAGCATGTGGGGGGGAACATGTTTGGGTACGATGGTATGGGGAAGGCCCGGATTTTCCATGGCCTTTTAAGCACCAAGAGACTTCAAATACCCGCACTGGGCGCTAATTACCAATCCAAACATGCTCTGATTGTGACCAAACTTTTCAAGCATGTGGGGGTGGGTCCCTTCCCATTCTTGCAAAGTTTGGTCCCCATCGGAGCATGTTTGGGTACGATGGTATGGGGAAGGCCCGGATTTTCCACGGCCTTTTAAGCACCAAGAGACTTGAAATATCCGGACTGGGCGCTAATTACCAATCCAAACATGCTCTGATTGTGACCAACCTGTGCAAGCATGTGGGGGGGTCTCACCCCCCCATGCTTGCAAAGTTTGGTCCCTATCGGAGCATGTTTGGGTACGATGGTATGGGGAAGGCCCGGATTCTCCATGGCCTCTTAAGCACCAAGAGACTTGAAAAACCCGCACTGGGCGCTAATTACCAATCCAAACATGCTCTGATTGTGACCAAACTTTGCAAGCATGTGGGGGGGACCCACCCCCACATGCTTGCAAAGTTTGGTCCCCATCGAGCGAAGCATGTTGGTATGGGGAAGGCCCAGAGTTTCCATAGCCTCTTAAGCACCAAGAGACTTGAAAAATCCGGACTGGGCGCTAATTACCAATCCAAACATGCTCTGATTGTGACCAATCTTTGCAAGCATGTGGGGGGGACCCACCCCCACATGCTTGCAAAGTTTGGTCCACACCATCGGAGCATGTTTGGGTACGATGGTATGGGGAAGGCCCGGATTTTCCATGGCCTCTTAAGCACCAAGAGACTTGAAAAATCCGGACTGGGCGCTAATTACCAATCCAAACATGCTCTGATTGTGACCAAACTTTGCAAGCATGTGGGGGGGACCCACCCCCACATGCTTGCAAAGTTTGATCCCCATCGGAGCATGTTTGGGTACGATGGTATGGGAAGGCCCGGATTTTCCATGGCCTCGTAAGCACCAAGAGACTTCAAAAACCCGGACTGGGCGCTAATTACCAATCCAAACATGCTCTGATTGTGACCAAACTTTGCAAGCATGTGGGGGGGACCCACCCCCACATTCTTGCAAAGTTTGGTCCCCATCGGAGCATGTTTGGGTACGATGGTATGGGGAAGGCCCGGATTTTCCATGGCCTCGTAAGCACCAAGAGACTTCAAAAACCCGCACTGGGCGCTAATTACCAATCCAAGCATGCTCTGATTGTGACCAAACTTTGCAAGCATGTGGGGGTGACCCACCCCCACATGCTTGCAAAGTTTCGTCCCCATCAAAGCATGTTAGGGTACGATGGTATGGGGAAGGCCCGGATTTTCCATGGCCTTTGAAGCACCAAGAGACTTCAAAAACCCGCACTGGGCGCTAATTACCAATCCAAACATGCTCTGATTGTGACCAAACTTTTCAAGCATGTGGGGGTGGGTCCCCCCCCATGCTTGCAAAGTTTGGTCCCCATCGGAGCATGTTTGGGTACGATGGTATGGGGAAGGCCCGGATTTCCCATGGCCTCTTAAGCACCAAGAGACTTGAAAAATATGGGCGCTAATTACCAATCCAAACATGCTCTGATTGTGACCAAACTTTGCAAGCATGTGGGGGACACCCACCCTCACATGCTTGCAAAGTTTGGTCCCCATCGGAGCATGTTTGGGTACGATGGTATGGCGAAGGCCCGGATTTTCCATGGCCTCGTAAGCACCAAGAGACTTGAAAAATCCGGACTGGGCGCTAATTACCAATCCAAACATGCTCTGATTGTGACCAAACTTTGCAAGCATGTGGGGGGGATCCACCCCCACATGCTTGCAAAGTTTGATCCCCATCGGAGCATGTTTGGGTACGATGGTATGGGAAGGCCCGGATTTTCCATGGCCTTGTAACCACCAAGAGACTTCAAAAACCCGGACTGGGCGCTAATTACCAATCCAAACATGCTTTGATTGTGACCAAACTTTGCAAGCATGTGGGGGGGACCCACCCCCACATTCTTGCAAAGTTTGCTCCCCATCGGAGCATGTTTGGGTACGATGGTATGGGGAAGGCCCGGATTTTCCATGGCCTCGTAAGCACCAAGAGACTTCAAAAACCCGCACTGGGCGCTAATTACCAATCCAAGCATGCTCTGATTGTGACCAAACTTTGCAAACATGTGGGAGGGACCCACCCCCACATGCTTGCAAAGTTTGGTCCCCATCAAAGCATGTTAGGGTACGATGATATGGGGAAGGCCCGGATTTTCCATGGCCTTTGAAGCACCAAGAGACTTCAAAAACCCGCACTGGGCGCTAATTACCAATCCAAACATGCTCTGATTGTGACCAAAATTTTCAATCATGTGGGGGTGGGTCCCCCCCCCATGCTTGCAAAGTTTGGTCCCCATCGGAGCATGTTTGGGTACGATGGTATGGGGAAGGCCCGGATTTCCCATGGCCTCTTAAGCACCAAGAGACTTGAAAAATCTGGGCGCTAATTACCAATCCAAACATGCTCTGATTGTGACCAAACTTTGCAAGCATGTGGGGGACACCCACCCTCACATGCTTGCAAAGTTTGGTCCCCATCGGAGCATGTTTGGGTACGATGGTATGGGGAAGGCCGGGATTTTCCATGGCCTCGTAAGCACCAAGAGACTTGAAAAATCCGGACTGGGCGCTAATTACCAATCCAAACATGCTCTGATTATGACCAAACTTTGCAAGCATGTGGGGGGGACCCACCCCCACATTCTTGCAAAGTTTGGTCCGCATCCGAGCATGCTTGGGTACGATGGTATGGGGAAGGCCCGGATTTTCCATGGCCTCGTAAGCACCAAGAGACTTGAAAAATCCGGACTGGGCGCTAATTACCAATCCAAACATGCTCTGATTGTTACCAAACTTTGAAAGCATATGGGGGGGACCCACCCCCACATGCTTGCAAAGTTTGGTCCCCATCAAAGCATGTTAGGGTACGATGGTATGGGGAAGGCCCGGATTTTCCATGGCCTTTGAAGCACCAAGAGACTTCAAAAACCCGCACTGGACGCTAATTACCAATCCAAACATGCTCTGATTGTGACCAAACTTTTCAAGCATGTGGAGGTGGGTCCCCCCCCCCCCATGCTTGCAAAGTTTGGTCCCCATCGGAGCATGTTTGGGTACGATGGTATGGGGAAGGCCCGGATTTCCCATGGCCTCTTAAGCACCAAGAGCCTTGAAAACTCTGGGCGCTAATTACCAATCCAAACATGCTCTGATTGTGACCAAACTTTGCAAGCATGTGGGGGACACCCACCCTCACATGCTTGAAAAGTTTGGTCCCCATCGGAGCATGTTTGGGTACGATGGTATGGGGAAGGCCCGGATTTTCCATGGCCTCGTAAGCACCAAGAGACTTGAAAAATCTGGACTGGGCACTAATTACCAATCCAAACATGCTCTGATTGTGACCAAACTTTGCAAGCATGTGGGGGGGACCCACCCCCACATTCTTGCAAAGTTTGGTCTGCATCGGAGCATGCTTGGGTACGATGGTATGGGGAAGGCCCGGATTTTCCATGGCCTCGTAAGCACCAAGAGACTTGAAAAATCCGGACTGGGCGCTAATTACCAATCCAAACATGCTCTGATTGTGACCAAACTTTGCAAGCATGTGGGGGACACCCACCCTCACATGCTTGCAAAGTTTGATCCCCATCGGAGCATGTTTGGGTACGATGGTATGGGAAGGCCCGGATTTTCCATGGCCTCGTAAGCACCAAGAGACTTCAAAAACCCGGACTGGGCGCTAATTACCAATCCAAACATGCTCTGATTGTGACCAAACTTTGCAAGCATGTGGGGGGGAGCCACCCCCACATTCTTGCAAAGTTTGGTCCCCATCGGAGCATGTTTGGGTACGATGGTATGGGGAAGGCCCGGATTTTCCATGGCCTCGTAAGCACCAAGAGACTTCAAAAACCCGCACTGGGCGCTAATTACCAATCCAAGCATGCTCTGATTGTGACCAAACTTTGCAAGCATGTGGGGGGGACCCACCCCCACATGCTTGCAAAGTTTGGTCCCCATCAAAGCATGTTAAGGTACGATGGTATGGGGAAGGCCCGGATTTTCCATGGCCTTAGAAGCACCAAGAGACTTCAAAAACCCGCACTGGGCGCTAATTACCAATCCAAACATGCTCTGATTGTGACCAAACTTTTCAAGCATGTGAGGGTGGGTCCCCCCCCATGCTTGCAAAGTTTGGTCCCCATCGGAGCATGTTTGGGTACGATGGTATGGGGAAGGCCCGGATTTCCCATGGCCTCTTAAGCACCAAGAGACTTGAAAAATCTGGGCGCTAATTACCAATCCAAACATGCTCTGATTGTGACCAAACTTTGCAAGCATGTGGGGGACACCCACCCTCACATGCTTGCAAAGTTTGGTCCCCATCGGAGCATGTTTGGGTACGATGGTATGGGGAAGGCCCGGATTTTCCATGGCCTCGTAAGCACCAAGAGACTTCAAAAACCCGGACTGGGCGCTAATTACCAATCCAAACATGCTTTGATTGTGACCAAACCTTGCAAGCATGTGGGGGGGCCCACCCCCACATGCTCGCAAAGTTTTGTCCCCATCGGAGCATGTTTGGGTACGATGGTATGGGGAAGGCCCGAAATTTCCATAGGCTTGTAAGCACCAAGAGACTTCAAAAACCAGCACTGGGTGCTAATTACCAATCCAAGCATGCTCTGATTGTGACCAAACTTTGCAAGCATGTGGGGGGGACCCACCCCCCCATGCTTGCAAAGTTTGGTCCCTATCGGAGCATGTTTGGGTACGATGGTATGGGGAAGGCCCGGATTTTCCATGGCCTCTTAAGCACCAAGAGACTTGAAAAATCCGGACTGGGCGCTAATTACCAATCCAAACATACTCTGATTGTGACCAAACTTTGCAAGAATGTGGGGGGGACCCACGCCCCCATGCTTGCAAAGTTTGGTCCCCATCGGCGGAGCATGTTTGGGTACGATGGTATGGGGAAGGCTCGGATTTTCCATGGCCTCGTAAGCACCAAGAGACTTGAAAAATCCGGACTGGGCGCTAATTACCAATCCAAACATGCTCTGATGGTGACCAAACTTTGCAAGCATGTGGGGGGGTCCCACCCCCCCATGCTTGCAAAGTTTGGTCCCTATCGGAGCATGTTTGGGTACGATGGTATGGGGAAGGCCCGGATTTTCCATGGCCTCTTAAGCACCAAGAGACTTGAAAAACCCGCACTGGGCGCTAATTACCAATCCAAACATGCTCTGATTGTGACCAAACTTTGCAAGCATGTGGGGGGGACCCACCCCCACATGCTTGCAAAGTTTGGTCCCCATCGAGCGAAGCATGTTGGTATGGGGAAGGCCCAGATTTTCCATAGCCTCTTAAGCACCAAGAGACTTGAAAAATCCGGACTGGGCGCTAATTACCAATCCAAACATGCTCTGATTGTGACCAATCTTTGCAAGCATGTGGGGGGGACCCACCCCCACATGCTTGCAAAGTTTGATCCCCATCGGAGCATGTTTGGGTACGATGGTATGGGAAGGCCCGGATTTTCCATGGCCTCGTAAGCACCAAGAGACTTCAAAAACCCGGACTGGGCGCTAATTACCAATCCAAACATGCTCTGATTGTGACCAAACTTTGCAAGCATGTGGGGGGGACCCACCCCCACATTCTTGCAAAGTTTGGTCCCCATCGGAGCATGTTTGGGTACGATGGTATGGGGAAGGCCCGGATTTTCCATGGCCTCGTAAGCACCAAGAGACTTCAAAAACCCGCACTGGGCGCTAATTACCAATCCAAGCATGCTCTGATTGTGACCAAACTTTGCAAGCATGTGGGGGTGACCCACCCCCACATGCTTGCAAAGTTTCGTCCCCATCAAAGCATGTTAGGGTACGATGGTATGGGGAAGGCCCGGATTTTCCATGGCCTTTGAAGCACCAAGAGACTTCAAAAACCCGCACTGGGCGCTAATTACCAATCCAAACATGCTCTGATTGTGACCAAACTTTTCAAGCATGTGGGGGTGGGTCCCCCCCCATGCTTGCAAAGTTTGGTCCCCATCGGAGCATGTTTGGGTACGATGGTATGGGGAAGGCCCGGATTTCCCATGGCCTCTTAAGCACCAAGAGACTTGAAAAATATGGGCGCTAATTACCAATCCAAACATGCTCTGATTGTGACCAAACTTTGCAAGCATGTGGGGGACACCCACCCTCACATGCTTGCAAAGTTTGGTCCCCATCGGAGCATGTTTGGGTACGATGGTATGGCGAAGGCCCGGATTTTCCATGGCCTCGTAAGCACCAAGAGACTTGAAAAATCCGGACTGGGCGCTAATTACCAATCCAAACATGCTCTGATTGTGACCAAACTTTGCAAGCATGTGGGGGGGATCCACCCCCACATGCTTGCAAAGTTTGATCCCCATCGGAGCATGTTTGGGTACGATGGTATGGGAAGGCCCGGATTTTCCATGGCCTTGTAACCACCAAGAGACTTCAAAAACCCGGACTGGGCGCTAATTACCAATCCAAACATGCTTTGATTGTGACCAAACTTTGCAATCATGTGGGGGGGACCCACCCCCACATTCTTGCAAAGTTTGCTCCCCATCGGAGCATGTTTGGGTACGATGGTATGGGGAAGGCCCGGATTTTCCATGGCCTCGTAAGCACCAAGAGACTTCAAAAACCCGCACTGGGCGCTAATTACCAATCCAAGCATGCTCTGATTGTGACCAAACTTTGCAAACATGTGGGAGGGACCCACCCCCACATGCTTGCAAAGTTTGGTCCCCATCAAAGCATGTTAGGGTACGATGATATGGGGAAGGCCCGGATTTTCCATGGCCTTTGAAGCACCAAGAGACTTCAAAAACCCGCACTGGGCGCTAATTACCAATCCAAACATGCTCTGATTGTGACCAAAATTTTCAAGCATGTGGGGGTGGGTCCCCCCCCATGCTTGCAAAGTTTTGTCCCCATCGGAGCATGTTTGGGTACGATGGTATGGGGAAGGCCCGGATTTCCCATGGCCTCTTAAGCACCAAGAGACTTGAAAAATCTGGGCGCTAATTACCAATCCAAACATGCTCTGATTGTGACCAAACTTTGCAAGCATGTGGGGGACACCCACCCTCACATGCTTGCAAAGTTTGGTCCCCATCGGAGCATGTTTGGGTACGATGGTATGGGGAAGGCCGGGATTTTCCATGGCCTCGTAAGCACCAAGAGACTTGAAAAATCCGGACTGGGCGCTAATTACCAATCCAAACATGCTCTGATTATGACCAAACTTTGCAAGCATGTGGGGGGGACCCACCCCCACATTCTTGCAAAGTTTGGTCCGCATCCGAGCATGCTTGGGTACGATGGTATGGGGAAGGCCCGGATTTTCCATGGCCTCGTAAGCACCAAGAGACTTGAAAAATCCGGACTGGGCGCTAATTACCAATCCAAACATGCTCTGATTGTGACCAAACTTTGAAAGCATATGGGGGGGACCCACCCCCACATGCTTGCAAAGTTTGGTCCCCATCAAAGCATGTTAGGGTACGATGGTATGGGGAAGGCCCGGATTTTCCATGGCCTTTGAAGCACCAAGAGACTTCAAAAACCCGCACTGGACGCTAATTACCAATCCAAACATGCTCTGATTGTGACCAAACTTTTCAAGCATGTGGAGGTGGGTCCCCCCCCCCCCATGCTTGCAAAGTTTGGTCCCCATCGGAGCATGTTTGGGTACGATGGTATGGGGAAGGCCCGGATTTCCCATGGCCTCTTAAGCACCAAGAGCCTTGAAAACTCTGGGCGCTAATTACCAATCCAAACATGCTCTGATTGTGACCAAACTTTGCAAGCATGTGGGGGACACCCACCCTCACATGCTTGAAAAGTTTGGTCCCCATCGGAGTATGTTTGGGTACGATGGTATGGGGAAGGCCCGGATTTTCCATGGCCTCGTAAGCACCAAGAGACTTGAAAAATCTGGACTGGGCACTAATTACCAATCCAAACATGCTCTGATTGTGACCAAACTTTGCAAGCATGTGGGGGGGACCCACCCCCACATTCTTGCAAAGTTTGGTCTGCATCGGAGCATGCTTGGGTACGATGGTATGGGGAAGGCCCGGATTTTCCATGGCCTCGTAAGCACCAAGAGACTTGAAAAATCCGGACTGGGCGCTAATTACCAATCCAAACATGCTCTGATTGTGACCAAACTTTGCAAGCATGTGGGGGACACCCACCCTCACATGCTTGCAAAGTTTGATCCCCATCGGAGCATGTTTGGGTACGATGGTATGGGAAGGCCCGGATTTTCCATGGCCTCGTAAGCACCAAGAGACTTCAAAAACCCGGACTGGGCGCTAATTACCAATCCAAACATGCTCTGATTGTGACCAAACTTTGCAAGCATGTGGGGGGGAGCCACCCCCACATTCTTGCAAAGTTTGGTCCCCATCGGAGCATGTTTGGGTACGATGGTATGGGGAAGGCCCGGATTTTCCATGGCCTCGTAAGCACCAAGAGACTTCAAAAACCCGCACTGGGCGCTAATTACCAATCCAAGCATGCTCTGATTGTGACCAAACTTTGCAAGCATGTGGGGGGGACCCACCCCCACATGCTTGCAAAGTTTGGTCCCCATCAAAGCATGTTAAGGTACGATGGTATGGGGAAGGCCCGGATTTTCCATGGCCTTAGAAGCACCAAGAGACTTCAAAAACCCGCACTGGGCGCTAATTACCAATCCAAACATGCTCTGATTGTGACCAAACTTTTCAAGCATGTGAGGGTGGGTCCCCCCCCCATGCTTGCAAAGTTTGGTCCCCATCGGAGCATGTTTGGGTACGATGGTATGGGGAAGGCCCGGATTTCCCATGGCCTCTTAAGCACCAAGAGACTTGAAAAATCTGGGCGCTAATTACCAATCCAAACATGCTCTGATTGTGACCAAACTTTGCAAGCATGTGGGGGACACCCACCCTCACATGCTTGCAAAGTTTGGTCCCCATCGGAGCATGTTTGGGTACGATGGTATGGGGAAGGCCCGGATTTTCCATGGCCTCGTAAGCACCAAGAGACTTCAAAAACCCGGACTGGGCGCTAATTACCAATCCAAACATGCTTTGATTGTGACCAAACCTTGCAAGCATGTGGGGGGGCCCACCCCCACATGCTCGCAAAGTTTTGTCCCCATCGGAGCATGTTTGGGTACGATGGTATGGGGAAGGCCCGAAATTTCCATAGGCTTGTAAGCACCAAGAGACTTCAAAAACCAGCACTGGGCGCTAATTACCAATCCAAGCATGCTCTGATTGTGACCAAACTTTGCAAGCATGTGGGGGGGACCCACCCCCCCATGCTTGCAAAGTTTGGTCCCTATCGGAGCATGTTTGGGTACGATGGTATGGGGAAGGCCCGGATTTTCCATGGCCTCTTAAGCACCAAGAGACTTGAAAAATCCGGACTGGGCGCTAATTACCAATCCAAACATACTCTGATTGTGACCAAACTTTGCAAGCATGTGGGGGGGACCCACGCCCCCATGCTTGCAAAGTTTGGTCCCCATCGGCGGAGCATGTTTGGGTACGATGGTATGGGGAAGGCTCGGATTTTCCATGGCCTCGTAAGCACCAAGAGACTTGAAAAATCCGGACTGGGCGCTAATTACCAATCCAAACATGCTCTGATGGTGACCAAACTTTGCAAGCATGTGGGGGGGTCCCACCCCCCCATGCTTGCAAAGTTTGGTCCCTATCGGAGCATGTTTGGGTACGATGGTATGGGGAAGGCCCGGATTTTCCATGGCCTCTTAAGCACCAAGAGACTTGAAAAACCCGCACTGGGCGCTAATTACCAATCCAAACATGCTCTGATTGTGACCAAACTTTGCAAGCATGTGGGGGGGACCCACCCCCACATGCTTGCAAAGTTTGGTCCCCATCGAGCGAAGCATGTTGGTATGGGGAAGGCCCAGATTTTCCATAGCCTCTTAAGCACCAAGAGACTTGAAAAATCCGGACTGGGCGCTAATTACCAATCCAAACATGCTCTGATTGTGACCAATCTTTGCAAGCATGTGGGGGGGACCCACCCCCACATGCTTGCAAAGTTTGGTCCCCACCATCGGAGCATGTTTGGGTACGATGGTATGGGGAAGGCCCGGATTTTCCATGGCCTCTTAAGCACCAAGAGACTTGAAAAATCCGGACTGGGCGCTAATTACCAATCCAAACATGCTCTGATTGTGACAAAACTTTGCAAGCATGTGGGGGGGACCCAGCCCCCATGCTTGCAAAGTTTGGTCCCTATCGGAGCATGTTTGGGTACGATGGTATGGGGAAGGCCCGGATTTTCCATGGCCTCTTAAGCACCAAGAGACTTGAAAAACCTGCACTGGGCGCTAATTACCAATCCAAACATGCTCTGGTTGTGACCAAACTTTGCAAGCATGTGGGGGGGACCCACCCCCCCATGCTTGCAAAGTTTGGTCCCTATCGGAGCATGTTTGGGTACGATGGTATGGGGAAGGCCCGGATTTTTCATGGCCTCTTAAGCACCAAGAGACTTGAAAAATCCGGACTGGGCGCTAATTACCAATCCAAACATACTCTGATTGTGACCAAACTTTGCAAGCATGTGGGGGGGACCCACGCCCCCATGCTTGCAAAGTTTGGTCCCCATCGGCGGAGCATGTTTGGGTACGATGGTATGGGGAAGGCTCGGATTTTCCATGGCCTCGTAAGCACCAAGAGACTTGAAAAATCCGGACTGGGCGCTAATTACCAATCCAAACATGCTCTGATTGTGACCAAACTTTGCAAGCATGTGGGGGGGACCCACCCCCCCATGCTTGCAAAGTTTGGTCCCCATCGGAGCATGTTTGGGTACGATGGTATGGGGAAGGCCCGAAATTTCCATAGGCTTGTAAGCACCAAGAGACTTCAAAAACCAGCACTGGGCGCTAATTACAAATCCAAGCATGCTCTTATTGTGACCAAACTTTGCAAGCATGTGGGGGGGACCCACCCCCACATGCTTGCAAAGTTTGGTCCCCATCGGAGCATGTTTGGGTACGATGGTATGGGGAAGGCCCGGATTTTCCATGGCCTTTTAAGCACCAAGAGACTTCAAATACCCGCACTGGGCGCTAATTACCAATCCAAACATGCTCTGATTGTGACCAAAATTGTCAAGCATGTGGGGGTGGGTCCCCCCCCATGCTTGCAAAGTTTGGTCCCCATCGGAGCATGTTTGGGTACGATGGTATGGGGAAGGCCCGGATTTTCCATGGCCTCTTAAGCACCAAGAGACTTGAAAAATCCGGACTGGGCGCTAATTACCAATCCAAACATGCTCTGATTGTGACCAATCTTTGCAAGCATGTGGGGGGGACCCACCCCCACATGCTTGCAAAGTTTGGTCCCCACCATCGGAGCATGTTTGGGTACGATGGTATGGGGAAGGCCCGGATTTTCCATGGCCTCTTAAGCACCAAGAGACTTGAAAAATCCGGACTGGGCGCTAATTACCAATCCAAACATGCTCTGATTGTGACCAAACTTTGCAAGCATGTGGGGGGGACCCAGCCCCCATGCTTGCAAAGTTTGGTCCCTATCGGAGCATGTTTCGGTACGATGGTATGGGGAAGGCCCGGATTTTCCATGGCCTCTTAAGCACCAAGAAACTTGAAAAACCTGCACTGGGCGCTAATTACCAATCCAAACATGCTCTGGCTGTGACCAAACTTTGCAAGCATGTGGGGGGGACCCACCCGCCCATGCTTGCAAAGTTTGGTCCCTATCGGAGCATGTTTGGGTACGATGGTATGGGGAAGGCCCGGATTTTCCATGGCCTCTTAAGCACCAAGAGACTTGAAAAATCCGGACTGGGTGCTAATTACCAATCCAAACATACTCTGATTGTGACCAATCTTTGCAAGCATGTGGGGGGGACCCACCCCCCCATGCTTGCAAAGTTTGGTCCCCATCGGCGGAGCATGTTTGGGTACGATGGTATGGGGAAGGCTCGGATTTTCCATGGCCTCGTAAGCACCAAGAGACTTGAAAAATCCGGACTGGGCGCTAATTACCAATCCAAACATGCTCTGATTGTGACCAAACTTTGCAAGCATGTGGGGGGGACCCACCCCCCCATGCTTGCAAAGTTTGGTCCCCATCGGAGCATGTTTGGGTACGATGGTATGGGGAAGGCCCGAAATTTCCATAGGCTTGTAAGCACCAAGAGACTTCAAAAACCAGCACTGGGCGCTAATTACAAATCCAAGCATGCTCTTATTGTGACCAAACTTTGCAAGCATGTGGGGGGGACCCACCCCCACATGCTTGCAAAGTTTGGTCCCCATCGGAGCATGTTTGGGTACGATGGTATGGGGAAGGCCCGGATTTTCCATGGCCTTTTAAGCACCAAGAGACTTCAAATACCCGCACTGGGCGCTAATTACCAATCCAAACATGCTCTGATTGTGACCAAAATTGTCAAGCATGTGGGGGTGGGTCCCCCCCCATGCTTGCAAAGTTTGGTCCCCATCGGAGCATGTTTGGGTACGATGGTATGGGGAAGGCCCGGATTTTCCATGGCCTCTTAAGCACCAAGAGACTTGAAAAATCCGGACTGGGCGCTAATTACCAATCCAAACATGCTCTGATTGTGACCAATCTTTGCAAGCATGTGGGGGGGACCCACCCCCACATGCTTGCAAAGTTTGGTCCCCACCATCGGAGCATGTTTGGGTACGATGGTATGGGGAAGGCCCGGATTTTCCATGGCCTCTTAAGCACCAAGAGACTTGAAAAATCCGGACTGGGCACTAATTACCAATCCAAACATGCTCTGATTGTGACCAAACTTTGCAAGCATGTGGGGGGGACCCAGCCCCCATGCTTGCAAAGTTTGGTCCCTATCGGAGCATGTTTCGGTACGATGGTATGGGGAAGGCCCGGATTTTCCATGGCCTCTTAAGCACCAAGAAACTTGAAAAACCTGCACTGGGCGCTAATTACCAATCCAAACATGCTCTGGCTGTGACCAAACTTTGCAAGCATGTGGGGGGGACCCACCCGCCCATGCTTGCAAAGTTTGGTCCCTATCGGAGCATGTTTGGGTACGATGGTATGGGGAAGGCCCGGATTTTCCATGGCCTCTTAAGCACCAAGAGACTTGAAAAATTAGGACTAGGCGCTAATTACCAATCCAAACATACTCTGATTGTGACCAATCTTTGCAAGCATGTGGGGGGGACCCACCCCCCCATGCTTGCAAAGTTTGGTCCCCATCGGCGGAGCATGTTTGGGTACGATGGTATGGGGAAGGCTCGGATTTTCCATGGCCTCGTAAGCACCAAGAGACTTGAAAAATCCGGACTGGGCGCTAATTACCAATCCAAACATGCTCTGATTGTGACCAAACTTTGCAAGCATGTGGGGGGGACCCACCCCCCCATGCTTGCAAAGTTTGGTCCCCATCGGAGCATGTTTGGGTACGATGGTATGGGGAAGGCCCGGATTTTCCATGGCCTCGTAAGCACCAAGAGACTTGAAAAATCCAGACCGGGCGCTAGATACCAATCCAAACATGCTCTGATTGTGACCAAATTTTGCAAGCATGTGGGGGGGGACCCACTCCCACATGCTTGCAAAGTTTGGTCCCCATCGGAGCATGTTTGGGTACGATGGTATGGGGAAGGCCCGGATTTCCCATGGCCTCGTAAGCACCAAGAGACTTCAAAAACCCGGATTGGGCGCTAATTACCAATCCAAACATGCTCTGATTGTGACCAAACTTTGCAAGCATGTGGGGGGTCCCACCCCCACATGCTTGCAAAGTTTGGTCCCCATCGGAGCATGTTTGGGTACGATGGTATGGGGAAGGCCCGGATTTTCCATGGCCTCGTAAGCACCAAGAGACTTCAAAAACCCGCACTAGGCGCTAATTACCAATCCAAGCATGCTCTGATTGTGACCAAACTTTGCAAGCATGTGGGGGGGACCCACCTTCACATGCTTGCAAAGTCTGGTCCCCATCAAAGCATGTTTGGGTACGATGGTATGGGGAAGGCCCGGATTTTCCATGGCCTTTGAAGCACCAAGAGACTTCAAAAACCCACACTGGGCGCTAATTACCAATCCAAACATGCTCTGATTGTGACCAAACTTTTCAAGCATGTGGGGGTGGGTCCCCCCCCCATGCTTGCAAGGTTTGGTCCCCATCGGAGCATGTTTGGGTACGATGGTATGGGGAAGGCCCGGATGGTATGGGGAAGGCCCGGATTTTCCATGGCCTCTTAAGCACCAAGAGACTTGAAAAATCTGGGCGCTAATTACCAATCCAAACATGCTCTGATTGTGACCAAACTTTGCAAGCATGTGGGGGAGACCCACCCCCACATGCTTGCAAAGTTTGGTCCCCATCGGAGCATGTTTGGGTACGATGGTATGGGGAAGGCCCGGATCTTCCATGGCCTCGTAAACACCAAGAGACTTGAAAAATCCGGACTGGGCGCTAATTACCAATCCAAACATGCTCTGATTGTGACCAAACTTTGCAAGCATGTGGGGGGGACCCACCCCCACATTCTTGCAAAGTTTGGTCCCCATCCGAGCATGCTTGGGTACGATGGTATGGGGAAGGCCCGGATTTTCCATGGCCTCGTAAGCACCAAGAGACTTGAAAAATCTGGACTGGGCGCTAATTACCAATCCAAACATGGTCTGACTATGACCAAACTTTGCAAGCATGTGGGGGGAACCCACCCCACATGCTTGCAAAGTTTGGTCCCCATCGGAGCATGTTTGGGTACGATGGTATGGGGAAGGCCCGGATTTTCCATGGCCTCATAAGCACCAAGAGACTTCAAAAACCCGCACTGGGCGCTAATTACCAATCCAAGCATGCTCTGATTGTGACCAAACTTTGCAAGCATGTGGGGGGGACCCACCCCCACATGCTTGCAAAGTTTGGTCCCCATCAAAGCATGTTTGGGTACGATGGTATGGGGAAGGCCCGGATTTTCGATGGCCTTTTAGGCACCAAGAGACTTCAAAAACCCGCACTGGGCGCTAATTACCAATCCAAATATGCTCTGATTGTGACCAAACTTTGCAAGCATGCGGGGGTGGGTCCCCCCCCATGCTTGCAAAGTTTGGTCCCCATCAGAGAATGTTTGGGTACGATGGTATGGGGAAGGCCCGGATTTTCCATGGCCTCTTAAGCACCAAGAGACTTGAAAAATCCGGACTGGGCGCTAATTACCAATCCAAACATGCTCTGATTGTGACCAAACTGTGCAAGCATGTGGGGGGGTCTCACCCCCCCATGCTTGCAAAGTTTGGTCCCTATCGGAGCATGTTTGGGTACGATGGTATGGGGAAGGCCCGGATTCTCCATGGCCTCTTAAGCACCAAGAGACTTGAAAAACCCGCACTGGGCGCTAATTGCCAATCCAAACATGCTCTGATTGTGACCAAACTTTGCAAGCATGTGGGGGGGACCCACCCCCACATGCTTGCAAAGTTTGGTCCCCATCGAGCGAAGCATGTTGGTATGGGGAAGGCCCAGATTTTCCATAGCCTCTTAAGCACCAAGAGACTTGAAAAATCCGGACTGGGCGCTAATTACCAATCCAAACATGCTCTGATTGTGACCAATCTTTGCAAGCATGTGGGGGGGACCCACCCCCACATGCTTGCAAAGTTTGGTCCCCACCATCGGAGCATGTTTGGGTACGATGGTATGGGGAAGGCCCGGATTTTCCATGGCCTCTTAAGCACCAAGAGACTTGAAAAATCCGGACTGGGCGCTAATTACCAATCCAAACATGCTCTGATTGTGACCAAACTTTGCAAGCATGTGGGGAGGACCCAGCCCCCATGCTTGCAAAGTTTGGTCCCTATCGGAGCATGTTTGGGTACGATGGTATGGGGAAGGCCCGGATTTTCCATGGCCTCTTAAGCACCAAGAGACTTGAAAAACCTGCACTGGGCGCTAATTACCAATCCAAACATGCTCTGGTTGTGACCAAACTTTGCAAGCATGTGGGGGGGACCCACCCCCCCATGCTTGCAAAGTTTGGTCCCTATCGGAGCATGTTTGGGTACGATGGTATGGGGAAGGCCCGGATTTTCCATGGCCTCTTAAGCACCAAGAGACTTGAAAAATCCGGACTGGGCGCTAATTACCAATCCAAACATACTCTGATTGTGACCAAACTTTGTAAGCATGTGGGGGGGACCCACCCCCCCATGCTTGCAAAGTTTGGTCCCCATCGGCGGAGCATGTTTGGGTACGATGGTATCGGGAAGGCTCGGATTTTCCATGGCCTCGTAAGCACCAAGAGACTTGAAAAATCCGGACTGGGCGCTAATTACCAATCCAAACATGCTCTGATTGTGACCAAACTTTGCAAGCATGTGGGGGGGACCCACCCCCCCATGCTTGCAAAGTTTGGTCCCCATCGGAGCATGTTTGGGTACGATGGTATGGGGAAGGCCCGGATTTTCCATGGCCTCGTAAGCACCAAGAGACTTGAAAAATCCGGACTGGGCGCTAATTACCAATCCAAACATGCTCTGACTGTGACCAAACTTTGCAAGCATGTGGGGGGGACCCACCTCCACATGCTTGCAAAGTTTGATCCCCATCGGAGCATGTTTGGGTACGATGGTATGGGAAGGCCCGGATTTTCCATGGCCTCGTAAGCACCAAGAGACTTCAAAAACCCGGACTGGGCGCTAATTACCAATCCAAACATGCTCTGATTGTGACCAGACTTTGCAAGCATGTGGGGGGGACCCACCCCCACATTCTTGCAAAGTTTGGTCCCCATCGGAGCATGTTTGGGTACGATGGTATGGGGAAGGCCCGGATTTTCCATGGCCTCGTAAGCACCAAGAGACTTCAAAAACCCGCACTGGGCGCTAATTACCAATCCAAGCATGCTCTGATTGTGACCAAACTTTGCAAGCATGTGGGGGGGACCCACCCCCACATGCTTGCAAAGTTTCGTCCCCATCAAAGCATGTTAGGGTACGATGGTATGGGGAAGGCCCGGATTTTCCATGGCCTTTGAAGCACCAAGAGACTTCAAAAACCCGCACTGGGCGCTAATTACCAATCCAAACATGCTCTGATTGTGACCAAACTTTTCAAGCATGTGGGGGTGGGTCCCCCCCCCATTCTTGCAAAGTTTGGTCCCCATCGGAGCATATTTGGGTACGATGGTATGGGGAAGGCCCGGATTTCCCATGGCCTCTTAAGCACCAAGAGACTTGAAAAATATGGGCGCTAATTACCAATCCAAACATGCTCTGATTGTGACCAAACTTTGCAAGCATGTGGGGGACACCCACCCTCACATGCTTGCAAAGTTTGGTCCCCATCGGAGCATGTTTGGGTACGATGGTATGGGGAAGGCCCGGATTTTCCATGGCCTCGTAAGCACCAAGAGACTTGAAAAGTCCGGACTGGGCGCTAATTACCAATCCAAACATGCTCTGATTGTGACCAAACTTTGCAAGCATGTGGGGGGGATCCACCCCCACATGCTTGCAAAGTTTGATCCCCATCGGAGCATGTTTGGGTACGATGGTATGGGGAAGGCCCGGATATTCCATGGCCTCGTAAGCACCAAGAGACTTCAAAAACCCGGACTGGGCGCTAATTACCAATCCAAACATGCACTGATTGTGACCGAACTTTGCAAGCATGTGGGGGGGACCCACCCCCACATTCTTGCAAAGTTTGGTCCCCATCGGAGCATGTTTGGGTACGATGGTATGGGGAAGGCTCAGATTTTCCATGGCCTCGTAAGCACCAAGAGACTTCAAAAACCCGCACTGGGCGCTAATTACCAATCCAAGCATGCTCTGATTGTGACCAAACTTTGCAAGCATGTGGGGGGGACCCACCCCCACATGCTTGCAAAGTTTGGTCCCCAGCAAAGCATGTTAGGGTACGATGGTATGGGGAAGGCCCGGATTTTCCATGGCCTTTGAAGCACCAAGAGACTTCAAAAACCCGCACTGGGCGCTAATTACCAATCCAAACATGCTCTGATTGTGACCAAACTTTTCAAGCATGTGGGGGTGGGTCCCCCCCCCATGCTTGCAAAGTTTGGTCCCCATCGGAGCATGTTTGGGTACGATGGTATGGGGAAGGCCCGGATTTCCCATGGCCTCTTAAGCACCAAGAGACTTGAAAAATCTGGGCGCTAATTACCAATCCAAACATGCTCTGATTGTGACCAAACTTTGCAAGCATGTGGGGGACACCCACCCTCACATGCTTGCAAAGTTTGGTCCCCATCGGAGCATGTTTGGGTACGATGGTATGGGGAAGGCCCGGATTTTCCATGGCCTCGTAAGCACCAAGAGACTTGAAAAGTCCGGACTGGGCGCTAATTACCAATCCAAACATGCTCTGATTGTGACCAAACTTTGCAAGCATGTGGGGGGGATCCACCCCCACATGCTTGCAAAGTTTGATCCCCATCGGAGCATGTTTGGGTACGATGGTATGGGGAAGGCCCGGATATTCCATGGCCTCGTAAGCACCAAGAGACTTCAAAAACCCGGACTGGGCGCTAATTACCAATCCAAACATGCACTGATTGTGACCGAACTTTGCAAGCATGTGGGGGGGACCCACCCCCACATTCTTGCAAAGTTTGGTCCCCATCGGAGCATGTTTGGGTACGATGGTATGGGGAAGGCTCAGATTTTCCATGGCCTCGTAAGCACCAAGAGACTTCAAAAACCCGCACTGGGCGCTAATTACCAATCCAAGCATGCTCTGATTGTGACCAAACTTTGCAAGCATGTGGGGGGGACCCACCCCCACATGCTTGCAAAGTTTGGTCCCCAGCAAAGCATGTTAGGGTACGATGGTATGGGGAAGGCCCGGATTTTCCATGGCCTTTGAAGCACCAAGAGACTTCAAAAACCCGCACTGGGCGCTAATTACCAATCCAAACATGCTCTGATTGTGACCAAACTTTTCAAGCATGTGGGGGTGGGTCCCCCCCCCATGCTTGCAAAGTTTGGTCCCCATCGGAGCATGTTTGGGTACGATGGTATGGGGAAGGCCCGGATTTCCCATGGCCTCTTAAGCACCAAGAGACTTGAAAAATCTGGGCGCTAATTACCAATCCAAACATGCTCTGATTGTGACCAAACTTTGCAAGCATGTGGGGGACACCCACCCTCACATGCTTGCAAAGTTTGGTCCCCATCGGAGCATGTTTGGGTACGATGGTATGGGGAAGGCCGGGATTTTCCATGGCCTCGTAAGCACCAAGAGACTTGAAAAATCCGGACTGGGCGCTAATTACCAATCCAAACATGCTCTGATTATGACCAAACTTTGCAAGCATGTGGGGGGGACCCACCCCCACATTCTTGCAAAGTTTGGTCTGCATCCGAGCATGCTTGGGTACGATGGTATGGGGAAGGCCCGGATTTTCCATGGCCTCGTAAGCACCAAGAGACTTGAAAAATCCGGACTGGGCGCTAATTACCAATCCAAACATGCTCTGATTGTGACCAAACTTTGCAAGCATGTGGGGGGGATCCACCCCCACATGCTTGCAAAGTTTGGTCCCCATCGGAGCATGTTTGGGTACGATGGTATGGGGAAGGCCCGGATTTTCCATGGCCTCGTAAGCACCAAGAGACTTCAAAAACCCGCACTGGGCGCTAATTACCAATCCAAGCATGCTCTGATTGTGACCAAACTTTGCAAGCATGTGGGGGGGACCCACCCCCACATGCTTGCAAAGTTTGGTCCCCATCAAAGCATGTTTGGGTACGATGGTATGGGGAAGGCCCGGATTTTCCATGGCCTTTTAAGCACCAAAAGACTTCAGAAACCCGCACTGGGCGCTAATTACCAATCCAAACATGCTCTGATTGTGACCAAACTTTGCAAGCATGTGGGAGGGACCCACCCCCACATGCTCGCAAAGTTTGGTCCCCATCGGAGCATGTTTGGGTACGATGGTATGGGGAAGGCCCGGATTTTCCATGGCCTCGTAAGCACCAAGAGACTTCCAGAAACCCGCACTGGGCGCTAATTACCAATCCAAGCATGCTCTGATTGTGACCAAACTTTGCAAGCATGTGGGGGGGAACATGTTTGGGTACGATGGTATGGGGAAGGCCCGGATTTTCCATGGCCTTTTAAGCACCAAGAGACTTCAAATACCCGCACTGGGCGCTAATTACCAATCCAAACATGCTCTGATTGTGACCAAACTTTTTAAGCATGTGGGGGTGGGTCCCTTCCCATGCTTGCAAAGTTTGGTCCCCATCGGAGCATGTTTGGGTACGATGGTATGGGGAAGGCCCGGATTTTCCACGGCCTTTTAAGCACCAAGAGACTTGAAATATCCGGACTGGGCGCTAATTACCAATCCAAACATGCTCTGATTGTGACCAAACTGTGCAAGCATGTGGGGGGGTCTCACCCCCCCATGCTTGCAAAGTTTGGTCCCTATCGTAGCATGTTTGGGTACGATGGTATGGGGAAGGCCCGGATTCTCCATGGCCTCTTAAGCACCAAGAGACTTGAAAAACCCGCACTGGGCGCTAATTACCAATCCAAACATGCTCTGATTGTGACCAAACTTTGCAAGCATGTGGGGGGGACCCACCCCCACATGCTTGCAAAGTTTGGTCCCCATCGAGCGAAGCATGTTGGTATGGGGAAGGCCCAGAGTTTCCATAGCCTCTTAAGCACCAAGAGACTTGAAAAATCCGGACTGGGCGCTAATTACCAATCCAAACATGCTCTGATTGTGACCAATCTTTGCAAGCATGTGGGGGGGACCCACCCCCACATGCTTGAAAAGTTTGGTCCACACCATCGGAGCATGTTTGGGTACGATGGTATGGGGAAGGCCCGGATTTTCCATGGCCTCTTAAGCACCAAGAGACTTGAAGAATCCGGACTGGGCGCTAATTACCAATCCAAACATGCTCTGATTGTGACCAAACTTTGCAAGCATGTGGGGGGGACCCACCCCCACATGCTTGCAAAGTTTGATCCCCATCGGAGCATGTTTGGGTACGATGGTATGGGAAGGCCCGGATTCTCCATGGCCTCGTAAGCACCAAGAGACTTCAAAAACCCGGACTGGGCGCTAATTACCAATCCAAACATGCTCTGATTGTGACCAAACTTTGCAAGCATGTGGGGGGGACCCACCCCCACATTCTTGCAAAGTTTGGTCCCCATCGGAGCATGTTTGGGTACGATGGTATGGGGAAGGCCCGGATTTTCCATGGCCTCGTAAGCACCAAGAGACTTCAAAAACCCGCACTGGGCGCTAATTACCAATCCAAGCATGCTCTGATTGTGACCAAACTTTGCAAGCATGTGGGGGTGACCCACCCCCACATGCTTGCAAAGTTTCGTCCCCATCAAAGCATGTTAGGGTACGATGGTATGGGGAAGGCCCGGATTTTCCATGGCCTTTGAAGCACCAAGAGACTTCAAAAACCCGCACTGGGCGCTAATTACCAATCCAAACATGCTCTGATTGTGACCAAACTTTTCAAGCATGTGGGGGTGGGTCCCCCCCCATGCTTGCAAAGTTTGGTCCCCATCGGAGCATGTTTGGGTACGATGGTATGGGGAAGGCCCGGATTTCCCATGGCCTCTTAAGCACCAAGAGACTTGAAAAATATGGGCGCTAATTACCAATCCAAACATGCTCTGATTGTGACCAAACTTTGCAAGCATGTGGGGGACACCCACCCTCACATGCTTGCAAAGTTTGGTCCCCATCGGAGCATGTTTGGGTACGATGGTATGGCGAAGGCCCGGATTTTCCATGGCCTCGTAAGCACCAAGAGACTTGAAAAATCCGGACTGGGCGCTAATTACCAATCCAAACATGCTCTGATTGTGACCAAACTTTGCAAGCATGTGGGGGGGATCCACCCCCACATGCTTGCAAAGTTTGATCCCCATCGGAGCATGTTTGGGTACGATGGTATGGGAAGGCCCGGATTTTCCATGGCCTTGTAACCACCAAGAGACTTCAAAAACCCGGACTGGGCGCTAATTACCAATCCAAACATGCTCTGATTGTGACCAAACTTTGCAAGCATGTGGGGGGGACCCACCCCCACATTCTTGCAAAGTTTGCTCCCCATCGGAGCATGTTTGGGTACGATGGTATGGGGAAGGCCCGGATTTTCCATGGCCTCGTAAGCACCAAGAGACTTCAAAAACCCGCACTGGGCGCTAATTACCAATCCAAGCATGCTCTGATTGTGACCAAACTTTGCAAACATGTGGGAGGGACCCACCCCCACATGCTTGCAAAGTTTGGTCCCCATCAAAGCATGTTAGGGTACGATGATATGGGGAAGGCCCGGATTTTCCATGGCCTTTGAAGCACCAAGAGACTTCAAAAACCCGCACTGGGCGCTAATTACCAATCCAAACATGCTCTGATTGTGACCAAAATTTTCAAGCATGTGGGGGTGGGTCCCCCCCCCATGCTTGCAAAGTTTGGTCCCCATCGGAGCATGTTTGGGTACGATGGTATGGGGAAGGCCCGGATTTCCCATGGCCTCTTAAGCACCAAGAGACTTGAAAAATCTGGGCGCTAATTACCAATCCAAACATGCTCTGATTGTGACCAAACTTTGCAAGCATGTGGGGGACACCCACCCTCACATGCTTGCAAAGTTTGGTCCCCATCGGAGCATGTTTGGGTACGATGGTATGGGGAAGGCCGGGATTTTCCATGGCCTCGTAAGCACCAAGAGACTTGAAAAATCCGGACTGGGCGCTAATTACCAATCCAAACATGCTCTGATTGTGACCAATCTTTGCAAGCATGTGGGGGGGACCCACCCCCACATGCTTGCAAAGTTTGGTCCACACCATCGGAGCATGTTTGGGTACAATGGTATGGGGAAGGCCCGGATTTTCCATGGCCTCTTAAGCACCAAGAGACTTGAAAAATCCGGACTGGGCGCTAATTACCAATCCAAACATGCTCTGATTGTGACCAAACTTTGCAAGCATGTGGGGGGGACCCACCCCCACATGCTTGCAAAGTTTGATCCCCATCGGAGCATGTTTGGGTACGATGGTATGGGAAGGCCCGGATTTTCCATGGCCTCGTAAGCACCAAGAGACTTCAAAAACCCGGACTGGGCGCTAATTACCAATCCAAACATGCTCTGATTGTGACCAAACTTTGCAAGCATGTGGGGGGGACCCACCCCCACATGCTTGCAAAGTTTGGTCCCCATCAAAGCATGTTAGGGTACGATGGTATGGGGAAGGCCCGGATTTTCCATGGCCTTTGAAGCACCAAGAGACTTCAAAAACCCGGACTGGGCGCTAATTACCAATCCAAACATGCTCTGATTGTGACCAAACTTTGCAAGCATGTGGGGGGGACCCACCCCCACATTCTTGCAAAGTTTGCTCCCCATCGGAGCATGTTTGGGTACGATGGTATGGGGAAGGCCCGGATTTTCCATGGCCTCGTAAGCACCAAGAGACTTCAAAAACCCGCACTGGGCGCTAATTACCAATCCAAGCATGCTCTGATTGTGACCAAACTTTGCAAACATGTGGGAGGGACCCACCCCCACATGCTTGCAAAGTTTGGTCCCCATCAAAGCATGTTAGGGTACGATGATATGGGGAAGGCCCGGATTTTCCATGGCCTTTGAAGCACCAAGAGACTTCAAAAACCCGCACTGGGCGCTAATTACCAATCCAAACATGCTCTGATTGTGACCAAAATTTTCAAGCATGTGGGGGTGGGTCCCCCCCCCATGCTTGCAAAGTTTGGTCCCCATCGGAGCATGTTTGGGTACGATGGTATGGGGAAGGCCCGGATTTCCCATGGCCTCTTAAGCACCAAGAGACTTGAAAAATCTGGGCGCTAATTACCAATCCAAACATGCTCTGATTGTGACCAAACTTTGCAAGCATGTGGGGGACACCCACCCTCACATGCTTGCAAAGTTTGGTCCCCATCGGAGCATGTTTGGGTACGATGGTATGGGGAAGGCCGGGATTTTCCATGGCCTCGTAAGCACCAAGAGACTTGAAAAATCCGGACTGGGCGCTAATTACCAATCCAAACATGCTCTGATTGTGACCAATCTTTGCAAGCATGTGGGGGGGACCCACCCCCACATGCTTGCAAAGTTTGGTCCACACCATCGGAGCATGTTTGGGTACAATGGTATGGGGAAGGCCCGGATTTTCCATGGCCTCTTAAGCACCAAGAGACTTGAAAAATCCGGACTGGGCGCTAATTACCAATCCAAACATGCTCTGATTGTGACCAAACTTTGCAAGCATGTGGGGGGGACCCACCCCCACATGCTTGCAAAGTTTGATCCCCATCGGAGCATGTTTGGGTACGATGGTATGGGAAGGCCCGGATTTTCCATGGCCTCGTAAGCACCAAGAGACTTCAAAAACCCGGACTGGGCGCTAATTACCAATCCAAACATGCTCTGATTGTGACCAAACTTTGCAAGCATGTGGGGGGGACCCACCTTCACATTCTTGCAAAGTTTGGTCCCCATCGGAGCATGTTTGGGTACGATGGTATGGGGAAGGCCCGGATTTTCCATGGCCTCGTAAGCACCAAGAGACTTCAAAAACCCGCACTGGGCGCTAATTACCAATCCAAGCATGCTCTTATTGTGACCAAACTTTGCAAGCATGTGGGGGTGACCCACCCCCACATGCTTGCAAAGTTTCGTCCCCATCAAAGCATGTTAGGGTACGATGGTATGGGGAAGGCCCGGATTTTCCATGGCCTTTGAAGCACCAAGAGACTTCAAAAACCCGCACTGGGCGCTAATTACCAATCCAAACATGCTCTGATTGTGACCAAACTTTTCAAGCATGTGGGGGTGGGTCCCCCCCCCATGCTTGCAAAGTTTGGTCCCCATCGGAGCATGTTTGGGTACGATGGTATGGGGAAGGCCCGGATTTCCCATGGCCTCTTAAGCACCAAGAGACTTGAAAAATATGGGCGCTAATTACCAATCCAAACATGCTCTGATTGTGACCAAACTTTGCAAGCATGTGTGGGACACCCACCCTCACATGCTTGCAAAGTTTGGTCCCCATCGGAGCATGTTGGGGTACGATGGTATGGGGAAGGCCCGGATTTTCCATGGCCTCGTAAGCACCAAGAGACTTGAAGAATCCGGACTGGGCGCTAATTACCAATCCAAACATGCTCTGATTGTGACCAAACTTTGCAAGCATGTGGGGGGGATCCACCCCCACATGCTTGCAAAGTTTGATCCCCATCGGAGCATGTTTGGGTACGATGGTATGGGAAGGCCCGGATTTTCCATGGCCTCGTAAGCACCAAGAGACTTCAAAAACCCGGACTGGGCGCTAATTACCAATCCAAACATGCTCTGATTGTGACCAAACTTTGCAAGCATGTGGGGGGGACCCACCCCCACATTCTTGCAAAGTTTGCTCCCCATCGGAGCATGTTTGGGTACGATGGTATGGGGAAGGCCCGGATTTTCCATGGCCTCGTAAGCACCAAGAGACTTCAAAAACCCGCACTGGGCGCTAATTACCAATCCAAGCATGCTCTGATTGTGACCAAACTTTGCAAGCATGTGGGGGGGACCCACCCCCACATGCTTGCAAAGTTTGGTCCCCATCAAAGCATGTTAGGGTACGATGGTATGGGGAAGGCCCGGATTTTCCATGGCCTTTGAAGCACCAAGAGACTTCAAAAACCCGCACTGGGCGCTAATTACCAATCCAAACATGCTCTGATTGTGACCAAACTTTTCAAGCATGTGGGGGTGGGTCCCCCCCCATGCTTGCAAAGTTTGGTCCCCATCGGAGCATGTTTGGGTACGATGGTATGGGGATGGCCCGGATTTCCCATGGCCTCTTAAGCACCAAGAGACTTGAAAAATATGGGCGCTAATTACCAATCCAAACATGCTCTGATTGTGACCAAACTTTTCAAGCATGTGGGGGACACCTGTTGGAATTAGGGTTGCAGGAATGCACACACAACTTCAAGAAGATGAGGAAGCTTGAGCACAACACAGTAGTGTATTATGAGTGCCAAAAAGAAAAGATAACAAGCCCTAGAAGATAATGGGCGTATATACAATGCACGGGGGAAAAAACCTCCTAGTGAGGGAAAAAGTGCCCCGGCGGTCCTAAGTGTGTTCACACACATCACTACTATAATATGGTAACAAATCCCCCCTGGAGTGATGCGGTGAACAAGAGCTAGCACTCATGTATAGGGAAGTGTCTAGCTATGTGGACGAATCCACAAAAGGGAGTAAGCCCAAAGCTTTGCGAAAAGCTTCGAACTTCTCACGAGGCAGAGCCTTTGTGAAAAGGTCTGCAAGGTTATCCTGTGTTGGCACATAAGCCAAACTGATCTCTCCTGCAGAGAGTCTCTCCCTGACATAATGGTAGTGCACCTCAATGTGCTTCGTACGAGCATGGAACACTGGGTTCCGCGCAACTGCCAATGCGCTCTGACTGTCAGTGAAGATGGTGGTGGCAGATGGCTGCCCAACATCCAAATCAGCCATAAGGCGTCTGAGCCACACACACTCAACCGTAGCTGTGAAAGCTGCCCTGTACTCAGCTTCACAACTAGAAGTGGCCACAGTAGGCTGCTTCTTGCTCAACCATGATATGCATGAGCTTCCAAGCATGAAGCAAAAACCACTCGTGGACACGCGTGTGTCATAACAACCAGCCCAGTCAGAATCTGAAAAAGCATGTAAATCTGGCGGCAATGATCCCCCCTTGGGATAAAACAACCCAAGATGCCGAGTACCACTCAAATAGCGAAAGATACGCTTCACTGCCTGCCAATGCTTAATGCCTGGGCTATGCATAAATCTGCTCACCTGTGAGACTGCAAACTGAATGTCTGGCCTCGTAATGCATACATAAATGAGGCAACCAACAGCTGTCTGATAGAGTGTGACATCAAAGTGATCTCCAGCATCATGAAGACTCAACTTCAAACCTATCTCCATTGGAGTAGCAATAGGCTTGCAGTCTTCAAGGCCAAATCTCCGCAACAATGTTTCAATATACTTTGTTTGACACAAAGCAATACCTCCATCACACTGCTTAAATTGTATCCCCAAATAATGATGCAAATGCCCCAAATCTGACATCTCAAAAGAGGCATTCAAATCAGCCTTAAAATCAGCAATATGACTCTCATTTGGTCCTGTGAGCAGCATGTCATCGACATAGAGAGCAATGATTAGATGTACACCATCCACACGTTTAGCATACAAAGTGCTTTCTGTTGGACTATTCTGAAACCCATGTGCAGTCAAATATGCATGTATTTTTTCATACCAAGCTCGTGGAGCTTGCTTTAAACCATATAAAGCCTTTTTTAACCTGCACACTTTGTTTTCCTGCCCTCTTTGAACAAAACCACGAGGCTGCGATACATACACCTCCTCATGCAAATCTCCATTTAAGAACGCAGTTTTTATGTCCAGCTGATGTACATTCCAACCATTATGAGCTGCTAATGCACAGATGCTACGAACAGTGGTCATACGACATGTGGGAGCAAAAGTCTCATCAAAATCAATGCCCTTCTCTTGAGCATAACCTTTTGCAACAAGCCTAGCCTTATGGCGATCCACTGTGCCATCAGGCTTACGCTTCAATTTGTATACCCACTTAGTGCCAATGGCCTTCTTGCCAGGGGGCAAGTCACATAAAGACCATGTACCATTCTTCATAATAGCATCGTATTCTGCTTGCATAGCAGCCATCCAATTTTTTGAACTTTGTGCCTCATCAAATGAAACAGGCTCACTTTCATCGCACATACTAGAAACAGCCAATGCATAACAATCTGACGCATAAGAGGCACCATGAGAGCCAGAACGAGTGCGACTAGACAAAGGGGCATCCAACTTGCTGTCACGCAAAGTCTGCACCAGCCATCTAGGCATATTCCTAGAGCCCTCAATCTCTTGTCTCTCATCCTCAAGTGCATCATGCACATCTGCATCAGATATAGGCTGATCTGTGCCATCATTTAAAACCTGCATAGGCTGAAAAACTGCCTCATGAGGTATTGCACTTGACTGTGCACCACTGAAAAGAGGCAACAATGTATCATAGACATCACGTGAGCTGATATCTGTCTCCTTAGTACATGAAACCAAGGGCTGAACTGCATCTTCCACAAATACAACATCACGGCTAACCAAAATGCGCTTTGTCTGTGGATGATACAAACGATAGCCTTTGCTCTCAGCACTATAGCCAACAAAAATACATTTGACAGCTTTGTCATCCAATTTTCTGCGATGTTGCACAGGCACTAATGCATATGCCAGGCAACCAAAAACACGTAAATGGCCAACAGATGGCTTGCGGCTATGCCAAGCCTCATATGGAGTGACAACCTGTAATGCTTTGGTGGGACACCTGTTTAGTACATAAGTGGCACACATGACAGCCTCAAGCCAAAAACCATGTGGTAGACTTTGACTCTTAACCATACATCTTGCCATTTCCATGAGAGACCTGTTTTTTCTCTCAGCCACACCATTTTTCTGTGGTGTATACGGCACTGTACATTGGTGTTTTATCCCACGCTCAGCCAGAAATGCATTAAATTCTGAAGACATATACTCCCCCCCTCGATCTGAACGGAGGGTGCCCATCTTACTTTCTGACACATTTTCAGCCATAACCAAAAACTGTTTGAAGCACAAAAACACTTCGGACTTTGCCTTCAAAGGATATACCCATGCATGCCTGGTAAAATCATCAATGAAAGTCACGAAGTAAAGGTAGTTTCCAAATGATGAAGTTTGCATGGGACCACAAACATCACTGTGAACAAGCTGCAATCTGCGTTCAGCTCTCACTGATCCATCTTTGGGAAAGGAAGCACGCTGCATTTTACCCAATATGCAGCCCTCACAAACATGCTTGACAGGTGCCTCAAGCTTAGGCAAAGAAGACACCATTTCAGATTTCTGCAGGCGCAGCAAACTTGCAAAATTCAGATGACCAAAACGTGCATGCCACAGTTTTGCATTTGAAATAGCCTGCGTATCCATAATAGCACATGCTGAATCCTCTACACATTTGCCATCCATATTGAGCTTATACAGCCCTCGACATAGTGAACCAGATGCTACAATGATGTCACCACAAGAGAGATCATGAACAGTACATCTGTCATCCACAAATTTTACAACCAAACCTGTTTTGGCAAATGCGGAGACTGACAGCAGATTCTTTTTGATCCCTGGCACATACAATGCATCAAAAAGTGTAAAGGTGTTGCCATTTGCAACATTCAGCACAATCTGTCCAACTCCTTCAACGGGAGAAGAGGAGTTATTGGCACAAGTGACAGTATTCCCTGTGGGAGCAGACTCAAGGAAAGTGAATAAACTGCACTGCGAGGTGATATGCTTAGTGGCACCACTGTCAAAGTACCATACATCTGAATCTACTGCAGACATACATGTGTCATGCAAAGATGGGTCATAACTGCACTGCGCATTGAATGCCCATTCTGTATCTAGCACAACATTAGCAGATTCATTGTTAGAAGGAGAGGCATCTGCAACAGCCATACCAGCCTCTTTCTTCTTAGCCTCTTTCGCAGCCAGCTTAGGACACGCTTTGATGACATGATCATTTCCCTTACAGTACTTGCAAAATGTCTTCTGTTTGTCACCCTTCTTCTCATCTTTGTCTTCCTTCTTTGGTTGCGCAGCATTTGCAGATTTCTGCTTACTAGAAGAAAAGCCAGCTTTACCTTTCCCGCTTCTCTGACTAGCAACGAAAGCTTGATCTGCGACACGCATAATATTCCTGTTTTGCCTTGACTGGTCTTCTTGCAGCAAAACAGAAACTAACTCCTCAAATGATAAGGCATTGGGATTGCCTTTCATCATCAAGCGAAGAGTGGAAGCAAAACCCTGATAAGAATCTGGTAGACCATTCAAAACAGTCTGCACAAGTGAACTGTCTGACAGGATTTCATCTGCAGAAATGAGCTGCTCTTTGAAATCCTTGATCTTTGTCAAAAAGCTATCCATAGAATCACCTTCGTTCATATGCTCACTCTCCAACTGTTTTCGGAGGTAAGCAACACGAGCCTCATTTCTTGCCTGATACAATGTGGCAAGTACATCCCAAGCATCCTTAGAAGTCCTGCAGGAGCGAATATGTGGGATAATGGTACGTTTGACAGACAGCGCAATCAAGGCATGAGCCTGCGCATCTCTACCATCCCAACGAATCTGCTCTGCTGAAAGTGGTGGTTCTCGAACAGCTGCTACAGCACTTGTGCCTGCACCATCATCAACAGTACCTGTTTCTGATGTGTTTGCAGCATTCCCAGCCACAATAGGACGTGCATCAATTCCCTGCACAATGTTCCATAACCCCTTTGCTACCAATACATGTCGCATCATATATGCCCACAATGGATAGTTGGTGCCATCCAACTTATCCTCAGCAGCCAACATGCGGAATACATCATTGTTGTCAGCCATGGCCAATGACTGTACTACTAGATGTAAATGCTGTCTGCAAGAGGAAAACCTGTATAAAATCAACCTGTGCTATGTAGCACAGCCCAAAACAGACGAATGGGCACCTGTCCTGCAGATTTCAATCTTGACAGAAAATCTGCACAGTAGGACGATTTTGCCTGCGCAGTACTTGGAATGCAAAAACGGAGGGCGAAATGACTTCAGATCAAAATTCTGAAATGACGCTCGTGAAACCTCGTCGCAATCGGAGGAGATGAAGCGGCAGGTGCCGGTGATGCTGCCCGGGAGGAGGAAGCCTGCTCTGATACCAATTGTTGGAATTAGGGTTGCAGGAATGCACACACAACTTCAAGAAGATGAGGAAGCTTGAGCACAACACAGTAGTGTATTATGAGTGCCAAAAAGAAAAGATAACAAGCCCTAGAAGATAATGGGCGTATATACAATGCACGGGGGAAAAAACCTCCTAGTGAGGGAAAAAGTGCCCCGGCGGTCCTAAGTGTGTTCACACACATCACTACTATAATATGGTAACAACACCCACCCTCACATGCTTGCAAAGTTTGGTCCCCATCGGAGCATGTTTGGGTACGATGGTATGGGGAAGGCCGGGATTTTCCATGGCCTCGTAGGCACCAAGAGACTTGAAAAATCCGGACTGGGCGCTAATTACCAATCCAAACATGCTCTGATTATGACCAAACTTTGCAAGCATGTGGGGGGGACCCACCCCCACATTCTTGCAAAGTTTGGTCCGCATCCGAGCATGCTTGGGTACGATGGTATGGGGAAGGCCCGGATTTTCCATGGCCTCGTAAGCACCAAGAGACTTGAAAAATCCGGACTGGGCGCTAATTACCAATCCAAACATGCTCTGATTGTGACCAAACTTTGCAAGCATGTGGGGAGGACCCACCCCACATGTGAGCAAAGTTTGGTCCCCATCGGAGCATGTTTGGGTACGATGGTATGGGGAAGGCCCGGATTTTCCATGGCCTCGTAAGCACTAAGAGACTTCAAAAACCCGCACTGGGGGCTAATTACCAATCCAAGCATGCTCTGATTGTGACCAAACTTTGCAAGCATGTGGGGGGGACCCACCCCCACATGCTTGCAAAGTTTGGTCCCCATCAAAGCATGTTTGGGTACGATGGTATGGGGAAGGCCCGGATTCTCCATGGCCTTTTAAGCACCAAGAGACTTCAAAAACCCGCACTGGGCGCTAATTACCAATCCAAACATGCTCTGATTGTGACCAAACTTTGCAAGCATGTGGGAGGGACCCACCCCCACATGCTCGCAAAGTTTGGTCCCCATCGGAGCATGTTTGGGTACGATGGTATGGGGAAGGCCCGGATTTTGCATGGCCTCGTAAGCACCAAGAGACTTCAAAAACCCGCACTGGGCGCTAATTACCAATCCAAGCATGCTCTGATTGTGACCAAACTTTGCAAGCATGTGGGGGGGAACATGTTTGGGTACGATGGTATGGGGAAGGCCCGGATTTTCCATGGCCTTTTAAGCACCAAGAGACTTCAAATACCCGCACTGGGCGCTAATTACCAATCCAAACATGCTCTGATTGTGACCAAACTTTTCAAGCATGTGGGGGTGGGTCCCCCCCCATGCTTGCAAAGTTTGGTCCCCATCGGAGCATGTTTGGGTACGATGGTATGGGGAAGGCCCGGATTTTCCACGGCCTTTTAAGCACCAAGAGACTTGAAAAATCCGGACTGGGCGCTAATTACCAATCCAAACATGCTCTGATTGTGACCAAACTGTGCAAGCATGTGGGGGGGTCTCACCCCCCCATGCTTGCAAAGTTTGGTCCCTATCGGAGCATGTTTGGGTACGATGGTATGGGGAAGGCCCGGATTCTCCATGGCCTCTTAAGCACCAAGAGACTTGAAAAACCCGCACTGGGCGCTAATTACCAATCCAAACATGCTCTGATTGTGACCAAACTTTGCAAGCATGTGGGGGGGGACCCACCCCCACATGCTTGCAAAGTTTGGTCCCCATCGAGCGAAGCATGTTGGTATGGGGAAGGCCCAGATTTTCCATAGCCTCTTAAGCACCAAGAGACTTGAAAAATCCGGACTGGGCGCTAATTACCAATCCAAACATGCTCTGATTGTGACCAATCTTTGCAAGCATGTGGGGGGGGACCCACCCCCACATGCTTGCAAAGTTTGGTCCACACCATCGGAGCATGTTTGGGTACGATGGTATGGGGAAGGCCCAGATTTTCCATGGCCTCTTAAGCACCAAGAGACTTGAAAAATCCGGACTGGGCGCTAATTACCAAACCAAACATGCTCTGATTGTGACCAAACTTTGCAAGCATGTGGGGAGGACCCAGCCCCCATGCTTGCAAAGTTTGGTCCCTATCGGAGCATGTTTGGGTACGATGGTATGGGGAAGGCCCGGATTTTCCATGGCCTCTTAAGCACCAAGAGACTTGAAAAACCTGCACTGGGCGCTAATTACCAATCCAAACATGCTCTGGTTTTGTGACCAAACTTTGCAAGCATGTGGGGGGGACCCACCCCCCCATGCTTGCAAAGTTTGGTCCCTATCGGAGCATGTTTGGGTACGATGGTATGGGGAAGGCCCGGATTTTCCATGGCCTCTTAAGCACCAAGAGACTTGAAAAATCCGGACTGGGCGCTAACTACCAATCCAAACATACTCTGATTGTGACCAAACTTTGCAAGCATGTGGGGGGGACCCACCCCCCCATGCTTGCAAAGTTTGGTCCCCATCGGAGGAGCATGTTTGGGTACGATGGTAAGGGGAAGGCTCGGATTTTCCATGGCCTCGTAAGCACCAAGAGACTTGAGAAATCCGGACTGGGCGCTAATTACCAATCAAAACATGCTCTGATTGTGACCAAACTTTGCAAGCATGTGGGGGGGACCCACCCCCCCATGCTTGCAAAGTTTGGTCCCCATCGGAGCATGTTTGGGTACGATGGTATGGGGAAGGCCCGGATTTTCCATGGCCTCGTAAGCACCAAGAGACTTGAAAAATCCGGACTGGGCGCTAATTACCAATCCAAACATGCTCTGATTGTGACCAAACTTTGCAAGCATGTGGGGGGGACCCACCCCCACATGCTTGCAAAGTTTGATCCCCATCGGAGCATGTTTGGGTACGATGGTATGGGAAGGCCCGGATTTTCCATGGCCTCGTAAGCACCAAGAGACTTCAAAAACCCGGACTGGGCGCTAACTACCAATCCAAACATGCTCTGATTGTGACCAAACTTTGTAAGCATGTGGGGGGGACCCACCCCCACATTCTTGCAAAGTTTGGTCCCCATCGGAGCATGTTTGGGTACGATGGTATGGGGAAGGCCCGGATTTTCCATGGCCTCGTAAGCACCAAGAGACTTCAAAAACCCGCACTGGGCGCTAATTACCAATCCAAGCATGCTCTGATTGTGACCAAACTTTGCAAGCATGTGGGGGGGACCACCCCCACATGCTTGCAAAGTTTGGTCCCCATCAAAGCATGTTAGGGTACGATGGTATGGGGAAGGCCCGGATTTTCCATGGCCTTTGAAGCACCAAGAGACTTCAAAAACCCGCACTGGGCGCTAATTACCAATCCAAACATGCTCTGATTGTGACCAAACTTTTCAAGCATGTGGGGGTGGGTCCCCCCCCCCATGCTTGCAAAGTTTGGTCCCCATCGGAGCATGTTTGGGTACGATGGTATGGGGAAGGCCCGGATTTCCCATGGCCTCTTAAGCACCAAGAGACTTGAAAAATCTGGGCGCTAATTACCAATCCAAACATGCTCTGATTGTGACCAAACTTTGCAAGCATGTGGGGGACACCCACCCTCACATGCTTGCAAAGTTTGGTCCCCATCGGAGCATGTTTGGGTACGATGGTATGGGGAAGGCCGGGATTTTCCATGGCCTCGTAAGCACCAAGAGACTTGAAAAATCCGGACTGGGCGCTAATTACCAATCCAAACATGCTCTGATTATGACCAAACTTTGCAAGCATGTGGGGGGGACCCACCCCCACATTCTTGCAAAGTTTGGTCCGCATCCGAGCATGCTTGGGTACGATGGTATGGGGAAGGCCCGGATTTTCCATGGCCTCGTAAGCACCAAGAGACTTGAAAAATCCGGACTGGGCGCTAATTACCAATCCAAACATGCTCTGATTGTGACCAAACTTTGCAAGCATGTGGGGAGGACCCACCCCACATGCTTGCAAAGTTTGGTCCCCATCGGAGCATGTTTGGGTACGATGGTATGGGGAAGGCCCGGATTTTCCATGGCCTCGTAAGCACCAAGAGACTTCAAAAACCCGCACTGGGCGCTAATTACCAATCCAAGCATGCTCTGATTGTGACCAAACTTTGCAAGCATGTGGGGGGGACCCACCCCCACATGCTTGCAAAGTTTGGTCCCCATCAAAGCATGTTTGGGTACGATGGTATGGGGAAGGCCCGGATTTTCCATGGCCTTTTAAGCACCAAGAGACTTCAAAAACCCGCACTGGGCGCTAATTACCAATCCAAACATGCTCTGATTGTGACCAAACTTTGCAAGCATGTGGGGGTGGGTCCCCCCCATGCTTGCAAAGTTTGGTCCCCATGAGAGAATGTTTGGGTACGATGGTATGGGGAAGGCCCGGATTTTCCATGGCCTCTTAAGCACCAAGAGACTTGAAAAATCCGGACTGGGCGCTAATTACCAATCCAAACATGCTCTGATTGTGACCAAGCTTTGCAAGAATGTGGGGGGACCCAACCCCCATGCTTGCAAAGTTTGGTCCCTATCGGAGCATGTTTGGGTACGATGGTATGGGGAAGGACCGGATTTTCCATGGCCTCTTAAGCACCAAGAGACTTGAAAAACCTGCACTGGGCGCTAATTACCAATCCAAACATGCTCTGGTTGTGACCAAACTTTGCAAGCATGTGGGGGGGACCCACCCCCCCATGCTTGCAAAGTTTGGTCCCTATCGGAGCATGTTTGGGTACGATGGTATGGGGAAGGCCCGGATTTTCCATGGCCTCTTAAGCACTAAGAGACTTGAAAAATCCGGATTGGGCGCTAATTACCAATCCAAACATACTCTGATTGTGACCAAACTTTGCAAGCATGTGGGGGGGACCCACCCCCCATCGGCGGAGCATGTTTGGGTACGATGGTATGGGGAAGGCCCGGATTTTCCATGGCCTTTTAAGCACCAAGAGACTTCAAATACCCGCACTGGGCGCTAATTACCAATCCAAACATGCTCTGATTGTGACCAAACTTTTCAAGCATGTGGGGGTGGGTCCCCCCCCATGCTTGCAAAGTTTGGTCCCCATCGGAGCATGTTTGGGTACGATGGTATGGGGAAGGCCCGGATTTTCCACGGCCTCTTAAGCACCAAGAGACTTGAAAAATCCGGACTAGGCACTAATTACCAATCCAAACATGCTCTGATTGTGACCAAACTGTGCAAGCATGTGGGGGGGTCTCACCCCCCCATGCTTGCAAAGTTTGGTCCCTATCGGAGCATGTTTGGGTACGATGGTATGGGGAAGGCCCGGATTTTCCATGGCCTTTTAAGCACCAAGAGACTTCAAAAACCCGCACTGGGCGCTAATTACCAATCCAAACATGCTCTGATTGTGACCAAACTTTGCAAGCATGTGGGAGGGACCCACCCCCACATGCTCGCCAAGTTTGGTCCCCATCGGAGCATGTTTGGGTACGATGGTATGGGGAAGGCCCGGATTTTCCATGGCCTCGTAAGCACCAAGAGACTTCAAAAACCCGCACTGGGCGCTAATTACCAATCCAAGCATGCTCTGATTGTGACCAAACTTTGCAAGCATGTGGGGGGGAACATGTTTGGGTACGATGGTATGGGGAAGGCCCGGATTTTCCATGGCCTTTTAAGCACCAAGAGACTTCAAATACCACACTGGGCGCTAATTACCAATCCAAACATGCTCTGATTGTGACCAAACTTTTCAAGCATGTGGGGGTGGGTCCCTTCCCATGCTTGCAAAGTTTGGTCCCCATCGGAGCATGTTTGGGTACGATGGTATGGGGAAGGCCCGGATTTTCCATGGCCTCGTAAGCACCAAGAGACTTCAAAAACCCGCACTGGGCGCTAATTACCAATCCAAGCATGCTCTGATTGTGACCAAACTTTGCAAGCATGTGGGGGGGACCCACCCCCACATGCTTGCAAAGTTTGGTCCCCATCAAAGCATGTTTGGGTACGATGGTATGGGGAAGGCCCGGATTTTCCATGGTCTTTTACGCACCAAGAGACTTCAAAAACCCGCACTGGGCGCTAATTACCAATCCAAACATGCTCTGATTGTGACCAAACTTTGCAAGCATGTGGGGGTGGGTCCCCCCCATGCTTGCAAAGTTTGGTCCCCATGAGAGAATGTTTGGGTACGATGGTATGGGGAAGGCCCGGATTTTCCATGGCCTCTTAAGCACCAAGAGACTTGAAAAATCCGGACTGGGCGCTAATTACCAATCCAAACATGCTCTGATTGTGACCAAGCTTTGCAAGAATGTGGGGGGGACCCAACCCCCATGCTTGCAAAGTTTGGTCCCTATCGGAGCATGTTTGGGTACGATGGTATGGGGAAGGACCGGATTTTCCATGGCCTCTTAAGCACCAAGAGACTTGAAAAACCTGCACTGGGCGCTAATTACCAATCCAAACATGCTCTGGTTGTGACCAAACTTTGCAAGCATGTGGGGGGGACCCACCCCCCCATGCTTGCAAAGTTTGGTCCCTATCGGAGCATGTTTGGGTACGATGGTATGGGGAAGGCCCGGATTTTCCATGGCCTCTTAAGCACTAAGAGACTTGAAAAATCCGGATTGGGCGCTAATTACCAATCCAAACATACTCTGATTGTGACCAAACTTTGCAAGCATGTGGGGGGGACCCACCCCCCATCGGCGGAGCATGTTTGGGTACGATGGTATGGGGAAGGCCCGGATTTTCCATGGCCTTTTAAGCACCAAGAGACTTCAAATACCCGCACTGGGCGCTAATTACCAATCCAAACATGCTCTGATTGTGACCAAACTTTTCAAGCATGTGGGGGTGGGTCCCCCCCCATGCTTGCAAAGTTTGGTCCCCATCGGAGCATGTTTGGGTACGATGGTATGGGGAAGGCCCGGATTTTCCACGGCCTCTTAAGCACCAAGAGACTTGAAAAATCCGGACTAGGCGCTAATTACCAATCCAAACATGCTCTGATTGTGACCAAACTGTGCAAGCATGTGGGGGGGTCTCACCCCCCCATGCTTGCAAAGTTTGGTCCCTATCGGAGCATGTTTGGGTACGATGGTATGGGGAAGGCCCGGATTTTCCATGGCCTTTTAAGCACCAAGAGACTTCAAAAACCCGCACTGGGCGCTAATTACCAATCCAAACATGCTCTGATTGTGACCAAACTTTGCAAGCATGTGGGAGGGACCCACCCCCACATGCTCGCAAAGTTTGGTCCCCATCGGAGCATGTTTGGGTACGATGGTATGGGGAAGGCCCGGATTTTCCATGGCCTCGTAAGCACCAAGAGACTTCAAAAACCCGCACTGGGCGCTAATTACCAATCCAAGCATGCTCTGATTGTGACCAAACTTTGCAAGCATGTGGGGGGGAACATGTTTGGGTACGATGGTATGGGGAAGGCCCGGATTGTCCATGGCCTTTTAAGCACCAAGAGACTTCAAATACCACACTGGGCGCTAATTACCAATCCAAACATGCTCTGATTGTGACCAAACTTTTCAAGCATGTGGGGGTGGGTCCCTTCCCATGCTTGCAAAGTTTGGTCCCCATCGGAGCATGTTTGGGTACGATGGTATGGGGAAGGCCCGGATTTTCCACGGCCTTTTAAGCACCAAGAGAGTTGAAAAATCCGGACTGGGCGCTAATTACCAATCCAAACATGCTCTGATTGTGACCAAACTGTGCAAGCATGTGGGGGGGTCTCACCCCCCCATGCTTGCAAAGTTTGGTCCCTATCGGAGCATGTTTGGGTACGATGGTATGGGGAAGGCCCGGATTCTCCATGGCCTCTTAAGCACCAAGAGACTTGAAAAACCCGCACTGGGCGCTAATTACCAATCCAAACATGCTCTGATTGTGACCAAACTTTGCAAGCATGTGGGGGGGACCCACCCCCACATGCTTGCAAAGTTTGGTCCCCATCGAGCGAAGCATGTTTGTATGGGGAAGGCCCAGAGTTTCCATAGCCTCTTAAGCACCAAGAGACTTGAAAAATCCGGACTGGGCGCTAATTACCAATACAAACATGCTCTGATTGTGACCAATCTTTGCAAGCATGTGGGGGGGACCCACCCCCACATGCTTGCAAAGTTTGGTCCACACCATCGGAGCATGTTTGGGTACGATGGTATGGGGAAGGCCCGGATTTTCCATGGCCTCTTAAGCACCAAGAGACTTGAAAAATCCGGACTGGGCGCTAATTACCAATCCAAACATGCTCTGATTGTGACCAAACTTTGCAAGCATGTGGGGGGGACCCACCCCCACATGCTTGCAAAGTCTGATCCCCATCGGAGCATGTTTGGGTACGATGGTATGGGAAGGCCCGGATTTTCCATGGCCTCGTAAGCACCAAGAGACTTCAAAAACCCGGACTGGGCGCTATTTACCAATCCAAACATGCTCTGATTGTGACCAAACTTTGCAAGCATGTGGGGGGGACCCACCCCCACATTCTTGCAAAGTTTGGTCCCCATCGGAGCATGTTTGGGTACGATGGTATGGGGAAGGCCCGGATTTTCCATGGCCTCGTAAGCACCAAGAGACTTCAAAAACCCGCACTGGGCGCTAATTACCAATCCAAGCATGCTCTGATTGTGACCAAACTTTGCAAGCATGTGGGGGTGACCCACCCCCACATGCTTGCAAAGTTTCGTCCCCATCAAAGCATGTTAGGGTACGATGGTATGGGGAAGGCCCGGATTTTCCATGGCCTTTGAAGCACCAAGAGACTTCAAAAACCCGCACTGGGCGCTAATTACCAATCCAAACATGCTCTGATTGTGACCAAACTTTTCAAGCATGTGGGGGTGGGTCCCCCCCCCATGCTTGCAAAGTTTGGTCCCCATCGGAGCATGTTTGGGTACGATGGTATGGGGAAGGCCCGGATTTCCCATGGCCTCTTAAGCACCAAGAGACTTGAAAAATATGGGCGCTAATTACCAATCCAAACATGCTCTGATTGTGACCAAACTTTGCAAGCATGTGGGGGACACCCACCCTCACATGCTTGCAAAGTTTGGTCCCCATCGGAGCATGTTTGGGTACGATGGTATGGGGAAGGCCCGGATTTTCCATGGCCTCGTAAGCACCAAGAGACTTGAAAAATCCGGACTGGGCGCTAATTACCAATCCAAACATGCTCTGATTGTGACCAAACTTTGCAAGCATGTGGGGGGGATCCACCCCCACATGCTTGCAAAGTTTGATCCCCATTGGAGCATGTTTGGGTACGATGGTATGGGAAGGCCCGGATTTTCCATGGCCTCGTACGCACCAAGAGACTTCAAAAACCCGGACTGGGCGCTAATTACCAATCCAAACATGCTCTGATTGTGACCAAACTTTGCAAGCATGTGGGGGGGACCCACCCCCACATTCTTGCAAAGTTTGCTCCCCATCGGAGCATGTTTGGGTACGATGGTATGGGGAAGGCCCGGATTTTCCATGGCCTCGTAAGCACCAAGAGACTTCAAAAACCCGCACTGGGCGCTAATTACCAATCCAAGCATGCTCTGATTGTGACCAAACTTTGCAAGCATGTGGGGGGGACCCACCCCCACATGCTTGCAAAGTTTGGTCCCCATCAAAGCATGTTAGGGTACGATGGTATGTTGAAGGCCCGGATTTTCCATGGCCTTTGAAGCACCAAGAGACTTCAAAAACCCGCACTGGGCGCTAATTACCAATCCAAACATGCTCTGATTGTGACCAAACTTTTCAAGCATGTGGGGGTGGGTCCCCCCCCCATGCTTGCAAAGTTTGGTCCCCATCGGAGCATGTTTGGGTACGATGGTATGGGGAAGGCCCGGATTTCCCATGGCCTCTTAAGCACCAAGAGACTTGAAAAATCTGGGCGCTAATTACCAATCCAAACATGCTCTGATTGTGACCAAAATTTTCAAGCATGTGGGGGACACCCACGCTCACATGCTTGCAAAGTTTGGTCCCCATCGGAGCATGTTTGGGTACGATGGTATGGGGAAGGCCGGGATTTTCCACGGCCTCGTAAGCACCAAGAGACTTGAAAAATCCGGACTGGGCGCTAATTACCAATCCAAACATGCTCTGATTATGACCAAACTTTGCAAGCATGTGGGGGGGACCCACCCCCACATTCTTGCAAAGTTTGGTCCGCATCCGAGCATGCTTGGGTACGATGGTATAGGGAAGGCCCGGATTTTCCATGGCCTCGTAAGCACCAAGAGACTTGAAAAATCCGGACTGGGCGCTAATTACCAATCCAAACATGCTCTGATTGTTACCAAACTTTGCAAGCATGTGGGGAGGACCCACCCCACATGCTTGCAAAGTTTGGTCCCCATCGGAGCATGTTTGGGTACGATGGTATGGGGAAGGCCCGGATTTTCCATGGCCTCGTAAGCACCAAGAGACTTCAAAAACCCGCACTGGGCGCTAATTACCAATCCAAGCATGCTCTGATTGTGACCAAACTTTGCAAGCATGTGGGGGGGACCCACCCCCACATGCTTGCAAAGTTTGGTCCCCATCAAAGCATGTTTGGGTACGATGGTATGGGGAAGGCCCGGATTTTCCATGGCCTTTTAAGCACCAAGAGACTTCAAAAACCCGCACTGGGCGCTAATTACCAATCCAAACATGCTCTGATTGTGACCAAACTTTGCAAGCATGTAGGAGGGACCCACCCCGACATGCTCGCAAAGTTTGGTCCCCATCGGAGCATGTTTGGGTACGATGGTATGGGGAAGGCCCGGATTTTCCATGGCCTCGTAAGCACCAAGAGACTTCAAAAACCCGCACTGGGCGCTAATTACCAATCCAAGCATGCTCTGATTGTGACCAAACTTTGCAAGCATGTGGGGGGGAACATGTTTGGGTACGATGGTATGGGGAAGGCCCGGATTTTCCATGGCCTTTTAAGCACCAAGAGACTTCAAATACCCGCACTGGGCGCTAATTACCAATCCAAACATGCTCTGATTGTGACCAAACTTTTCAAGCATGTGGGGGTGGGTCCCCCCCCATGCTTGCAAAGTTTGGTCCCCATCGGAGCATGTTTGGGTACGATGGTATGGGGAAGGCCCGGATTTTCCACGGCCTTTTAAGCACCAAGAGACTTGAAAAATCCGGACTGGGCGCTAATTACCAATCCAAACATGCTCTGATTGTGACCAAACTGTGCAAGCATGTGGGGGGGTCTCACCCCCCCATGCTTGCAAAGTTTGGTCCCTATCGGAGCATGTTTGGGTACGATGGTATGGGGAAGGCCCGGATTCTCCATGGCCTCTTAAGCACCAAGAGACTTGAAAAACCCGCACTGGGCGCTAATTACCAATCCAAACATGCTTTGATTGTGACCAAACTTTGGAAGCATGTGGGGGGGACCCACCCCCACATGCTTGCAAAGTTTGGTCCCCATCGAGCGAAGCATGTTGGTATGGGGAAGGCCCAGATTTTCCATAGCCTCTTAAGCACCAAGAGACTTGAAAAATCCGGACTGGGCGCTAATTACCAATCCAAACATGCTCTGATTGTGACCAATCTTTGCAAGCATGTGGGGGGGACCCACCCCCACATGCTTGCAAAGTTTGGTCCACACCATCGGAGCATGTTTGGGTACGATGGTATGGGGAAGGCCCGGATTTTCCATGGCCTCTTAAGCACCAAGAGACTTGACAAATCCGGACTGGGCGCTAATTACCAATCCAAACATGCTCTGATTGTGACCAAACTTTGCAAGCATGTGGGGAGGTCCCAGCCCCCATGCTTGCAAAGTTTGGTCCCTATCGGAGCATGTTTGGGTACGATGGTATGGGGAAGGCCCGGATTTTCCATGGCCTCTTAAGCACCAAGAGACTTGAAAAACCTGCACTGGGCGCTAATTACCAATCCAAACATGCTCTGGTTGTGACCAAACTTTGCAAGCATGTGGGGGGGACCCACCCCCCCATGCTTGCAAAGTTTGGTCCCTATCGGAGCATGTTTGGGTACGATGGTATGGGGAAGGCCCGGATTTTCCATGGCTTCTTAAGCACCAAGAGACTTGAAAAATCCGGACTGGGCGCTAATTACCAATCCAAACATACTCTGATTGTGACCAAACTTTGCAAGCATGTGGGGGGGACCCACCCCCCCATGCTTGCAAAGTTTGGTCCCCATCGGCGGAGCATGTTTGGGTACGATGGTATGGGGAAGGCTCGGATTTTCCATGGCCTTGTAAGCACCAAGAGACTTGAAAAATCCGGACTGGGCGCTAATTACCAATCCAAACATGCTCTGATTGTGACCAAACTTTGCAAGCATGTGGGGGGGACCCACCCCCCCATGCTTGCAAAGTTTGGTCCCCATCGGAGCATGTTTGGGTACGATGGTATGGGGAAGGCCGGGATTTTCCATGGCCTCGTAAGCACCAAGAGACTTGAAAAATCCGGACTGGGCGCTAATTACCAATCCAAACATGCTCTGATTGTGACCAAACTTTGCAAGCATGTGGGGGGGACCCACGCCCACATTCTTGCAAAGTTTGGTCCGCATCCGAGCATGCTTGGGTACGATGGTATGGGGAAGGCCCGGATTTTCCATGGCCTCGTAAGCACCAAGAGACTTGAAAAATCCGGACTGGGCGCTAATTACCAATCCAAACATGCTCTGATTGTGACCAATCTTTGCAAGCATGTGGGGGGGACCCACCCCCACATGCTTGCAAAGTTTGGTCCACACCATCGGAGCATGTTTGGGTACGATGGTATGGGGAAGGCCCGGATTTTCCATGGCCTCTTAAGCACCAAGAGACTTGAAAAATCCGGACTGGGCGCTAATTACCAATCCAAACATGCTCTGATTGTGACCAAACTTTGCAAGCATGTGGGGGGGACCCACCCCCCATCGGCGGAGCATGTTTGGGTACGATGGTATGGGGAAGGCCCGGATTTTCCATGGCCTTTTAAGCACCAAGAGACTTCAAATACCCGCACTGGGCGCTAATTACCAATCCAAACATGCTCTGATTGTGACCAAACTTTTCAAGCATGTGGGGGTGGGTCCCCCCCCATGCTTGCAAAGTTTGGTCCCCATCGGAGTATGTTTGGGTACGATGGTATGGGGAAGGCCCGGATTTTCCACGGCCTCTTAAGCACCAAGAGACTTGAAAAATCCGGACTAGGCGCTAATTACCAATCCAAACATGCTCTGATTGTGACCAAACTGTGCAAGCATGTGGGGGGGTCTCACCCCTCCATGCTTGCAAAGTTTGGTCCCTATCGGAGCATGTTTGGGTACGATGGTATGGGGAAGGCCCGGATTTTCCATGGCCTTTTAAGCACCAAGAGACTTCAAAAACCCGCACTGGGCGCTAATTACCAATCCAAACATGCTCTGATTGTGACCAAACTTTGCAAGCATGTGGGAGGGACCCACCCCCACATGCTCGCAAAGTTTGGTCCCCATCGGAGCATGTTTGGGTACGATGGTATGGGGAAGGCCCGGATTTTCCATGGCCTCGTAAGGACCAAGAGACTTCAAAAACCCGCACTGGGCGCTAATTACCAATCCAAGCATGCTCTGATTGTGACCAAACTTTGCAAGCATGTGGGGGGGAACATGTTTGGGTACGATGGTATGGGGAAGGCCCGGATTTTCCATGGCCTTTTAAGCACCAAGAGACTTCAAATACCACACTGGGCGCTAATTACCAATCCAAACATGCTCTGATTGTGACCAAACTTTTCAAGCATGTGGGGGTGGGTCCCTTCCCATGCTTGCAAAGTTTGGTCCCCATCGGAGCATGTTTGGGTACGATGGTATGGGGAAGGCCCGGATTTTCCATGGCCTCGTAAGCACCAAGAGACTTCAAAAACCCGCACTGGGCGCTAATTACCAATCCAAGCATGCTCTGATTGTGACCAAACTTTGCAAGCATGTGGGGGGGACCCACCCCCACATGCTTGCAAAGTTTGGTCCCCATCAAAGCATGTTTGGGTACGATGGTATGGGGAAGGCCCGGATTTTCCATGGCCTTTTAAGCACCAAGAGACTTCAAAAACCCGCACTGGGCGCTAATTACCAATCCAAACATGCTCTGATTGTGACCAAACTTTGCAAGCATGTGGGGGTGGGTCCCCCCCATGCTTGCAAAGTTTGGTCCCCATGAGAGAATGTTTGGGTACGATGGTATGGGGAAGGCCCGGATTTTCCATGGCCTCTTAAGCACCAAGAGACTTGAAAAATCCGGACTGGGCACTAATTACCAATCCAAACATGCTCTGATTGTGACCAAGCTTTGCAAGAATGTGGGGGGGACCCAACCCCCATGCTTGCAAAGTTTGGTCCCTATCGGAGCATGTTTGGGTACGATGGTATGGGGAAGGACCGGATTTTCCATGGCCTCGTAAGCACCAAGAGACTTGAAAAATCCGGACTGGGCGCTAATTACCAATCCAAACATGCTCTGGTTGTGACCAAACTTTGCAAGCATGTGGGGGGGACCCACCCCCCCATGCTTGCAAAGTTTGGTCCCTATCGGAGCATGTTTGGGTACGATGGTATGGGGAAGGCCCGGATTTTCCATGGCCTCTTAAGCACTAAGAGACTTGAAAAATCCGGATTGGGCGCTAATTACCAATCCAAACATACTCTGATTGTGACCAAACTTTGCAAGCATGTGGGGGGGACCCACCCCCCATCGGCGGAGCATGTTTGGGTACGATGGTATGGGGAAGGCCCGGATTTTCCATGGCCTTTTAAGCACCAAGAGACTTCAAATACCCGCACTGGGCGCTAATTACCAATCCAAACATGCTCTGATTGTGACCAAACTTTTCAAGCATGTGGGGGTGGGTCCCCCCCCATGCTTGCAAAGTTTGGTCCCCATCGGAGCATGTTTGGGTACGATGGTATGGGGAAGGCCCGGATTTTCCACGGCCTCTTAAGCACCAAGAGACTTGAAAAATCCGGACTAGGCGCTAATTACCAATCCAAACATGCTCTGATTGTGACCAAACTGTGCAAGCATGTGGGGGGGTCTAACCCCCCCATGCTTGCAAAGTTTGGTCCCTATCGGAGCATGTTTGGGTACGATGGTATGGGGAAGGCCCGGATTTTCCATGGCCTTTTAAGCACCAAGAGACTTCAAAAACCCGCACTGGGCGCTAATTACCAATCCAAACATGCTCTGATTGTGACCAAACTTTGCAAGCATGTGGGAGGGACCCACCCCCACATGCTCGCAAAGTTTGGTCCCCATCGGAGCATGTTTGGGTACGATGGTATGGGGAAGGCCCGGATTTTCCATGGCCTCGTAAGCACCAAGAGACTTCAAAAACCCGCACTGGGCGCTAATTACCAATCCAAGCATGCTCTGATTGTGACCAAACTTTGCAAGCATGTGGGGGGGAACATGTTTGGGTACGATGGTATGGGGAAGGCCCGGATTTTCCATGGCCTTTTAAGCACCAAGAGACTTCAAATACCACACTGGGCGCTAATTACCAATCCAAACATGCTCTGATTGTGACCAAACTTTTCAAGCATGTGGGGGTGGGTCCCTTCCCATGCTTGCAAAGTTTGGTCCCCATCGGAGCATGTTTGGGTACGATGGTATGGGGAAGGCCCGGATTTTCCACGGCCTTTTAAGCACCAAGAGACTTGAAAAATCCGGACTGGGCGCTAATTACCAATCCAAACATGCTCTGATTGTGACCAAACTGTGCAAGCATGTGGGGGGGTCTCACCCCCCCATGCTTGCAAAGTTTGGTCCCTATCGGAGCATGTTTGGGTACGATGGTATGGGGAAGGCCCGGATTCTCCATGGCCTCTTAAGCACCAAGAGACTTGAAAAACCCGCACTGGGCGCTAATTACCAATCCAAACATGCTCTGATTGTGACCAAACTTTGCAAGCATGTGGGGGGGACCCACCCCCACATGCTTGCAAAGTTTGGTCCCCATCAAGCGAAGCATGTTTGTATGGGGAAGGCCCAGAGTTTCCATAGCCTCTTAAGCACCAAGAGACTTGAAAAATCCGGACTGGGCGCTAATTACCAATCCAAACATGCTCTGATTGTGACCAATCTTTGCAAGCATGTGGGGGGGACCCACCCCCACATGCTTGCAAAGTTTGGTCCACACCATCGGAGCATGTTTGGGTACGATGGTATGGGGAAGGCCCGGATTTTCCATGGCCTCTTAAGCACCAAGAGACTTGAAAAATCCGGACTGGGCGCTAATTACCAATCCAAACATGCTCTGATTGTGACCAAACTTTGCAAGCATGTGGGGGGGACCCACCCCCACATGCTTGCAAAGTCTGATCCCCATCGGAGCATGTTTGGGTACGATGGTATGGGAAGGCCCGGATTTTCCATGGCCTCGTAAGCACCAAGAGACTTCAAAAACCCGGACTGGGCGCTATTTACCAATCCAAACATGCTCTGATTGTGACCAAACTTTGCAAGCATGTGGGGGGGACCCACCCCCACGTTCTTGCAAAGTTTGGTCCCGATCGGAGCATGTTTGGGTACGATGGTATGGGGAAGGCCCGGATTTTCCATGGCCTCGTAAGCACCAAGAGACTTCAAAAACCCGCACTGGGCGCTAATTACCAATCCAAGCATGCTCTGATTGTGACCAAACTTTGCAAGCATGTGGGGGTGACCCACCCCCACATGCTTGCAAAGTTTCGTCCCCATCAAAGCATGTTAGGGTACGATGGTATGGGGAAGGCCCGGATTTTCCATGGCCTTTGAAGCACCAAGAGACTTCAAAAACCCGCACTGGGCGCTAATTACCAATCCAAACATGCTCTGATTGTGACCAAACTTTTCAAGCATGTGGGGGTGGGTCCCCCCCCCATGCTTGCAAAGTTTGGTCCCCATCGGAGCATGTTTGGGTACGATGGTATGGGGAAGGCCCGGATTTCCCATGGCCTCTTAAGCACCAAGAGACTTGAAAAATATGGGCGCTAATTACCAATCCAAACATGCTCTGATTGTGACCAAACTTTGCAAGCATGTGGGGGACACCCACCCTCACATGCTTGCAAAGTTTGGTCCCCATCGGAGCATGTTTGGGTACGATGGTATGGGGAAGGCCCGGATTTTCCATGGCCTCGTAAGCACCAAGAGACTTGAAAAATCCGGACTGGGCGCTAATTACCAATCCAAACATGCTCTGATTGTGACCAAACTTTGCATCCACCCCCACATGCTTGCAAAGTTTGATCCCCATTGGAGCATGTTTGGGTACGATGGTATGGGAAGGCCCGGATTTTCCATGGCCTCGTAAGCACCAAGAGACTTCAAAAACCCGGACTGGGCGCTAATTACCAATCCAAACATGCTCTGATTGTGACCAAACTTTGCAAGCATGTGGGGGGGACCCACCCCCACATTCTTGCAAAGTTTGCTCCCCATCGGAGCATGTTTGGGTACGATGGTATGGGGAAGGCCCGGATTTTCCATGGCCTCGTAAGCACCAAGAGACTTCAAAAACCCGCACTGGGCGCTAATTACCAATCCAAGCATGCTCTGATTGTGACCAAACTTTGCAAGCATGTGGGGGGGACCCACCCCCACATGCTTGCAAAGTTTGGTCCCCATCAAAGCATGTTAGGGTACGATGGTATGTTGAAGGCACGGATTTTCCATGGCCTTTGAAGCACCAAGAGACTTCAAAAACCCGCACTGGGCGCTAATTACCAATCCAAACATGCTCTGATTGTGACCAAACTTTTCAAGCATGTGGGGGTGGGTCCCCCCCCCCATGCTTGCAAAGTTTGGTCCCCATCGGAGCATGTTTGGGTACGATGGTATGGGGAAGGCCGGGATTTCCCATGGCCTCTTAAGCACCAAGAGACTTGAAAAATCTGGGCGCTAATTACCAATCCAAACATGCTCTGATTGTGACCAAAATTTTCAAGCATGTGGGGGACACCCACCCTCACATGCTTGCAAAGTTTGGTCCCCATCGGAGCATGTTTGGGTACGATGGTATGGGGAAGGCCGGGATTTTCCATGGCCTCGTAAGCACCAAGAGACTTGAAAAATCCGGACTGGGCGCTAATTACCAATCCAAACATGCTCTGATTATGACCAAACTTTGCAAGCATGTGGGGGGGACCCACCCCCACATTCTTGCAAAGTTTGGTCCGCATCCGAGCATGCTTGGGTACGATGGTATGGGGAAGGCCCGGATTTTCCATGGCCTCGTAAGCACCAAGAGACTTGAAAAATCCGGACTGGGCGCTAATTACCAATCCAAACATGGTCTGATTGTGACCAAACTTTGCAAGCATGTGGGGAGGACCCACCCCACATGCTTGCAAAGTTTGGTCCCCATCGGAGCATGTTTGGGTACGATGGTATGGGGAAGGCCCGGATTTTCCATGGCCTCGTAAGCACCAAGAGACTTCAAAAACCCGCACTGGGCGCTAATTACCAATCCAAGCATGCTCTGATTGTGACCAAACTTTGCAAGCATGTGGGGGGGACCCACCCCCACATGCTTGCAAAGTTTGGTCCCCATCAAAGCATGTTTGGGTACGATGGTATGGGGAAGGCCCGGATTTTCCATGGCCTTTTAAGCACCAAGAGACTTCAAAAACCCGCACTGGGCGCTAATTACCAATCCAAACATGCTCTGATTGTGACCAAACTTTGCAAGCATGTAGGAGGGACCCACCCCCACATGCTCGCAAAGTTTGGTCCCCATCGGAGCATGTTTGGGTACGATGGTATGGGGAAGGCCCGGATTTTCCATGGCCTCGTAAGCACCAAGAGACTTCAAAAACCCGCACTGGGCGCTAATTACCAATCCAAGCATGCTCTGATTGTGACCAAACTTTGCAAGCATGTGGGGGGGAACATGTTTGGGTACGATGGTATGGGGAAGGCCCGGATTTTCCATGGCCTTTTAAGCACCAAGAGACTTCAAATACCCGCACTGGGCGCTAATTACCAATCCAAACATGCTCTGATTGTGACCAAACTTTTCAAGCATGTGGGGGTGGGTCCCCCCCCATGCTTGCAAAGTTTGGTCCCCATCGGAGCATGTTTGGGTACGATGGTATGGGGAAGGCCCGGATTTTCCACGGCCTTTTAAGCACCAAGAGACTTGAAAAATCCGGACTGGGCGCTAATTACCAATCCAAACATGCTCTGATTGTGACCAAACTGTGCAAGCATGTGGGGGGGTCTCACCCCCCCATGCTTGCAAAGTTTGGTCCCTATCGGAGCATGTTTGGGTACGATGGTATGGGGAAGGCCCGGATTCTCCATGGCCTCTTAAGCACCAAGAGACTTGAAAAACCCGCACTGGGCGCTAATTACCAATCCAAACATGCTTTGATTGTGACCAAACTTTGGAAGCATGTGGGGGGGACCCACCCCCACATGCTTGCAAAGTTTGGTCCCCATCGAGCGAAGCATGTTGGTATGGGGAAGGCCCAGATTTTCCATAGCCTCTTAAGCACCAAGAGACTTGAAAAATCCGGACTGGGCGCTAATTACCAATCCAAACATGCTCTGATTGTGACCAATCTTTGCAAGCATGTGGGGGGGACCCACCCCCACATGCTTGCAAAGTTTGGTCCACACCATCGGAGCATGTTTGGGTACGATGGTATGGGGAAGGCCCGGATTTTCCATGGCCTCTTAAGCACCAAGAGACTTGACAAATCCGGACTGGGCGCTAATTACCAATCCAAACATGCTCTGATTGTGACCAAACTTTGCAAGCATGTGGGGAGGTCCCAGCCCCCATGCTTGCAAAGTTTGGTCCCTATCGGAGCATGTTTGGGTACGATGGTATGGGGAAGGCCCGGATTTTCCATGGCCTCTTAAGCACCAAGAGACTTGAAAAACCTGCACTGGGCGCTAATTACCAATCCAAACATGCTCTGGTTGTGACCAAACTTTGCAAGCATGTGGGGGGGACCCACCCCCCCATGCTTGCAAAGTTTGGTCCCTATCGGAGCATGTTTGGGTACGATGGTATGGGGAAGGCCCGGATTTTCCATGGCTTCTTAAGCACCAAGAGACTTGAAAAATCCGGACTGGGCGCTAATTACCAATCCAAACATACTCTGATTGTGACCAAACTTTGCAAGCATGTGGGGGGGACCCACCCCCCCATGCTTGCAAAGTTTGGTCCCCATCGGCGGAGCATGTTTGGGTACGATGGTATGGGGAAGGCTCGGATTTTCCATGGCCTTGTAAGCACCAAGAGACTTGAAAAATCCGGACTGGGCGCTAATTACCAATCCAAACATGCTCTGATTGTGACCAAACTTTGCAAGCATGTGGGGGGGACCCACCCCCCCATGCTTGCAAAGTTTGGTCCCCATCGGAGCATGTTTGGGTACGATGGTATGGGGAAGGCCGGGATTTTCCATGGCCTTGTAAGCACCAAGAGACTTGAAAAATCCGGACTGGGCGCTAATTACCAATCCAAACATGCTCTGATTGTGACCAAACTTTGCAAGCATGTGGGGGGGACCCACCCCCACATTCTTGCAAAGTTTGGTCCGCATCCGAGCATGCTTGGGTACGATGGTATGGGGAAGGCCCGGATTTTCCATGGCCTCGTAAGCACCAAGAGACTTGAAAAATCCGGACTGGGCGCTAATTACCAATCCAAACATGCTCTGATTGTGACCAATCTTTGCAAGCATGTGGGGGGGACCCACCCCCACATGCTTGCAAAGTTTGGTCCACACCATCGGAGCATGTTTGGGTACGATGGTATGGGGAAGGCCCGGATTTTCCATGGCCTCTTAAGCACCAAGAGACTTGAAAAATCCGGACTGGGCGCTAATTACCAATCCAAACATGCTCTGATTGTGACCAAACTTTGCAAGCATGTGGGGGGGACCCACCCCCACATGCTTGCAAAGTCTGATCCCCATCGGAGCATGTTTGGGTACGATGGTATGGGAAGGCCCGGATTTTCCATGGCCTCGTAAGCACCAAGAGACTTCAAAAACCCGGACTGGGCGCTATTTACCAATCCAAACATGCTCTGATTGTGACCAAACTTTGCAAGCATGTGGGGGGGACCCACCCCCACATTCTTGCAAAGTTTGGTCCCCATCGGAGCATGTTTGGGTACGATGGTATGGGGAAGGCCCGGATTTTCCATGGCCTCGTAAGCACCAAGAGACTTCAAAAACCCGCACTGGGCGCTAATTACCAATCCAAGCATGCTCTGATTGTGACCAAACTTTGCAAGCATGTGGGGGTGACCCACCCCCACATGCTTGCAAAGTTTCGTCCCCATCAAAGCATGTTAGGGTACGATGGTATGGGGAAGGCCCGGATTTTCCATGGCCTTTGAAGCACCAAGAGACTTCAAAAACCCGCACTGGGCGCTAATTACCAATCCAAACATGCTCTGATTGTGACCAAACTTTTCAAGCATGTGGGGGTGGGTCCCCCCCCCATGCTTGCAAAGTTTGGTCCCCATCGGAGCATGTTTGGGTACGATGGTATGGGGAAGGCCCGGATTTCCCATGGCCTCTTAAGCACCAAGAGACTTGAAAAATATGGGCGCTAATTACCAATCCAAACATGCTCTGATTCTGACCAAACTTTGCAAGCATGTGGGGGACACCCACCCTCACATGCTTGCAAAGTTTGGTCCCCATCGGAGCATGTTTGGGTACGATGGTATGGGGAAGGCCCGGATTTTCCATGGCCTCGTAAGCACCAAGAGACTTGAAAAATCCGGACTGGGCGCTAATTACCAATCCAAACATGCTCTGATTGTGACCAAACTTTGCAAGCATGTGGGGGGGATCCACCCCCACATGCTTGCAAAGTTTGATCCCCATTGGAGCATGTTTGGGTACGATGGTATGGGAAGGCCCGGATTTTCCATGGCCTCGTAAGCACCAAGAGACTTCAAAAACCCGGACTGGGCGCTAATTACCAATCCAAACATGCTCTGATTGTGACCAAACTTTGCAAGCATGTGGGGGCGACCCACCCCCACATTCTTGCAAAGTTTGGTCCCCATCGGAGCATGTTTGGGTACGATGGTATGGGGAAGGCCCGGATTTTCCATGGCCTCGTAAGCACCAAGAGACTTCAAAAACCCGCACTGGGCGCTAATTACCAATCCAAGCATGCTCTGATTGTGACCAAACTTTGCAAGCATGTGGGGGGGACCCACCCCCACATGCTTGCAAAGTTTGGTCCCCATCAAAGCATGTTTGGGTACGATGGTATGGGGAAGGCCCGGATTTTCCATGGCCTTTGAAGCACCAAGAGACTTCAAAAACCCGCACTGGGTGCTAATTACCAATCCAAACATGCTCTGATTGTGACCAAACTTTTCAAGCATGTGGGGGTGGGTCCTCCCCCCCATGCTTGCAAAGTTTGGTCCCCATCGGAGCATGTTTGGGTACGATGGTATGGGGAAGGCCCGGATTTTCCATGGCCTCGTAAGCACCAAGAGACTTCAAAAACCCGCACTGGGCGCTAATTACCAATCCAAGCATGCTCTGATTGTGACCAAACTTTGCAAGCATGTGGGGGGGAACATGTTTGGGTACGATGGTATGGGGAAGGCCCGGATTTTCCATGGCCTTTTAAGCACCAAGAGACTTCAAATACCCGCACTGGGCGCTAATTACCAATCCAAACATGCTCTGATTGTGACCAAACTTTTCAAGCATGTGTGGGTGGGTCCCCCCCCATGCTTGCAAAGTTTGGTCCCCATCGGAGCATGTTTGGGTACGATGGTATGGGGAAGGCCCGGATTTTCCACGGCCTTTTAAGCACCAAGAGACTTGAAAAATCCGGACTGGGCGCTAATTACCAATCCAAACATGCTCTGATTGTGACCAAACTGTGCAAGCATGTGGGGGGGTCTCACCCCCCCATGCTTGCAAAGTTTGGTCCCTATCGGAGCATGTTTGGGTACGATGGTATGGGGAAGGCCCGGATTCTCCATGGCCTCTTAAGCACCAAGAGACTTGAGAAACCCGCACTGGGCGCTAATTACCAATCCAAACATGCTTTGATTGTGACCAAACTTTGGAAGCATGTGGGGGGGACCCACCCCCACATGCTTGCAAAGTTTGGTCCCCATCGAGCGAAGCATGTTGGTATGGGGAAGGCCCAGATTTTCCATAGCGTCTTAAGCACCAAGAGACTTGAAAAATCCGGACTGGGCGCTAATTACCAATCCAAACATGCTCTGATTGTGACCAATCTTTGCAAGCATGTGGGGGGGACCCACCCCCACATGCTTGCAAAGTTTGGTCCACACCATCGGAGCATGTTTGGGTACGATGGTATGGGGAAGGCCCGGATTTTCCATGGCCTCTTAAGCACCAAGAGACTTGAAAAATCCGGACTGGGCGCTAATTACCAATCCAAACATGCTCTGATTGTGACCAAACTTTGCAAGCATGTGGGGAGGACCCAGCCCCCATGCTTGCAAAGTTTGGTCCCTATCGGAGCATGTTTGGGTACGATGGTATGGGGAAGGCCCGGATTTTCCATGGCCTCTTAAGCACCAAGAGACTTGAAAAACCTGCACTGGGCGCTAATTACCAATCCAAACATGCTCTGGTTGTGACCAAACTTTGCAAGCATGTGGGGGGGACCCACCCCCCCATGCTTGCAAAGTTTGGTCCCTATCGGAGCATGTTTGGGTACGATGGTATGGGGAAGGCCCGGATTTTCCATGGCTTCTTAAGCACCAAGAGACTTGAAAAATCCGGACTCGGCGCTAATTACCAATCCAAACATACTCTGATTGTGACCAAACTTTGCAAGCATGTGGGGGGGACCCACCCCCCCATGCTTGCAAAGTTTGGTCCCCATCGGCGGAGCATGTTTGGGTACGATGGTATGGGGAAGGCTCGGATTTTCCATGGCCTTGTAAGCACCAAGAGACTTGAAAAATCCGGACTGGGCGCTAATTACCAATCCAAACATGCTCTGATTGTGACCAAACTTTGCAAGCATGTGGGGGGGACCCACCCCCCCATGCTTGCAAAGTTTGGTCCCCATCAAAGCATGTTTGGGTACGATGGTATGGGGAAGGCCGGGATTTTCCATGGCCTCGTAAGCACCAAGAGACTTGAAAAATCCGGACTGGGCGCTAATTACCAATCCAAACATGCTCTGATTGTGACCAAACTTTGCAAGCATGTGGGGGGGACCCACCCCCACATTCTTGCAAAGTTTGGTCCGCATCCGAGCATGCTTGGGTACAATGGTATGGGGAAGGCCCGGATTTTCCATGGCCTCGTAAGCACCAAGAGACTTGAAAAATCCGGACTGGGCGCTAATTACCAATCCAAACATGGTCTGATTGTGACCAAACTTTGCAAGCATGTGGGGAGGACCCACCCCACATGCTTGCAAAGTTTGGTCCCCATCGGAGCATGTTTGGGTACGATGGTATGGGGAAGGCCCGGATTTTCCATGGCCTCGTAAGCACCAAGAGACTTCAAAAACCCGCACTGGGCGCTAATTACCAATCCAAGCATGCTCTGATTGTGACCAAACTTTGCAAGCATGTGGGGGGGACCCACCCCCACATGCTTGCAAAGTTTGGTCCCCATCAAAGCATGTTAGGGTACGATGGTATGGGGAAGGCCCGGATTTTCCATGGCCTTTGAAGCACCAAGAGACTTCAAAAACCCGCACTGGGCGCTAATTACCAATCCAAACATGCTCTGATTGTGACCAAACTTTTCAAGCATGTGGGGGTGGGTCCCCCCCCCATGCTTGCAAAGTTTGGTCCCCATCGGAGCATGTTTGGGTACGATGGTATGGGGAAGGCCCAGATTTCCCATGGCCTCTTAAGCACCAAGAGACTTGAAAAATATGGGCGCTAATTACCAATCCAAACATGCTCTGATTGTGACCAAACCTTGCAAGCATGTGGGGGACACCCACCCTCCCATGCTTGCAAAGTTTGGTCCCCATCGGAGCATGTTTGGGTACGATGGTATGGGGAAGGCCCGGATTTTCCATGGCCTCGTAAGCACCAAGAGACTTGAAAAATCCGGACTGGGCGCTAATTACCAATCCAAACATGCTCTGATTGTGACCAAACTTTGCAAGCATGTGGGGGGGACCCACCCCCACATTCTTGCAAAGTTTGGTCTGCATCGGAGCATGCTTGGGTACGATGGTATGGGGAAGGCCCGGATTTTCCATGGCCTCGTAAGCACCAAGAGACTTGAAAAATCCGGACTGGGCGCTAATTACCAATCCAAACATGCTCTGATTGTGACCAAACTTTGCAAGCATGTGGGGGGGATCCACGCCCACATGCTTGCAAAGTTTGATCCCCATCAAAGCATGTTTGGGTACGATGGTATGGGAAGGCCCGGATTTTCCATGGCCTCGTAAGCACCAAGAGACTTCAAAAACCCGGACTGGGCGCTAATTACCAATCCAAACATGCTCTGATTGTGACCAAACTTTGCAAGCATGTGGGGGGGACCCACCCCCACATGCTTGCAAAGTTTGGTCCCCATCGGAGTATGTTTGGGTACGATGGTATGGGGAAGGCCCGGATTTTCCATGGCCTCGTAAGCACCAAGAGACTTCAAAAACCCACACTGGGCGCTAATTACCAATCCAAGCATGCTCTAATTGTGACCAAACTTTGCAAGCATGTGGGGGGGACCCACCCCCACATGCTTGCAAAGTTTGGTCCCCATCAAAGCATGTTAGGGTACGATGGTATGGGGAAGGCCCGGATTTTCCATGGCCTTTGAAGCACCAAGAGACTTCAAAAACCCGCACTGGGCGCTAATTACCAATCCAAACATGCTCTGATTGTGACCAAACTTTTCAAGCATGTGGGGGTGGGTCCCCCCCCATGCTTGCAATGTTTGGTCCCCATCGGAGCATGTTTGGGTACGATGGTATGGGGAAGGCCCGGATTTCCCATGGCCTCTTAAGCACCAAGAGACTTGAAAAATCTGGGCGCTAATTACCAATCCAAACATGCTCTGATTGTGACCAAACTTTGCAAGCATGTGGGGGACACCCACCCTCACATGCTTGCAAAGTTTGGTCCCCATCGGAGCATGTTTGGGTACGATGGTATGGGGAAGGCCGGGATTTTCCATGGCCTCGTAAGCACCAAGAGACTTGAAAAATCCGGACTGGGCGCTAATTACCAATCCAAACATGCTCTGATTATGACCAAACTTTGCAAGCATGTGGGGGGGACCCACCCCCACATTCTTGCAAAGTTTGGTCCGCATCCGAGCATGCTTGGGTACGATGGTATGGGGAAGGCCCGGATTTTCCATGGCCTCGTAAGCACCAAGAGACTTGAAAAATCCGGACTGGGCGCTAATTACCAATCCAAACATGGTCTGATTGTGACCAAACTTTGCAAGCATGTGGGGAGGACCCACCCCACATGCTTGCAAAGTTTGGTCCCCATCCGGGCATGTTTGGATACGATGGTATGGGGAAGGCCCGGATTTTCCATGGCCTCGTAAGCACCAAGAGACTTCAAAAACCCGCACTGGGCGCTAATTACCAATCCAAGCATGCTCTGATTGTGACCAAACTTTGCAAGCATGTGGGGGGGACCCACCCCCACATGCTTGCAAAGTTTGGTCTCCATCAAAGCATGTTTGGGTACGATGGTATGGGGAAGGCCCGGATTTTCCATGGCCTTTTAAGCACCAAGAGACTTCAAAAACCCGCACTGGGCGCTAATTACCAATCCAAACATGCTCTGATTGTGACCAAACTTTGCAAGCATGTGGGGGTGGGTCCCCCCCATGCTTGCAAAGTTTGGTCCCCATCAGAGAATGTTTGGGTACGATGGTATGGGGAAGGCCCGGATTTTCCATGGCCTCTTAAGCACCAAGAGACTTGAAAAATCCGGACTGGGCGCTAATTACCAATCCAAACATGCTCTGATTGTGACCAAGCTTTGCAAGAATGTGGGGGGGACCCAACCCCCATGCTTGCAAAGTTTGGTCCCTATCGGAGCATGTTTGGGTACGATGGTATGGGGAAGGACCGGATTTTCCATGGCCTCTTAAGCACCAAGAGACTTGAAAAACCTGCACTGGGAGCTAATTACCAATCCAAACATGCTCTGGTTGTGACCAAACTTTGCAAGCATGTGGGGGGGACCCACCCCCCCATGCTTGCAAAGTTTGGTCCCTATCGGAGCATGTTTGGGTACGATGGTATGGGGAAGGCCCGGATTTTCCATGGCCTCTTAAGCACTAAGAGACTTGAAAAATCCGGATTGGTCGCTAATTACCAATCCAAACATACTCTGATTGTGACCAAACTTTGCAAGCATGTGGGGGGGACCCACCCCCCATCGGCGAAGCATGTTTGGGTACGATGGTATGGGGAAGGCCCGGATTTTCCATGGCCTTTTAAGCACCAAGAGACTTCAAATACCCGCACTGGGCGCTAATTACCAATCCAAACATGCTCTGATTGTGACCAAACTTTTCAAGCATGTGGGGGTGGGTCCACCCCCATGCTTGCAAAGTTTGGTCCCCATCGGAGCATGTTTGGGTACGATGGTATGGGGAAGGCCCGGATTTTTCACGGCCTCTTAAGCACCAAGAGACTTGAAAAATCCGGACTGGGCGCTAATTACCAATCCAAACATGCTCTGATTGTGACCAAACTGTGCAAGCATGTGGGGGGGTCTCACCCCCCCATGCTTGCAAAGTTTGGTCCCTATCGGAGCATGTTTGGGTACGATGGTATGGGGAAGGCCCGGATTTTCCATGGCCTTTTAAGCACCAAGAGACTTCAAAAACCCGCACTGGGCGCTAATTACCAATCCAAACATGCTCTGATTGTGACCAAACTTTGCAAGCATGTGGGGGTGGGTCCCCGCCATGCTTGCAAAGTTTGGTCCCCATCAGAGAATGTTTGGGTACGATGGTATGGGGAAGGCCCGGATTTTCCATGGCCTCTTAAGCACCAAGAGACTTGAAAAATCCGGACTGGGCGCTAATTACCAATCCAAACATGCTCTGATTGTGACCAAACTTTGCAAGCATGTGGGGAGGACCCAGCCCCCATGCTTGCAAAGTTTGGTCCCTATCGGAGCATGTTTGGGTACGATGGTATGGGGAAGGCCCGGATTTTCCATGGCCTCTTAAGCACCAAGAGACTTGAAAAACCTGCACTGGGCGCTAATTACCAATCCAAACATGCTCTGGTTGTGACCAAACTTTGCAAGCATGTGGGGGGGACCAACCCCCCATGCTTGCAAAGTTTGGTCCCTATCGGAGCATGTTTGGGTACCATGGTATGGGGAAGGCCCGGATTTTCCATGGCCTCTTAAGCACCAAGAGACTTGAAAAATCCGGACTGGGCGCTAATTACCAATCCAAACATACTCTGATTGTGACCAAACTTTGCAAGCATGTGGGGGGGACCCACCCCCCCATGCTTGCAAAGTTTGGTCCCCATCGGCGGAGCATGTTTGGGTACGATGGTATGGGGAAGGCTCGGATTTTCCATGGCCTCGTAAGCACCAAGAGACTTGAAAAATCCGGACTGGGCGCTAATTACCAATCCAAACATGCTCTGATTGTGACCAAACTTTGCAAGCATGTGGGGGGGACCCACACCCCCATGCTTGCAAAGTTTGGTCCCCATCGGAGCATGTTTGGGTACGATGGTATGGGGAAGGCCCGGATTTTCCATGGCCTCGTAAGCACCAAGAGACTTGAAAAATCCGGACTGGGCGCTAATTACCAATCCAAACATGCTCTGATTGTGACCAAACTTTGCAAGCATGTGGGGGGGACCCACCCCCACATGCTTGCAAAGTTTGATCCCCATCGGAGCATGTTTGGGTACGATGGTATCGGAAGGCCCGGATTTTCCATGGCCTCGTAAGCACCAAGAGACTTCAAAAACCCGGACTGGGCGCTAATTACCAATACAAACATGCTCTGATTGTGACCAAACTTTGCAAGCATGTGGGGGGGACCCACCCCCACATTCTTGCAAAGTTTGGTCCCCATCGGAGCATGTTTGGGTACGATGGTATGGGGAAGGCCCGGATTTTCCATGGCCTCGTAAGCACCAAGAGACTTCAAAAACCCGCACTGGGCGCTAATTACCAATCCAAGCATGCTCTGATTGTGACCAAACTTTGCAAGCATGTGGGGGGGACCCACCCCCACATGCTTGCAAAGTTTCGTCCCCATCAAAGCATGTTAGGGTACGATGGTATGGGGAAGGCCCGGATTTTCCATGGCCTTTGAAGCACCAAGAGACTTCAAAAACCCGCACTGGGCGCTAATTACCAATCCAAACATGCTCTGATTGTGACCAAACTTTTCAAGCATGTGGGGGTGGGTCCCCCCCCCATGCTTGCAAAGTTTGGTCCCCATCGGAGCATGTTTGGGTACGATGGTATGGGGAAGGCCCGGATTTCCCATGGCCTCTTAAGCACCAAGAGACTTGAAAAATATGGGCGCTAATTACCAATCCAAACATGCTCTGATTGTGACCAAACTTTGCAAGCATGTGGGGGACACCCACCCTCACATGCTTGCAAAGTTTGCTCCCCATCGGAGCATGTTTGGGTACGATGGTATGGGGAAGGCCCGGATTTTCCATGGCCTCGTAAGCACCAAGAGACTTGAAAAATCCGGACTGGGCGCTAATTACCAATCCAAACATGCTCTGATTGTGACCAAACTTTGCAAGCATGTGGGGGGGACCCACCCCCACATTCTTGCAAAGTTTAGTCCGCATCGGAGCATGCTTGGGTACGATGGTATGGGGAAGGCCCGGATTTTCCATGGCCTCGTAAGCACCAAGAGACTTGAAAAATCCGGACTGGGCGCTAATTACCAATCCAAACATGCTCTGATTGTGACCAAACTTTGCAAGCATGTGGGGGGGATCCACCCCCACATGCTTGCAAAGTTTGATCCCCATCGGAGCATGTTTGGGTACGATGGTATGGGAAGGCCCGGATTTTCCATGGCCTCGTAAGCACCAAGAGACTTCAAAAACCCGGACTGGGCGCTAATTACCAATCCAAACATGCTCTGATTGTGACCAAACTTTGCAAGCATGTGGGGGGGACCCACCCCCACATTCTTGCAAAGTTTGGTCCCCATCGGAGCATGTTTGGGTACGATGGTATGGGGAAGGCCCGGATTTTCCATGGCCTCGTAAGCACCAAGAGACTTCAAAAACCCGCACTGGGCGCTAATTACCAATCCAAGCATGCTCTGATTGTGACCAAACTTTGCAAGCATGTGGGGGGGACCCACCCCCACATGCTTGCAAAGTTTGGTCCCCATCAAAGCATGTTTGGGTACGATGGTATGGGGAAGGCCCGGATTTTCCATGGCCTTTTAAGCACCAAGAGACTTCAAATACCCGCACTGGGTGCTAATTACCAATCCAAACATGCTCTGATTGTGACCAAACTTTTCAAGCATGTGGGGGTGGGTCCCCCCCCATGCTTGCAAAGTTTGGTCCCCATCGGAGCATGTTTGGGTACGATGGTATGGGGAAGGCCCGGATTTTCCACGGCCTCTTAAGCACCAAGAGACTTGAAAAATCCGGACTGGGCGCTAATTACCAATCCAAACATGCTCTGATTGTGACCAAACTGTGCAAGCATGTGGGGGGGTCTCCCCCCCCATGCTTGCAAAGTTTGGTCCCTATCGGAGCATGTTTGGGTACGATGGTATGGGGAAGGCCCGGATTTTCCATGGCCTTTTAAGCACCAAGAGACTTCAAAAACCCGCACTGGGCGCTAATTACCAATCCAAACATGCTCTGATTGTGACCAAACTTTGCAAGCATGTGGGGGTGGGTCCCCCCCATGCTTGCAAAGTTTGGTCCCCATCAGAGAATGTTTGGGTATGATGGTATGGGGAAGGCCCGGATTTTCCATGGCCTCTTAAGCACCAAGAGACTTGAAAAATCCGGACTGGGCGCTAATTACCAATCCAAACATGCTCTGATTGTGACCAAGCTTTGCAAGAATGTGGGGGGGACCCAACCCCCATGCTTGCAAAGTTTGGTCCCTATCGGAGCATGTTTGGGTACGATGGTATGGGGAAGGACCGGATTTTCCATCGCCTCTTAAGCACCAAGAGACTTGAAAAACCTGCACTGGGCGCTAATTACCAATCCAAACATGCTCTCGTTGTGACCAAACTTTGCAAGCATGTGGGGGGGACCCACCCCCCCATGCTTGCAAAGTTTGGTCCCTATCGGAGCATGTTTGGGTACGATGGTATGGGGAAGGCCCGGATTTTCCATGGCCTCTTAAGCACTAAGAGACTTGAAAAATCTGGACTGGGCGCTAATTACCAATCCAAACATACTCTGATTGTGACCAAACTTTGCAAGCATGTGGGGGGGACCCACCCCCCATCGGCGGAGCATGTTTGGGTACGATGGTATGGGGAAGGCCTGGATTTTCCATGGCCTCGTAAGCACCAAGAGACTTGAAAAATCCGGACTGGGCGCTAGTTACAAATCCAAACATGCTCTGATTGTGACCAAACTTTTCAAGCATGTGGGGGTGGGTCCCCCCCCCATGCTTGCAAAGTTTGGTCCCCCCATCGGAGCATGTTTGGATACGATGGTATGGGGAAGGCCCGGATTATCCATGGCCTCTTAAGCACCAAGAGACTTGAAAAATCTGGGCGCTAATTACCAATCCAAACATGCTCTGATTGTGACCAAACTTTGCAAGCATGTGGGGGGGACCCACATGCTTGCAAAGTTTGGTCCCCATCGGAGCATGTTTGGGTACGATGGTATGGGGAAGGCCCGGATTTTCAATGGCCTCGTAAGCACCAAGAGACTTAAAAAAACCCGGACTGGGCGCTCATTACCAATCCAAACATGCTCTGATTGTGACCAAACTTTGCAAGCATGTGGGGGGGACCCACCCCCACATGCTCGCAACGTTTGGTCCCCATCGGAGCATGTTTGGGTACGATGGTATGGGGAAGGCCCGGATTTTCCATGGCCTCGTAAGCACCAAGAGACTTCAAAAACCCGCACTGGGCGCTAATTACCAATCCAAGCATGCTCTGATTGTGACCAAACTTTGCAAGCATGTGGGGAGGACCCACCCCACATGCTTGCAAAGTTTGGTCCCCATCGGAGCATGTTTGGGTACGATGGTATGGGGAAGGCCCGGATTTTCCATGGCCTCGTAAGCACCAAGAGACTTCAAAAACCCGCACTGGGCGCTAATTACCAATCCAAGCATGCTCTGATTGTGACCAAACTTTGCAAGAATGTGGGGGGGACCCACCCCCACATGCTTGCAAAGTTTGGTCCCCATCAAAGCATGTTAGGGTATGATGGTATGGGGAAGGCCCGGATTTTCCATGGCCTTTGAAGCACCAAGAGACTTCAAAAACTCGCACTGGGCGCTAATTACCAATCCAAACATGCTCTGATTGTGACCAAACTTTTCAAGCATGTGGGGGTCGGTCCCCTTCCCATGCTTGCAAAGTTTGGTCCCCATCGGAGCATGTTTGGGTACGATGGTATGGGGAAGGCCCGGATTTTCCATGGCCTCTTAAGCACCAAGAGACTTGAAAAACCTGCACTGGGCGCTAATTACCAATCCAAACATGCTCTGGTTGTGACCAAACTTTGCAAGCATGTGGGGGGGACCCACCCCCCCATGCTTGCAAAGTTTGGTCCCTATCGGAGCATGTTTGGGTACGATGGTATGGGGAAGGCCCGGATTTTCCATGGCCTCTTAAGCACCAAGAGACTTGAAAAATCCGGACTGGGCGCTAATTACCAATCCAAACATACTTTGATTGTGACCAAACTTTGCAAGCATGTGGGGGGGACCCACCCCCCCATGCTTGCAAAGTTTGGTCCCCATCAGCGGAGCATGTTTGGGTACGATGGTATGGGGAAGGCCCGGATTTTCCATGGCCTCGTAAGCACCAAGAGACTTGAAAAATCCGGACTGGGCGCTAATTACCAATCCAAACATACTTTGATTGTGACCAAACTTTGCAAGCATGTGGGGGGAACCCACCCCCCCATGCTTGCAAAGTTTGGTCCCCATCAGCGGAGCATGTTTGGGTACGATGGTATGGGGAAGGCCCGGATTTTCCATGGCCTCGTAAGCACCAAGAGACTTGAAAAATCCGGACTGGGCGCTAATTACCAATCCAAACATGCTCTGATTGTGACCAAACTTTGCAAGCATGTGGAAGGGACCCACCCCACATGCTTGCAAAGTTTGGTCCCCATCGGAGCATGTTTGGGTACGATGGTATGGGGAAGGCCCGGATTTTCCATGGCCTCGTAAGCACCAAGAGACTTCAAAAACCCGCACTGGGCGCTAATTACCAATCCAAGCATGCTCTGATTGTGACCAAACTTTGCAAGCATGTGAAGGGGACCCACCCCCACATGCTTGCAAAGTTTGGTCCCCATCAAAGCATGTTTGGGTACGATGGTATGGGGAAGGCCCAGATTTTCCATGGCCTTTTAAGCACCAAGAGACTTCAAAAACCCGCACTGGGCGCTAATTACCAATCCAAACATGCTCTGATTGTGACCAAACTTTGCAAGCATGCGGGGGTGGGTCCCCCCCCATGCTTGCAAAGTTTGGTCCCCATCAGAGAATGTTTGGGTACGATGGTATGGGGAAGGCCCGGATTTTCCATTGCCTCTTAAGCACCAAGAGACTTGAAAAATCCGGACTGGCCGCTAATTACCAATCCAAACATACTCTGATTGTAACCAAACTTTGCAAGCATGTGGGGGGGGGACCCAACCCCCATGCTTGCAAGGTTTGGTCCCTATCGGAGCATGTTTGGGTACGATGGTATGGGGAAGGCCCGGATTTTCCATGGCCTCTTAAGCACCAAGAGACTTGAAAAACCTGCACTGGGCGCTAATTACCAATCCAAACATGCTCTGGGTGTGACCAAACTTTGCAAGCATGTGGGGGGGACCCACCCCCCATGCTTGCAAAGTTTGGTCCCTATCGGAGCATGTTTGGGTACGATGGTATGGAGAAGGCCCGGATTTTCCATGGCCTCTTAAGCACCAAGAGACTTGAAAAATCCGGACTGGGCGCTAATTACCAATCCAAACATACTCTGATTGTGACCAAACTTTACAAGCATGTGGGGGGGGACCCACCCCCCATGCTTGCAAAGTTTGGTCCCCATCGGCGGAGCATGTTTGGGTACGATGGTATGGGGAAGGCCCGGATTTTCCATGGCCTCGTAAGCACCAAGAGACTTGAAAAATCCGGACTGGGCGCTAATTACCAATCCAAAAATGCTCTGATTGTGACCAAACTTTGCAAGCATGTGGGGGGGACCCACCCCCCCATGCTTGCAAAGTTTGGTCCCCATCGGAGCATGTTTGGGTACGATGGTATGGGGAAGGCCCGGATTTTCCATGGCCTCGTAAGCACCAAGAGACTTGAAAAATCCGGACTGGGCGCTAATTACCAATCTAAACATGCTCTGATTATGACCAAACTTTGCAAGCATGTGGGGGGGACCCACCCCCACATGCTTGCAAAGTTTGGTCCCCATCGGAGCATGTTTGGGTACGATGGTATGGGGAAGGCCCGGATTTTCCATGGCCTCTTAAGCACCAAGAGACTTGAAAAATCCGGACTGGGTGCTAATTACCAATCCAAACATGCTCTGATTGTGACCAAACTTTGCAAGCATGTGGGGGGGACCCACCCCCACATGCTTGCAAAGTTTGGTCCCCATCGAGCGAAGCATGTTGGTATGGGGAAGGCCCAAATTTTCCATAGCCTCTTAAGCACCAAGAGACTTGAAAAATTCGGACTGGGCACTAATTACCAATCCAAACATGCTCTGATTGTGACCAATCTTTGCAAGCATGTGGGGGGGACCCACCCCCACATGCTTGCAAAGTTTTGTCCCCACCATCGGAGCATGTTTGGGTACGATGGTATGGGGAAGGCCCGGATTTTCCATGGCCTCTTAAGCACCAAGAGACTTGAAAAATCCGGACTGGGCGCTAATTACCAATCCAAACATGCTCTGATTGTGACCAAACTTTGCAAGCATGTGGGGGGGACCCAGCCCCCATGCTTGCAAAGTTTGGTCCCTATCGGAGCATGTTTGGGTACGATGGTATGGGGAAGGCCCAGATTTTCCATGGCCTCTTAAGCACCAAGAGACTTGAAAAATCTGCACCTGGGCGCTAATTACCAATCCAAACATGCTCTAGTTGTGACCAAACTTTGCAAGAATGTGGGGGGGACCCACCCCCCCATGCTTGCAAAGTTTGGTCCCTATCGGAGCATGTTTGGGTACGATGGTATGGGGAAGGCCCGGATTTTCCATGGCCTCTTAAGCACCAAGAGACTTGAAAAATCCGGACTGGGCGCTAATTACCAATCCAAACATACTCTGATTGTGACCAAACTTTGCAAGCATGTGGGGGGGACCCACCCCCCCATGCTTGCAAAGTTTGGTCCCCATCGACGGAGCATGTTCGGGTACGATGGTATGGGGAAGGCTCGGATTTTCCATGGCCTCGTAAGCACCAAGAGACTTGAAAAATCCGGACTGGGCGCTAATTACCAATCCAAGCATGTTCTGATTGTGACCAAACTTTGCAAGAATGTGGGGGGGACCCACCCCCCCATGCTTGCAAAGTTTGGTCCCCATCGGAGCATGTTTGGGTACGATGGTATGGGGAAGGCCCGGATTTTCCATGGCCTCGTAAGCACCAAGAGACTTGAAGAATCTGGACTGGGCGCTAATTACCAATCCAAACATGCTCTGATTGTGACCAAACTTTGCAAGCATGTGGGGGGGACCCACCCCCACATGCTTGCAAAGTTTGGTCCCCATCGGAGCATGTTTGGGTACGATGGTATGGGGAAGGCCCGGATTTTCCATGGCCTCGTAAGCACCAAGAGACTTCAAAAACCCGGACTGGGCGCTAATTACCAATCCAAACATGCTCTAATTGTGACCAAACTTTGCAAGCATGTGAGGAGGACCCACCCCACATGCTTGCAAAGTTTGGTTCCCATCGGAGCATGTTTGGGTACGATGGTATGGGGAAGGCCCGGATTTTCCATGGCCTCGTAAGCACCAAGAGACTTCAAAAACCCGCACTGGGCGCTAATTACCAATCCAAGCATGCTCTGATTGTGACCAAACTTTGCAAGCATGTGGGGGGGACCCACCCCCACATGCTTGCAAAGTTTAGTCCCCATCGGAGCATGTTTGGGTACGATGGTATGGGGAAGGCTCGGATTTTCCATGGCCTTTTAAGCACCAAGAGACTTCAAATACCCGCACTGGGCGCTAATTACCAATCCAAACATGCTCTGATTGTGACCAAACTTTTCAAGCATGTGGGGGTGGGTCGCCCCCCATGCTTGCAAAGTTTGGTCCCTATCGGAGCATGTTTGTGTTGGAATTAGGGTTGCAGGAATGCACACACAACTTCAAGAAGATGAGGAAGCTTGAGCACAACACAGTAGTGTATTATGAGTGCCAAAAATGAAAGATAACAAGCCCTAGAAGATAATGGGCGTATATACAATGCACGGGGGAAAAAACCTCCTAGTGAGGGAAAAAGTGCCCCGGCGGTCCTAAGTGTGTTCACACACATCACTACTATAATATGGTAACAAATCCCCCCTGGAGTGATGCGGTGAACAAGAGCTAGCACTCATGTATAGGGAAGTGTCTAGCTATGTGGACAAATCCACAAAAGGGAGTAAGCCCAAAGCTTTGCGAAAAGCTTCGAACTTCTCACGAGGCAGAGCCTTTGTGAAAAGGTCTGCAAGGTTATCCTGTGTTGGCACATAAGCCAAACTGATCTCTCCTGCAGAGAGTCTCTCCCTGACATAATGGTAGTGCACCTCAATGTGCTTCGTACGAGCATGGAACACTGGGTTCCGCGCAACTGCCAATGCGCTCTGACTGTCAGTGAAGATGGTGGTGGCAGATGGCTGCCCAACACCCAAATCAGCCATAAGGCGTCTGAGCCACACACACTCAACCGTAGCTGTGAAAGCTGCCCTGTACTCAGCTTCACAACTAGAAGTGGCCACAGTAGGCTGCTTCTTGCTCAACCATGATATGCATGAGCTTCCAAGCATGAAGCAAAAACCACTCGTGGACACGCGTGTGTCATAACAACCAGCCCAGTCAGAATCTGAAAAAACATGTAAATCTGGCGGCAATGATCCCCCCTTGGGATAAAACAACCCAAGATGCCGAGTACCACTCAAATAGCGAAAGATACGCTTCACTGCCTGCCAATGCTTAATGCCTGGGCTATGCATAAATCTGCTCACCTGTGAGACTGCAAACTGAATGTCTGGCCTCGTAATGCATACATAAATGAGGCAACCAACAGCTGCCTGATAGAGTGTGACATCAAAGTGATCTCCAGCATCATGAAGACTCAACTTCAAACCTGTCTCCATTGGAGTAGCAATAGGCTTGCAGTCTTCAAGGCCAAATCTCCGCAACAATGTTTCAATATACTTTGTCTGACACAAAGCAATACCTCCATCACACTGCTTAAATTGTATCCCCAAATAATGATGCAAATGCCCCAAATCTGACATCTCAAAAGAGGCATTCAAATCAGCCTTAAAATCAGCAATATGACTCTCATTTGGTCCTGTGAGCAGCATGTCATCGACATAGAGAGCAATGATTAGATGTACACCATCCACACGTTTAACATACAAAGTGCTTTCTGTTGGACTATTCTGAAACCCATGTGCAGTCAAATATGCATGTATTTTTTCATACCAAGCTCGTGGAGCTTGCTTTAAACCATATAAAGCCTTTTTTAACCTGCACACTTTGTTTTCCTGCCCTCTTTGAACAAAACCACGAGGCTGCGATACATACACCTCCTCATGCAAATCTCCATTTAAGAACGCAGTCTTTATGTCCAGCTGATGTACATTCCAACCATTATGAGCTGCTAATGCACAGATGCTACGAACAGTGGTCATACGACATGTGGGAGCAAAAGTCTCATCAAAATCAATGCCCTTTTCTTGAGCATAACCTTTTGCAACAAGCCTAGCCTTATGGCGATCCACTGTGCCATCAGGCTTACGCTTCAATTTGTATACCCACTTAGTGCCAATGGCCTTCTTGCCAGGGGGCAAGTCACATAAAGACCATGTACCATTCTTCATAATAGCATCGTATTCTGCTTGCATAGCAGCCATCCAATTTTCTGAACTTTGTGCTTCATCAAATGAAACAGGCTCACTTTCATCGCACATACTAGAAACAGCCAATGCATAACAATCTGACGCATAAGAGGCACCATGAGAGCCAGAACGAGTGCGACTAGACAAAGGGGCATCCAACTTGCTGTCACGCAAAGTCTGCACCAGCCATCTAGGCATATTCCTAGAGCCCTCAATCTCTTGTCTCTCATCCTCAAGTGCATCATGCACATCTGCATCAGATATAGGCTGATCTGTGCCATCATTTAAAACCTGCACAGGCTGAAAAACTGCCTCATGAGGTATTGCACTTGACTGTGCACCACTGAAAAGAGGCAACAATGTATCATAGACATCACGTGAGCTGATATCTGTCTCCTTAGTACATGAAACCAAGGGCTGAACTGCATCTTCCACAAATACAACATCACGGCTAACCAAAATGCGCTTTGTCTGTGGATGATACAAACGATAGCCTTTGCTCTCAGCACTATATCCAACAAAAATACATTTGACAGCTTTGTCATCCAATTTTCTGCGATGTTGCACAGGCACTAATGCATATGCCAGGCAACCAAAAACACGTAAATGGCCAACAGATGGCTTGCGGCCATGCCAAGCCTCATATGGAGTGACAACCTGTAATGCTTTGGTGGGACACCTGTTTAGTACATAAGTGGCACACATGACAGCCTCAAGCCAAAAACCATGTGGTAGACTTTGACTCTTAACCATACATCTTGCCATTTCCATGAGAGACCTATTTTTTCTCTCAGCCACACCATTTTGCTGTGGTGTATATGGCACTGTACATTGGTGTTTTATCCCACGCTCAGCCAGAAATGCATTAAATTCTGAAGACATATACTCCCCCCCTCGATCTGAACGGAGGGTGCCCATCTTACTTTCTGACACATTTTCAGCCATAACCAAAAACTGTTTGAAGCACAAAAACACTTCGGACTTTGCCTTCAAAGGATATACCCATGCATGCCTGGTAAAATCATCAATGAAAGTCACGAAGTAAAGGTAGTTTCCAAATGATGGAGTTTGCATGGGACCACAAACATCACTGTGAACAAGCTGCAATCTGCGTTCAGCTCTCACTGATCCATCTTTGGGAAAGGAAGCACGCTGCATTTTACCCAATATGCAGCCCTCACAAACATGCTTGACAGGTGCCTCAAGCTTAGGCAAAGAAGACACCATTTCAGATTTCTGCAGGCGCAGCAAACTTGCAAAATTCAGATGACCAAAACGTGCATGCCACAGTTTTGCATTTGAAATAGCCTGCGTATCCATAATAGCACATGCTGAATCCTCTACACATTTGCCATCCATATTGAGCTTATACAGCCCTCGACATAGTGAACCAGATGCTACAATGATGTCACCACAAGAGAGATCATGAACAGTACATCTGTCATCCACAAATTTGACAACCAAACCTGTTTTGGCAAATGCGGAAACTGACAGCAGATTCTTTTTGATCCCTGGCACATACAATGCATCAAAAAGTGTAAAGGTGTTGCCATTTGCAACATTCAGCACAATCTGTCCAACTCCTTTAACGGGATAAGAGGAGTTATTGGCACAAGTGACAGTATTCCCTGTGGGAGCAGACTCAAGGAAAGTGAATAAACTGCGCTGCGAGGTGATATGCTTAGTGGCACCACTGTCAAAGTACCATACATCTGAATCTACTGCAGACATACATGTGTCATGCAAAGATGGGTCATAACTGCACTGCGCATTGAATGCCCATTCTGTATCTAGCACAACATTAGCAGATTCATTGTTAGAAGGAGAGGCATCTGCAACAGCCATACCAGCCTCTTTCTTCTTAGCCTCTTTCGCAGCCAGCTTAGGACACGCTTTGATGACATGATCATTTCCCTTACAGTACTTGCAAAATGTCTTCTGTTTGTCACCCTTCTTCTCATCTTTGTCTTCCTTCTTTGGTTGCGCAACATTTGCAGATTTCTGCTTACTAGAAGAAAAGCCAGCTTTACCTTTCCCGCTTCTCTGACTAGCAACGAAAGCTTGATCTGCGACACGCATAATATTCCTGTTCTGCCTTGACTGGTCTTCTTGCAGCAAAACAGAAACTAACTCCTCAAATGATAAGGCATTGGGATTGCCTTTCATCATCAAGCGAAGAGTGGAAGCAAAACCCTGATAAGAATCTGGTAGACCATTCAAAACAGTCTGCACAAGTGAACTGTCAGACAGGATTTCATCTGCAGAAATGAGCTGCTCTTTGAAATCCTTGATCTTTGTCAAAAAGCTATCCATAGAATCACCTTCGTTCATATGCTCACTCTCCAACTGTTTTCGGAGATAAGCAACACGAGCCTCATTTCTTGCCTGATACAATGTGGCAAGTACATCCCAAGCATCCTTAGAAGTCCTGCAGGAGCGAATATGTGGGATAATGGTACGTTTGACAGACAGCGCAATCAAGGCATGAGCCTGCGCATCTCTACCATCCCAACGAATCTGCTCTGCTGAAAGTGGTGGTTCTCGAACAGCTGCTACAGCACTTGTGCCTGCACCATCATCAACAGTACCTGTTTCTGATGTGTTTGCAGCATTCCCAGCCACAATAGGACGTGCATCAATACCCTGCACAATGTTCCATAACCCCTTTGCTACCAATACATGTCGCATCATATATGCCCACAATGGATAGTTGGTGCCATCCAACTTATCCTCAGCAGCCAACATGCGGAATACATCATTGTTGTCAGCCATGGCCAATGACTGTACTACTAGATGTAAATGCTGTCTGTAAGAGGAAAAGCTGTATAAAATCGACCTGTGCTATGTAGCACAGCCCAAAACAGTCGAATGGGCACCTGTCCTGCAGATTTCAATCCTGACAGAAAATCTGCACAGTAGGACGATTTTGCCTGCGCAGTACTTGGAATGCAAAAACGGAGGGCGAAATGACCTCAGATCAAAATTCTGAAACGACCTGCAGACGCTCGTGAAACCTCGTCGCAATCGGAGGAGATGAAGCGGCAGGTGCCTGTGATGCTGCCCGGGAGGAGGAAGCCTGCTCTGATACCAATTGTTGGAATTAGGGTTGCAGGAATGCACACACAACTTCAAGAAGATGAGGAAGCTTGAGCACAACACAGTAGTGTATTATGAGTGCCAAAAATGAAAGATAACAAGCCCTAGAAGATAATGGGCGTATATACAATGCACGGGGGAAAAAACCTCCTAGTGAGGGAAAAAGTGCCCCGGCGGTCCTAAGTGTGTTCACACACATCACTACTATAATATGGTAACAGTTTGGGTACGATGGTATGGGGAAGGCCCGGATTTTCCATGGCCTCGTAAGCACCAAGATACTTGAAAAATCCGGACTGGGCGCTAATTACCAATCCAAACATGCTCTGATTGTGACCAAACTTTGCAAGCATGTGGAGGGGACCCACCCCCACATGCTTGCAAAGTTTGGTCTCCATCAGAGCATGTTTGGGTACGATGGTATGGGGAAGGCCCGGATTTTCCATGGCCTCGTAAGCACCAAGAGACTTCAAAAACCCGGACTGGGCGCTAATTACCAATCCAAACATGCTCTAATTGAGACCATACTTTGCAAGCATGTGGGAGGGACCCACCCCCACATGCTCGCAAAGTTTGGTCCCCATCGGAGCATGTTTGGGTACGATGGTATGCGGAAGGCCCGGATTTTCCATGGCCTCGTAAGCACCAAGAGACTTCAAAAACCCGCACTGGGCGCTAATTACCACTCCAAGCATGCTCTGACTGTGACGAAACTTTGCAAGCATGTGGGGGGGACCCACCCCCACATGCTTGCAAAGTTTGGTCCCCATCGGAGCATGTTTGGGTACGATGGTATGGGGAAGGCCCGGATTTTCCATGGCCTTTTAAGCACCAAGAGACTTCAAATACCCGCACTAGGCGCTAATTACCAATCCAAACATGCTCTGATTGTGACCAAACTTTTCAAGCATGTGGGGGTGGGTCGCCCCCCATGCTTGCAAAGTTTGGTCTTCATCGGAGCATGTTTGGGTACGATGGTATGGGGAAGGCCTGGATTTTCCATGGCCTCTTAAGCACCAAGAGACTTGAAAAATCCGGACTGGGCGCTAATTACCAATCCAAACATGCTCTGATTGTGACCAAACCTTGCAAGCATGCTTGCAAAGTTTGGTCCCTATCGGAGCATGTTTGGGTACGATGGTATGGGGAAGGCCCGGATTTTCCATGGCCTCTTAAGCACCAAGAGACTTGAAAAACCCGCACTGGGCGCTAATTACCAATCCAAACATGCTCTGATTGTGACCAAACTTTGCAAGCATGTGGGGAGGACCCACCCCCACATGCTTGCAAAGTTTGGTCCCCATCGAGCGAAGCATGGATGTATGGGGAAGGCCCAGATTTTCCATAGACTCTTAAGCACCAAGAGACTTGAAAAATCCGGACTGGGCGCTAATTACCAATCCAAACATGCTCTGATTGTGACCAATCTTTGCAAGCATGTGGGGGGGACCCACCCCCACATGCTTGCAAAGTTTGGTCCCCACCATCCGAGCATGTTTGGGTACGATGGTATGGGGAAGGCCCGGATTTTCCATGGCCTCTTAAGCACCAAGAGACTTGAAAAATCCGGACTGGGCGCTAATTACCAATCCAAACATGCTCTGATTGTGACCAAACTTTGCTAGCATGTGGGGGGGACCCAGCCCCCATGCTTGCAAAGTTTGGTCCCTATCGGAGCATGTTTGGGTACGATGGTATGGGGAAGGCCCGGATTTTCCATGGCCTCTTAAGCACCAAGAGACTTGAAAAACCTGCACTGGGCGCTAATTACCAATCCAAACATGCTCTGGTTGTGACCAAACTTTGCATGTGGGGGAGACCCACCCCCCCATGCTTGCAAAGTTTGGTCCCTATCGGAGCATGTTTGTGTACGATGGTATGGGGAAGGCCCGGATTTTCCATGGCCTCTTAAGCACCAAGAGACTTGAAAAATCCGGACTGGGCGCTAATTACCAATCCAAACATACTCTGATTGTGACCAAACATTGCAAGCATGTGGGGGGGACCCACCCCCCATGCTTGCAAAGTTTGGTCCCCATCGGCGGAGCATGTTTGGGTACGATGGTATGGGGAAGGCTCGGATTTTCCATGGCCTCGTAAGCACCAAGAGACTTGAAAAATCCGGACTTGGCGCTAATTACCAATCCAAACATGCTCCGATTGTGACCAAACTTTGCAAGCATGTGGGGGGGACCCACCCCCCCATGCTTGCAAAGTTTGGTCCCCATCGGAGCATGTTTGGGTACGATGGTATGGGGAAGGCCCGGACTTTCCATGGCCTCGTAAGCACCAAGAGACTTGAAAAATCCGGACTGGGCGCTAATTACCAATCCAAACATGCTCTGATTGTGACCAAACTTTGCAAGCATGTGGGGGGGACCCACCCCCACATGCTTGCAAAGTTTGGTCCCCATCGGAGCATGTTTGGGTACGATGGTATGGGGAAGGCCCGGATTTTCCATGGCCTCGTAATCACCAAGAGACTTCAAAAACCCGGACTGGGCGCTAATTACCAATCCAAACATGCTCTGATTATGACCAAACTTTGCAAGCATGTGGGGGGGACCCACCCCCACATGCTCGCAAAGTTTGGTCCCCATCGGAGCATGTTTGGGTACGATGCTATGGGGAAGGCCCGGATTTTCCATGGCCTCATAAGCACCAAGAGACTTCAAAAACCCGCACTGGGCGCTAATTACCAATCCAAGCATGCTCTGATTGTGACCAAACTTTGCAAGCATGTGGGGGGGACCCACCCCCACATGCTTGCAAAGTTTGGTCCCCATCGGAGCATGTTTGGGTATGATGGTATGGGGAAGGCTCGGATTTTCCATGGCCTCGTAAGCACCAAGAGACTTGCAAAATCCGGACTGGGCGCTAATTACCAATCCAAACATGCTCTGATTGTGACCAAACTTTGCAAGCATGTGGGGGGGACCCACCCCCCCATGCTTGCAAAGTTTGGTCCCCATCGGAGCATGTTTGGGTACGATGGTATGGGGAAGGCCCGGATTTTCCATGGCCTCGTAAGCACCAAGAGACTTGAAAAATCCGGACTGGGCGCTAATTACCAATCCAAACATGCTCTGATTGTGACCAAACTTTGCAAGCATGTGGGGGGGACCCACCCCCACATGCTTGCAAAGTTTGGTCCCCATCGGAGCATGTTTGGGTACGACGGTATGGGGAAGGCCCGGATTTTCCATGGCCTCGTAAGCACCAAGAGACTTCAAAATCACGGACTGGGCGCTAATTACCAATCCACACATGCTCTGATTGTGACCAAACTTTGCAAGCATGTGGGGGGGGACCCACCCCCACATGCTTGCAATCTTTGGTCCCCATCGGAGCATGTTTGGGTACGATGGTATGGGGAAGGCCCGGATTTTCCATGGCCTCGTAAGCACCAAGAGACTTCAAAAACCCGCACTGGGCGCTACCCCCACATGCTTGCAAAGTTTGGTCCCCATCAAAGCATGTTTGGGTACGATGGTATGGGGAAGGCCCGGATTTTCCATGGCCTTTGAAGCACCAAGAGACTTCAAAAACCCGCACTGGGCGCTAATTACCAATCCAAACATGCTCTGATTGTGACCAAACTTTGCAAGCATGTGGGGGGGACCCACCCCCACATGCTTGCAAAGTTTGGTCCCCATCGGAGCATGTTTGGGTACGATTGTATGGGGAAGGCCCGGATTTTCCATGGCCTCGTAAGCACCAAGAGACTTCAAAAACCCGGACTGGGCGCTAATTACCAATCCACACATGCTCTGAATGTGACCAAACTTTGCAAGCATGTGGGGGGGACCCACTCCCACATGCTTGCAAAGTTTGGTCCCCATGGGAGCATGTTTGGGTATGATGGTATGGGGAAGGCCCGGATTTTCCATGGCCTCGTAAGCACCAAGAGACTTCAAAAACCCGCACTGGGCGCTAATTACCAATCCAAGCATGCTCTGATTGTGACCAAACTTTGCAAGCATGTGGGGGGGACCCACCCCCACATGCTTGCAAAGTTTGGTCCCCATCAAAGCATGTTTGGGTACGATGGTATGGGGAAGGCCCGGATTTTCCATGGCCTTTGAAGCACCAAGAGACTTCAAAAACCCGCACTGGGTGCTAATTACCAATCCAAACATGCTCTGATTGTGACCAAACTTTTCAAGCATGTGGGGGTGGGTCCCCCCCCATGCTTGCAAAGTTTGGTCCCCATCGGAGCATGTTTGGGTACGATGGTATGGGGAAGGCCCGGATTTTCCATGGCCTCTTAAGCACCAAGAGACTTGAAAAATGTGGGCGCTAATTACCAATCCAAACATGCTTTGATTGTGAATAAACTTTTCAAGAATGTGGGGGAGACCCACCCTCACATGCTTGCAAAGTTTGGTCCCCATCGGAGCATGTTTGGGTACGATGGTATGCGGAAGGCCCGGATTTTCCATGGCCTCGTAAGCACCAAGAGACTTCAAAAACCCGCACTGGGCGCTAATTACCACTCCAAGCATGCTCTGACTGTGACGAAACTTTGCAAGCATGTGGGGGGGACCCACCCCCACATGCTTGCAAAGTTTGGTCCCCATCGGAGCATGTTTGGGTACGATGGTATGGGGAAGGCCCGGATTTTCCATGGCCTTTTAAGCACCAAGAGACTTCAAATACCCGCACTAGGCGCTAATTACCAATCCAAACATGCTCTGATTGTGACCAAACTTTTCAAGCATGTGGGGGTGGGTCGCCCCCCATGCTTGCAAAGTTTGGTCTTCATCGGAGCATGTTTGGGTACGATGGTATGGGGAAGGCCTGGATTTTCCATGGCCTCTTAAGCACCAAGAGACTTGAAAAATCCGGACTGGGCGCTAATTACCAATCCAAACATGCTCTGATTGTGACCAAACCTTGCAAGCATGCTTGCAAAGTTTGGTCCCTATCGGAGCATGTTTGGGTACGATGGTATGGGGAAGGCCCGGATTTTCCATGGCCTCTTAAGCACCAAGAGACTTGAAAAACCCGCACTGGGCGCTAATTACCAATCCAAACATGCTCTGATTGTGACCAAACTTTGCAAGCATGTGGGGAGGACCCACCCCCACATGCTTGCAAAGTTTGGTCCCCATCGAGCGAAGCATGGATGTATGGGGAAGGCCCAGATTTTCCATAGACTCTTAAGCACCAAGAGACTTGAAAAATCCGGACTGGGCGCTAATTACCAATCCAAACATGCTCTGATTGTGACCAATCTTTGCAAGCATGTGGGGGGGACCCACCCCCACATGCTTGCAAAGTTTGGTCCCCACCATCCGAGCATGTTTGGGTACGATGGTATGGGGAAGGCCCGGATTTTCCATGGCCTCTTAAGCACCAAGAGACTTGAAAAATCCGGACTGGGCGCTAATTACCAATCCAAACATGCTCTGATTGTGACCAAACTTTGCTAGCATGTGGGGGGGACCCAGCCCCCATGCTTGCAAAGTTTGGTCCCTATCGGAGCATGTTTGGGTACGATGGTATGGGGAAGGCCCGGATTTTCCATGGCCTCTTAAGCACCAAGAGACTTGAAAAACCTGCACTGGGCGCTAATTACCAATCCAAACATGCTCTGGTTGTGACCAAACTTTGCATGTGGGGGAGACCCACCCCCCCATGCTTGCAAAGTTTGGTCCCTATCGGAGCATGTTTGTGTACGATGGTATGGGGAAGGCCCGGATTTTCCATGGCCTCTTAAGCACCAAGAGACTTGAAAAATCCGGACTGGGCGCTAATTACCAATCCAAACATACTCTGATTGTGACCAAACATTGCAAGCATGTGGGGGGGACCCACCCCCCATGCTTGCAAAGTTTGGTCCCCATCGGCGGAGCATGTTTGGGTACGATGGTATGGGGAAGGCTCGGATTTTCCATGGCCTCGTAAGCACCAAGAGACTTGAAAAATCCGGACTTGGCGCTAATTACCAATCCAAACATGCTCCGATTGTGACCAAACTTTGCAAGCATGTGGGGGGGACCCACCCCCCCATGCTTGCAAAGTTTGGTCCCCATCGGAGCATGTTTGGGTACGATGGTATGGGGAAGGCCCGGACTTTCCATGGCCTCGTAAGCACCAAGAGACTTGAAAAATCCGGACTGGGCGCTAATTACCAATCCAAACATGCTCTGATTGTGACCAAACTTTGCAAGCATGTGGGGGGGACCCACCCCCACATGCTTGCAAAGTTTGGTCCCCATCGGAGCATGTTTGGGTACGATGGTATGGGGAAGGCCCGGATTTTCCATGGCCTCGTAAGCACCAAGAGACTTCAAAAACCCGGACTGGGCGCTAATTACCAATCCAAACATGCTCTGATTATGACCAAACTTTGCAAGCATGTGGGGGGGACCCACCCCCACATGCTCGCAAAGTTTGGTCCCCATCGGAGCATGTTTGGGTACGATGCTATGGGGAAGGCCCGGATTTTCCATGGCCTCATAAGCACCAAGAGACTTCAAAAACCCGCACTGGGCGCTAATTACCAATCCAAGCATGCTCTGATTGTGACCAAACTTTGCAAGCATGTGGGGGGGACCCACCCCCACATGCTTGCAAAGTTTGGTCCCCATCGGAGCATGTTTGGGTATGATGGTATGGGGAAGGCTCGGATTTTCCATGGCCTCGTAAGCACCAAGAGACTTGCAAAATCCGGACTGGGCGCTAATTACCAATCCAAACATGCTCTGATTGTGACCAAACTTTGCAAGCATGTGGGGGGGACCCACCCCCCCATGCTTGCAAAGTTTGGTCCCCATCGGAGCATGTTTGGGTACGATGGTATGGGGAAGGCCCGGATTTTCCATGGCCTCGTAAGCACCAAGAGACTTGAAAAATCCGGACTGGGCGCTAATTACCAATCCAAACATGCTCTGATTGTGACCAAACTTTGCAAGCATGTGGGGGGGACCCACCCCCACATGCTTGCAAAGTTTGGTCCCCATCGGAGCATGTTTGGGTACGACGGTATGGGGAAGGCCCGGATTTTCCATGGCCTCGTAAGCACCAAGAGACTTCAAAATCACGGACTGGGCGCTAATTACCAATCCACACATGCTCTGATTGTGACCAAACTTTGCAAGCATGTGGGGGGGGACCCACCCCCACATGCTTGCAATCTTTGGTCCCCATCGGAGCATGTTTGGGTACGATGGTATGGGGAAGGCCCGGATTTTCCATGGCCTCGTAAGCACCAAGAGACTTCAAAAACCCGCACTGGGCGCTACCCCCACATGCTTGCAAAGTTTGGTCCCCATCAAAGCATGTTTGGGTACGATGGTATGGGGAAGGCCCGGATTTTCCATGGCCTTTGAAGCACCAAGAGACTTCAAAAACCCGCACTGGGCGCTAATTACCAATCCAAACATGCTCTGATTGTGACCAAACTTTGCAAGCATGTGGGGGGGACCCACCCCCACATGCTTGCAAAGTTTGGTCCCCATCGGAGCATGTTTGGGTACGATTGTATGGGGAAGGCCCGGATTTTCCATGGCCTCGTAAGCACCAAGAGACTTCAAAAACCCGGACTGGGCGCTAATTACCAATCCACACATGCTCTGAATGTGACCAAACTTTGCAAGCATGTGGGGGGGACCCACCCCCACATGCTTGCAAAGTTTGGTCCCCATGGGAGCATGTTTGGGTATGATGGTATGGGGAAGGCCCGGATTTTCCATGGCCTCGTAAGCACCAAGAGACTTCAAAAACCCGCACTGGGCGCTAATTACCAATCCAAGCATGCTCTGATTGTGACCAAACTTTGCAAGCATGTGGGGGGGACCCACCCCCACATGCTTGCAAAGTTTGGTCCCCATCAAAGCATGTTTGGGTACGATGGTATGGGGAAGGCCCGGATTTTCCATGGCCTTTGAAGCACCAAGAGACTTCAAAAACCCGCACTGGGTGCTAATTACCAATCCAAACATGCTCTGATTGTGACCAAACTTTTCAAGCATGTGGGGGTGGGTCCCCCCCCATGCTTGCAAAGTTTGGTCCCCATCGGAGCATGTTTGGGTACGATGGTATGGGGAAGGCCCGGATTTTCCATGGCCTCTTAAGCACCAAGAGACTTGAAAAATGTGGGCGCTAATTACCAATCCAAACATGCTTTGATTGTGAATAAACTTTTCAAGAATGTGGGGGAGACCCACCCTCACATGCTTGCAAAGTTTGGTCCCCATCGGAGCATGTTTGGGTACGATGGTATGGGGAAGGCCCGTATTTTCAATGGCCTCGTAAGCACCAAGAGACTTGAAAAATCCGGACTGGGCGCTAATTACCAATCCAAACATGCTCTGATTGTGACCAAACTTTGCAAGCATGTGAAGGGGACCCACCCCCACATTCTTGCAAAGTTTGGTCCCCATCCGAGCATGCTTGGGTACGATGGTATGGGGAAGGCCCGGATATTCCATGGCCTCGTAAGCACCAAGAGACTTGAAAAATCCGGACTGGGCGCTAATTACCAATCCAAACATGCTCTGATTGTGACCAAACTTTGCAAGCATGTGGGGGGGATCCACCCCACATGCTTGCAAGGTTTGGTCCCCATCGGAGCATGTTTGGGTATGATGGTATGGGGAAGGCCCGGATTTTCCATGGCCTCGTAAGCACCAAGAGACTTCAAAAACCCGCACTGGGCGCTAATTACCAATCCAAGCATGCTCTGATTGTGACCAAACCTTGCAAGCATGTGGGAGGGACCCACCCCCACATGCTTGCAAAGTTTGGTCCCCATCAAAGCATGTTTGGGTACGATGGTATGGGGAAGGTCCGGATTTTCCATGGCCTCTTAAGCACCAAGAGACTTCAAAAACCCGCACTGGGCGCTAATTACCAATCCAAACATGCTCTGATTGTGACCAAACTTTGCAAGCATGCGGGGGGGACCCACCCCCACATGCTTGCAAAGTTTGGTCCCCACCATCGGAGCATGTTTGGGTACGATGGTATGGGGAAGGCCCGGATTTTCCATGGCCTCTTAAGCACCAAGAGACTTGAAAAATCCGGACTGGGCGCTAATTACCAATCCAAACATGCTCTGATTGTGACCAAACTTTGCTAGCATGTGGGCGGGACCCACCCCCACATGCTCGCAAAGTTTGGTCCCCATCGGAGCATGTTTGGGTACGATGGTATGGGGAAGGCCCGGATTTTCCATGGCCTCGTAAGCACCAAGAGACTTCAAAAACCCGCACTGGGCGCTAATTACCAATCCAAGCATGCTTTGATTGTGACCAAACTTTGCAAGCATGTGGGGGGGACCCACCCCCACATGCTTGCAAAGTTTGGTCCCCATCGGAGCATGTTTGGGTATGATGGTATGGGGAAGGCTCGGATTTTCCATGGCCTCGTAAGCACCAAGAGACTTGAAAAATCCGGACTGGGCGCTAATTACCAATCCAAACATGCTCTGATTGTGACCAAACTTTGCAAGCATGTGGGGGGGACCCACCCCCCCATGCTTGCAAAGTTTGGTCCCCATCGGAGCATGTTTGGGTACGATGGTATGGGGAAGGCCCGGATTTTCCATGGCCTCGTAAGCACCAAGAGACTTCAAAAACCCGCACTGGGCGCTAATTACCAATCCAATCATGCTCTGATTGTGACCAGACTTTGCAAGCATGTGGAGGGGACCCACCCCCACATGCTTGCAAAGTTTAGTCCCCATCGGAGCATGTTTGGGTACGATGGTATGGGGAAGGCTCGGATTTTCCATGGCCTTTTAAGCACCAAGAGACTTCAAATACCCGCACTGGGCGCTAATTACCAATCCAAACATGCTCTGATTGTGACCAAACTTTTCAAGCATGTGGGGGTGGGTCGCCCCCCATGCTTGCAAAGTTTGGTCTTCATCGGAGCATGTTTGGGTACGATGGTATGGGGAAGGCCCGGATTTTCCATGGCCTCTTAAGCACCAAGAGACTTGAAAAATCCGGACTGGGCGCTAATTACCAATCCAAACATGCTCTGATTGTGACCAAACCTTGCAAGCATGTGGGGGGGTCCCACCCCCCCATGCTTGCAAAGTTTGGTCCCTATCGGAGCATGTTTGGGTACGATGGTATGGGGAAGGCCCGGATTTTCCATGGCCTCGTAAGCACCAAGAGACTTCAAAAACCCGCACTGGGCGCTAATTACCAATCCAAGCATGCTCTGATTGTGACCAAACTTTGCAAGCATGTGGGGGGGACCCACCCCCACATGCTTGCAAAGTTTGGTCCCCATCGGAGCATGTTTGGGTATGATGGTATGGGGAAGGCTCGGATTTTCCATGGCCTCGTAAGCACCAAGAGACTTGAAAAATCTGGACTGGGCGCTAATTACCAATCCAAACATGCTCTGATTGTGACCAAACTTTGCAAGCATGTGGGGGGGACCCACCCCCCCATGCTTGCAAAGTTTGGTCCCCATCGGAGCATGTTTGGGTACGATGGTATGGGGAAGGCCCGGATTTTCCATGGCCTCGTAAGCACCAAGAGACTTCAAAAACCCGCACTGGGCGCTAATTACCAATCCAATCATGCTCTGATTATGACCAGACTTTGCAAGCATGTGGGGGGGACCCACCCCCACATGCTTGCAAAGTTTGGTCCCCATCGGAGCATGTTTGGGTACGATGGTATGGGGAAGGCCCGGATTTTCCATGGCCTTTTAAGCACCAAGAGACTTCAAATACCCGCACTAGGCGCTAATTACCAATCCAAACATGCTCTGATTGTGACCAAACTTTTCAAGCATGTGGGGGTGGGTCGCCCCCCATGCTTGCAAAGTTTGGTCTTCATCGGAGCATGTTTGGGTACGATGGTATGGGGAAGGCCTGGATTTTCCATGGCCTCTTAAGCACCAAGAGACTTGAAAAATCCGGACTGGGCGCTAATTACCAATCCAAACATGCTCTGATTGTGACCAAACCTTGCAAGCATGTGGGGGGGTCCCACCCCCCCATGCTTGCAAAGTTTGGTCCCTATCGGAGCATGTTTGGGTACGATGGTATGGGGAAGGCCCGGATTTTCCATGGCCTTTTAAGCACCAAGAGACTTGAAAAACCCGCACTGGGCGCTAATTACCAATCCAAACATGCTCTGATTGTGACCAAACTTTGCAAGCATGTGGGGAGGACCCACCCCCACATGCTTGCAAAGTTTGGTCCCCATCGAGCGAAGCATGTTGGTATGGGGAAGGCCCAGATTTTCCATAGACTCTTAAGCACCAAGAGACTTGAAAAATCCGGACTGGGCGCTAATTACCAATCCAAACATGCTCTGATTGTGACCAATCTTTGCAAGCATGTGGGGGGGGACCCACCCCCACATGCTTGCAAAGTTTGGTCCCCACCATCCGAGCATGTTTGGGTACGATGGTATGGGGAAGGCCCGGATTTTCCATGGCCTCTTAAGCACCAAGAGACTTGAAAAATCCGGACTGGGCGCTAATTACCAATCCAAACATGCTCTGATTGTGACCAAACTTTGCTAGCATGTGGGGGGGACCCAGCCCCCATGCTTGCAAAGTTTGGTCCCTATCGGAGCATGTTTGGGTACGATGGTATGGGGAAGGCCCGGATTTTCCATGGCCTCTTAAGCACCAAGAGACTTGAAAAACCTGCACTGGGCGCTAATTACCAATCCAAACATGCTCTGGTTGTGACCAAACTTTGCATGTGGGGGAGACCCACCCCCCCATGCTTGCAAAGTTTGGTCCCTATCGGAGCATGTTTGTGTACGATGGTATGGGGAAGGCCCGGATTTTCCATGGCCTCTTAAGCACCAAGAGACTTGAAAAATCCGGACTGGGCGCTAATTACCAATCCAAACATACTCTGATTGTGACCAAACATTGCAAGCATGTGGGGGGGACCCACCCCCCATGCTTGCAAAGTTTGGTCCCCATCGGCGGAGCATGTTTGGGTACGATGGTATGGGGAAGGCTCGGATTTTCCATGGCCTCGTAAGCACCAAGAGACTTGAAAAATCCGGACTGGGCGCTAATTACCAATCCAAACATGCTCCGATTGTGACCAAACTTTGCAAGCATGTGGGGGGGACCCACCCCCCCATGCTTGCAAAGTTTGGTCCCCATCGGAGCATGTTTGGGTACGATGGTATGGGGAAGGCCCGGACTTTCCATGGCCTCGTAAGCACCAAGAGACTTGAAAAATCCGGACTGGGCGCTAATTACCAATCCAAACATGCTCTGATTGTGACCAAACTTTGCAAGCATGTGGGGGGGACCCACCCCCACATGCTTGCAAAGTTTGGTCCCCATCGGAGCATGTTTGGGTACGATGGTATGGGGAAGGCCCGGATTTTCCATGGCCTCGTAAGCACCAAGAGACTTCAAAAACCCGGACTGGGCGCTAATTACCAATCCAAACATGCTCTGATTGTGACCAAACTTTGCAAGCATGTGGGGGGGACCCACCCCCACATGCTCGCAAAGTTTGGTCCCCATCGGAGCATGTTTGGGTACGATGCTATGGGGAAGGCCCGGATTTTCCATGGCCTCATAAGCACCAAGAGACTTCAAAAACCCGCACTGGGCGCTAATTACCAATCCAAGCATGCTCTGATTGTGACCAAACTTTGCAAGCATGTGGGGGGGACCCACCCCCACATGTTTGCAAAGTTTGGTCCCCATCGGAGCATGTTTGGGTATGATGGTATGGGGAAGGCTCGGATTTTCCATGGCCTCGTAAGCACCAAGAGACTTGCAAAATCCGGACTGGGCGCTAATTACCAATCCAAACATGCTCTGATTGTGACCAAACTTTGCAAGCATGTGGGGGGGACCCACCCCCCCATGCTTGCAAAGTTTGGTCCCCATCGGAGCATGTTTGGGTACGATGGTATGGGGAAGGCCCGGATTTTCCATGGCCTCGTAAGCACCAAGAGACTTGAAAAATCCGGACTGGGCGCTAATTACCAATCCAAACATGCTCTGATTGTGACCAAACTTTGCAAGCATGTGGGGGGGACCCACCCCCACATGCTTGCAAAGTTTGGTCCCCATCGGAGCATGTTTGGGTACGACGGTATGGGGAAGGCCCGGATTTTCCATGGCCTCGTAAGCACCAAGAGACTTCAAAATCACGGACTGGGCGCTAATTACCAATCCACACATGCTCTGATTGTGACCAAACTTTGCAAGCATGTGGGGGGGGACCCACCCCCACATGCTTGCAATCTTTGGTCCCCATCGGAGCATGTTTGGGTACGATGGTATGGGGAAGGCCCGGATTTTCCATGGCCTCGTAAGCACCAAGAGACTTCAAAAACCCGCACTGGGCGCTACCCCCACATGCTTGCAAAGTTTGGTCCCCATCAAAGCATGTTTGGGTACGATGGTATGGGGAAGGCCCGGATTTTCCATGGCCTTTGAAGCACCAAGAGACTTCAAAAACCCGCACTGGGCGCTAATTACCAATCCAAACATGCTCTGATTGTGACCAAACTTTGCAAGCATGTGGGGGGGACCCACCCCCACATGCTTGCAAAGTTTGGTCCCCATCGGAGCATGTTTGGGTACGATGGTATGGGGAAGGCCCGGATTTTCCATGGCCTCGTAAGCACCAAGAGACTTCAAAAACCCGGACTGGGCGCTAATTACCAATCCACACATGCTCTGAATGTTACCAAACTTTGCAAGCATGTGGGGGGGACCCACCCCCACATGCTTGCAAAGTTTGGTCCCCATGGGAGCATGTTTGGGTATGATGGTATGGGGAAGGCCCGGATTTTCCATGGCCTCGTAAGCACCAAGAGACTTCAAAAACCCGCACTGGGCGCTAATTACCAATCCAAGCATGCTCTGATTGTGACCAAACTTTGCAAGCATGTGGGGGGGACCCACCCCCACATGCTTGCAAAGTTTGGTCCCCATCAAAGCATGTTTGGGTACGATGGTATGGGGAAGGCCCGGATTTTCCATGGCCTTTGAAGCACCAAGAGACTTCAAAAACCCGCACTGGGTGCTAATTACCAATCCAAACATGCTCTGATTGTGACCAAACTTTTCAAGCATGTGGGGGTGGGTCCCCCCCCCATGCTTGCAAAGTTTGGTCCCCATCGGAGCATGTTTGGGTACGATGGTATGGGGAAGGCCCGGATTTTCCATGGCCTCTTAAGCACCAAGAGACTTGAAAAATCTGGGCGCTAATTACCAATCCAAACATGCTTTGATTGTGAATAAACTTTTCAAGAATGTGGGGGAGACCCACCCTCACATGCTTGCAAAGTTTGGTCCCCATCGGAGCATGTTTGGGTACGATGGTATGGGGAAGGCCCGTATTTTCAATGGCCTCGTAAGCACCAAGAGACTTGAAAAATCCGGACTGGGCGCTAATTACCAATCCAAACATGCTCTGATTGTGACCAAACTTTGCAAGCATGTGAAGGGGACCCACCCCCACATTCTTGCAAAGTTTGGTCCCCATCCGAGCATGCTTGGGTACGATGGTATGGGGAAGGCCCGGATATTCCATGGCCTCGTAAGCACCAAGAGACTTGAAAAATCCGGACTGGGCGCTAATTACCAATCCAAACATGCTCTGATTGTGACCAAACTTTGCAAGCATGTGGGGGGGATCCACCCCACATGCTTGCAAGGTTTGGTCCCCATCGGAGCATGTTTGGGTATGATGGTATGGGGAAGGCCCGGATTTTCCATGGCCTCGTAAGCACCAAGAGACTTCAAAAACCCGCACTGGGCGCTAATTACCAATCCAAGCATGCTCTGATTGTGACCAAACCTTGCAAGCATGTGGGAGGGACCCACCCCCACATGCTTGCAAAGTTTGGTCCCCATCGGAGCATGTTTGGGTACGATGGTATGGGGAAGGCTCGGATTTTCCATGGCCTCGTAAGCACCAAGAGACTTCAAAAACCCGCACTGGGCGCTAATTACCAATCCAAACATGCTCTGATTGTGACCAAACTTTGCAAGCATGCGGGGGGGACCCACCCCCACATGCTTGCAAAGTTTGGTCCCCACCATCGGAGCATGTTTGGGTACGATGGTATGGGGAAGGCCCGGATTTTCCATGGCCTCTTAAGCACCAAGAGACTTGAAAAATCCGGACTGGGCGCTAATTACCAATCCAAACATGCTCTGATTGTGACCAAACTTTGCTAGCATGTGGGCGGGACCCACCCCCACATGCTCGCAAAGTTTGGTCCCCATCGGAGCATGTTTGGGTACGATGGTATGGGGAAGGCCCGGATTTTCCATGGCCTCGTAAGCACCAAGAGACTTGAAAAACCCGCACTGGGCGCTAATTACCAATCCAAGCATGCTCTGATTGTGACCAAACTTTGCAAGCATGTGGGGGGGACCCACCCCCACATGCTTGCAAAGTTTGGTCCCCATCAAAGCATGTTTGGGTACGATGGTATGGGGAAGGCCCGGATTTTCCATGGCCTTTGAAGCACCAAGAGACTTCAAAAACCCGCACTGGGTGCTAATTACCAATCCAAACATGCTCTGATTGTGACCAAACTTTTCAAGCATGTGGGGGTGGGTCCCCCCCCCATGCTTGCAAAGTTTGGTCCCCATCGGAGCATGTTTGGGTACGATGGTATGGGGAAGGCCCGGATTTTCCATGGCCTCTTAAGCACCAAGAGACTTGAAAAATCTGGGCGCTAATTACCAATCCAAACATGCTTTGATTGTGAATAAACTTTTCAAGAATGTGGGGGAGACCCACCCTCACATGCTTGCAAAGTTTGGTCCCCATCGGAGCATGTTTGGGTACGATGGTATGGGGAAGGCCCGTATTTTCAATGGCCTCGTAAGCACCAAGAGACTTGAAAAATCCGGACTGGGCGCTAATTACCAATCCAAACATGCTCTGATTGTGACCAAACTTTGCAAGCATGTGAAGGGGACCCACCCCCACATTCTTGCAAAGTTTGGTCCCCATCCGAGCATGCTTGGGTACGATGGTATGGGGAAGGCCCGGATATTCCATGGCCTCGTAAGCACCAAGAGACTTGAAAAATCCGGACTGGGCGCTAATTACCAATCCAAACATGCTCTGATTGTGACCAAACTTTGCAAGCATGTGGGGGGGATCCACCCCACATGCTTGCAAGGTTTGGTCCCCATCGGAGCATGTTTGGGTATGATGGTATGGGGAAGGCCCGGATTTTCCATGGCCTCGTAAGCACCAAGAGACTTCAAAAACCCGCACTGGGCGCTAATTACCAATCCAAGCATGCTCTGATTGTGACCAAACCTTGCAAGCATGTGGGAGGGACCCACCCCCACATGCTTGCAAAGTTTGGTCCCCATCGGAGCATGTTTGGGTACGATGGTATGGGGAAGGCTCGGATTTTCCATGGCCTCGTAAGCACCAAGAGACTTCAAAAACCCGCACTGGGCGCTAATTACCAATCCAAACATGCTCTGATTGTGACCAAACTTTGCAAGCATGCGGGGGGGACCCACCCCCACATGCTTGCAAAGTTTGGTCCCCACCATCGGAGCATGTTTGGGTACGATGGTATGGGGAAGGCCCGGATTTTCCATGGCCTCTTAAGCACCAAGAGACTTGAAAAATCCGGACTGGGCGCTAATTACCAATCCAAACATGCTCTGATTGTGACCAAACTTTGCTAGCATGTGGGCGGGACCCACCCCCACATGCTCGCAAAGTTTGGTCCCCATCGGAGCATGTTTGGGTACGATGGTATGGGGAAGGCCCGGATTTTCCATGGCCTCGTAAGCACCAAGAGACTTCAAAAACCCGCACTGGGCGCTAATTACCAATCCAAGCATGCTCTGATTGTGACCAAACTTTGCAAGCATGTGGGGGGGACCCACCCCCACATGCTTGCAAAGTTTGGTCCCCATCGGAGCATGTTTGGGTATGATGGTATGGGGAAGGCTCGGATTTTCCATGGCCTCGTAAGCACCAAGAGACTTGAAAAATCCGGACTGGGCGCTAATTACCAATCCAAACATGCTCTGATTGTGACCAAACTTTGCAAGCATGTGGGGGGGACCCACCCCCCCATGCTTGCAAAGTTTGGTCCCCATCGGAGCATGTTTGGGTACGATGGTATGGGGAAGGCCCGGATTTTCCATGGCCTCGTAAGCACCAAGAGACTTCAAAAACCCGGACTGGGCGCTAATTACCAATCCAAACATGCTCTGATTGTGACCAAACTTTGCAAGCATGTGGGGGGGACCCACCCCCACATTCTTGCAAAGTTTGCTCCCCATCGGAGCATGTTTGGGTACGATGGTATGGGGAAGGCCCGGATTTTCCATGGCCTCGTAAGCACCAAGAGACTTCAAAAACCCGCACTGGGCGCTAATTACCAATCCAAGCATGCTCTGATTGTGACCAAACTTTGCAAGCATGTGGGGGGGGGACCCACCCCCACATGCTTGCAATCTTTGGTCCCCATCGGAGCATGTTTGGGTACGATGGTATGGGGAAGGCCCGGATTTTCCATGGCCTCGTAAGCACCAAGAGACTTCAAAAACCCGCACTGGGCGCTAATTACCAATCCAAGCATGCTCTGATTGTGACCAAACTTTGCAAGCATGTGGGGGGGACCCACCCCCCATGTTTGCAAAGTTTGGTCCCCATCGGAGCATGTTTGGGTACGATGGTATGGGGAAGGCCTGGATTTTCCATGGCCTCGTAAGCACCAAGAGACTTGAAAAATCCGGACTGGGCGCTAATTACCAATCTAAACATGCTCCGATGGGGACCAAACTTTGCAAGCATGTGGGGGGGACCCACCCCCACATGCTTGCAAAGTTTGGTCCCCATCGGAGCATGTTTGGGTACGATGGTATGGGGAAGGCCCGGATTTTCCATGGCCTCGTAAGCACCAAGAGACTTCAAAAACCCGGACTGGGCGCTAATTACCAATCCAAACATGCTCTGATTCTGACCAGACTTTGCAAGCATGTGGGGGGGACCCACCCCCACATGCTCGCAAAGTTTGGTCCCCATCGGAGCATGTTTGGGTACGATGGTATGGGGAAGGCCCGGATTTTCCATGGCCTCGTAAGCACCAAGAGACTTCAAAAACCCGCACTGGGCGCTAATTACCAATCCAAGCATGCTCTGATTGAGACCAAACTTTGCAAGAATGTGGGGGGGACCCACCCCCACATGCTTGCAAAGTTTGGTCCCCATCGGAGCATGTTTGGGTATGATGGTATGGGGAAGGCCCGGATTTTCCATGGCCTTTGAAGCACCAAGAGACTTCAAAAACCCGCACTGGGTGCTAATTACCAATCCAAACATGCTCTGATTGTGACCAAACTTTTCAAGCATGTGGGGGTGGGTCCCCCCCCCATGCTTGCAAAGTTTGGTCCCCATCGGAGCATGTTTGGGTACGATGGTATGGGGAAGGCCCGTATTTCCAATGGCCTCGTAAGCACCAAGAGACTTGAAAAATCCGGACTGGGCGCTAATTACCAATCCAAACATGCTCTGATTGTGACCAAACTTTGCAAGCATGTGAAGGGGACCCACCCCCACATTCTTGCAAAGTTTGGTCCCCATCCGAGCATGCTTGGGTACGATGGTATGGGGAAGGCCCGGATATTCCATGGCCTCGTAAGCACCAAGAGACTTGAAAAATCCGGACTGGGCGCTAATTACCAATCCAAACATGCTCTGATTGTGACCAAACTTTGCAAGCATGTGGGGGGGACCCACCCCACATGCTTGCAAGGTTTGGTCCCCATCCGAGCATGTTTGGGTACGATGGTATGGGGAAGGCCCGGATTTTCCATGGCCTCGTAAGCACCAAGAGACTTCAAAAACCCGCACTGGGCGCTAATTACCAATCCAAGCATGCTCTGATTGTGACCAAACCTTGCAAGCATGTGGGAGGGACCCACCCCCACATGCTTGCAAAGTTTGGTCCCCATCAAAGCATGTTTGGGTACGATGGTATGGGGAAGGTCCGGATTTTCCATGGCCTCGTAAGCACCAAGAGACTTCAAAAACCCGCACTGGGCGCTAATTACCAATCCAAACATGCTCTGATTGTGACCAAACTTTGCAAGCATGCGGGGGTGGGTCCCCCCCATGCTTGCAAAGTTTGGTCCCCATCAGAGAATGTTTGGGTACGATGGTATGGGGAAGGCCCGGATTTTCCATGGCCTCTTAAGCACCAAGAGACTTGAAAAATCCGGACTGGGCGCTAATTACCAATCCAAACATACTCTGATTGTGACCAAACTTTGCAAGCATGTGGGGGGGACCCAACCCCCATGCTTGCAAAGTTTGGTCCCTATCGGAGCATGTTTGGGTACGATGGTATGGGGAAGGCCCGGACTTTCCTTGGCCTCTTAAGCACCAAGAGACTTGAAAAACCTGCACTGGGCGCTAATTACCAATCCAAACATGCTCTGGGTGTGACCAAACTTTGCAAGCATTTGGGAGGGACCCACCCCCCCATGCTTGCAAAGTTTGGTCCCTATCGGAGCATGCTTGGGTACGATGGTATGGGGAAGGCCCGGATTTTCCATGGCCTCTTAAGCACCAAGAGACTTGAAAAATCCGGACTGGGCGCTAATTACCAATCCAAACATACTCTGATTGTGACCAAACTTTGCAAGCATGTGGGGGGGACCCACCCCCCCATGCTTGCAAAGTTTGGTCCCCATCGGCGGCGCATGTTTGGGTACGATGGTATGGGGAAGGCCCGGATATTCCATGGCCTCGTAAGCACCAAGAGACTTGAAAAATCCGGACTGGGCGCTAATTATCAATCCAAACATGCTCTGATTGTGACCAAACTTTGCAAGCATGTGGGGGGGACCCACCCCCCATGTTTGCAAAGTTTGGTCCCCATCGGAGCATGTTTGGGTACGATGGTATGGGGAAGGCCTGGATTTTCCATGGCCTCGTAAGCACCAAGAGACTTGAAAAATCCGGACTGGGCGCTAATTACCAATCTAAACATGCTCCGATGGGGACCAAACTTTGCAAGCATGTGGGGGGGACCCACCCCCACATGCTTGCAAAGTTTGGTCCCCATCGGAGCATGTTTGGGTACGATGGTATGGGGAAGGCCCGGATTTTCCATGGCCTCGTAAGCACCAAGAGACTTCAAAAACCCGGACTGGGCGCTAATTACCAATCCAAACATGCTCTGATTCTGACCAGACTTTGCAAGCATGTGGGGGGGACCCACCCCCACATGCTCGCAAAGTTTGGTCCCCATCGGAGCATGTTTGGGTACGATGGTATGGGGAAGGCCCGGATTTTCCATGGCCTCGTAAGCACCAAGAGACTTCAAAAACCCGCACTGGGCGCTAATTACCAATCCAAGCATGCTCTGATTGAGACCAAACTTTGCAAGAATGTGGGGGGGACCCACCCCCACATGCTTGCAAAGTTTGGTCCCCATCGGAGCATGTTTGGGTATGATGGTATGGGGAAGGCCCGGATTTTCCATGGCCTTTTAAGCACCAAGAGACTTCAAATACCCGCACTGGGTGCTAATTACCAATCCAAACATGCTCTGATTGTGACCAAACTTTGCAAGCATGTGGGGGGGACCCACCCCTACATGCTTGCAAAGTTTGGTCCCCATCGAGCGAAGCATGTTGGTATGGGGAAGGCCCAAATTTTCCATAGCCTCTTAAGCACCAAGAGACTTGAAAAATTCGGACTGGGCACTAATTACCAATCCAAACATGCTCTGATTGTGACCAATCTTTGCAAGCATGTGGGGGGGACCCACCCCCACATGCTTGCAAAGTTTTGTCCCCACCATCGGAGCATGTTTGGGTACGATGGTATGGGGAAGGCCCGGATTTTCCATGGCCTCTTAAGCACCAAGAGACTTCAAAAATCCGGACTGGGCGCTAATTACCAATCCAAACATGCTCTGATTGTGACCAAACTTTGCAAGCATGTGGGGGGGACCCAGCCCCCATGCTTGCAAAGTTTGGTCCCTATCGGAGCATGTTTGGGTACGATGGTATGGGGAAGGCCCAGATTTTCCATGGCCTCTTAAGCACCAAGAGACTTGAAAAACCTGCACCTGGGCGCTAATTACCAATCCAAACATGCTCTGGTTGTGACCAAACTTTGCAAGCATGTGGGGGGGACCCACCCTCCCATGCTTGCAAAGTTTGGTCCCTATCGGAGCATGTTTGGGTACGATGGTATGGGGAAGGCCCGGATTTTACATGGCCTCTTAAGCACCAAGAGACTTGAAAAATCCGGACTGGGCGCTAATTACCAATCCAAACATACTCTGATTGTGACCAAACTTTGCAAGCATGTGGGGGGGACCCACCCCCCCATGCTTGCAAAGTTTGGTCCCCATCGACGGAGCATGTTCGGGTACGATGGTATGGGGAAGGCTCGGATTTTCCATGGCCTCGTAAGCACCAAGAGACTTGAAAAATCCGGACTGGGCGCTAATTACCCATCCAAGCATGCTCTGATTGTGACCAAACTTTGCAAGCATGTGGGGGGGACCCACCCCCCCATGCTTGCAAAGTTTGGTCCCCATCGGAGCATGTTTGGGTACGATGGTATGGGGAAGGCCCGGATTTTCCATGGCCTCGTAAGCACCAAGAGACTTGAAGAATCCGGACTGGGCGCTAATTACCAATCCAAACATGCTCTGATTGTGACGAAACTTTGCAAGCATGTGGGGGGGACCCACTCCCACATGCTTGCAAAGTTTGGTCCCCATCGGAGCATGTTTGGGTACGATGGTATGGGGAAGGCCCGGATTTTCCATGGCCTCTTAAGCACCAAGAGACTTGAAAAATCCGGACTGGGCGCTAATTACCAATCCAAGCATGCTCTGATTGTGACCAAACTTTGCAAGCATGTGGGGGGGACCCACCCCCCCATGCTTGCAAAGTTTGGTCCCCATCGACGGAGCATGTTCGGGTACGATGGTATGGGGAAGGCCCGGATTTTCCATGGCCTCGTAAGCACCAAGAGACTTCAAAAACCCGGACTGGGCGCTAATTACCAATCCAAACATGCTCTGATTGTGACCAGACTTTGCAAGCATGTGGGGGGGACCCACCCCGACATGCTTGCAAAGTTTGGTTCCCATCGGAGCATGTTTGGGTACGATGGTATGGGGAAGGCCCGGATTTTCCATGGCCTCGTAAGCACCAAGAGACTTCAAAAACCCGCACTGGGCGCTAATTACCAATCCAAGCATGCTATGATTGTGACCAAACTTTGCAAGCATGTGGGGGGGACCCACCCCCACATGCTTGCAAAGTTTGGTCCACATCAAAGCATGTTTGGGTACGATGGTATGGGGAAGGCCCGGATTTTCCATGGCCTTTGAAGCACCAAGAGACTTCAAAAACCCGCACTGGGCGCTAATTACCAATCCAAAAATGCTCTGATTGTGACCAAACTTTTCAAGCATGTGGGGGTGGGTCCCCCGCCTCCATGCTTGCAAAGTTTGGTCCCCATCGGAGCATGTTTGGGTACGATGGTATGGGGAAGGCCCGGATTTTCCGTGGCCTCTTAAGCACCAAGAGACTTGAAAAATCTGGGCGCTAATTACCAATCCAAACATGCTCTGATTGTGACCAAACTTTGCAAGAATGTGGGGGAGACCCACCCTCACATGCTTGCAAAGTTTGGTCCCCATCGGAGCATGTTTGGGTACGATGGTATGGGGAAGGCCCGGATTTTCCATGGCCTCTTAAGCACCAAGAGACTTGAAAAACCTGCACTGGGCGCTAATTACCAATCCAAACATGCTTTGGTTATGACCAAACTTTGCAAGCATGTGGGGGGGACCCAACCCCCATGCTTGCAAAGTTTGGTCCCTATCGGAGCATGTTTGGGTACGATGGTACGGGGAAGGCCCGGATTTTCCATGGCCTCTTAAGCACCAAGAGACTTGAAAAACCTGCACTGGGCGCTAATTACCAATTTGCAAGCATGTGGGGGGGACCCACCCCCCCATGCTTGCAAAGTTTGGTCCCTATCGGAGCATGTTTGGGTACGATGGTATGGGGAAGGCCCGGATTTTCCATGGCCTCTTAAGCACCAAGAGACTTGAAAAATCCGGACTGGGCGCTAATTACCAATCCAAACATACTCTGATTGTGACCAAACTTTGCAAGCATGTGGGGGGGACCCACCCCCCTATGCTTGCAAAGTTTGGTCCCCATCGGCGGAGCATGTTTGGGTACGATGGTATGGGGAAGGCCTGGATTTTCCATGGCCTCGTAAGCACCAAGAGACTTGAAAAATCTGGACTGGGCGCTAATTACCAATCTAAACATACTCTGATTGTGACCAAACTTTGCAAGCATGTGGGGGGGACCCACCCCCCCATGCTTGCAAAGTTTGGTCCCCATCGGCGGAGCATGTTTAGGTACGATGGTATGGGGAAGGCCCGGATATTCCATGGCCTCGTAAGCACCAAGAGACTTGAAAAATCCGGACTGGGCGCTAATTATCAATCCAAACATGCTCTGATTGTGACCAAACTTTGCAAGCATGTGGGGGGGACCCACCCCCCCATGCTTGCAAAGTTTGGGCCCCATCGGAGCATGTTTGGGTACGATGGTATGGGGAAGGCCCGGATTTTCCATGGCCTCGTAAGCACCAAGATACTTGAAAAATCCGGACTGGGCGCTAATTACCAATCCAAACATGCTCTGATTGTGACCAAACTTTGCAAGCATGTGGAGGGGACCCACCCCCACATGCTTGCAAAGTTTGGTCTCCATCAGAGCATGTTTGGGTACGATGGTATGGGGAAGGCCCGGATTTTCCATGGCCTCGTAAGCACCAAGAGACTTCAAAAACCCGCACTGGGCGCTAATTACCAATCCAAACATGCTCTGATTGTGACCATACTTTGCAAGCATGTGGGGGGGACCCACCCCCACATGCTCGCAAAGTTTGGTCCCCATCGGAGCATGTTTGGGTACGATGGTATGCGGAAGGCCCGGATTTTCCATGGCCTCGTAAGCACCAAGAGACTTCAAAAACCCGCACTGGGCGCTAATTACCACTCCAAGCATGCTCTGATTGTGACGAAACTTTGCAAGCATGTGGGGGGGACCCACCCCCACATGCTTGCAAAGTTTGGTCCCCATCGGAGCATGTTTGGGTACGATGGTATGGGGAAGGCCCGGATTTTCCATGGCCTTTTAAGCACCAAGAGACTTCAAATACCCGCACTGGGCGCTAATTACCAATCCAAACATGCTCTGATTGTGACCAAACTTTTCAAGCATGTGGGGGTGGGTCGCCCCCCATGCTTGCAAAGTTTGGTCTTCATCGGAGCATGTTTGGGTACGATGGTATGGGGAAGGCCCGGATTTTCCATGGCCTCTTAAGCACCAAGAGACTTGAAAAATCCGGACTGGGCGCTAATTACCAATCCAAGCATGCTCTGATTGTGACCAAACCTTGCAAGCATGTGGGGGGGTCCCACCCCCCCATGCTTGCAAAGTTTGGTCCCTATCGGAGCATGTTTGGGTACGATGGTATGGGGAAGGCCCGGATTTTCCATGGCCTCGTAAGCACCAAGATACTTGAAAAATCCGGACTGGGCGCTAATTACCAATCCAAACATGCTCTGATTGTGACCAAACTTTGCAAGCATGTGGAGGGGACCCACCCCCACATGCTTGCAAAGTTTGGTCTCCATCAGAGCATGTTTGGGTACGATGGTATGGGGAAGGCCCGGATTTTCCATGGCCTCGTAAGCACCAAGAGACTTCAAAAACCCGGACTGGGCGCTAATTACCAATCCAAACATGCTCTGATTGTGACCATACTTTGCAAGCATGTGGGGGGGACCCACCCCCACATGCTCGCAAAGTTTGGTCCCCATCGGAGCATGTTTGGGTACGATGGTATGCGGAAGGCCCGGATTTTCCATGGCCTCGTAAGCACCAAGAGACTTCAAAAACCCGCACTGGGCGCTAATTACCACTCCAAGCATGCTCTGATTGTGACCAAACTTTGCAAGCATGTGGGGGGGACCCACCCCCACATGCTTGCAAAGTTTGGTCCCCATCGGAGAATGTTTGGGTACGATGGTATGGGGAAGGCCCGGATTTTCCATGGCCTTTTAAGCACCAAGAGACTTCAAATACCCGCACTGGGCGCTAATTACCAATCCAAACATGCTCTGATTGTGACCAAACTTTTCAAGCATGTGGGGGTGGGTCGCCCCCCATGCTTGCAAAGTTTGGTCTTCATCGGAGCATGTTTGGGTACGATGGTATGGGGAAGGCCCGGATTTTCCATGGCCTCTTAAGCACCAAGAGACTTGAAAAATCCGGACTGGGCGCTAATTACCAATCCAAACATGCTCTGATTGTGACCAAACCTTGCAAGCATGTGGGGGGGTCCCACCCCCCCATTCTTGCAAAGTTTGGTCCCTATCGGAGCATGTTTGGGTACGATGGTATGGGGAAGGCCCGGATTTTCCATGGCCTCTTAAGCACCAAGAGACTTGACAAAACCGCACTGGGCGCTAATTACCAATCCAAACATGCTCTGATTGTGACCATACTTTGCAAGCATGTGGGGAGGACCCACCCCCACATGCTTGCAAAGTTTGGTCCCCATCGAGCGAAGCATGTTGGTATGGGGAAGGCCCAGATTTTCCATGGCCTCGTAAGCACCAAGAGACTTGAAAAATCCGGACTGGGCGCTAATTACCAATCCAAACATGCTCTGATTGTGACCAATCTTTGCAAGCATGTGGGGGGGACCCACCCCCACATGCTTGCAAAGTTTGGTCCCCACCATCGGAGCATGTTTGGGTACGATGGTATGGGGAAGGCCCGGATTTTCCATGGCCTCTTAAGCACCAAGAGACTTGAAAAATCCGGACTGGGCGCTAATTACCAATCCAAACATGCTCTGATTGTGACCAAACTTTGCTAGCATGTGGGGAGGACCCAGCCCCCATGCTTGCAAAGTTTGGTCCCTATCGGAGCATGTTTGGGTACGATGGTATGGGGAAGGCCCGGATTTTCCATGGCCTCTTAAGCACCAAGAGACTTGAAAAACCTGCACTGGGCGCTAATTACCAATCCAAACATGCTCTGGTTGTGACCAAACTTTGCATGTGGGGGAGACCCACCCCCCCATGCTTGCAAAGTTTGGTCCCTATCGGAGCATGTTTGTGTACGATGGTATGGGGAAGGCCCGGATTTTCCATGGCCTCTTAAGCACCAAGAGACTTGAAAAATCCGGACTGGGCGCTAATTACCAATCCAAACATACTCTGATTGTGACCAAACATTGCGAGCATGTGGGGGGGACCCACCCCCCATGCTTGCAAAGTTTGGTCCCCATCGGCGGAGCATGTTTGGGTACGATGGTATGGGGAAGGCTCGGATTTTTCATGGCCTCGTAAGCACCAAGAGACGTGAAAAATCCGGACTGGGCGCTAATTACCAATCCAAACATGCTCCGATTGTGACCAAACTTTGCAAGCATGTGGGGGGGACCCACCCCCCCATGCTTGCAAAGTTTGGTCCCCATCGGAGCATGTTTGGGTACGATGGTATGGGGAAGGCCCGGACTTTCCATGGCCTCGTAAGCACCAAGAGACTTGAAAAATCCGGACTGGGCGCTAATTACTAATCCAAACATGCTCTGATTGTGACCAAACTTTGCAAGCATGTGGGGGGGAGCCACCCCCACATGCTTGCAAAGTTTGGTCCCCATCGGAGCATGTTTGGGTACGATGGTATGGGGAAGGCCCGGATTTTCCATGGCCTCGTAAGCACCAAGAGACTTCAAAAACCCGGACTGGGCGCTAATTACCAATCCAAACATGCTCTGATTGTGACCAAACTTTGCAAGCATGTGGGGGGGACCCACCCCCACATGCTCGCAAAGTTTGGTCCCCATCGGAGCATGTTTGGGTACGATGGTATGGGGAAGGCCCGGATTTTCCATGGCCTCATAAGCACCAAGAGACTTCAAAAACCCGCACTGGGCACTAATTACCAATCCAAGCATGCTCTGATTGTGACCAAACTTTGCAAGCATGTGGGGGGGACCCACCCCCACATGCTTGCAAAGTTTGGTCCCCATCGGAGCATGTTTGGGTACGATGGTATGGGGAAGGCTCGGATTTTCCATGGCCTCGTAAGCACCAAGAGACTTGAAAAATCCGGACTGGGCGCTAATTACCAATCCAAACATGCTCTGATTGTGACCAAACTTTGCAAGCATGTGGGGGGGACCCACCGCCCCATGCTTGCAAAGTTTGGTCCCCATCGGAGCATGTTTGGGTACGATGGTATGGGGAAGGCCCGGATTTTCCATGGCCTCGTAAGCACCAAGAGACTTGAAAAATCCGGACTGGGCGCTAATTACCAATCCAAACATGCTCTGATTGTGACCAGACTTTGCAAGCATGTGGGGGGGACCCACCCCCACATGCTTGCAAAGTTTGGTCCCCATCAGAGCATGTTTGGGTACGATGGTATGGGGAAGGCCCGGATTTTCCATGGCCTCGTAAGCACCAAGAGACTTCAAAATCCCGGACTGGGCGCTAATTACCAATCCACACATGCTCTGATTGTGACCAAACTTTGCAAGCATGTGGGGGGGACCCACCCCCACATGCTTGCAAAGTTTGGTCCCCATCGGAGCATGTTTGGGTACGATGGTATGGGGAAGGCCCGGATTTTCCATGGCCTCGTAAGCACCAAGAGACTTCAAAAACCCGCACTGGGCGCTAATTACCAATCCAAGCATGCTCTGATTGTGACCAAACTTTGCAAGCATGTGGGGGGGACCCACCCCCACATGCTTGCAAAGTTTGGTCCCCGTCAAAGCATGTTTGGGTACGATGGTATGGGGAAGGCCCGGATTTTCCATGGCCTTTGAAGCACGAAGAGACTTCAAAAACCCGCACTGGGCGCTAATTACCAATCCAAACATGCTCTGATTGTGACCAAACTTTGCAAGGATGTGGGGGGGACCCACCCCCACATGCTTGCAAAGTTTGGTCCCCATCGGAGCATGTTTGGGTACGATTGTATGGGGAAGGCCCGGATTTTCCATGGCCTCGTAAGCACCAAGAGACTTCAAAAACCCGGACTGGGTGCTAATTACCAATCCACACATGCTCTGATTGTGACCAAACTTTGCAAGCATGTGGGGGGGACCCACCCCCACATGCTTGCAAAGTTTGGTCCCCATGGGAGCATGTTTGGGTATGATGGTATGGGGAAGGCCCGGATTTTCCATGGCCTCGTAAGCACCAAGAGACTTCAAAAACCCGCACTGGGCGCTAATTACCAATCCAAACATGCTCTGATTGTGACCAAACTTTGCAAGCATGTGGGGGGGACCCACCCCCCCATGCTTGCAAAGTTTGGTCCCCATCGGAGCATGTTTGGGTACGATGGTATGGGGAAGGCCCGGATTTTCCATGGCCTCGTAAGCACCAAGAGACTTGAGAAATCCGGACTGGGCGCTAATTACCAATCCAAACATGCTCTGATTGTGACCAAACTTTGCAAGCATGTGGGGAGGACCCACCCCCACATGCTTGCAAAGTTTGGTCCCCATCGGAGCATGTTTGGGTACGATGGTATGGGGAAGGCCCGGATTTTCCATGGCCTCGTAAGCACCAAGAGACTTCAAAATCCCGGACTGGGCGCTAATTACCAATCCACACATGCTCTGATTGTGACCAAACTTTGCAAGCATGTGGGGGGGACCCACCCCCACATGCTTGCAAAGTTTGGTCCCCATCGGAGCATGTTTGGGTACGATGGTATGGGGAAGGCCCGGATTTTCCATGGCCTCGTAAGCACCAAGAGACTTCAAAAACCCGTACTGGGCGCTACCCCCACATGCTTGCAAAGTTTGGTCCCCATCAAAGCATGTTTGGGTACGATGGTATGGGGAAGGCCCGGATTTTCCATGGCCTTTGAAGCACCAAGAGACTTCAAAAACCCGCACTGGGCGCTAATTACCAATCCAAACATGCTCTGATTGTGACCAAACTTTGCAAGCATGTGGGGGGGGACCCACCCCCACATGCTTGCAAAGTTTGGTCCCCATCGGAGCATGTTTGGGTACAATTGTATGGGGAAGGCCCGGATTTTCCATGGCCTCGTAAGCACCAAGAGACTTCAAAAACCCGGACTGGGCGCTAATTACCAATCCACACATGCTCTGATTGTGACCAAACTTTGCAAGCATGTGGGGGGGACCCACCCCCACATGCTTGCAAAGTTTGGTCCCCATGGGAGCATGTTTGGGTATGATGGTATGGGGAAGGCCCGGATTTTCCATGGCCTCGTAAGCACCAAGAGACTTCAAAAACCCGCACTGGGCGCTAATTACCAATCCAAGCATGCTCTGATTGTGACCAAACTTTGCAAGCATGTGGGGGGGACCCACCCCCACATGCTTGCAAAGTTTGGTCCCCATCAAAGCATGTTTGGGTACGATGGTATGGGGAAGGCCCGGAATTTCCATGGCCTTTGAAGCACCAAGAGACTTCAAAAACCCGCACTGGGTGCTAATTACCAATCCAAACATGCTCTGATTGTGACCAAACTTTTCAAGCATGTGGGGGTGGGTCCCCCCCCATGCTTGCAAAGTTTGGTCCCCATCGGAGCATGTTTGGGTACGATGGTATGGGGAAGGCCCGGATTTTCCATGGCCTCTTAAGCACCAAGAGACTTGAAAAATCTGGGCGCTAATTACCAATCCAAACATGCTTTGATTGTGAATAAACTTTTCAAGAATGTGGGGGAGACCCACCCTCACATGCTTGCAAAGTTTGGTCCCCATCGGAGCATGTTTGGGTACGATGGTATGGGGAAGGCCCGGATTTTCAATGGCCTCGTAAGCACCAAGAGACTTGAAAAATCCGGACTGGGCGCTAATTACCAATCCAAACATGCTCTGATTGTGACCAAACTTTGCACCACCCCCACATTCTTGCAAAGTTTGGTCCCCATCCGAGCATGCTTGGGTACGATGGTATGGGGAAGGCCCGGATATTCCATGGCCTCGTAAGCACCAAGAGACTTGAAAAATCCGGACTGGGCGCTAATTACCAATCCAAACATGCTCTGATTGTGACCAAACTTTGCAAGCATGTGGGGGGGACCCACCCCACATGCTTGCAAGGTTTGGTCCCCATCGGAGCATGTTTGGGTACGATGGTATGGGGAAGGCCCGGATTTTCCATGGCCTCGTAAGCACCAAGAGACTTCAAAAACCCGCACTGGGCGCTAATTACCAATCCAAGCATGCTCTGATTGTGACCAAACCTTGCAAGCATGTGGGAGGGACCCACCCCCACATGCTTGCAAAGTTTGGTCCCCATCAAAGCATGTTTGGGTACGATGGTATGGGGAAGGTCCGGATTTTCCATGGCCTCGTAAGCACCAAGAGACTTCAAAAACCCGCACTGGGTGCTAATTACCAATCCAAACATGCTCTGATTGTGACCAAACTTTGCAAGCATGCGGGGGTGGGTCCCCCCCATGCTTGCAAAGTTTGGTCCCCATCAGAGAATGTTTGGGTACGATGGTATGGGGAAGGCCCGGATTTTCCATGGCCTCTTAAGCACCAAGAGACTTGAAAAATCCGGACTGGGCGCTAATTACCAATCCAAACATACTCTGATTGTGACCAAACTTTGCAAGCATGTGGGGGGGACCCAACCCCCATGCTTGCAAAGTTTGGTTCCTATCGGAGCATGTTTGGGTATGATGGTATGGGGAAGGCCCGGACTTTCCTTGGCCTCTTAAGCACCAAGAGACTTGAAAAACCTGCACTGGGCGCTAATTACCAATCCAAACATGCTCTGGGTGTGACCAAACTTTGCAAGCATGTGGGAGGGACCCACCCCCCATGCTTGCAAAGTTTGGTCCCTATCGGAGCATGTTTGGGTACGATGGTATGGGGAAGGCCCGGATTTTCCATGGCCTCTTAAGCACCAAGAGACTTGAAAAATCCGGACTGGGCGCTAATTACCAATCCAAACATACTCTGATTGTGACCAAACTTTGCAAGCATGTGGGGGGGACCCACCCCCCCATGCTTGCAAAGTTTGGTCCCCATCGGCGGAGCATGTTTGGGTACGATGGTATGGGGAAGGCCCGGATTTTCCATGGCCTCGTAAGCACCAAGAGACTTGAAAATCCGGACTGGGCGCTAATTACCAATCCAAACATGCTCTGATTGTGACCAAACTTTGCAAGCATGTGGGGGGGACCCACCCCCCCATGCTTGCAAAGTTTGGTCCCCATCGGAGCATGTTTGGGTACGATGGTATGGGGAAGGCCCGGATTTTCCATGGCCTCGTAAGCACCAAGAGACTTGAAAAATCCGGACTGGGCGCTAATTACCAATCCAAACATGCTCTGATTGTGACCAAACTTTGCAAGCATGTGGGGGGGACCCACCCCCACATGCTTGCAAAGTTTGGTCCCCATCAGAGCATGTTTGGATACGATGATATGGGATGGCCCGGATTTTCCATGGCCTCGTAAGCACCAAGAGATTTCAAAAACCCGGACTGGGCGCTAATTACCAATCCAAACATGCTCTGATTGTGACCAAACTTTGGAAGCATGTGGGAGGGACCCACCCCCCCATGCTTGCAAAGTTTGGTCCCTATCGGAGCATGTTTGGGTACGATGGTATGGGGAAGGACCGGATTTTCCATGGCCTCGTAAGCACCAAGAGACTTCAAAAACCCGCACTGGGCGCTAATTACCAATCCAAGCATGCTCTGATTGTGACCAAACTTTGCAAGAATGTGGGGGGGACCCACCCCCCCATGCTTGCAGAGTTTGGTCCCCATCGGCGGAGCATGTTTGGGTACGATGGTATGGGGAAGGCCCGGATTTTCCATGGCCTCGTAAGCACCAAGAGACTTGAAAAATCCGGACTGGGCGCTAATTACCAATCCAAACATGCTCTGATTGTGACCAAACTTCGCAAGCATGTGGGGGGGACCCACCCCCCCATGCTTGCAAAGTTTGGTCCCCATCGGAGCATGTTTGGGTACGATGGTATGGGGAAGGCCCGGATTTTCCATGGCCTCGTAAGCACCAAGAGACTTGAAAAATCCGGACTGGGCGCTAATTACCAATCCAAACATGCTCTGATTGTGACCAAACTTTGCAAGCATGTGGGGGGGACCCACCCCCACATGCTTGCAAAGTTTGGTCCCCATCAAAGCATGTTTGGGTACGATGGTATGGGGAAGGCCCGAATTTTCAATGGCCTCGTAAGCACCAAGAGACTTAAAAGAACCCGGACTGGGCGCTAATTACCAATCCAAACATGCTCTGATTGTGACCAAACTTTGCAAGCATGTGGGGGGGACCCACCCCCACATGCTCGCAAAGTTTGGTCCCCATCGGAGCATGTTTGGGTACGATGGTATGGGGAAGGCCCGGACTTTCCATGGCCTCGTAAGAACCAAGAGACTTCAAAAACCCGCACTGGGCGCTAATTACCAATCCAAGCATGCTCTGATTGTGACCAAACTTTGCAAGCATGTGGGGGGGACCCACCTCCACATGCTTGCAAAGTTTGGTCCCCATCGGAGCATGTTTGGGTACAATGGTATGGGGAAGGCCCGGATTCTCCATGGCCTTTTAAGCACCAAGAGACTTCAAATACCCGCACTGGGCGCTAATCACCAATCCAAACATGCTCTGATTGTGACCAAACTTTTCAAGCATGTGGGGGTGGGTCCCCCCCCATGCTTGCAAAGTTTGGTCCCCATCGGAGCATGTTTGGGTACGATGGTATGGGGAAGGCCCGGATTTTCCATGGCCTCTTAAGCACCAAGAGACTTGAAAAATCTGGACTGGGCGCTAATTACCAATCCAAACATGCTCTGATTGTGACCAAACTTCGCGAGCATGTGGGGGGGTCCCCCCCTCCCCATGCTTGCAAAGTTTGGTCCCTATCGGAGCATGTTTGGGTACGATGGTATGGGGAAGGCCCGGATTTTCCATGGCCTCTTAAGCACCAAGAGACTTGAAAAGCCCGCAGTGGGCGCTAATTACCAATCCAAACATGCTCTGATTGTGACCAAACTTTTCAAGCATGTGGGGGTGGGAACTTCTCAAGAATGTGGGGGGGACCCACCCCCCCATGCTTGCAGAGTTTGGTCCCCATCGGCGGAGCATGTTTGGGTACGATGGTATGGGGAAGGCTCGGATTTTCCATGGCCTCGTAAGCACCAAGAGACTTGAAAAATCCGGACTGGGCGCTAATTACCAATCCAAACATGCTCTGATTGTGACCAAACTTTGCAAGCATGTGGGGGGGACCCACCGCCCCATGCTTGCAAAGTTTGGTCCCCATCGGAGCATGTTTGGGTACGATGGTATGGGGAAGGCCCGGATTTTCCATGGCCTCGTAAGCACCAAGAGACTTGAAAAATCCGGACTGGGCGCTAATTACCAATCCAAACATGCTCTGATTGTGACCAGACTTTGCAAGCATGTGGGGGGGACCCACCCCCACATGCTTGCAAAGTTTGGTCCCCATCAGAGCATGTTTGGGTACGATGGTATGGGGAAGGCCCGGATTTTCCATGGCCTCGTAAGCACCAAGAGACTTCAAAATCCCGGACTGGGCGCTAATTACCAATCCACACATGCTCTGATTGTGACCAAACTTTGCAAGCATGTGGGGGGGACCCACACCCACATGCTTGCAAAGTTTGGTCCCCATCGGAGCATGTTTGGGTACGATGGTATGGGGAAGGCCCGGATTTTCCATGGCCTCGTAAGCACCAAGAGACTTCAAAAACCCGCACTGGGCGCTAATTACCAATCCAAGCATGCTCTGATTGTGACCAAACTTTGCAAGCATGTGGGGGGGACCCACCCCCACATGCTTGCAAAGTTTGGTCCCCGTCAAATCATGTTTGGGTACGATGGTATGGGGAAGGCCCGGATTTTCCATGGCCTTTGAAGCACGAAGAGACTTCAAAAACCCGCACTGGGCGCTAATTACCAATCCAAACATGCTCTGATTGTGACCAAACTTTGCAAGGATGTGGGGGGGACCCACCCCCACATGCTTGCAAAGTTTGGTCCCCATCGGAGCATGTTTGGGTACGATTGTATGGGGAAGGCCCGGATTTTCCATGGCCTCGTAAGCACCAAGAGACTTCAAAAACCCGGACTGGGCGCTAATTACCAATCCACACATGCTCTGATTGTGACCAAACTTTGCAAGCATGTGGGGGGGACCCACCCCCACATGCTTGCAAAGTTTGGTCCCCATGGGAGCATGTTTGGGTATGATGGTATATGGAAGGCCCGGATTTTCCATGGCCTCGTAAGCACCAAGAGACTTCAAAAACCCGCACTGGGCGCTAATTACCAATCCAAACATGCTCTGATTGTGACCAAACTTTGCAAGCATGTGGGGGGGACCCACCCCCCCATGCTTGCAAAGTTTGGTCCCCATCGGAGCATGTTTGGGTACGATGGTATGGGGAAGGCCCGGATTTTCCATGGCCTCGTAAGCACCAAGAGACTTGAGAAATCCGGACTGGGCGCTAATTACCAATCCAAACATGCTCTGATTGTGACCAAACTTTGCAAGCATGTGGGGAGGACCCACCCCCACATGCTTGCAAAGTTTGGTCCCCATCGGATCATGTTTGGGTACGATGGTATGGGGAAGGCCCGGATTTTCCATGGCCTCGTAAGCACCAAGAGACTTCAAAATCCCGGACTGGGCGCTAATTACCAATCCACACATGCTCTGATTGTGACCAAACTTTGCAAGCATGTGGGGGGGACCCACCCCCACATGCTTGCAAAGTTTGGTCCCCATCGGAGCATGTTTGGGTACGATGGTATGGGGAAGGCCCGGATTTTCCATGGCCTCGTAAGCACCAAGAGACTTCAAAAACCCGCACTGGGCGCTACCCCCACATGCTTGCAAAGTTTGGTCCCCATCAAAGCATGTTTGGGTACGATGGTATGGGGAAGGCCCGGATTTTCCATGGCCTTTGAAGCACCAAGAGACTTCAAAAACCCGCACTGGGCGCTAATTACCAATCCAAACATGCTCTGATTGTGACCAAACTTTGCAAGCATGTGGGGGGGACCCACCCCCACATGCTTGCAAAGTTTGGTCCCCATCGGAGCATGTTTGGGTACGATTGTATGGGGAAGGCCCGGATTTTCCATGGCCTCGTAAGCACCAAGAGACTTCAAAAACCCGGACTGGGCGCTAATTACCAATCCACACATGCTCTGATTGTGACCAAACTTTGCAAGCATGTGGGGGGACCCACCCCCACATGCTTGCAAAGTTTGGTCCCCATGGGAGCATGTTTGGGTATGATGGTATGGGGAAGGCCCGGATTTTCCATGGCCTCGTAAGCACCAAGAGACTTCAAAAACCCGCACTGGGCGCTAATTACCAATCCAAGCATGCTCTGATTGTGACCAAACTTTGCAAGCATGTGGGGGGGACCCACCCCCACATGCTTGCAAAGTTTGGTCCCCATCAAAGCATGTTTGGGTACGATGGTATGGGGAAGGCCCGGAATTTCCATGGCCTTTGAAGCACCAAGAGACTTCAAAAACCCGCACTGGGTGCTAATTACCAATCCAAACATGCTCTGATTGTGACCAAACTTTTCAAGCGTGTGGGGGTGGGTCCCCCCCCCATGCTTGCAAAGTTTGGTCCCCATCGGAGCATGTTTGGGTACGATGGTATGGGGAAGGCCCGGATTTTCCATGGCCTCTTAAGCACCAAGAGACTTGAAAAATCTGGGCGCTAATTACCAATCCAAACATGCTTTGATTGTGAATAAACTTTTCAAGAATGTGGGGGAGACCCACCCTCACATGCTTGCAAAGTTTGGTCCCCATCGGAGCATGTTTGGGTACGATGGTATGGGGAAGGCCCGGATTTTCAATGGCCTCGTAAGCACCAAGAGACTTGAAAAATCCGGACTGGGCGCTAATTACCAATCCAAACATGCTCTGATTGTGACCAAACTTTGCACCACCCCCACATTCTTGCAAAGTTTGGTCCCCATCCGAGCATGCTTGGGTACGATGGTATTGTTACCATATTATAGTAGTGATGTGTGTGAACACACTTAGGACCGCCGGGGCACTTTTTCCCTCACTAGGAGGTTTTTTCCCCCGTGCATTGTATATACGCCCATTATCTTCTAGGGCTTGTTATCTTTCATTTTTGGCACTCATAATACACTACTGTGTTGTGCTCAAGCTTCCTCATCTTCTTGAAGTTGTGTGTGCATTCCTGCAACCCTAATTCCAACAATTGGTATCAGAGCAGGCTTCCTCCTCCTGGGCAGCATCACCGGCACCTGCCGCTTCATCTCCTCCGATTGCGACGAGGTTTCACGAGCGTCTGCAGGTTAGTATATGCCCGTAGGGCTTGGTCGTTTCAGAATTTTGATCTGAAGTCATTTCGCCCTCCGTTTTTGCATTCCAAGTACTGCGCAGGCAAAATCGTCCTACTGTGCAGATTTTCTGTCAAGATTAAAATCTGCAGGACAGGTGCCCATTCGTCTGTTTTGGGCTGTGCTACATAGCACAGGTCGATTTTATACAGGTTTACCTCTTACAGACAGCATTTACATCTAGTAGTACAGTCATTGGCCATGGCTGACAACAATGATGTATTCCGCATGTTGGCTGCTGAGGATAAGTTGGATGGCACCAACTATCCATTGTGGGCATATATGATGCGACATGTATTGGTAGCAAAGGGGTTATGGAACATTGTGCAGGGTATTGATGCACGTCCTATTGTGGCTGGGAATGCTGCAAACACATCAGAAACAGGTACTGTAGATGATGGTGCAGGCACAAGTGCTGTAGCAGCTGTTCGAGAACCACCACTTTCAGCAGAGCAGATTCGTTGGGATGGTAGAGATGCGCAGGCTCATGCCTTGATTGCGCTGTCTGTCAAACGTACCATTATCCCACATATTCGCTCCTGCAGGACTTCTAAGGATGCTTGGGATGTACTTGCCACATTGTATCAGGCAAGAAATGAGGCTCGTGTTGCTTACCTCCGAAAACAGTTGGAGAGTGAGCATATGAACGAAGGTGATTCTATGGATAGCTTTTTGACAAAGATCAAGGATTTCAAAGAGCAGCTCATTTCTGCAGATGAAATCCTGTCAGACAGTTCACTTGTGCAGACTGTTTTGAATGGTCTACCAGATTCTTATCAGGGTTTTGCTTCCACTCTTCGCTTGATGATGAAAGGTAATCCCAATGCCTTATCATTTGAGGAGTTAGTTTCTGTTTTGCTGCAAGAAGACCAGTCAAGGCAAAACAGGAATATTATGCGTGTCGCAGATCAAGCTTTCGTTGCTAGTCAGAGAAGCGGGAAAGGTAAAGCTGGCTTTTCTTCTAGTAAGCAGAAATCTGCAAATGCTGCGCAACCAAAGAAGGAAGACAAAGATGAGAAGAAGGGTGACAAACAGAAGACATTTTGCAAGTACTGTAAGGGAAATGATCATGTCATCAAAGCTTGTCCTAAGCTGGCTGCGAAAGAGGCTAAGAAGAAAGAGGCTGGTATGGCTGTTGCAGATGCCTCTCCTTCTAACAATGAATCTGCTAATGTTGTGCAAGATACAGAATGGGCATTCAATGCGCAGTGCAGTTATGACCCATCTTTGCATGACACATGTATGTCTGCAGTAGATTCAGATGTATGGTACTTTGACAGTGGTGCCACTAAGCATATCACCTCGCAGCGCAGTTTATTCACTTTCCTTGAGTCTGCTCCCACAGGGAATACTGTCACTTGTGCCAATAACTCCTCTTATCCCGTTAAAGGAGTTGGACAGATTGTGCTGAATGTTGCAAATTGCAACACCTTTACACTTTTTGATGCATTGTATGTGCCAGGGATCAAAAAGAATCTGCTGTCAGTATCCGCATTTGCCAAAACAGGTTTGGTTGTAAAATTTGTGGATGACAGATGTACTGATCTCTCTTGTGGTGACATCATTGTAGCATCTGGTTCACTATGTCGAGGGCTGTATAAGCTCAATATGGATGGCAAATGTGTAGAGGATTCAGCATGTGCTATTATGGATACGCAGGCTATTTCAAATGCAAAACTGTGGCATGCACGTTTTGGTCATCTGAATTTTGCAAGTTTGCTGCGCCTGCAGAAATCTGAAATGGTGTCTTCTTTGCCTAAGCTTGAGGCACCTGTCAAGCATGTTTGTGAGGGCTGCATATTGGGTAAAATGCAGCGTGCTTCCTTTCCCAAAGATGGATCAGTGAGAGCTGAACGCAGATTGCAGCTTGTTCACAGTGATGTTTGTGGACCCATGCAAACTCCATCATTTGGAAACTACCTTTACTTCGTGACTTTCATTGATGATTTTACCAGGCATGCATGGGTATATCCTTTGAAGGCAAAGTCCGAAGTGTTTTTGTGCTTCAAACAGTTTTTGGTTATGGCTGAAAATGTGTCAGAAAGTAAGATGGGCACCCTCCGTTCATCTGTTGGTCATTTACGTGTTTTTGGTTGCCTGGCATATGCATTAGTGCCTGTGCAACATCGCAGAAAATTGGATGACAAAGCTGTCAAATGTATTTTTGTTGGATATAGTGCTGAGAGCAAAGGCTATCGTTTGTATCATCCACAGACAAAGCGCATTTTGGTTAGCCGTGATGTTGTATTTGTGGAAGATGCAGTTCAGCCCTTGGTTTCATGTACTAAGGAGACAGATATCAGCTCACGTGATGTCTATGATACATTGTTGCCTCTTTTCAGTGGTGCACAGTCAAGTGCAATACCTCATGAGGCAGTTTTTCAGCCTATGCAGGTTTTAAATGATGGCACAGATCAGCCTATATCTGATGCAGATGTGCATGATGCACTTGAGGATGAGAGACAAGAGATTGAGGGCTCTAGGAATATGCCTAGATGGCTGGTGCAGACTTTGCGTGACAGCAAGTTGGATGCCCCTTTGTCTAGTCGCACTCGTTCTGGCTCTCATGGTGCCTCTTATGCGTCAGATTGTTATGCATTGGCTGTTTCTAGTATGTGCAATGAAAGTGAGCCTGTTTCATTTGATGAGGCACAAAGTTCAGAAAATTGGATGGCTGCTATGCAAGCAGAATACGATGCTATTATGAAGAATGGTACATGGTCTTTATGTGACTTGCCCCCTGGCAAGAAGGCCATTGGCACTAAGTGGGTATACAAATTGAAGCGTAACCCTGATGGCACAGTGGATCGCCATAAGGCTAGGCTTGTTGCAAAAGGTTATGCTCAAGAGAAGGGCATTGATTTTGATGAGACTTTTGCTCCCACATGTCGTATGACCACTGTTCGTAGCATCTGTGCATTAGCAGCTCATAATGGTTGGAATGTACATCAGCTGGACATAAAGACTGCGTTCTTAAATGGAGATTTGCATGAGGAGGTGTATGTATCGCAGCCTCGTGGTTTTGTTCAAAGAGGGCAGGAAAACAAAGTGTGCAGGTTAAAAAAGGCTTTATATGGTTTAAAGCAAGCTCCACGAGCTTGGTATGAAAAAATACATGCATATTTGACTGCACATGGGTTTCAGAATAGTCCAACAGAAAGCACTTTGTATGTTAAACGTGTGGATGGTGTACATCTAATCATTGCTCTCTATGTCGATGACATGCTGCTCACAGGACCAAATGAGAGTCATATTGCTGATTTTAAGGCTGATTTGAATGCCTCTTTTGAGATGTCAGATTTGGGGCATTTGCATCATTATTTGGGGATACAATTTAAGCAGTGTGATGGAGGTATTGCTTTGTGTCAGACAAAGTATATTGAAACATTGTTGCGGAGATTTGGCCTTGAAGACTGCAAGCCTATTGCTACTCCAATGGAGACAGGTTTGAAGTTGAGTCTTCATGATGCTGGAGATCACTTTGATGTCACACTCTATCAGACAGCTGTTGGTTGCCTCATTTATGTATGCATTACGAGGCCAGACATTCAGTTTACAGTCTCACAGGTGAGCAGATTTATGCATAGCCCAGGCATTAAGCATTGGCAGGCAGTGAAGCGTATCTTTCGCTATTTGAGTGGTACTCGGCATCTTGGGTTGTTTTATCCCAAGGGGGGATCATTGCCGCCAGATTTACATGCTTTTTCAGATTCTGACTGGGCTGGTTGTTATGACACACGCGTGTCCACGAGTGGTTTTTGCTTCATGCTTGGAAGCTCATGCATATCATGGTTGAGCAAGAAGCAGCCTACTGTGGCCACTTCTAGTTGTGAAGCTGAGTACAGGGCAGCTTTCACAGCTACGGTTGAGTGTGTGTGGCTCAGACGCCTTATGGCTGATTTGGGTGTTGGGCAGCCATCTGCCACCACCATCTTCACTGACAGTCAGAGCGCATTGGCAGTTGCGCGGAACCCAGTGTTCCATGCTCGTACGAAGCACATTGAGGTGCACTACCATTATGTCAGGGAGAGACTCTCTGCAGGAGAGATCAGTTTGGCTTATGTGCCAACACAGGATAACCTTGCAGACCTTTTCACAAAGGCTCTGCCTCGTGAGAAGTTCGAAGCTTTTCGCAAAGCTTTGGGCTTACTCCCTTTTGTGGATTCGTCCACATAGCTAGACACTTCCCTATACATGAGTGCTAGCTCTTGTTCACCGCATCACTCCAGGGGGGATTTGTTACCATATTATAGTAGTGATGTGTGTGAACACACTTAGGACCGCCGGGGCACTTTTTCCCTCACTAGGAGGTTTTTTCCCCCGTGCATTGTATATACGCCCATTATCTTCTAGGGCTTGTTATCTTTCATTTTTGGCACTCATAATACACTACTGTGTTGTGCTCAAGCTTCCTCATCTTCTTGAAGTTGTGTGTGCATTCCTGCAACCCTAATTCCAACAGGTATGGGGAAGGCCCGGATATTCCATGGCCTCGTAAGCACCAAGAGACTTGAAAAATCCGAACTGGGCGCTAATTACCAATCCAAACATGCTCTGATTGTGACCAAACTTTGCAAGCATGTGGGGGGGACCCACCCCACATGCTTGCAAGGTTTGGTCCCCATCGGAGCATGTTTGGGTACGATGGTATGGGGAAGGCCCGGATTTTCCATGGCCTCGTAAGCACCAAGAGACTTCAAAAACCCGCACTGGGTGCTAATTACCAATCCAAGCATGCTCTGATTGTGACCAAACCTTGCAAGCATGTGGGAGGGACCCACCCCCACATGCTTGCAAAGTTTGGTCTCCATCAAAGCATGTTTGGGTACGATGGTATGGGGAAGGTCCGGATTTTCCATGGCCTCGTAAGCACCAAGAGACTTCAAAAACCCGCACTGGGTGCTAATTACCAATCCAAACATGCTCTGATTGTGACCAAACTTTGCAAGCATGCGGGGGTGGGTCCCCCCCATGCTTGCAAAGTTTGGTCCCCATCAGAGAATGTTTGGGTACGATGGTATGGGGAAGGCCCGGATTTTCCATGGCCTCTTAAGTACCAAGAGACTTGAAAAATCCGGACTGGGCGCTAATTACCAATCCAAACATACTCTGATTGTGACCAAACTTTGCAAGCATGTGGGGGGGACCCAACCCCCATGCTTGCAAAGTTTGGTTCCTATCGGAGCATGTTTGGGTATGATGGTATGGGGAAGGCCCGGACTTTCCTTGGCCTCTTAAGCACCAAGAGACTTGAAAAACCTGCACTGGGCGCTAATTACCAATCCAAACATGCTCTGGGTGTGACCAAACTTTGCAAGCATGTGGGAGGGACCCACCCCCCATGCTTGCAAAGTTTGGTCCCTATCGGAGCATGTTTGGGTACGATGGTATGGGGAAGGCCCGGATTTTCCATGGCCTCTTAAGCACCAAGAGACTTGAAAAATCCGGACTGGGCGCTAATTACCAATCCAAACATACTCTGATTGTGACCAAACTTTGCAAGCATGTGGGGGGGACCCACCCCCCCATGCTTGCAAAGTTTGGTCCCCATCGGCGGAGCATGTTTGGGTACGATGGTATGGGGAAGGCCCGGATTTTCCATGGCCTCGTAAGCACCAAGAGACTTGAAAATCCGGACTGGGCGCTAATTACCAATCCAAACATGCTCTGATTGTGACCAAACTTTGCAAGCATGTGGGGGGGACCCACCCCCCCATGCTTGCAAAGTTTGGTCCCCATCGGAGCATGTTTGGGTACGATGGTATGGGGAAGGCCCGGATTTTCCATGGCCTCGTAAGCACCAAGAGACTTGAAAAATCCGGACTGGGCGCTAATTACCAATCCAAACATGCTCTGATTGTGACCAAACTTTGCAAGCATGTGGGGGGGACCCACCCCCACATGCTTGCAAAGTTTGGTCCCCATCAGAGCATGTTTGGATACGATGATATGGGATGGCCCGGATTTTCCATGGCCTCGTAAGCACCAAGAGATTTCAAAAACCCGGACTGGGCGCTAATTACCAATCCAAACATGCTCTGATTGTGACCAAACTTTGGAAGCATGTGGGAGGGACCCACCCCCCCATGCTTGCAAAGTTTGGTCCCTATCGGAGCATGTTTGGGTACGATGGTATGGGGAAGGACCGGATTTTCCATGGCCTCGTAAGCACCAAGAGACTTCAAAAACCCGCACTGGGCGCTAATTACCAATCCAAGCATGCTCTGATTGTGACCAAACTTTGCAAGAATGTGGGGGGGACCCACCCCCCCATGCTTGCATCGGCGGAGCATGTTTAGGTACGATGGTATGGGGAAGGCCCGGATTTTCCATGGCCTCGTAAGCACCAAGAGACTTGAAAAATCCGGATTGGGCGCTAATTACCAATCCAAACATGCTCTGATTGTGACCAAACTTCGCAAGCATGTGGGGGGGACCCACCCCCCCATGCTTGCAAAGTTTGGTCCCCATCGGAGCATGTTTGGGTACGATGGTATGGGGAAGGCCCGGATTTTCCATGGCCTCGTAAGCACCAAGAGACTTGAAAAATCCGGACTGGGCGCTAATTACCAATCCAAACATGCTCTGATTGTGACCAAACTTTGCAAGCATGTGGGGGGGACCCACCCCCACATGCTTGCAAAGTTTGGTCCCCATCAAAGCATGTTTGGGTACGATGGTATGGGGAAGGCCCGAATTTTCAATGGCCTCGTAAGCACCAAGAGACTTAAAAGAACCCGGACTGGGCGCTAATTACCAATCCAAACATGCTCTGATTGTGACCAAACTTTGCAAGCATGTGGGGGGGACCCACCCCCACATGCTCGCAAAGTTTGGTCCCCATCGGAGCATGTTTGGGTACGATGGTATGGGGAAGGCCCGGACTTTCCATGGCCTCGTAAGAACCAAGAGACTTCAAAAACCCGCACTGGGCGCTAATTACCAATCCAAGCATGCTCTGATTGTGACCAAACTTTGCAAGCATGTGGGGGGGACCCACCTCCACATGCTTGCAAAGTTTGGTCCCCATCGGAGCATGTTTGGGTACAATGGTATGGGGAAGGCCCGGATTCTCCATGGCCTTTTAAGCACCAAGAGACTTCAAATACCCGCACTGGGCGCTAATCACCAATCCAAACATGCTCTGATTGTGACCAAACTTTTCAAGCATGTGGGGGTGGGTCCCCCCCCATGCTTGCAAAGTTTGGTCCCCATCGGAGCATGTTTGGGTACGATGGTATGGGGAAGGCCCGGATTTTCCATGGCCTCTTAAGCACCAAGAGACTTGAAAAATCTGGACTGGGCGCTAATTACCAATCCAAACATGCTCTGATTGTGACCAAACTTCGCGAGCATGTGGGGGGGTCCCCCCCTCCCCATGCTTGCAAAGTTTGGTCCCTATCGGAGCATGTTTGGGTACGATGGTATGGGGAAGGCCCGGATTTTCCATGGCCTCTTAAGCACCAAGAGACTTGAAAAGCCCGCAGTGGGCGCTAATTACCAATCCAAACATGCTCTGATTGTGACCAAACTTTGCAAGCATGTGGGGGGGACCCACCCCCACATGCTTGCAAAGTTTGGTCCCCATCGAGCGAAGCATGTTGGTATGGGGAAGGCCCAGATTTTCCATAGCCTCTTAAGCACCAAGAGACTTGAAAAATCCGGACTGGGCGCTAATTACTAATCCAAACATGCTCTGATTGTGACCAAACTTTGCAAGCATGTGGGGGGGACCCACCCCCACATGCTTGCAAAGTTTGGTCCCCATCGGAGCATGTTTGGGTACGATGGTATGGGGAAGGCCTGGATTTTCCATGGCCTCGTAAGCACCAAGAGACTTCAAAAACCCGGACTGGGCGCTAATTACCAATCCAAACATGCTCTGATTGTGACCAAACTTTGCAAGCATGTGGGGGGGACCCACCCCCACATGCTCGCAAAGTTTGGTCCCCATCGGAGCATGTTTGGGTACGATGGTATGGGGAAGGCCCGGATTTTCCATGGCCTCATAAGCACCAAGAGACTTCAAAAACCCGCACTGGGCGCTAATTACCAATCCAAGCATGCTCTGATTGTGACCAAACTTTGCAAGCATGTGGGGGGGACCCACCCCCACATGCTTGCAAAGTTTGGTCCCCATCGGAGCATGTTTGGGTACGATGGTATGGGGAAGGCTCGGATTTTCCATGGCCTCGTAACCACCAAGAGACTTGAAAAATCCGGACTGGGCGCTAATTACCAATCCAAACATGCTCTGATTGTGACCAAACTTTGCAAGCATGTGGGGGGGACCCACCGCCCCATGCTTGCAAAGTTTGGTCCCCATCGGAGCATGTTTGGGTACGATGGTATGGGGAAGGCCCGGATTTTCCATGGCCTCGTAAGCACCAAGAGACTTGAAAAATCCGGACTGGGCGCTAATTACCAATCCAAACATGCTCTGATTGTGACCAGACTTTGCAAGCATGTGGGGGGGACCCACCCCCACATGCTTGCAAAGTTTGGTCCCCATCAGAGCATGTTTGGGTACGATGGTATGGGGAAGGCCCGGATTTTCCATGGCCTCGTAAGCACCAAGAGACTTGAAAAATCCCGGACTGGGCGCTAATTACCAATCCACACATGCTCTGATTGTGACCAAACTTTGCAAGCATGTGGGGGGGACCCACCCCCACATGCTTGCAAAGTTTGGTCCCCATCGGAGCATGTTTGGGTACGATGGTATGGGGAAGGCCCGGATGTTCCATGTCCTCGTAAGCACCAAGAGACTTCAAAAACCCGCACTGGGCGCTAATTACCAATCCAAGCATGCTCTGATTGTGACCAAACTTTGCAAGCATGTGGGGGGGACCCACCCCCACATGCTTGCAAAGTTTGGTCCCCGTCAAAGCATGTTTGGGTACGATGGTATGGGGAAGGCCCGGATTTTCCATGGCCTTTGAAGCACGAAGAGACTTCAAAAACCCGCACTGGGCGCTAATTACCAATCCAAACATGCTCTGATTGTGACCAAACTTTGCAAGGATGTGGGGGGGACCCACCCCCACATGCTTGCAAAGTTTGGTCCCCATCGGAGCATGTTTGGGTACGATTGTATGGGGAAGGCCCGGATTTTCCATGGCCTCGTAAGCACCAAGAGACTTCAAAAACCCGGACTGGGCGCTAATTACCAATCCACACATGCTCTGATTGTGACCAAACTTTGCAAGCATGTGGGGGGGACCCACCCCCACATGCTTGCAAAGTTTGGTCCCCATGGGAGCATGTTTGGGTATGATGGTATGGGGAAGGCCCGGATTTTCCATGGCCTCGTAAGCACCAAGAGACTTCAAAAACCCGCACTGGGCGCTAATTACCAATCCAAACATGCTCTGATTGTGACCAAACTTTGCAAGCATGTGGGGGGGACCCACCCCCCCATGCTTGCAAAGTTTGGTCCCCATCGGAGCATGTTTGGGTACGATGGTATGGGGAAGGCCCGGATTTTCCATGGCCTCGTAAGCACCAAGAGACTTGAGAAATCCGGACTGGGCGCTAATTACCAATCCAAACATGCTCTGATTGTGACCAAACGTTGCAAGCATGTGGGGAGGACCCACCCCCACATGCTTGCAAAGTTTGGTCCCCATCGGATCATGTTTGGGTACGATGGTATGGGGAAGGCCCGGATTTTCCATGGCCTCGTAAGCACCAAGAGACTTCAAAATCCCGGACTGGGCGCTAATTACCAATCCACACATGCTCTGATTGTGACCAAACTTTTCAAGCATGTGGGGGGGACCCACCCCCACATGCTTGCAAAGTTTGGTCCCCATCGGAGCATGTTTGGGTACGATGGTATGGGGAAGGCCCGGATTTTCCATGGCCTCGTAAGCACCAAGAGACTTCAAAAACCCGCACTGGGCGCTACCCCCACATGCTTGCAAAGTTTGGTCCCCATCAAAGCATGTTTGGGTACGATGGTATGGGGAAGGCCCGGATTTTCCATGGCCTTTGAAGCACCAAGAGACTTCAAAAACCCGCACTGGGCGCTAATTACCAATCCAAACATGCTCTGATTGTGACCAAACTTTGCAAGCATGTGGGGGGGACCCACCCCCACATGCTTGCAAAGTTTGGTCCCCATCGGAGCATGTTTGGGTACGATTGTATGGGGAAGGCCCGGATTTTCCATGGCCTCGTAAGCACCAAGAGACTTCAAAAACCCGGACTGGGCGCTAATTACCAATCCACACATGCTCTGATTGTGACCAAACTTTGCAAGCATGTGGGGGGGACCCACCCCCACATGCTTGCAAAGTTTGGTCCCCATGGGAGCATGTTTGGGTATGATGGTATGGGGAAGGCCCGGATTTTCCATGGCCTCGTAAGCACCAAGAGACTTCAAAAACCCGCACTGGGCGCTAATTACCAATCCAAGCATGCTCTGATTGTGACCAAACTTTGCAAGCATGTGGGGGGGACCCACCCCCACATGCTTGCAAAGTTTGGTCCCCATCAAAGCATGTTTGGGTACGATGGTATGGGGAAGGCCCGGAATTTCCATGGCCTTTGAAGCACCAAGAGACTTCAAAAACACGCACTGGGTGCTAATTACCAATCCAAACATGCTCTGATTGTGACCAAACTTTTCAAGCATGTGGGGGTGGGTCCCCCCCCATGCTTGCAAAGTTTGGTCCCCATCGGAGCATGTTTGGGTACGATGGTATGGGGAAGGCCCGGATTTTCCATGGCCTCTTAAGCACCAAGAGACTTGAAAAATCTGGGCGCTAATTACCAATCCAAACATGCTTTGATTGTGAATAAACTTTTCAAGAATGTGGGGGAGACCCACCCTCACATGCTTGCAAAGTTTGGTCCCCATCGGAGCATGTTTGGGTACGATGGTATGGGGAAGGCCCGGATTTTCAATGGCCTCGTAAGCACCAAGAGACTTGAAAAATCCGGACTGGGCGCTAATTACCAATCCAAACATGCTCTGATTGTGACCAAACTTTGCACCACCCCCACATTCTTGCAAAGTTTGGTCCCCATCCGAGCATGCTTGGGTACGATGGTATGGGGAAGGCCCGGATATTCCATGGCCTCGTAAGCACCAAGAGACTTGAAAAATCCGGACTGGGCGCTAATTACCAATCCAAACATGCTCTGATTGTGACCAAACTTTGCAAGCATGTGGGGGGGACCCACCCCACATGCTTGCAAGGTTTGGTCCCCATCGGAGCATGTTTGGGTACGATGGTATGGGGAAGGCCCGGATTTTCCATGGCCTCGTAAGCACCAAGAGACTTCAAAAACCCGCACTGGGCGCTAATTACCAATCCAAGCATGCTCTGATTGTGACCAAACCTTGCAAGCATGTGGGAGGGACCCACCCCCACATGCTTGCAAAGTTTGGTCCCCATCAAAGCATGTTTGGGTACGATGGTATGGGGAAGGTCCGGATTTTCCATGGCCTCGTAAGCACCAAGAGACTTCAAAAACCCGCACTGGGTGCTAATTACCAATCCAAACATGCTCTGATTGTGACCAAACTTTGCAAGCATGCGGGGGTGGGTCCCCCCATGCTTGCAAAGTTTGGTCCCCATCAGAGAATGTTTGGGTACGATGGTATGGGGAAGGCCCGGATTTTCCATGGCCTCTTAAGCACCAAGAGACTTGAAAAATCCGGACTGGGCGCTAATTACCAATCCAAACATACTCTGATTATGACCAAACTTTGCAAGCATGTGGGGGGGACCCAACCCCCATGCTTGCAAAGTTTGGTTCCTATCGGAGCATGTTTGGGTATGATGGTATGGGGAAGGCCCGGACTTTCCTTGGCCTCTTAAGCACCAAGAGACTTGAAAAACCTGCACTGGGCACTAATTACCAATCCAAACATGCTCTGGGTGTGACCAAACTTTGCAAGCATGTGGGAGGGACCCACCCCCCATGCTTGCAAAGTTTGGTCCCTATCGGAGCATGTTTGGGTACGATGGTATGGGGAAGGCCCGGATTTTCCATGGCCTCTTAAGCACCAAGAGACTTGAAAAATCCGGACTGGGCGCTAATTACCAATCCAAACATACTCTGATTGTGACCAAACTTTGCAAGCATGTGGGGGGGACCCACCCCCCCATGCTTGCAAAGTTTGGTCCCCATCGGCGGAGCATGTTTGGGTACGATGGTATGGGGAAGGCCCGGATTTTCCATGGCCTCGTAAGCACCAAGAGACTTGAAAATCCGGACTGGGCGCTAATTACCAATCCAAACATGCTCTGATTGTGACCAAACTTTGCAAGCATGTGGGGGGGACCCACCCCCCCATGCTTGCAAAGTTTGGTCCCCATCGGAGCATGTTTGGGTACGATGGTATGGGGAAGGCCCGGATTTTCCATGGCCTCGTAAGCACCAAGAGACTTGAAAAATCCGGACTGGGCGCTAATTACCAATCCAAACATGCTCTGATTGTGACCAAACTTTGCAAGCATGTGGGGGGGACCCACCCCCACATGCTTGCAAAGTTTGGTCCCCATCAGAGCATGTTTGGATACGATGATATGGGATGGCCCGGATTTTCCATGGCCTCGTAAGCACCAAGAGATTTCAAAAACCCGGACTGGGCGCTAATTACCAATCCAAACATGCTCTGATTGTGACCAAACTTTGGAAGCATGTGGGAGGTACCCACCCCCCCATGCTTGCAAAGTTTGGTCCCTATCGGAGCATGTTTGGGTACGATGGTATGGGGAAGGACCGGATTTTCCATGGCCTCGTAAGCACCAAGAGACTTCAAAAACCCGCACTGGGCGCTAATTACCAATCCAAGCATGCTCTGATTGTGACCAAACTTTGCAAGAATGTGGGGGGGACCCACCCCCCCATGCTTGCAGAGTTTGGTCCCCATCGGCGGAGCATGTTTGGGTACGATGGTATGGGGAAGGCCCGGATTTTCCATGGCCTCGTAAGCACCAAGAGACTTGAAAAATCCGGACTGGGCGCTAATTACCAATCCAAACATGCTCTGATTGTGACCAAACTTCGCAAGCATGTGGGGGGGACCCACCCCCCCATGCTTGCAAAGTTTGGTCCCCATCGGAGCATGTTTGGGTACGATGGTATGGGGAAGGCCCGGATTTTCCATGGCCTCGTAAGCACCAAGAGACTTGAAAAATCCGGACTGGGCGCTAATTACCAATCCAAACATGCTCTGATTGTGACCAAACTTTGCAAGCATGTGGGGGGGACCCACCCCCACATGCTTGCAAAGTTTGGTCCCCATCAAAGCATACGATGGTATGGGGAAGGCCCGAATTTTCAATGGCCTCGTAAGCACCAAGAGACTTAAAAGAACCCGGACTGGGCGCTAATTACCAATCCAAACATGCTCTGATTGTGACCAAACTTTGCAAGCATGTGGGGGGGACCCACCCCCACATGCTCGCAAAGTTTGGTCCCCATCGGAGCATGTTTGGGTACGATGGTATGGGGAAGGCCCGGACTTTCCATGGCCTCGTAAGAACCAAGAGACTTCAAAAACCCGCACTGGGCGCTAATTACCAATCCAAGCATGCTCTGATTGTGACCAAACTTTGCAAGCATGTGGGGGGGACCCACCTCCACATGCTTGCAAAGTTTGGTCCCCATCGGAGCATGTTTGGGTACAATGGTATGGGGAAGGCCCGGATTCTCCATGGCCTTTTAAGCACCAAGAGACTTCAAATACCCGCACTGGGCGCTAATCACCAATCCAAACATGCTCTGATTGTGACCAAACTTTTCAAGCATGTGGGGGTGGGTCCCCCCCCATGCTTGCAAAGTTTGGTCCCCATCGGAGCATGTTTGGGTACGATGGTATGGGGAAGGCCCGGATTTTCCATGGCCTCTTAAGCACCAAGAGACTTGAAAAATCTGGACTGGGCGCTAATTACCAATCCAAACATGCTCTGATTGTGACCAAACTTCGCGAGCATGTGGGGGGGTCCCCCCCTCCCCATGCTTGCAAAGTTTGGTCCCTATCGGAGCATGTTTGGGTACGATGGTATGGGGAAGGCCCGGATTTTCCATGGTCTCTTAAGCACCAAGAGACTTGAAAAGCCCGCAGTGGGCGCTAATTACCAATCCAAACATGCTCTGATTGTGACCAAACTTTGCAAGCATGTGGGGGGGACCCACCCCCACATGCTTGCAAAGTTTGGTCCCCATCGAGCGAAGCATGTTGGTATGGGGAAGGCCCAGATTTTCCATAGCCTCTTAAGCACCAAGAGACTTGAAAAATCCGGACTGGGCGCTAATTACCAATCCAAACATGCTCTGATTGTGACCAATCTTTGCAAGCATGTGGGGGGGACCCACCCCCACATGCTTGCAAAGTTTGGTCCCCACCATCGGAGCATGTTTGGGTACGATGGTATGGGGAAGGCTCGGATTTTCCATGGCCTCTTAAGCACCAAAAGACTTCAAAAACCCGGACTGGGCGCTAATTACCAATCCAAACATGCTCTGATTGTGACCAAACTTTGCAAGCATGTGGGGGGGACCCAGCCCCAATGCTTGCAAAGTTTGGTCCCTATCGGAGCATGTTTGGGTACGATGGTACGGGGAAGGCCCGGATTTTCCATGGCCTCTTAAGCACCAAGAGACTTGAAAAAACTGCACTGGGCGCTAATTACCAATCCAAACATGCTCTGGTTGTGACCAAACTTTGCAAGCATGTGGGGGGGACCCACCCCCCCATGCTTGCAAAGTTTGGTCCCTATCGGAGCATGTTTGGGTACGATGGTATGGGGAAGGCCCGGATTTTCCATGGCCTCTTAAGCACCAAGAGACTTGAAAAATCCGGACTGGGAGCTAATTACCAATCCAAACATACTCTGATTGTGACCAAACTTTGCAAGAATGTGGGGGGGACCCACCCCCCATGCTTGCAAAGTTTGGTCCCCATCGGCGGAGCATGTTTGGGTACGATGGTATGGGAAAGGCTCGGATTTTCCATGGCCTCGTAAGCACCAAGAGACTTGAAAAATCCGGACTGGGCGCTAATTACTAATCCAAACATGCTCTGATTGTGACCAAACTTTGCAAGCATGTGGGGGGGACCCACCCCCCCATGCTCGCAAAGTTTGGTCCCCATCCGAGCATGTTTGGGTACGATGGTATGGGGAAGGCCCGGATTTTCCATGGCCTCGTAAGCACCAAGAGACTTGAAAAATCCGGACTGGGCGCTAATTACCAATCCAAACATGCTCTGATTGTGACCAGAATTTGCAAGCATGTGGGGGGGACCCACCCCCACATGCTTGCAAAGTTTGGTCCCCATCGGAGAAATTGGGTACGATGGTATGGGGAAGTTTGGTCCCCATCAGAGCATGTTTGGGTACGATGGTATGGGGAAGGCCCGGATTTTCCATGGCCTCGTAAGCACCAAGAGACTTCAAAAACCCGGACTGGGCGCTAATTACCAATCCAAACATGCTCTGATTATGACCAAAGTTTGCAAGCATGTGGGTGGGACCCACCCCCACATGCTTGCAAAGTTTGGTCCCCATCGGAGCATGTTTGGGTACGATGGTATGGGGAAGGCCCAGATTTTCCATGGCCTCGTAAGCACCAAGAGACTTCAAAAACCCGCACTGGGCGCTAATTACCAATCCAAGCATGCTCTGATTGTGACCAAACTTTGGAAGCATGTGGGGGGGACCCACCCCCACATGCTTGCAAAGTTTAATCCCCATCAAAGCATGTTTAGGTACGATGGTATGGGGAAGACCCGGATTTTCCATGGCCTTTGACGCACCAAGAGACTTCAAAAACCCGCACTGGGCGCTAATTACCAACCCAAACATGCTCTGATTGTGACCAAACTTTTTAAGGTGGTGGGGGTGGGTCCCCCTCCCATGCTTGCAAAGTTTGGTCCCCAACGGAGCAGGTTTGGGTACGATGGTATGGGGAAGGCCCGGATTTTCCATGGCCTCTTAAGCACCAAGAGACTTGAAAACTCTGGGCGCTAATTACCAATACAAACATGCTCTGATTGTGACCAAACCGTGCAAGCATGTGGGGGGGACCCACCCCCCCATTCTTGCAAAGTTTGGTCCCCATCGGAGCATGTTTGGGTACGATGGTATGGGGAAGGCCCGGATTTTCCATGGCCTCGTAAGCACCAAGAGACTTGAAAAATCCGGACTGGGCGCTAATTACCAATCCAAACATGCTCTGATTGTGACCAAACTTTGCAAGCATGTGGGAGGGACCCACCCCCACATTCTTGCAAAGTTTGGTCCCCATCCGAGCATGCTTGGGTACGATGGTATGGGGAAGGCCCGGATTTTCCATGGCCTCGTAAGCACCAAGAGACTTCAAAAACCCGGACTGGGCGCTAATTACCAATCCAAACATGCTCTGATTGTGACCAAACGTTGGAAGCATGTGGGGGGGACCCACCCCCACATGCTCGCAAAGTTTGGTCCCCATCGGAGCATGTTTGGGTACGATGGTATGGGAAAGGCCCGGATTTTCCATGGCCTCGTAAGCACCAAGAGACTTCAAAAACCCGCACTGGGCGCTAATTACCAATCCAAGCATGCTCTGATTGTGACCAGACTTTGCAAGCATGTGGGGGGGACCCACCCCCACATGCTTGCAAAGTTTGGTCCCCATCGGAGCATGTTTGGGTACGATGGTATGGGGAAGGCCCGGATTTTCCATGGCCTTTTAAGCACCAAGAGACTTCAAAACCCCGCACTGGGCGCTAATTACCAATCCAAACATGCTCTGATTGTGACCAAACTTTGCAAGCATGCGGGGGTGGGTCCCCCCCCATGCTTGCAAAGTTTGGTCCCCATCAGAGAATGTTTGGGTACGATGGCATGGGGAAGGCCCGGATTTTCCATGGCCTCTTAAGCACCAAGAGACTTGAAAAATCCGGACTGGGCGCTATTTACCAATCCAAACATGCTCTGATTGTGACCAAACTTTGCAAGAATGTGGAGGGGACCCAACCCCCATGCTTGCAAAGTTTGGTCCCTATCAGAGCATGTTTGGGTACGATGGTATGGGGAAGGGCCGGATTTTCCATGGCCTCTTAAGCACCAAGAGACTTGAAAAACCTGCACTGGGCGCTAATTACCAATCCAAACATGCTTTGGTTATGACCAAACTTTGCAAGCATGTGGGGGGAACCACCCCCCCATGCTTGCAAAGTTTGGTCCTTATCGGAGCATGTTTGGGTACGATGGTATGGGGAAGGCCCGGATTTTCCATGGCCTCTTAAGCACCAAGAGACTTGAAGAATCCGGACTGGGCGCTAATTACCAATCCAAACATACTCTGATTGTGACCAAACTTTGCAAGCATGTGGGGGGGACCCACCCCCCCATGCTTGCAAAGTTTGGTCCCCATCAGCGGAGCATGTTTGGGTACGATGGTATGGGGAAGGCCCGGATTCTCCATGGCCTCGTAAGCACCAAGAGACTTGAAAAATCCGGACTGGGCGCTAATTACCAATCCAAACATGCTCTGATTGTGACCAAACTTTTCAAGCATGTGGGGGTGGGTCCCCCCCCCATGCTTGCAAAGTTTGGTCCCCATCGGAGCATGTTTGGGTACGATGGTATGGGGAAGGCCCGGATTTTCGATGGCCTCTTAAGCACCAAGAGACTTGAAAAGCCTGCACTGGGCGCTAATTACCAATCCAAACATGCTCTGATTGTGACCAAACTTTGCAAGCATGTGGGTGGGACCCACCCCCACATGCTTGCAAAGTTTGGTCCCCATCAGAGCATGTTTGGGTACGATGGTATGGGGAAGACCCGGATTTTCCATGGCCTCGTAAGCACCAAGAGACTTCAAAAACCCGGACTGGGCGCTAATTACCAATCCAAACATGCTCTGATTGTGACCAAACTTTGGAAGCATGTGGGGGGACCCACCCCCACATGCTCGCAAAGTTTGGTCCCCATCGGCGGAGCATGTTTGGGTACGATGGTATGGGGAAGGCTCGGATTTTCCATGGCCTCGTAAGCACCAAGAGACTTGAAAAATCCGGACTGGGTGCTAATTACCAATCCAAACATGCTCTGATTGTGACCAAACTTTGCAAGCATGTGGGGGGGACCCACCCCCCCATGCTTGCAAAGTTTGGTCCCCATCGGAGCATGTTTGGGTACGATGGTATGGGGAAGGCCCGGACTTTCCATGGCCTCGTAAGCACCAAGAGACTTGAAAAATCCGGACTGGGCGCTAATTACCAATCCAAACATGCTCTGATTGTGACCAAACTTTGCAAGCATGTGGGGGGGACCCACCCCCACATGCTTGCAAAGTTTGGTCCCCATCGGAGCATGTTTGGGTACGATGGTATGGGGAAGGCCCGGATTTTCCATGGCGTCGTAAGCACCAAGAGACTTCAAAAACCCGGACTGGGCGCTAATTACCAATCCACACATGCTCTGATTGTGACCAAACTTTGCAAGCATGTGGGGGGGACCCACCCCCACATGCTTGCAAAGTTTGGTCCCCATCGGAGCATGTTTGGGTACGATGGTATGGGGAAGGCCCGGATTTTCCATGGCCTCGTAAGCACCAAGAGACTTCAAAAACCCGCACTGGGCGCTAATTACCAATCCAAGCATGCTCTGATTGTAACCAAACTTTGCAAGCATGTGGGGGGGACCCACCCCCACATGCTTGCAAAGTTTGGTCCCCATCAAAGCATGTTTGGGTACGATGGTATGGGGAAGGCCCGGATTTTCCATGGCCTTTGAAGCACCAAGAGACTTCAAAAACCCGCACTGGGTGCTAATTACCAATCCAAACATGCTCTGATTGTGACCAAACTTTTCAAGCATGTGGGGGTGGGTCCTCCCCCCCATGCTTGCAAAGTTTGGTCCCCATCGGAGCATGTTTGGGTACGATGGTATGGGGAAGGCCCGGATTTTCCATGGCCTCTTAAGCACCAAGAGACTTGAAACATCTGGGCGCTAATTACCAATCCAAACATGCTCTGATTGTGACCTAACTTTGCAAGAATGTGGGGCAGACCCACCCTCACATGCTTGCAAAGTTTGGTCCCCATCGGAGCATGTTTGGGTACGATGGTATGGGGAAGGCCCGGATTTTCAATGGCCTCGTAAGCACCAAGAGACTTGAAAAATCCGGACTGGGTGCTAATTACCAATCCAAACATGCTCTGATTGTGACCAAACTTGGCAAGCATGTGGGGGGGGACCCACCCCCACATTCTTGCAAAGTTTGGTCCCCATCCGAGCATGCTTGGGTACGATGGTATGGGGAAGGCCCGGATATTCCATGGCCTCGTAAGCACCAAGAGACTTGAAAAATCCGGACTGGGCGCTAATTACCAATCCACACATGCTCTGATTGTGACCAAACTTTGCAAGCATGTGGGGGGGACCCACCCCACATGCTTGCAAGGTTTGGTCCCCATCGGAGCATGTTTGGGTACGATGGTATGGGGAAGGCCCGGATTTTCCATGGCCTCGTAAGCACCAAGAGACTTCAAAAACCCGCACTGGGCGCTAATTACCAATCCAAGCATGCTCTGATTGTGACCAAACTTTGCAAGCATGTGGGGGGGACCCACCCCCACATGCTTGCAAAGTTTGGTCCCCATCAAAGCATGTTTGGGTACGATGGTATGGGGAAGGCCCGGATTTTCCATGGCCTTTCAAGCACCAAGAGACTTCAAAAACCCGCACTGGGCGCTAATTACCAATCCAAACATGCTCTGATTGTGACCAAACTTTGCAAGCATGCGGGGGTGGTCCCCCCCATGCTTGCAAAGTTTGGTCCCCATCAGAGAATGTTTGGGTACGATGGTATGGGGAAGGCCCGGATTTTCCATGGCCTCTTAAGCACCAAGAGACTTGAAAAATCCGGACTGGGCGCTAATTACCAATCCAAACATGCTCTGATTGTGACCAAACTTCGCAAGCATGTGGGGGGGACCCACCCCCCCATGCTTGCAAAGTTTGGTCCCCATCGGAGCATGTTTGGGTACGATGGTATGGGGAAGGCCCGGACTTTCCATGGCCTCGTAAGAACCAAGAGACTTCAAAAACCCGCACTGGGCGCTAATTACCAATCCAAGCATGCTCTGATTGTGACCAAACTTTGCAAGCATGTGGGGGGGACCCACCTCCACATGCTTGCAAAGTTTGGTCCCCATCGGAGCATGTTTGGGTACAATGGTATGGGGAAGGCCCGGATTCTCCATGGCCTTTTAAGCACCAAGAGATTTCAAATACCCGCACTGGGCGCTAATCACCAATCCAAACATGCTCTGATTGTGACCAAACTTTTCAAGCATGTGGGGGTGGGTCCCCCCCCATGCTTGCAAAGTTTGGTCCCCATCGGAGCATGTTTGGGTACGATGGTATGGGGAAGGCCCGGATTTTCCATGGCCTCTTAAGCACCAAGAGACTTGAAAAATCCGGACTGGGCGCTAATTACCAATCCAAACATGCTCTGATTGTGACCAGACTTCGCGAGCATGTGGGGGGGTCCCCCCCTCCCCATGCTTGCAACGTTTGGTCCCTATCGGAGCATGTTTGGGTACGATGGTATGGGGAAGGCCCGGATTTTCCATGGCCTCTTAAGCACCAAGAGACTTGAAAAGCCCGCAGTGGGCGCTAATTACCAATCCAAACATGCTCTGATTGTGACCAAACTTTGCAAGCATGTGGGGGGGACCCACCCCCACATGCTTGCAAAGTTTGGTCCCCATCGAGCGAAGCATGTTGGTATGGGGAAGGCCCAGATTTTCCATAGCCTCTTAAGCACCAAGAGACTTGAAAAATCCGGACTGGGCGCTAATTACCAATCCAAACATGCTCTGATTGTGACCAATCTTTGCAAGCATGTGGGGGGGACCCACCCCCACATGCTTGCAAAGTTTGGTCCCCACCATCGGAGCATGTTTGGGTACGATGGTATGGGGAAGGCTCGGATTTTCCATGGCCTCTTAAGCACCAAAAGACTTCAAAAACCCGGACTGGGCGCTAATTACCAATCCAAACATACTCTGATTGTGACCAAACTTTGCAAGCATGTGGGGGGGACCCAGCCCCAATGCTTGCAAAGTTTGGTCCCTATCGGAGCATGTTTGGGTACGATGGTACGGGGAAGGCCCGGATTTTCCATGGCCTCTTAAGCACCAAGAGACTTGAAAAAACTGCACTGGGCGCTAATTACCAATCCAAACATGCTCTGGTTGTGACCAAACTTTGCAAGCATGTGGGGGGGACCCACCCCCCCATGCTTGCAAAGTTTGGTCCCTATCGGAGCATGTTTGGGTACGATGGTATGGGGAAGGCCCGGATTTTCCATGGCCTCTTAAGCACCAAGAGACTTGAAAAATCCGGACTGGGAGCTAATTACCAATCCAAACATACTCTGATTGTGACCAAACTTTGCAAGAATGTGGGGGGGACCCACCCCCCCATGCTTGCAAAGTTTGGTCCCCATCGGCGGAGCATGTTTGGGTACGATGGTATGGGAAAGGCTCGGATTTTCCATGGCCTCGTAAGCCCCAAGAGACTTGAAAAATCCGGACTGGGCGCTAATTACCAATCCAGACATGCTCTGATTGTGACCAAACTTTGCAAGCATGTGGGGGGGACCCACCCCCCCATGCTCGCAAAGTTTGGTCCCCATCCGAGCATGTTTGGGTACGATGGTATGGGGAAGGCCCGGATTTTCCATGGCCTCGTAAGCACCAAGAGACTTGAAAAATCCGGACTGGGCGCTAATTACCAATCCAAACATGCTCTGATTGTGACCAGAATTTGCAAGCATGTGGGGGGGACCCACCCCCACATGCTTGCAAAGTTTGGTCCTTATCGGAGCATGTTTGGGTACGATGGTATGGGGAAGTTTGGTCCCCATCGGAGCATGTTTGGGTACGATGGTATGGGGAAGACCCGGATTTTCCATGGCCTCGTAAGCACCAAGAGACTTCAAAAACCCGCACTGGGCGCTAATTACCAATCCAAGCATGCTCTGATTGTGACCAAACTTTGCAAGCATGTGGGGGGGACCCACCCCCACATGCTTGCAAAGTTTGGTCCCCATCAAAGCATGTTTGGGTACGATGGTATGGGGAAGGCCCGGATTTTCCATGGCCTTTCAAGCACCAAGAGACTTCAAAAACCCGCACTGGGCGCTAATTACCAATCCAAACATGCTCTGATTGTGACCAAACTTTGCAAGCATGCGGGGGTGGGTCCCCCCCATGCTTGCAAAGTTTGGTCCCCATCAGAGAATGTTTGGGTACGATGGTATGGGGAAGGCCCGGATTTTCCATGGCCTCTTAAGCACCAAGAGACTTGAAAAATCCGGACTGGGCGCTAATTACCAATCCAAACATGCTCTGATTGTGACCAAACTTCGCAAGCATGTGGGGGGGACCCACCCCCCCATGCTTGCAAAGTTTGGTCCCCATCGGAGCATGTTTGGGTACGATGGTATGGGGAAGGCCCGGATTTTCCATGGCCTCGTAAGCACCAAGAGACTTGAAAAATCCGGACTGGGCGCTAATTACCAATCCAAACATGCTCTGATTGTGACCAAACTTTGCAAGCAGTTGGGGGGGACCCACCCCCACATGCTTGCAAAGTTTGGTCCCCATCAAAGCATGTTTGGGTACGATGGTATGGGGAAGGCCCGAATTTTCAATGGCCTCGTAAGCACCAAGAGACTTAAAAGAACCCGGACTGGGCACTAATTACCAATCCAAACATGCTCTGATTGTGACCAAACTTTGCAAGCATGTGGGGGGGACCCACCCCCACATGCTCGCAAAGTTTGGTCCCCATCGGAGCATGTTTGGGTACGATGGTATGGGGAAGGCCCGGACTTTCCATGGCCTCGTAAGAACCAAGAGACTTCAAAAACCCGCACTGGGCGCTAATTACCAATCCAAGCATGCTCTGATTGTGACCAAACTTTGCAAGCATGTGGGGGGGACCCACCTCCACATGCTTGCAAAGTTTGGTCCCCATCGGAGCATGTTTGGGTACAATGGTATGGGGAAGGCCCGGATTCTCCATGGCCTTTTAAGCACCAAGAGACTTCAAATACCCGCACTGGGCGCTAATCACCAATCCAAACATGCTCTGATTGTGACCAAACTTTTCAAGCATGTGGGGGTGGGTCCCCCCCCATGCTTGCAAAGTTTGGTCCCCATCGGAGCATGTTTGGGTACGATGGTATGGGGAAGGCCCGGATTTTCCATGGCCTCTTAAGCACCAAGAGACTTGAAAAATCCGGACTGGGCGCTAATTACCAATCCAAACATGCTCTGATTGTGACCAAACTTCGCGAGCATGTGGGGGGGTCCCCCCCTCCCCATGCTTGCAACGTTTGGTCCCTATCGGAGCATGTTTGGGTACGATGGTATGGGGAAGGCCCGGATTTTCCATGGCCTCTTAAGCACCAAGAGACTTGAAAAGCCCGCAGTGGGGGCTAATTACCAATCCAAACATGCTCTGATTGTGACCAAACTTTGCAAGCATGTGGGGGGGACCCACCCCCACATGCTTGCAAAGTTTGGTCCCCATCGAGCGAAGCATGTTGGTATGGGGAAGGCCCAGATTTTCCATAGCCTCTTAAGCACCAAGAGACTTGAAAAATCCGGACTGGGCGCTAATTACCAATCCAAACATGCTCTGATTGTGACCAATCTTTGCAAGCATGTGGGGGGGACCCACCCCCACATGCTTGCAAAGTTTGGTCCCCACCATCGGAGCATGTTTGGGTACGATGGTATGGGGAAGGCTCGGATTTTCCATGGCCTCTTAAGCACCAAAAGACTTCAAAAACCCGGACTGGGCGCTAATTACCAATCCAAACATGCTCTGATTGTGACCAAACTTTGCAAGCATGTGGGGGGGACCCAGCCCCAATGCTTGCAAAGTTTGGTCCCTATCGGAGCATGTTTGGGTACGATGGTACGGGGAAGGCCCGGATTTTCCATGGCCTCTTAAGCACCAAGAGACTTGAAAAAACTGCACTGGGCGCTAATTACCAATCCAAACATGCTCTGGTTGTGACCAAACTTTGCAAGCATGTGGGGGGGACCCACCCCCCCATGCTTGCAAAGTTTGGTCCCTATCGGAGCATGTTTGGGTACGATGGTATGGGGAAGGCCCGGATTTTCCATGGCCTCTTAAGCACCAAGAGACTTGAAAAATCCGGACTGGGAGCTAATTACCAATCCAAACATACTCTGATTGTGACCAAACTTTGCAAGAATGTGGGGGGGACCCACCCCCCCATGCTTGCAAAGTTTGGTCCCCATCGGCGGAGCATGTTTGGGTACGATGGTATGGGAAAGGCTCGGATTTTCCATGGCCTCGTAAGCACCAAGAGACTTGAAAAATCCGGACTGGGCGCTAATTACCAATCCAGACATGCTCTGATTGTGACCAAACTTTGCAAGCATGTGGGGGGGACCCACCCCCCCATGCTCGCAAAGTTTGGTCCCCATCCGAGCATGTTTGGGTACGATGGTATGGGGAAGGCCCGGATTTTCCATGGCCTCGTAAGCACCAAGAGACTTGAAAAATCCGGACTGGGCGCTAATTACCAATCCAAACATGCTCTGATTGTGACCAGAATTTGCAAGCATGTGGGGGGGACCCACGCCCACATGCTTGCAAAGTTTGGTCCCCATCGGAGCATGTTTGGGTACGATGGTATGGGGAAGTTTGGTCCCCATCGGAGCATGTTTGGGTACGATGGTATGGGGAAGGCCCGGATTTTCCATGGCCTCGTAAGCACCAAGAGACTTCAAAAACCCGCACTGGGCGCTAATTACCAATCCAAGCATGCTCTGATTGTGACCAAACTTTGCAAGCATGTGGGGGGGACCCACCCCCACATGCTTGCAAAGTTTGGTCCCCATCAAAGCATGTTTGGGTACGATGGTATGGGGAAGGCCCGGATTTTCCATGGCCTTTCAAGCACCAAGAGACTTCAAAAACCCGCACTGGGCGCTAATTACCAATCCAAACATGCTTTTATTGTGACCAAACTTTGCAAGCATGCGGGGGTGGGTCCCCCCCATGCTTGCAAAGTTTGGTCCCCATCAGAGAATGTTTGGGTACGATGGTATGGGGAAGGCCCGGATTTTCCATGGCCTCTTAAGCACCAAGAGACTTGAAAAATCCGGACTGGGCGCTAATTACCAATCCAAATATGCTCTGATTGTGACCAAACTTCGCGAGCATGTGGGGGGGACCCACCCCCCCATGCTTGCAAAGTTTGGTCCCCATCGGAGCATGTTTGGGTACGATGGTATAGGGAAGGCCCGGATTTTCCATGGCCTCGTAAGCACCAAGAGACTTGAAAAATCCGGACTGGGCGCTAATTACCAATCCAAACATGCTCTGATTGTGACCAAACTTTGCAAGCATGTGGGGGGGACCCACCCCCACATGCTTGCAAAGTTTGGTCCCCATCAAAGCATGTTTGGGTACGATGGTATGGGGAAGGCCCGAATTTTCAATGGCCTCGTAAGCACCAAGAGACTTAAAAGAACCCGGACTGGGCACTAATTACCAATCCAAACATGCTCTGATTGTGACCAAACTTTGCAAGCATGTGGGGGGGACCCACCCCCACATGCTCGCAAAGTTTGGTCCCCATCGGAGCATGTTTGGGTACGATGGTATGGGGAAGGCCCGGACTTTCCATGGCCTCGTAAGAACCAAGAGACTTCAAAAACCCGCACTGGGCGCTAATTACCAATCCAAGCATGCTCTGATTGTGACCAAACTTTGCAAGCATGTGGGGGGGACCCACCTCCACATGCTTGCAAAGTTTGGTCCCCATCGGAGCATTTTTGGGTACAATGGTATGGGGAAGGCCCGGATTCTCCATGGCCTTTTAAGCACCAAGAGACTTCAAATACCCGCACTGGGCGCTAATCACCAATCCAAACATGCTCTGATTGTGACCAAACTTTTCAAGCATGTGGGGGTGGGTCCCCCCCCATGCTTGCAAAGTTTGGTCCCCATCGGAGCATGTTTGGGTACGATGGTATGGGGAAGGCCCGGATTTTCCATGGCCTCTTAAGCACCAAGAGACTTGAAAAATCCGGACTGGGCGCTAATTACCAATCCAAACATGCTCTGATTGTGACCAAACTTCGCGAGCATGTGGGGGGGTCCCCCCCTCCCCATGCTTGCAACGTTTGGTCCCTATCGGAGCATGTTTGGGTACGATGGTATGGGGAAGGCCCGGATTTTCCATGGCCTCTTAAGCACCAAGAGACTTGAAAAGCCCGCAGTGGGCGCTAATTACCAATCCAAACATGCTCTGATTGTGACCAAACTTTGCAAGCATGTGGGGGGGACCCACCCCCACATGCTTGCAAAGTTTGGTCCCCATCGAGCGAAGCATGTTGGTATGGGGAAGGCCCAGATTTTCCATAGCCTCTTAAGCACCAAGAGACTTGAAAAATCCGGACTGGGCGCTAATTACCAATCCAAACATGCTCTGATTGTGACCAATCTTTGCAAGCATGTGGGGGGGACCCACCCCCACATGCTTGCAAAGTTTGGTCCCCACCATCGGAGCATGTTTGGGTACGATGGTATGGGGAAGGCTCGGATTTTCCATGGCCTCTTAAGCACCAAAAGACTTCAAAAACCCGGACTGGGCGCTAATTACCAATCCAAACATGCTCTGATTGTGACCAAACTTTGCAAGCATGTGGGGGGGACCCAGCCCCAATGCTTGCAAAGTTTGGTCCCTATCGGAGCATGTTTGGGTACGATGGTACGGGGAAGGCCCGGATTTTCCATGGCCTCTTAAGCACCAAGAGACTTGAAAAAACTGCACTGGGCGCTAATTACCAATCCAAACATGCTCTGGTTGTGACCAAACTTTGCAAGCATGTGGGGGGGACCCACCCCCCCATGCTTGCAAAGTTTGGTCCCTATCGGAGCATGTTTGGGTACGATGGTATGGGGAAGGCCCGGATTTTCCATGGCCTCTTAAGCACCAAGAGACTTGAAAAATCCGGACTGGGAGCTAATTACCAATCCAAACATACTCTGATTGTGACCAAACTTTGCAAGAATGTGGGGGGGACCCACCCCCCCATGCTTGCAAAGTTTGGTCCCCATCGGCGGAGCATGTTTGGGTACGATGGTATGGGAAAGGCTCGGATTTTCCATGGCCTCGTAAGCACCAAGAGACTTGAAAAATCCGGACTGGGCGCTAATTACCAATCCAGACATGCTCTGATTGTGACCAAACTTTGCAAGCATGTGGGGGGGACCCACCCCCCCATGCTCGCAAAGTTTGGTCCCCATCCGAGCATGTTTGGGTACGATGGTATGGGGAAGGCCCGGATTTTCCATGGCCTCGTAAGCACCAAGAGACTTGAAAAATCCGGACTGGGCGCTAATTACCAATCCAAACATGCTCTGATTGTGACCAGAATTTGCAAGCATGTGGGGGGGACCCACCCCCACATGCTTGCAAAGTTTGGTCCCCATCGGAGAAATTGGGTACGATGGTATGGGGAAGTTTGGTCCCCATCAGAGCCTGTTTGGGTACGATGGTATGGGGAAGGCCCGGATTTTCCATGGCCTCGTAAGCACCAAGAGACTTCAAAAACCCGGACTGGGCGCTAATTACCAATCCAAACATGCTCTGATTATGACCAAAGTTTGCAAGCATGTGGGTGGGACCCACCCCCACATGCTTGCAAAGTTTGGTCCCCATCGGAGCATGTTTGGGTACGATGGTATGGGGAAGGCCCGGATTTTCCATGGCCTCGTAAGCACCAAGAGACTTCAAAAACCCGCACTGGGCGCTAATTACCAATCCAAGCATGCTCTGATTGTGACCAAACTTTTGAAGCATGTGGGGGGGACCCACCCCCACATGCTTGCAAAGTTTAATCCCCATCAAAGCATGTTTAGGTACGATGGTATGGGGAAGACCCGGATTTTCCATGGCCTTTGACGCACCAAGAGACTTCAAAAACCCGCACTGGGCGCTAATTACCAACCCAAACATGCTCTGATTGTGACCAAACTTTTCAAGGTGGTGGGGGTGGGTCCCCCCCCATGCTTGCAAAGTTTGGTCCCCAACGGAGCACGTTTGGGTACGATGGTATGGGGAAGGCCCGGATTTTCCATGGCCTCTTAAGCACCAAGAGACTTGAAAAATCTGGGCGCTAATTACCAATCCAAACATGCTCTGATTGTGACCAAACTTTGCAAGCATGTGGGGGGGACCCACCCCCCCATTCTTGCAAAGTTTGGTCCCCATCGGAGCATGTTTGGGTACGATGGTATGGGGAAGGCCCGGATTTTCCATGGCCTCGTAAGAACCAAGAGACTTGAAAAATCCGGAGTGGGCGCTAATTACCAATCCAAACATGCTCTGATTGTGACCAAACTTTGCAAGCACGTGGGGGGGACCCACCCCCACATTCTTGCAAAGTTTGGTCCCCATCCGAGCATGCTTGGGTACGATGGTATGGGGAAGGCCCGGATATTCAATGGCCTCGTAAGCACCAAGAGACTTCAGAAACCCGGACTGGGCGCTAATTACCAATCCAAACATGCTCTGATTGTGACCAAACGTTGGAAGCATGTGGGGGGGACCCACCCCCACATGCTCGCAAAGTTTGGTCCCCATCGGAGCATGTTTGGGTACGATGGTATGGGAAAGGCCCGGATTTTCCATGGCCTCGTAAGCACCAAGAGACTTCAAAAACCCACACTGGGCGCTAATTACCAATCCAAGCATGCTCTGATTGTGACCAAACTTTGCAAGCATGTGGGGGGGACCCACCCCCACATGCTTGCAAAGTTTGGTCCCCATCGAACCATGTTTGGGTACGATGGTATGGGGAAGGCCCGGATTTTCCATGGCCTTTTAAGCACCAAGAGACTTCAAAAACCCGCACTAGGCGCTAATTACCAATCCAAACATGCTCTGATTGTGACCAAACTTTGCAAGCATGCGGGGGTGGGTCCCCCCCCATGCTTGCAAAGTTTGGTCCCCATCAGAGAATGTTTGGGTACGATGGCATGGGGAAGGCCCGGATTTTCCATGGCCTCTTAAGCACCAAGAGACTTGAAAAATCCGGACTGGGCGCTATTTACCAATCCAAACATGCTCTGATTGTGACCAAACTTTGCAAGAATGTGGGGGGGACCCAACCCCCATGCTTGCAAAGTTTGGTCCCTATCAGAGCATGTTTGGGTACGATGGTATGGGGAAGGCCCGGATTTTCCATGGCCTCTTAAGCACCAAGAGACTTGAAAAACCTGCACTGGGCGCTAATTACCAATCCAAACATGCTTTGGTTATGACCAAACTTTGCAAGCATGTGGGGGGAACCACCCCCTCATGCTTGCAAAGTTTTGTCCTTATCGGAGCATGTTTGGGTACGATGGTATGGGGAAGGCCCGGATTTTCCATGGCCTCTTAAGCACCAAGAGACTTGAAGAATCCGGACTGGGCGCTAATTACCAATCCAAACATACTCTGATTGTGACCAAACTTTGCAAGCATGTGGGGGGGACCCACCCCCCCATGCTTGCAAAGTTTGGTCCCCATCAGCGGAGCATGTTTGGGTACGATGGTATGGGGAAGGCCCGGATTCTCCATGGCCTCGTAAGCACCGAGAGACTTGAAAAATCCGGACTGGGCGCTAATTACCAATCCAAACATGCTCTGATTGTGACCAAACTTTGCAAGCATGTGGGGGGGACCCAGCCCCCATGCTTGCAAATTTTGGTCCCTATCGGAGCATGTTTGGGTACGATGGTATGGGGAAGGCCCGGATTTTCCATGGCCTCTTAAGCACCATGAGACTTGAAAAGCCTGCACTGGGCGCTAATTACCAATCCAAACATGCTCTGATTGTGACCAAACTTTGCAAGCATGTGGGTGGGACCCACCCCCACATGCTTGCAAAGTCTGGTCCCCATCAGAGCATGTTTGGGTACGATGGTATGGGGAAGGCCCGGATTTTCCATGGCCTCGTAAGCACCAAGAGACTTCAAAAACCCGGACTGGGCGCTAATTACCAATCCAAACATGCTCTGATTGTGACCAAACTTTGGAAGCATGTGGGGGGGACCCACCCCCACATGCTCGCAAAGTTTGGTCCCCATCGGCGGAGCATGTTTGGGTACGATGGTATGGGGAAGGCTCGGATTTTCCATGGCCTCGTAAGCACCAAGAGACTTGAAAAATCCGGACTGGGCGCTAATTACCAATCCAAACATGCTCTGATTGTGACCAAACTTTGCAAGCATGTGGGGGGGACCCACCCCCCCATGCTTGCAAAGTTTGGTCCCCATCGGAGCATGTTTGGGTACGATGGTATGGGAAAGGCTCGGATTTTCCATGGCCTCGTAAGCACCAAGAGACTTGAAAAATCCGGACTGGGCGCTAATTACCAATCCAAACATGCTCTGATTGTTACCAAACTTTGCAAGCATGTGGGGGGGACCCACCCCCCCATGCTCGCAAAGTTTGGTCCCCATCCGAGCATGTTTGGGTACGATGGTATGGGGAAGGCCCGGATTTTCCATGGCCTCTTAAGCACCAAGAGACTTGAAAAACCTGCACTGGGCGCTAATTACCAATCCAAACATGCTTTGGTTATGACCAAACTTTGCAAGCATGTGGGGGGAACCACCCCCCCATGCTTGCAAAGTTTTGTCCTTATCGGAGCATGTTTGGGTACGATGGTATGGGGAAGGCCCGGATTTTCCATGGCCTCTTAAGCACCAAGAGACTTGAAGAATCCGGACTGGGCGCTAATTACCAATCCAAACATACTCTGATTGTGACCAAACTTTGCAAGCATGTGGGGGGGACCCACCCCCCCATGCTTGCAAAGTTTGGTCCCCATCAGCGGAGCATGTTTGGGTACGATGGTATGGGGAAGGCCCGGATTCTCCATGGCCTCGTAAGCACCGAGAGACTTGAAAAATCCGGACTGGGCGCTAATTACCAATCCAAACATGCTCTGATTGTGACCAAACTTTGCAAGCATGTGGGGGGGACCCAGCCCCCATGCTTGCAAATTTTGGTCCCTATCGGAGCATGTTTGGGTACGATGGTATGGGGAAGGCCCGGATTTTCCATGGCCTCTTAAGCACCAAGAGACTTGAAAAGCCTGCACTGGGCGCTAATTACCAATCCAAACATGCTCTGATTGTGACCAAACTTTGCAAGCATGTGGGTGGGACCCACCCCCACATGCTTGCAAAGTTTGGTCCCCATCAGAGCATGTTTGGGTACGATGGTATGGGGAAGGCCCGGATTTTCCATGGCCTCGTAAGCACCAAGAGACTTCAAAAACCCGGACTGGGCGCGAATTACCAATCCAAACATGCTCTGATTGTGACCAAACTTTGGAAGCATGTAGGGGGGACCCACCCCCACATGCTCGCAAAGTTTGGTCCCCATCGGCGGAGCATGTTTGGGTACGATGGTATGGGGAAGGCTCGGATTTTCCATGGCCTCGTAAGCACCAAGAGACTTGAAAAATCCGGACTGGGCGCTAATTACCAATCCAAACATGCTCTGATTGTGACCAAACTTTGCAAGCATGTGGGGGGGACCCACCCCCCCATGCTTGCAAAGTTTGTTCCCCATCGGAGCATGTTTGGGCACGATGGTATGGGAAAGGCTCGGATTTTCCATGGCCTCGTAAGCACCAAGAGACTTGAAAAATCCGGACTGGGCGCTAATTACCAATCCAAACATGCTCTGATTGTGACCAAACTTTGCAAGCATGTGGGGGGGACCCACCCCCCCATGCTCGCAAAGTTTGGTCCCCATCCGAGCATGTTTGGGTACGATGGTATGGGGAAGGCCCGGATTTTCCATGGCCTCGTAAGCACCAAGAGACTTGAAAAATCCGGACTGGGCGCTAATTACCAATCCAAACATGCTCTGATTGTGACCAGACTTTGCAAGCATGTGGGGGGGACCCACCCCACATGCTTGCAAGGTTTGGTCCCCATCGGAGCATGTTTGGGTACGATGGTATGGGGAAGGCCCGGATTTTCCATGGCCTCGTAAGCAGCAAGAGACTTCAAAAACCCGCACTGGGCGCTAATTACCAATCCAAGCATGCTCTGATTGTGACCAAACTTTGCAAGCATGTGGGGGGGACCCACCCCCACATGCTTGCAAAGTTTGGTCCCCATCAAAGCATGTTTGGGTACGATGGTATGGGGAAGGCCCGGATTTTCCATGGCCTTTGAAGCACCAAGAGACTTCAAAAACCCGCACTGGGCGCTAATTACCAATCCAAACATGGTCTGATTGTGACCAAACTTTTCAAGCATGTGGGGGTGGGTCCCCCCCCCATGCTTGCAAAGTTTGGTCCCCATCGGAGCATGTTTGGGTACGATGGTATATGGAAGGCCCGGATTTTCCATGGCCTCTTAAGCACCAAGAGACTTGAAAAATCTGGGCGCTAATTACCAATCCAAACATGCTCTGATTGTGACCAAACTTTGCAAGAATGTGGGGCAGACCCACCCTCACATGCTTGCAAAGTTTGGTCCCCATCGGAGCATGTTTGGGTACGATGGTATGGGGAAGGCCCGGATTTTCAATGGCCTCGTAAGCACCAAGAGACTTGAAAAATCCGGACTGGGTGCTAATTACCAATCCAAACATGCTCTGATTGTGACCAAACTTGGCGAGCATGTGGGGGGGGACCCACCCCCACATTCTTGCAAAGTTTGGTCCCCATCCGAGCATGCTTGGGTACGATGGTATGGGGAAGGCCCGGATTTTCCATGGCCTCGTAAGCACCAAGAGACTTGAAAAATCCGGACTGGGCGCTAATTACCAATCCACACATGCTCTGATTGTGACCAAACTTTGCAAGCATGTGGGGGGGACCCACCCCACATGCTTGCAAGGTTTGGTCCCCATCGGAGCATGTTTGGGTACGATGGTATGGGGAAGGCCCGGATTTTCCATGGCCTCGTAAGCACCAAGAGACTTCAAAAACCCGCACTGGGCGCTAATTACCAATCCAAGCATGCTCTGATTGTGACCAAACTTTGCAAGCATGTGGGGGAGACCCACTCCCACATGCTTGCAAAGTTTGGTCCCCATCAAAGCATGTTTGGGTACGATGGTATGGGGAAGGCCCGGATTTTCCATGGCCTTTCAAGCACCAAGAGACTTCAAAAACCCGCACTGGGCGCTAATTACCAATCCAAACATGCTCTGATTGTGACCAAACTTTACAAGCATGCGGGGGTGGGTCCCCCCCATGCTTGCAAAGTTTGGTCCCCATCAGAGAATGTTTGGGTACGATGGTATGGGAAAGGCCCGGATTTTCCATGGCCTCTTAAGCACCAAGAGACTTGAAAAATCCGGACTGGGCGCTAATTACCAATCCAAACATACTCTGATTGTGACCAAACTTTGCAAGCATGTGGGGGGGACCCAACCCCCATGCTTGCAAAGTTTGGTCCCTATCGGAGCATGTTTGGGTACGATGGTATGGGGAAGGCCCGGATTTTCCATGGCCTCTTAAGCACCAAGAGACTTGAAAAACCTGCACTGGGCGCTAATTACCAATCCAAACATGCTCTGGGTGTGACCAAACTTTGCAAGCATGTGGGGGGGACCCACCCCCCCATGCTTGCAAAGTTTGGTCCCTATGGGAGCATGTTTGGGTACGATGGTATGGGGAAGGCCCGGATTTTCTATGGCCTCTTAAGCACCAAGAGACTTGAAAAATCCGGACTGGGCGCTAATTACCAATCCAAACATGCTCTGATTGTGACCAAAATTTGTAAGCATGTGGGGGGGACCCACCCCCACATGCTTGCAAAGTTTGGTCCCCATCGGAGCATGTTTGGGTACGATGGTATGGGGAAGTTTGGTCCCCATCGGAGCATGTTTGGTTACGATGGTATGGGGAAGGCCCGGATTTTCCATGGCCTCGTAAGCACCAAGAGACTTCAAAAACCCGGACTGGGCGCTAATTACCAATCCAAACATGCTCTGATTATGACCAAACTTTGCAAGCATGTGGGGGGGACCCACCCCCACATGCTTGCAAAGTTTAATCCCCATCAAAGCATGTTTAGGTACGATGGTATGGGGATGACCCGGATTTTCCATGGCCTTTGAAGCACCAAGAGACTTCAAAAACCCGCACTGGGCGCTAATTACCAACCCAAACATGCTCTGATTGTGACCAAACTTTTCAAGGTGGTGGGGGTGGGTCCCCCCCCATGCTTGCAAAGTTTGGTCCCCAACGGAGCACGTTTGGGTACGATGGTATGGGGAAGGCCCGGATTTTCCATGCCCTTTTAAGCACCAAGAGACTTGAAAAATCTGGGCACTAATTACCAATCCAAACATGCTCTGATTGTGACCAAACTTTGCAAGCATGTGGGGGACACCCACCCTCACATGCTTGCAAAGTTTGGTCCCCATCGGAGCATGTTTGGGTACGATGGTATGGGGAAGGCCCGGATTTTCCATGGCCTCGTAAGCACCAAGAGACTTGAAAAATCCGGACTGGGCGCTAATTACCAATCCAAACATGCTCTGATTGTGACCAAACTTTGCAAGCATGTGGGGGGGACCCACCCCCACATTCTTGCAAAGTTTGGTCCCCATCCGAGCATGCTTGGGTACGATGGTATGGGGAAGGCCCGGATTTTCCATGGCCTCGTAAGCACCAAGAGACTTCAAAAACCCGGACTGGGCGCTAATTACCAATCCAAACATGCTCTGATTGTGACCAAACGTTGGAAGCATGTGGGGGGGACCCACCCCCACATGCTCGCAAAGTTTGGTCCCCATCGGAACATGTTGTTACCATATTATAGTAGTGATGTGTGTGAACACACTTAGGACCGCCGGGGCACTTTTTCCCTCACTAGGAGGTTTTTTCCCCCGTGCATTGTATATACGCCCATTATCTTCTAGGGCTGGTTATCTTTCATTTTTGGCACTAATAATACACTACTGTGTTGTGCTCAAGCTTCCTCATCTTCTTGAAGTTGTGTGTGCATTCCTGCAACCCTAGTTCCAACAATTGGTATCAGAGCAGGCTTCCTCCTCCCGGGCAGCATCACCGGCACCTGCCGCTTCATCTCCTCCGATTGCGACGAGGTTTCACGAGCGTTTGCAGGTTAGCACAGGTCGATTTTATACAGGTTTTCCTCTTACAGACAGCATTTACATCTAGTAGTACAGTCATTGGCCATGGCTGACAACAATGATGTATTCCGCATGTTGGCTGCTGAGGATAAGTTGGATGGCACCAACTATCCATTGTGGGCATATATGATGCGACATGTATTGGTAGCAAAGGGGTTATGGAATATTGTGCAGGGTATTGATGCACGTCCTATTGTGGCTGGGAATGCTGCAAACACATCAGAAACAGGTACTGTTGATGATGGTGCAGGCACAAGTGCTGTAGCAGCTGTTCGAGAACCACCACTTTCAGCAGAGCAGATTCGTTGGGATGGTAGAGATGCGCAGGCTCATGCCTTGATTGCGCTGTCTGTCAAACGTACCATTATCCCACATATTCGCTCCTGCAGGACTTCTAAGGATGCTTGGGATGTACTTGCCACATTGTATCAGGCAAGAAATGAGGCTCGTGTTGCTTATCTCCGAAAACAGTTGGAGAATGAGCATATGAACGAAGGTGATTCTATGGATAGCTTTTTGACAAAGATCAAGGATTTCAAAGAGCAGCTCATTTCTGCAGATGAAATCCTGTCAGACAGTTCACTTGTGCAGACTGTTTTGAATGGTCTACCAGATTCTTATCAGGGTCTTGCTTCCACTCTTCGCTTGATGATGAAAGGCAATCCCAATGCCTTATCATTTGAGGAGTTAGTTTCTGTTTTGCTGCAAGAAGACCAGTCAAGGCAAAACAGGAATATTATGCGTGTCGCAGATCAAGCTTTCGTTGCTAGTCAGAGAAGCGGGAAAGGTAAAGCTGGCTTTTCTTCTAGTAAGCAGAAATCTGCAAATGCTGCGCAACCAAAGAAGGAAGACAAAGATGAGAAGAAGGGTGACAAACAGAAGACATTTTGCAAGTACTGTAAGGGAAATGATCATGTCATCAAAGCGTGTCCTAAGCTGGCTGCAAAAGAGGCTAAGAAGAAAGAGGCTGGTATGGCTGTTGCAGATGCCTCTCCTTCTAACAATGAATCTGCTAATGTTGTGCTAGATACAGAATGGGCATTCAATGCGCAATGCAGTTATGACCCATCTTTGCATGACACATGTATGTCTGCAGTAGATTCAGATGTATGGTACTTTGACAGTGGTGCCACTAAGCATATCACCTCGCAGCGCAGTTTATTCACTTTCCTTGAGTCTGCTCCCACAGGGAATACTGTCACTTGTGCCAATAACTCCTCTTATCCCGTTAAAGGAGTTGGACAGATTGTGCTGAATGTTGCAAATGGCAACACCTTTACACTTTTTGATGCATTGTATGTGCCAGGGATCAAAAAGAATCTGCTGTCAGTCTCCGCATTTGCCAAAACAGGTTTGGTTGTAAAATTTGTGGATGACAGATGTACTGTTCATGATCTCTCTTGTGGTGACATCATTGTAGCATCTGGTTCACTATGTCGAGGGCTGTATAAGCTCAATATGGATGGCAAATGTGTAGAGGATTCAGCATGTGCTATTATGGATACGCAGGCTATTTCAAATGCAAAACTGTGGCATGCACGTTTTGGTCATCTGAATTTTGCAAGTTTGCTGCGCCTGCAGAAATCTGAAATGGTGTCTTCTTTGCCTAAGCTTGAGGCACCTGTCAAGCATGTTTGTGAGGGCTGCATATTGGGTAAAATGCAGCGTGCTTCCTTTCCCAAAGATGGATCAGTGAGAGCTGAACGCAGATTGCAGCTTGTTCACAGTGATGTTTGTGGACCCATGCAAACTCCATCATTTGGAAACTACCTTTACTTCGTGACTTTCATTGATGATTTTACCAGGCATGCATGGGTATATCCTTTGAAGGCAAAGTCCGAAGTGTTTTTGTGCTTCAAACAGTTTTTGGTTATGGCTGAAAATGTGTCAGAAAGTAAGATGGGCACCCTCCGTTCAGATCGAGGGGGGGAGTATATGTCTTCAGAATTTAATGCATTTCTGGCTGAGCGTGGGATAAAACACCAATGTACAGTGCCGTATACACCACAGCAAAATGGTGTGGCTGAGAGAAAAAACAGGTCTCTCATGGAAATGGCAAGATGTATGGTTAAGAGTCAAAGTCTACCACATGGTTTTTGGCTTGAGGCTGTCATGTGTGCCACTTATGTACTAAACAGGTGTCCCACCAAAGCATTACAGGTTGTCACTCCATATGAGGCTTGGCATGGCCGCAAGCCATCTGTTGGCCATTTACGTGTTTTTGGTTGCCTGGCATATGCATTAGTGCCTGTGCAACATCGCAGAAAATTGGATGACAAAGCTGTCAAATGTATTTTTGTTGGATATAGTGCTGAGAGCAAAGGCTATCGTTTGTATCATCCACAGACAAAGCGCATTTTGGTTAGCCGTGATGTTGTATTTGTGGAAGATGCAGTTCAGCCCTTGGTTTCATGTACTAAGGAGACAGATATCAGCTCACGTGATGTCTATGATACATTGTTGCCTCTTTTCAGTGGTGCACAGTCAAGTGCAATACCTCATGAGGCAGTTTTTCAGCCTATGCAGGTTTTAAATGATGGCACAGATCAGCCTATATCTGATGCAGATGTGCATGATGCACTTGAGGATGAGAGACAAGAGATTGAGGGCTCTAGGAATATGCCTAGATGGCTGGTGCAGACTTTGCGTGACAGCAAGTTGGATTCCCCTTTGTCTAGTCGCACTCGTTCTGGCTCTCATGGTGCCTCTTATGCGTCAGATTGTTATGCATTGGCTGTTTCTAGTATGTGCGATGAAAGTGAGCCTGTTTCATTTGATGAGGCACAAAGTTCAGAAAATTGGATGGCTGCTATGCAAGCAGAATATGATGCTATTATGAAGAATGGTACATGGTCTTTATGTGACTTGCCCCCTGGCAAGAAGGCCATTGGCACTAAGTGGGTATACAAATTGAAGCGTAAGCCTGATGGCACAGTGGATCGCCATAAGGCTAGGCTTGTTGCAAAAGGTTATGCTCAAGAGAAGGGCATTGATTTTGATGAGACTTTTGCTCCCACATGTCGTATGACCACTGTTCGTAGCATCTGTGCATTAGCAGCTCATAATGGTTGGAATGTACATCAGCTGGACATAAAGACTGCGTTCTTGAATGGAGATTTGCATGAGGAGGTGTATGTATCGCAGCCTCGTGGTTTTGTTCAAAGAGGGCAGGAAAACAAAGTGTGCAGGTTAAAAAAGGCTTTATATGGTTTAAAGCAAGCTCCACGAGCTTGGTATGAAAAAATACATGCATATTTGACTGCACATGGGTTTCAGAATAGTCCAACAGAAAGCACTTTGTATGTTAAACGTGTGGATGGTGTACATCTAATCATTGCTCTCTATGTCGATGACATGCTGCTCACAGGACCAAATGAGAGTCATATTGCTGATTTTAAGGCTGATTTGAATGCCTCTTTTGAGATGTCAGATTTGGGGCATTTGCATCATTATTTGGGGATACAATTTAAGCAGTGTGATGGAGGTATTGCTTTGTGTCAGACAAAGTATATTGAAACATTGTTGCGGAGATTTGGCCTTGAAGACTGCAAGCCTATTGCTACTCCAATGGAGACAGGTTTGAAGTTGAGTCTTCATGATGCTGGAGATCACTTTGATGTCACACTCTATCAGACAGCTGTTGGTTGCCTCATTTATGTATGCATTACGAGGCCAGACATTCAGTTTACAGTCTCACAGGTGAGCAGATTTATGCATAGCCCAGGCATTAAGCATTGGCAGGCAGTGAAGCGTATCTTTCGCTATTTGAGTGGTACTCGGCATCTTGGGTTGTTTTATCCCAAGGGGGGATCATTGCCGCCAGATTTACATGCTTTTTCAGATTCTGACTGGGCTGGTTGTTATGACACACGCGTGTCCACGAGTGGTTTTTGCTTCATGCTTGGAAGCTCATGCATATCATGGTTGAGCAAGAAGCAGCCTACTGTGGCCACTTCTAGTTGTGAAGCTGAGTACAGGGCAGCTTTCACAGCTACGGTTGAGTGTGTGTGGCTCAGACGCCTTATGGCTGATTTGGGTGTTGGGCAGCCATCTGCCACCACCATCTTCACTGACAGTCAGAGCGCATTGGCAGTTGCGCGGAACCCAGTGTTCCATGCTCGTACGAAGCACATTGAGGTGCACTACCATTATGTCAGGGAGAGACTCTCTGCAGGAGAGATCAGTTTGGCTTATGTGCCAACACAGGATAACCTTGCAGACCTTTTCACAAAGGCTCTGCCTCGTGAGAAGTTCGAAGCTTTTCGCAAAGCTTTGGGCTTACTCCCTTTTGTGGATTCGTCCACATAGCTAGACACTTCCCTATACATGAGTGCTAGCTCTTGTTCACCGCATCACTCCAGGGGGGATTTGTTACCATATTATAGTAGTGATGTGTGTGAACACACTTAGGACCGCCGGGGCACTTTTTCCCTCACTAGGAGGTTTTTTCCCCCGTGCATTGTATATACGCCCATTATCTTCTAGGGCTGGTTATCTTTCATTTTTGGCACTAATAATACACTACTGTGTTGTGCTCAAGCTTCCTCATCTTCTTGAAGTTGTGTGTGCATTCCTGCAACCCTAATTCCAACACATGTTTGGGTACGATGGTATGGGAAAGGCCCGGATTTTCCATGGCCTCGTAAGCACCAAGAGACTTCAAAAACCTGCACTGGGTGCTAATTACCAATCCAAGCATGCTCTGATTGTGACCAAACTTTGCAAGCATGTGGGGGGGACCCATCCCCACATGCTTGCAAAGTTTGGTCCCCATCGGAGCATGTTTGGGTACGATGGTATGGGGAAGGCCCGGATTTTCCATGGCCTTTTAAGCACCAAGAGACTTCAAAAACCCGCACTGGGCGCTAATTACCAATCCAAACATGCTCTGATTGTGACCAAACTTTGCAAGCATGCGGGGGTGGATCCCCCCCCATGCTTGCAAAGTTTGGTCCCCATCAGAGAATGCTTGGGTACGATGGTATGGGGAAGGCCCGGATTTTCCATGGCCTCTTAAGCACCAAGAGACTTGAAAAATCCGGACTGGGCGCTAATTACCAATCCAAACATGCTCTGATTGTGACCAAACTTTGCAAGAATGTGGGGGGGACCCAACCCCCATGCTTGCAAAGTTTGGTCTCTATCGGAGCATGTTTGGGTACGATGGTATGGGGAAGGCCCGGATTTTCCATGGCCTCTTAAGCACCAAGAGACTTGAAAAACCTGCACTGGGCGCTAATTACCAATCCAAACATGCTTTGGTTATGACCAAACTTTGCAAGCATGTGGGGGGAACCACCCCCCCCCATGCTTGCAAAGTTTGGTCCTTATCGGAGCATGTTTAGGTACGATGGTATGGGGAAGGCCCGGATTTTCCATGGCCTCTTAAGCACCAAGAGACTTGAAGAATCCGGACTGGGCGCTAATTACCAATCCAAACATACTCTGATTGTGACCAAACTTTGCAAGCATGTGGGGGGGACCCACCCCCCCATGCTTGCAAAGTTTGGTCCCCATCAGCGGAGCATGTTTGGGTACGATGGTATGGGGAAGGCCCGGATTTTCCATGGCCTCGTAAGCACCAAGAGACTTGAAAAATCCGGACTGGGCGCTAATTACCAATCCAAACATGCTCTGATTGTGACCAAACTTTGCAAGCATGTGGGGGGGACCCAGCCCCCATGCTTGCAAATTTTGGTCCCTATCCGAGCATGTTTGGGTACGATGGTATGGGGAAGGCCCGGATTTTCCATGGCCTCTTAAGCACCAAGAGACTTGAAAAGCCTGCACTGGGCGCTAATTACCAATCTAAACATGCTCTGATTGTGACCAAACTTTGCAAGCATGTGGGGGGGACCCACCCCCCCATGCTTGCAAAGTTTGGTCCCCATCAGAGCATGTTTGGGTACGATGGTATGGGGAAGGCCCGGATTTTCCATGGCCTCGTAAGCACCAAGAGACTTCAAAAACCCGGACTGGGCGCTAATTACCAATCCAAACATGCTCTGATTGTGACCAAACTTTGGAAGCATGTGGGGGGGACCCACCCCCACATGCTCGCAAAGTTTGGTCCCCATCGGCGGACCATGTTTGGGTACGATGGTATGGGGAAGGCTCGGATTTTCCATGGCCTCGTAAGCACCAAGAGACTTGAAAAATCCGGACTGGGCGCTAATTACCAATCCAAACATGCTCTGATTGTGACCAAACTTTGCAAGCATGTGGGGGGGACCCACCCCCCCATGCTTGCAAAGTTTGGTCCCCATCGGAGCATGTTTGGGTACGATGGTATGGGGAAGGCCCGGACTTTCCATGGCCTCGTAAGCACCAAGAGACTTGAAAAATCCGGACTGGGCGCTAATTACCAATCCAAACATGCTCTGATTGTGACCAAACTTTGCAAGAATGTGGGGGGGACCCACCCCACATGCTTGCAAAGTTTGGTCCCCATCGCAGCATGTTTGGGTACGATGGTATGGGGAAGGCCCGGATTTTCCATGGCCTCGTAAGCACGAAGAGACTTCAAAAACCCGGACTGGGCGCTAATTACCAATCCACACATGCTCTGATTGTGACCAAACTTTGCAAGCATGTGGGGGGGACCCACCCCCACATGCTTGCAAAGTTTGGTCCCCATCGGAGCATGTTTGGGTACGATGGTATGGGGAAGGCCTGGATTTTCCATGGCCTCGTAAGCACCAAGAGACTTCAAAAACCCGCACTGGGCGCTAATTACCAATCCAAGCATGCTCTGATTGTGACCAAACTTTGCAAGCATGTGGGGGGGACCCACCCCCACATGCTTGCAAAGTTTGGTCCCCATCAAAGCATGTTTGGGTACGATGGTATGGGGAAGGCCCGGATTTTCCATGGCCTTTGAAGCACCAAGAGACTTCAAAAACCCGCACTGGGCGCTAATTACCAATCCAAACATGCTCTGATTGTGACCAAACTTTGCAAGCATGTGGGGGTGGGTCCCCCCCCCATGCTTGCAAAGTTTGGTCCCCATCGGAGCATGTTTGGGTACGATGGTATGGGGAAGGCCCGGATTTTCCATGGCCTCTTAAGCACCAAGAGACTTGAAAAATCTGGGCGCTAATTACCAATCCAAACATGCTCTGATTGTGACCAAACTTTGCAAGCATGTGGGGGGGACCCACCCCCCCATGCTCGCAAAGTTTGGTCCCCATCCGAGCATGTTTGGGTACGATGGTATGGGGAAGGCCCGGATTTTCCATGGCCTCGTAAGCACCAAGAGACTTGAAAAATCCGGACTGGGCGCTAATTACCAATCCACACATGCTCTGATTGTGACCAAACTTTGCAAGCATGTGGGGGGGACCCACCCCACATGCTTGCAAGGTTTGGTCCCCATCGGAGCATGTTTGGGTACGATGGTATGGGGAAGGCCCGGATTTTCCATGGCCTCGTAAGCACCAAGAGACTTCAAAAACCCGCACTGGGCGCTAATTACCAATCCAAGCATGCTCTGATTGTGACCAAACTTTGCAAGCATGTGGGGGAGACCCACTCCCACATGCTTGCAAAGTTTGGTCCCCATCAAAGCATGTTTGGGTACGATGGTATGGGGAAGGCCCGGATTTTCCATGGCCTTTCAAGCACCAAGAGACTTCAAAAACCCGCACTGGGCGCTAATTACCAATCCAAACATGCTCTGATTGTGACCAAACTTTACAAGCATGCGGGGGTGGGTCCCCCCCATGCTTGCAAAGTTTGGTCCCCATCAGAGAATGTTTGGGTACGATGGTATGGGAAAGGCCCGGATTTTCCATGGCCTCTTAAGCACCAAGAGACTTGAAAAATCCGGACTGGGCGCTAATTACCAATCCAAACATACTCTGATTGTGACCAAACTTTGCAAGCATGTGGGGGGGACCCAACCCCCATGCTTGCAAAGTTTGGTCCCTATCGGAGCATGTTTGGGTACGATGGTATGGGGAAGGCCCGGATTTTCCATGGCCTCTTAAGCACCAAGAGACTTGAAAAACCTGCACTGGGCGCTAATTACCAATCCAAACATGCTCTGGGTGTGACCAAACTTTGCAAGCATGTGGGGGGGACCCACCCCCCCATGCTTGCAAAGTTTGGTCCCTATGGGAGCATGTTTGGGTACGATGGTATGGGGAAGGCCCGGATTTTCTATGGCCTCTTAAGCACCAAGAGACTTGAAAAATCCGGACTGGGCGCTAATTACCAATCCAAACATGCTCTGATTGTGACCAAAATTTGTAAGCATGTGGGGGGGACCCACCCCCACATGCTTGCAAAGTTTGGTCCCCATCGGAGCATGTTTGGGTACGATGGTATGGGGAAGTTTGGTCCCCATCGGAGCATGTTTGGGTACGATGGTATGGGGAAGGCCCGGATTTTCCATGGCCTCGTAAGCACCAAGAGACTTCAAAAACCCGGACTGGGCGCTAATTACCAATCCAAACATGCTCTGATTATGACCAAACTTTGCAAGCATGTGGGGGGGACCCACCCCCACATGCTTGCAAAGTTTAATCCCCATCAAAGCATGTTTAGGTACGATGGTATGGGGATGACCCGGATTTTCCATGGCCTTTGAAGCACCAAGAGACTTCAAAAACCCGCACTGGGCGCTAATTACCAACCCAAACATGCTCTGATTGTGACCAAACTTTTCAAGGTGGTGGGGGTGGGTCCCCCCCCCATGCTTGCAAAGTTTGGTCCCCAACGGAGCACGTTTGGGTACGATGGTATGGGGAAGGCCCGGATTTTCCATGCCCTTTTAAGCACCAAGAGACTTGAAAAATCTGGGCGCTAATTACCAATCCAAACATGCTCTGATTGTGACCAAACTTTGCAAGCATGTGGGGGACACCCACCCTCACATGCTTGCAAAGTTTGGTCCCCATCGGAGCATGTTTGGGTACGATGGTATGGGGAAGGCCCGGATTTTCCATGGCCTCGTAAGCACCAAGAGACTTGAAAAATCCGGACTGGGCGCTAATTACCAATCCAAACATGCTCTGATTGTGACCAAACTTTGCAAGCATGTGGGGGGGACCCACCCCCACATTCTTGCAAAGTTTGGTCCCCATCCGAGCATGCTTGGGTACGATGGGATGGGGAAGGCCCGGATTTTCCATGGCCTCGTAAGCACCAAGAGACTTCAAAAACCCGGACTGGGCGCTAATTACCAATCCAAACATGCTCTGATTGTGACCAAACGTTGGAAGCATGTGGGGGGGACCCACCCCCACATGCTCGCAAAGTTTGGTCCCCATCGGAACATGTTTGGGTACGATGGTATGGGAAAGGCCCGGATTTTCCATGGCCTCGTAAGCACCAAGAGACTTCAAAAACCTGCACTGGGTGCTAATTACCAATCCAAGCATGCTCTGATTGTGACCAAACTTTGCAAGCATGTGGGGGGGACCCATCCCCACATGCTTGCAAAGTTTGGTCCCCATCGGAGCATGTTTGGGTACGATGGTATGGGGAAGGCCCGGATTTTCCATGGCCTTTTAAGCACCAAGAGACTTCAAAAACCCGCACTGGGCGCTAATTACCAATCCAAACATGCTCTGATTGTGACCAAACTTTGCAAGCATGCGGGGGTGGATCCCCCCCCATGCTTGCAAAGTTTGGTCCCCATCAGAGAATGCTTGGGTACGATGGTATGGGGAAGGCCCGGATTTTCCATGGCCTCTTAAGCACCAAGAGACTTGAAAAATCCGGACTGGGCGCTAATTACCAATCCAAACATGCTCTGATTGTGACCAAACTTTGCAAGAATTTGGGGGGGACCCAACCCCCATGCTTGCAAAGTTTGGTCTCTATCGGAGCATGTTTGGGTACGATGGTATGGGGAAGGCCCGGATTTTCCATGGCCTCTTAAGCACCAAGAGACTTGAAAAACCTGCACTGGGCGCTAATTACCAATCCAAACATGCTTTGGTTATGACCAAACTTTGCAAGCATGTGGGGGGAACCACCCCCCCCCATGCTTGCAAAGTTTGGTCCTTATCGGAGCATGTTTAGGTACGATGGTATGGGGAAGGCCCGGATTTTCCATGGCCTCTTAAGCACCAAGAGACTTGAAGAATCCGGACTGGGCGCTAATTACCAATCCAAACATACTCTGATTGTGACCAAACTTTGCAAGCATGTGGGGGGGACCCACCCCCCCATGCTTGCAAAGTTTGGTCCCCATCCGAGCATGTTTGGGTACGATGGTATGGGGAAGGCCCGGATTTTCCATGGCCTCGTAAGCACCAAGAGACTTGAAAAATCCGGACTGGGCGCTAATTACCAATCCAAACATGCTCTGATTGTGACCAAACTTTGCAAGCATGTGGGGGGGACCCAGCCCCCATGCTTGCAAATTTTGGTCCCTATCCGAGCATGTTTGGGTACGATGGTATGGGGAAGGCCCGGATTTTCCATGGCCTCTTAAGCACCAAGAGACTTGAAAAGCCTGCACTGGGCGCTAATTACCAATCTAAACATGCTCTGATTGTGACCAAACTTTGCAAGCATGGGGGGGTGGGTCGACCAAACTTTGCAAGCATGTGGGGGGGACCCACCCCCCCATGCTTGCAAAGTTTGGTCCCCATCAGAGCATGTTTGGGTACGATGGTATGGGGAAGGCCCGGATTTTCCATGGCCTCGTAAGCACCAAGAGACTTCAAAAACCCGGACTGGGCGCTAATTACCAATCCAAACATGCTCTGATTGTGACCAAACTTTGGAAGCATGTGGGGGGGACCCACCCCCACATGCTCGCAAAGTTTGGTCCCCATCGGCGGACCATGTTTGGGTACGATGGCATGGGGAAGGCTCGGATTTTCCATGGCCTCGTAAGCACCAAGAGACTTGAAAAATCCGGACTGGGCGCTAATTACCAATCCAAACATGCTCTGATTGTGACCAAACTTTGCAAGCATGTGGGGGGGACCCACCCCCCCATGCTTGCAAAGTTTGGTCCCCATCGGAGCATGTTTGGGTACGATGGTATGGGGAAGGCCCGGACTTTCCATGGCCTCGTAAGCACCAAGAGACTTGAAAAATCCGGACTGGGCGCTAATTACCAATCCAAACATGCTCTGATTGTGACCAAACTTTGCAAGAATGTGGGGGGGACCCACCCCACATGCTTGCAAAGTTTGGTCCCCATCGCAGCATGTTTGGGTACGATGGTATGGGGAAGGCCCGGATTTTCCATGGCCTCGTGAGCACGAAGAGACTTCAAAAACCCGGACTGGGCGCTAATTACCAATCCACACATGCTCTGATTGTGACCAAACTTTGCAAGCATGTGGGGGGGACCCACCCCCACATGCTTGCAAAGTTTGGTCCCCATCGGAGCATGTTTGGGTACGATGGTATGGGGAAGGCCTGGATTTTCCATGGCCTCGTAAGCACCAAGAGACTTCAAAAACCCGCACTGGGCGCTAATTACCAATCCAAGCATGCTCTGATTGTGACCAAACTTTGCAAGCATGTGGGGGGGACCCACCCCCACATGCTTGCAAAGTTTGGTCCCCATCAAAGCATGTTTGGGTACGATGGTATGGGGAAGGCCCGGATTTTCCATGGCCTTTGAAGCACCAAGAGACTTCAAAAACCCGCACTGGGCGCTAATTACCAATCCAAACATGCTCTGATTGTGACCAAACTTTGCAAGCATGTGGGGGTGGGTCCCCCCCCCATGCTTGCAAAGTTTGGTCCCCATCGGAGCATGTTTGGGTACGATGGTATGGGGAAGGCCCGGATTTTCCATGGCCTCTTAAGCACCAAGAGACTTGAAAAATCTGGGCGCTAATTACCAATCCAAACATGCTCTGATTGTGACCAAACTTTGTAAGAATGTGGGGGAGACCCACCCTCACATGCTTGCAAAGTTTGGTCCCCATCGGAGCATGTTTGGGTACGATGGTATGGGGAAGGCCCGGATTTTCAATGGCCTCGTAAGCACCAAGAGACTTGAAAAATCCGTACTGGGCGCTAATTACCAATCCAAACATGCTCTGATTGTGACCAAACTTTGCAAGCATGTTGAAAAGATGCAGGGGGGAAGAGAGCTTGAGCTCTTGCAAGCACACACACACACTCACAAAACCCTAATAGAGAACACACAAGGTGAGAGGCTGAAAATCTTCTTCTTCTCTACTCAACACTCAACACACCATATACAAGAATAAGAGTACACACAATATGAAAGGTACTCAACCAATATATACACAGGTTCTCTATAGTGTGAACCCGACTAAATGAGCTGGCGCTATAACTATGCCAGTCTCTAGAATGGCTGTCACACAGCCTGTCATCCCACTGGCCGCATATCACCCAAGATCTCACCAACCATGCCAGTGGTGTAAGCGCGGGGCCTATCCCCCAGGCGGGTCATCAGTGTCCACCGCCTCACTAGAGCTCGATATCTCAACACTCCCCCTCGAGCTCAACTCCATCTCATGTACACCAAGCGAAGCCCTGAATCTGCGGAGCTTCTCTGTACCCAATGCTTTGGTGAAAATGTCAGCTACCTGATCCTCTGTGCTGACATAAACAAGGTCAAGGTCTCCTGCCAAGACCTTCTCTCTGACGAAGTGGTAGTGGACCTCTATGTGCTTCGTACGAGCATGAAAGACTGGGTTCCTGGCCAACTGTATACTACTAATGTTGTCACAGAAAATGACAACTTGTCTATCCACTGATAGACCCAAATCTGCAAGTAGCTTTCTCAACCAAGCTACCTCACATGCTGCCATAGCAGCTCCTCTGTACTCGGCCTCTGTACTCGATAGAGCAACCGTAGGTTGCTTCTTGCTGCTCCAAGTCACAGCAGCACTCCCCAAAGAAAACATGAATCCACTGGTAGATCTTCTATCTGAGATACTACCAGCCCAATCAGCATCTGTGTACCCATGTACACATATCTCTTTCCCAGTCTCATAGAATAGTCCACAATGCAAAGTAGACCTCACATACCTCAGTATGCGTCTCACAGCATCCAAATGCGGTTTCCGTGGAACCTGCATAAACTGACTCACCAACCCAACAGCATAGCTCAAATCTGGTCTGGTGATCGTCATGTAGATCAAACTTCCTACTATGCTCCTGTACATAGTAGGATCCTCCAAGATCTCTCCTGAGTCTGCACTCAACTTGCCATTCTGATCCAATGGCACAGAAATAGGCTTACAGCCTGTCATACCATACTTGGACAACATGTCCAAGCCATACTGTCTCTGCAGTAATCCAATACCATGTGGTGACCTAATCACCTCAATGCCCAAGAAATATCTGAGCTCCCCCAAATCCTTCATCTCAAACTTCTGTCTAAGCAAGATCTTTACATCGAAGATCTCTGCATCATGGTCCCCCGTAATGATCAAGTCATCTACATAGATGACAACAAGCACAACTCCTCTATCACCATGTCTCACATACAATGAGAAATCTGCATTGGCTACATGAAAGCCAATAGTGACAAGATATTCAGAAATCTTGTCAGACCATGCTCTTGGTGCTTGCTTTAAGCCATACAAGGCTTTCTTCAACCTGCAAACATGCTCGGGGTGACCCACATCCTCATAACCAGGTGGCTGCAACATATACACCTCTTCTTGCAAATCCCCATGCAAGAATGCATTCTTTACATCCATCTGATGTAAAGACCATTGCTTTGACGCAGCCACTACTATCACAACTCTCACCGTTGCCATCTTGGCAACTGGGCTGAAAGTTTCCTCATAATCAATCCCATATGTCTGCGCATATCCTTTGGCTACCAATCTAGCCTTGTACCTGTTTATGCTCCCATCACTGTTATGTTTAACTTTGTACACCCACTTGCATCCAATGGCTTTCTTGCCTTCAGGCAATTGCACTAAATCCCAAGTTTCATTTCCATATAGTGCATCCATCTCCTCATCCATAGCTTTCTCCCAACACACATTTCCAACAGCCTCATCAATGCATGTGGGCTCAACAACCTGCACAACCTTTGCCATATATGCATAGTGATGTGCCACATAACCATCATATGTAAATCGCTGCACAGGGTTCTTCACTCTCCCTGATCTTCGCAGCTTTTCATTCATGGCTTCCATAGCCTTCTTTACACCAGGTGTTCTCATAGCTGGGATCCCAAGCTCCTCATCAAGGCTCATATCTGAGCCACTAGACTCTCCATCAACATGAGAATGCCCTGTAGAAATGTCAGGCATACCAAGGGGCTCAACCACTTTCTCCTTTCCTTTACGTGATGTACTAATCACATTTGCAGGGCTGGTATTATGACGCAGCCTGCCACTCCATGGTCTATCAACAGACCCACTAGATGAGGACTCTCCTGGTCCACTCAAAGACTGTGATTGCTGACCTGCATTCTGTGCAACCACACTTCCACTCACATCAGCCCCGACAGCTTCTTTTTCAGCAGCATACCAGCTGCTCATCTCATCAAATACAACATCCTTGCTTACCCTCAACTCACGTGTAGTAGGGTTATAACACCTGTATCCCTTTTGCTCAAGGGAATATCCAATAAACACACATTTTTCAGCTTTCGGATCCAGCTTAGTTCTCAGCTCATCTGGCACATGCACATATGCAATGCATCCAAAAACTTTCAGATGAGATAAATCTGGTTTTCTGCCAGTAAACCTCTCCTCTGGAGTTACATCATGTATGGCTGCAGTTGGAGTCCTGTTCATGATGTATACTGCTGTAGACACAGCCTCAGCCCAATAGCAATGCGGCATATTTTTCTCTTCCATCAATGCCCGCGCAATCTCAGCAATGTGCCTGTTTTTCCGCTCAGCAACTCCATTTTGCTGCGGAGTGTATCTGCATGTATACTGTCTCCGAATTCCATTCTTCTTCAAAAATTCAGAGAACTCATTGGAGAAGTATTCTCCCCCTCCATCTGACCTTAGGCACTTGACATATTTTCCTGTTTGCTTTTCAACCAAAACTCTGAAATTCTGAAAGTGAGTGAAAACCTCACTCTTCTCCTTCATGAAATATACCCACACTTTCCTTGTGTGGTCATCAATGAAAGTGACATAGTACCTGCAGCCTCCCATAGAAACGGTCTTCGTAGGACCCCATACATCTGAATGCACAACATCTAGTGCATTTCTGCTCACATATCTGTTACGTGGAAACACATGCTTTGTTTGCTTCCCAAATTGGCATGCTTCACAGATTTTCTGCATACCTTCCACTTTAAATTTTGGCAGCCCTGTCACAATTCCTTTTGTCTGCATAGACTTCAATCTCTGCACATTCACATGACCAATCCTTTTATGCCAAATGTCTGTGTCTGCAACAACTCCTGAACCATTTGCAAACATCGCAGCACTCATTTCAGGCATGTCTACATTCAACGTGAACATTCTGCCCACTCTGTTGCCTTTTGCAACCAACCTGCACTTGTCTTTGAAATCTTCAACATAACACCCATCGGGGTTAAACCGAACCTGCAAACCCTGCTCAATCATCTGGCCAACTGAAACCAGATTCTTTGTTATGTTCGGTACATGAAGTACATCTGCAAGGTACTTCACTTTGCCATCCTGCATAGATAATGGCACATCTCCAACGTGGGCAATTGGATGAGCAGTGTCATCCCCTGTTTCCACAAAACCTGGTCTTTCCGGGTTTTTCATCTCCTTGAACCACTCTCCATGACTCGTCATGTGGTTCGAAGCGCCTGAATCCACATACCATACATTATCTTTTTGTGCTGCATCAGCATTTTCAGACATGGCATTCACAACATGCTGCATAACAAACAACCTTTCATTGTCCTCATTATTTCTGCTTGAGGATGCATAGTTGTTTTGCTGCACTTTCCCATTTTGCATGTCAGCCTGCTTCTTATAACATTCTGACTGCACATGTCCTGGCTTACCACAATAGTAGCATTCACGTGCATCATTATATTGCCTTTGCCAATTTCCACGGCCTCTTTGACTCCCCCTGCCTCTGAATCTGCCTCTTCCACCTGCGTGTTGTTGTTGTTGTTGATTCTGGGACTGTTGTTGTTGTTGCTGCTGCTGCTGGCCATAATTCTGATTACCTGTTCGGCCACCTCCTTGACCGCGTCCACGGCCTCCTCTACCTCGTCCTCTTCCTGAACTCGTGTAGAAGGCCTGTTGCTCTGAACTGTTGTTGCTTTGTGAAGACTGTTGGTCTTCACCCAAGCTCTTCTCTTCGATAATCAGCATAGACACCAAATCTGTAAAGTTGGGAATGTTTTCCCGAGTCTGAATAGACGTCTTGAACGCCTTGTATTGTGGCCCGAGACCACGTAGACAGACTTCCACCTTGTCATCATCATCTACTGAAACACCAATAGATGCAAGGGATTCCACAATACCCTTTATCTTCAGCGCATAGTCATTCACAGACATGCTCTTTTTCTCCACAGTATGAAGTTCATTCTTCAACTGTATCTTACGAGCCTTGGTATTTGTTTCATAAAGCTTTACCAAGGTGTCCCACGCCTCCTTGGGGGACTTGGCATCCTGAATGTGCCCAATCATGGTGTCCTGTATACTAATGGAAAGCCAATACATTACTTTCCTAGCTCCTTGGTTCCAGTCTTTAAACTCTTTCACATCTGCCGCAGTCGGATTTATATCCGGTATCTCCGGTGCCTCTTCATGCTCACCTTCTATGTAGTCCCAATAACCTTTTCCCATCAGGAAATTCGTCAACCTGAACCTCCAAGCATGGAAGTTATTCTTATCCAGCTTCTCAGCCACAATCTGAGTTATCCCATCATTTGACATCTTGCCAAACACACAACTTTACCAGAAACTGCACTCTGGTTTTTCTTGCACAAATGTTGTATGTTCTGCACAGCGGTACTGCAGTACTCTCAAATGTCACAATCAGTGACTTCAATGTGCATACATACACCCAATGGCAACTATAGACCTCTTTGCAGCACCCACAGTGTCTGCACAGTCAATCTGTCTTCCTGCAGTTCGTAAAACAGAGTTCTGCAGAGAATCGATGACTTACCCGCAATGCTCGAAATCGCCTGCTTTCTGAAAAACGGAGGTCCAGACGCGCCCGAAACGCGTTTTCGGCCCGAGAATTTCAGTCCCGTAGCTTCACTCCCGCGAAGAAAGCTCCTCAATCAGAGATCGTTTGCCGGTGCCTCCCGTAGAGCTCCCGACAAGGGTGTAGTCACCAACACAATAGGGAAGAGTAGTTGCAGCTCTTACACTCGTACCGCTTCCTGTGGTTCTCTTGCTTGCAGCTCAGCCCTTAGCACGAACCAGGCTCTGATACCATGAAAAGATGCAGGGGGGAAGAGAGCTTGAGCTCTTGCAAGCACACACACACACTCACAAAACCCTAATAGAGAACACACAAGGTGAGAGGCTGAAAATCTTCTTCTTCTCTACTCAACACTCAACACACCATATACAAGAATAAGAGTACACACAATATGAAAGGTACTCAACCAATACATACACAGGTTCTCTATAGTGTGAACCCGACTAAATGAGCTGGCGCTATAACTATGCCAGTCTCTAGAATGGCTGTCACACAGCCTGTCATCCCACTGGCCGCATATCACCCAAGATCTCACCAACCATGCCAGTGGTGTAAGCGCGGGGCCTATCCCCCAGGCGGGTCATCAGTGTCCACCGCCTCACTAGAGCTCGATATCTCAACACATGTGGGGGGGGACCCACCCCCACATTCTTGCAAAGCTTGGTCCCCATCCGAGCATGCTTGGGTACGATGGTATGGGGAAGGCCCGGATATTCCATGGCCTCGTAAGCACCAAGAGACTTGAAAAATCCGCACTGGGCGCTAATTACCAATCCACACATGCTCTGATTGTGACCAAACTTTGCAAGCATGTGGGGGGGACCCACCCCACATGCTTGCAAGGTTTGGTCCCCATCGGAGCATGTTTGGGTACGATGGTATGGGGAAGGCCCGGATTTTCCATGGCCTCGTAAGCACCAAGAGACTTCAAAAACCCGCACTGGGCGCTAATTACCAATCCAAGCATGCTCTGATTGTGACCAAACTTTGCAAGCATGTGGGGGGGACCCACCCCCACATGCTTGCAAAGTTTGGTCCCCATCAAAGCATGTTTGGGTACGATGGTATGGGGAAGGCCCGGATTTTCCATGGCCTTTCAAGCACCAAGAGACTTCAAAAACCCGCACTGGGCGCTAATTACCAATCCCAACATGCTCTGATTGTGACCAAACTTTGCAAGCATGCGGGGGTGGGTCCCCCCCCATGCTTGCAAAGTTTGGTCCCCATCAGAGAATGTTTGGGTACGATGGTATGGGGAAGGCCCGGATTTTCCATGGCCTCTTAAGCACCAAGAGACTTGAAAAATCCGGACAGGGCACTAATTACCAATCCAAACATACTCTGATTGTGACCAAACTTTGCAAGCATGTGGGGGGGACCCAACCCCCATGCTTGCAAAGTTTGGTCCCTATCGGAGCATGTTTGGGTACGATGGTATGGGGAAGGCCCGGATTTTCCATGGCCTCTTAAGCACCAAGAGACTTGAAAAACCTGCACTGGGCGCTAATTACCAATCCAAACATGCTCTGGGTGTGACCAAACTTTGCAAGCATGTGGGGGGGACCCACCCCCCCATGCTTGCAAAGTTTGGTCCCTATCGGAGCATGTTTGGGTACGATGGTATGGGGAAGGCCCGGATTTTCCATGGCCTCTTAAGCACCAAGAGACTTGAAAAATCCGGACTGGGCGCTAATTACCAATCCAAACATACTCTGATTGTGACCAAACTTTGCAAGCATGTGGGGGGGACCCACCCTCCCATGCTTGCAAAGTTTGGCCCCCATCGGCGGAGCATGTTTGGGTACGATTGTATGGGGAAGGCCCGGATTTTCCATAACCTCGTAAGCACCAAGAGACTTGAAAAATCCGGACTGGGCGCTAATTACCAATCCAAACATGCTCTGATTGTGACCAAACTTTGCAAGCATGTGGGGGGGACCCACCCCCCCATGCTTGCAAAGTTTGGTCCCCATCGGAGCATGTTTGGGTACGATGGTATGGGGAAGGCCCGGATTTTCCATGGCCTCGTAAGCACCAAGAGACTTGAAAAATCCGGACTGGGCGCTAATTACCAATCCAAACATGCTCTGATTGTGACCAAACTTTGTAAGCATGTGGGAGGGACCCACCCCCACATGCTTGCAAAGTTTGGTCCCCATCAGAGCATGTTTGGGTACGATGATATGGGGAAGGCCCGGATTTTCCATGGCCTCGTAAGCACCAAGAGACTTCAAAAACCCGGACTGGGCGCTAATTACCAATCCAAACATGCTCTGATTGTGACCAAACTTTGGAAGCATGTGGGAGGGACCCACCCCCCCATGCTTGCAAAGTTTGGTCCCTATCAGAGCATGTTTGGGTATGATGGTATGGGGAAGGCCCGGATTTTCCATGGCCTCGTAAGCACCAAGAGACTTCAAAAACCCGCACTGGGCGCTAATTACCAATCCAAGCATGCTCTGATTGTGACCAAACTTTGCAAGCATGTGGGGGGGACCCACCCCCCCATGCTTGCAGAGTTTGGTCCCCATCGGCAGAGCATGTTTGGGTACGATGGTATGGGGAAGGCCCGGATTTTCCATGGCCTCGTAAGCACCAAGAGACTTGAAAAATCTGGACTGGGTGCTAATTACCAATCCAAACATGCTCTGATTGTGACCAAACTTTGCAAGAATGTGGGGGGGACCCACCCCCCCATGCTTGCAAAGTTTGGTAGCCATCAGAGCATGTTTGGGTACGATGGTATGGGGAAGGCCCGGATTTTCCATGGCCTCGTAAGCACCAAGAGACTTGAGAAATCCGGACTGGGCGCTAATTACCAATCCAAACATGCTCTGATTGTGACCAAACTTTGCAAGCATGTGGGGGGGACCCACCCCCACATGCTTGCAAAGTCTGGTCCCCATCAAAGCATGTTTGGGTACGATGGTATGGGGAAGGCCCGGATTTTCAATGGCCTCGTAAGCACCAAGAGACTTAAAAAAACCCGGACTGGGCGCTAATTACCAATCCAAACATGCTCTGATTGTGACCAAACTTTGCAAGCATGTGGGGGGGACCCACCCGCACATGCTCGCAAAGTTTGGTCCCCATCGGAGCATGTTTGGGTACGATGGTATGGGGAAGGCCCGGATTTTCCATGGCCTTTGAAGCACCAAGAGACTTCAAAAACCCGCACTGGGCGCTAATTACCAATCCAAACATGCTCTGATTGTGACCAAACTTTGCAAGCATGTTGGGGGGACCCACCCCCACATGCTTGCAAAGTTTGGTCCCCATCGGAGCATGGTTGGGTACGATGGTATGGGGAAGGCCCGGATTCTCCATGGCCTTTTAAGCACCAAGAGACTTCAAATACCCGCACTGGGCGCTAATTACCAATCCAAACATGCTCTGATTGTGACCAAACTTTTCAAGCATGTGGGGGTGGGTCCCCCCCCATGCTTGCAAAGTTTGGTCCCCATCGGAGCATGTTTGGGTACGATGGTATGGGGAAGGCCCGGATTCTCCATGGCCTCTAAAGCACCAAGAGACTTGAAAAATCCGGACTGGGCGCTAATTACCAATCCAAACATGCTCTGATTGTGACCAAACTTCGCAGGCATGTGGGGGGGTCCCGCCCCCCCATGCTTGCAAAGTTTGGTCCCTATCGGAGCATGTTTGGGTATGATGGTATGGGGAAGGCCCGGATATTCTATGGCCTCTTAAGCACCAAGAGACTTGAAAAGCCCGCACTGGGCGCTAATTACCAATCCAAACATGCTCTGATTGTGACCAAACTTTGCAAGCATGTGGGGGGGACCCACCCCCACATGCTTGCAAAGTTTGGTCCCCATCCAGCGAAGCATGTTGGTATGGGGAAGGCCCAGATTTTCCATAGCCTCTTAAGCACCAAGAGACTTGAAAAATCCGGACTGGGCGCTAATTACCAATCCAAACATGCTCTGATTGTGACCAATCTTTGCAAGCATGTGGGGGGGACTCACCCCCACATGCTTGCAAAGTTTGGTCCCCACCATCGGAGCATGTATGGGTACGATGGTATGGGGAAGGCTCGGACTTTCCATGGCCTCTTAAGCACCAAGAGACTTCAAAAACCCGGACTGGGCGCTAATTACCAATCCAAACATGCTCTGATTGTGACCAAACTTTGCAAGCATGTGGGGGGGACCCAGCCCCAATGCTTGCAAAGTTTGGTCCCTATCGGAGCATGTTTGGGTACGATGGTATGGGGAAGGCCCGGATTTTCCATGGCCTCTTAAGCACCAAGAGACTTGAAAAACCTGCACTGGGCGATAATTACCAATCCAAACATGCTCTGGTTGTGACCAAACTTTGCAAGCATGTGGGGGGGACCCACCCCCCCATGGTTGCAAAGTTTGGTCCCTATCGGAGCATGTTTGGGTACGATGGTATGGGGAAGGCCCGGATTTTCCATGGCCTCTTAAGCACCAAGAGACTTGAAAAATCCGGACTGGGAGCTAATTACCAATCCAAACATACTCTGATTGTGACCAAACTTTGCAAGCATGTGGGGGGGACCCAGCCCCAATGCTTGCAAAGTTTGGTCCCTATCGGAGCATGTTTGGGTACGATGGTATGGGGAAGGCCCGGATTTTCCATGGCCTCTTAAGCACCAAGAGACTTGAAAAACCTGCACAGGGCGATAATTACCAATCCAAACATGCTCTGGTTGTGACCAAACTTTGCAAGCATGTGGGGGGGACCCACCCCCCCATGCTTGCAAAGTTTGGTCCCCATCGGAGCATGTTTGGGTACGATGGTATGGGGAAGGCCCGGACTTTCCATGGCCTCGTAAGCACCAAGAGACTTGAAAAATCCGGACTGGGCGCTAATTACCAATCCAAACATGCTCTGATTGTGACCAAACTTTGCAAGAATGTGGGGGGGACCCACCCCACATGCTTGCAAAGTTTGGTCCCCATCGCAGCATGTTTGGGTACGATGGTATGGGGAAGGCCCGGATTTTCCATGGCCTCGTAAGCACCAAGAGACTTCAAAAACCCGGACTGGGCGCTAATTACCAATCCACACATGCTCTGATTGTGACCAAACTTTGCAAGCATGTGGGGGGGACCCACCCCCACATGCTTGCAAAGTTTGGTCCCCATCGGAGCATGTTTGGGTACGATGGTATGGGGAAGGCCCGGATTTTCCATGGCCTCGTAAGCACCAAGAGACTTCAAAAACCCGCACTGGGCGCTAATTACCAATCCAAGCATGCTCTGATTGTGACCAAACTTTGCAAGCATGTGGGGGGGACCCACCCCCACATGCTTGCAAAGTTTGGTCCCCATCAAAGCATGTTTGGGTACGATGGTATGGGGAAGGCCCGGATTTTCCATGGCCTTTGAAGCACCAAGAGACTTCAAAAACCCGCACTGGGCGCTAATTACCAATCCAAACATGCTCTGATTGTGACCAAACTTTTCAAGCATGTGAAGGTGGGTCCCCCCCCATGCTTGCAAAGTTTGGTCCCCATCGGAGCATGTTTGGGTACGATGGTATGGGGAAGGCCCGGATTTTCCATGGCCTCTTAAGCACCAAGAGACTTGAAAAATCTGGGCGCTAATTACCAATCCAAACATGCTCTGATTGTGACCAAACTTTGCAAGAATGTGGGGGAGACCCACCCTCACATGCTTCCAAAGTTTGGTCCCCATCGGAGCATGTTTGGGTACGATGGTATGGGGAAGGCCCGGATTTTCAATGGCCTCGTAAGCACCAAGAGACTTGAAAAATCCGGACTGGGCGCTAATTACCAATCCAAACATGCTCTGATTGTGACCAAACTTTGCAAGCATGTGGGGGGGGACCCACCCCCACATTCTTGCAAAGCTTGGTCCCCATCCGAGCATGCTTGGGTACGATGGTATGGGGAAGGCCCGGATATTCCATGGCCTCGTAAGCACCAAGAGACTTGAAAAATCCGCACTGGGCGCTAATTACCAATCCACACATGCTCTGATTGTGACCAAACTTTGCAAGCATGTGGGGGGGACCCACCCCACATGCTTGCAAGGTTTGGTCCCCATCGGAGCATGTTTGGGTACGATGGTATGGGGAAGGCCCGGATTTTCCATGGCCTCGTAAGCACCAAGAGACTTCAAAAACCCGCACTGGGCGCTAATTACCAATCCAAGCATGCTCTGATTGTGACCAAACTTTGCAAGCATGTGGGGGGGACCCACCCCCACATGCTTGCAAAGTTTGGTCCCCATCAAAGCATGTTTGGGTACGATGGTATGGGGAAGGCCCGGATTTTCCATGGCCTTTCAAGCACCAAGAGACTTCAAAAACCCGCACTGGGCGCTAATTACCAATCCAAACATGCTCTGATTGTGACCAAACTTTGCAAGCATGCGGGGGTGGGTCCCCCCCCATGCTTGCAAAGTTTGGTCCCCATCAGAGAATGTTTGGGTACGATGGTATGGGGAAGGCCCGGATTTTCCATGGCCTCTTAAGCACCAAGAGACTTGAAAAATCCGGACAGGGCACTAATTACCAATCCAAACATACTCTGATTGTGGCCAAACTTTGCAAGCATGTGGGGGGGACCCAACCCCCATGCTTGCAAAGTTTGGTCCCTATCGTAGCATGTTTGGGTACGATGGTATGGAGAAGGCCCGGATTTTCCATGGCCTCTTAAGCACCAAGAGACTTGAAAAACCTGCACTGGGCACTAATTACCAATCCAAACATGCTCTGGGTGTGACCAACCTTTGCAAGCATGTGGGGGGGACCCACCCCCCCATGCTTGCAAAGTTTGGTCCCTATCGGAGCATGTTTGGGTACGATGGTATGGGGAAGGCCCGGATTTTCCATGGCCTCTTAAGCACCAAGAGACTTGAAAAATCCGGACTGGGCGCTAATTACCAATCCAAACATACTCTGATTGTGACCAAACTTTGCAAGCATGTGGGGGGGACCCACCCCCCCATGCTTGCAAAGTTTGGTCCCCATCGGCGGAGCATGTTTGGGTACGATTGTATGGGGAAGGCCCGGATTTTCCATAACCTCGTCAGCACCAAGAGACTTGAAAAATCCGGACTGGGCGCTAATTACCAATCCAAACATGCTCTGATTGTGACCAAACTTTGCAAGCATGTGGGGGGGACCCACCCCCCCATGCTTGCAAAGTTTGGTCCCCATCGGAGCATGTTTGGGTACGATGGTATGGGGAAGGCCCGGATTTTCCATGGCCTCGTAAGCACCAAGAGACTTGAAAAATCCGGACTGGGCGCTAATTACCAATCCAAACATGCTCTGATTGTGACCAAACTTTGCAAGCATGTGGGAGGGACCCACCCCAACATGCTTGCAAAGTTTGGTCCCCATCAGAGCATGTTTGGGTGCGATGATATGGGGAAGGCCCGGATTTTCCATGGCCTCGTAAGCACCAAGAGACTTCAAAAACTCGGACTGGGCGCTAATTACCAATCCAAACATGCTCTGATTGTGACCAAACTTTGGAAGCATGTGGGAGGGACCCACCCCCCCATGCTTGCAAAGTTTGGTCCCTATCGGAGCATGTTTGGGTATGATGGTATGGGGAAGGCCCGGATTTTCCATGGCCTCGTAAGCACCAAGAGACTTGAAAAACCCGCACTCGGCGCTAATTACCAATCCAAGCATGCTCTGATTGTGACCAAACTTTGCAAGCATGTGGGGGGGACCCACCCCCCCATGCTTGCAGAGTTTGGTCCCCATCGGCAGAGCATGTTTGGGTACGATGGTATGGGGAAGGCCCGGATTTTCCATGGCCTCGTAAGCACCAAGAGACTTGAGAAATCCGGACTGGGCGCTAATTACCAATCCAAACATGCTCTAATTGTGACCAAACTTTGCAAGCATGTGGGGGGGACCCACCCCCCCATGCTTGCAAAGTTTGGTCCCCATCGGAGCATGTTTGGGTACGATGGTATGGGGAAGGCCCGGATTTTCCATGGCCTCGTAAGCACCAAGAGACTTGAGAAATCCGGACTGGGCGCTAATTACCAATCCAAACATGCTCTGATTGTGACCAAACTTTGCAAGCATGTGGGGGGGACCCACCCCCACATGCTTGCAAAGTTTGGTCCCCATCAAAGCATGTTTGGGTACGATGGTATGGGGAAGGCCCGGATTTTCAATGGCCTCGTAAGCACCAAGAGACTTAAAAAAACCCGGACTGGGCGCTAATTACCAATCCAAACATGCTCTGATTGTGACCAAACTTTGCAAGCATGTGGGGGGGACCCACCCGCACATGCTCGCAAAGTTTGGTCCCCATCGGAGCATGTTTGGGTACGATGGTATGGGGAAGGCCCGGATTTTCCATGGCCTTTGAAGCACCAAGAGACTTCAAAAACCCGCACTGGGCGCTAATTACCAATCCAAGCATGCTCTGATTGTGACCAAACTTTGCAAGCATGTGGGGGGGACCCACCCCCACATGCTTGCAAAGTTTGGTCCCCATCGGAGCATGGTTGGGTACGATGGTATGGGGAAGGCCCGGATTCTCCATGGCCTTTTAAGCACCAAGAGACTTCAAATACCCGCACTGGGCGCTAATTACCAATCCAAACATGCTCTGATTGTGACCAAACTTTTCAAGCATGTGGGGGTGGGTCCCCCCCCATGCTTGCAAAGTTTGGTCCCCATCGGAGCATGTTTGGGTACGATGGTATGGGGAAGGCCCGGATTTTCCATGGCCTCTAAAGCACCAAGAGACTTGAAAAATCCGGACTGGGCGCTAATTACCAATCCAAACATGCTCTGATTGTGACCAAACTTCGCAAGCATGTGGGGGGGTCCCGCCCCCCCATGCTTGCAAAGTTTGGTCCCTATCGGAGCATGTTTGGGTATGATGGTATGGGGAAGGCCCGGATATTCTATGGCCTCTTAAGCACCAAGAGACTTGAAAAGCCCGCACTGGGCGCTAAATACCAATCCAAACATGCTCTGATTGTGACCAAACTTTGCAAGCATGTGGGGGGGACCCACCCCCACATTCTTGCAAAGTTTGGTCCCCATCGAGCGAAGCATGTTGGTATGGGGAAGACCCAGATTTTCCATAGCCTCTTAAGCACCAAGAGACTTGAAAACTCCAGACTGGGCGCTAATTACCAATCCAAACATGCTCTGATTGTGACCAATCTTTGCAAGCATGTGGGGGGGACTCACCCCCACATGCTTGCAAAGTTTGGTCCCCACCATCGGAGCATGTATGGGTACGATGGTATGGGGAAGGCTCGGACTTTCCATGGCCTCTTAAGCACCAAGAGACTTCAAAAACCTGGACTGGGCGCTAATTACCAATCCAAACATGCTCTGATTGTGACCAAACTTTGCAAGCATGTGGGGGGGACCCACCCCCCCATGGTTGCAAAGTTTGGTCCCTATCGGAGCATGTTTGGGTACGATGGTATGGGGAAGGCCCGGATTTTCCATGGCCTCTTAAGCACCAAGAGACTTGAAAAATCCGGACTGGGAGCTAATTACCAATCCAAACATACTCTGATTGTGACCAAACTTTGCAAGCATGTGGGGGGGACCCAGCCCCAATGCTTGCAAAGTTTGGTCCCTATCGGAGCATGTTTGGGTACGATGGTATGGGGAAGGCCCGGATTTTCCATGGCCTCTTAAGCACCAAGAGACTTGAAAAACCTGCACTGGGCGATAATTACCAATCCAAACATGCTCTGGTTGTGACCAAACTTTGCAAGCATGTGGGGGGGACCCACCCCCCCATGCTTGCAAAGTTTGGTCCCCATCGGAGCATGTTTGGGTACGATGGTATGGGGAAGGCCCGGACTTTCCATGGCCTCGTAAGCACCAAGAGACTTGAAAAATCCGGACTGGGCGCTAATTACCAATCCAAACATGCTCTGATTGTGACCAAACTTTGCAAGAATGTGGGGGGGACCCACCCCACATGCTTGCAAAGTTTGGTCCCCATCGCAGCATGTTTGGGTACGATGGTATGGGGAAGGCCCGGATTTTCCATGGCCTCGTAAGCACCAAGAGACTTCAAAAACCCGGACTGGGCACTAATTACCAATCCACACATGCTCTGATTGTGACCAAACTTTGCAAGCATGTGGGGGGGACCCACCCCCACATGCTTGCAAAGTTTGGTCCCCATCGGAGCATGTTTGGGTACGATGGTATGGGGAAGGCCCGGATTTTCCATGGCCTCGTAAGCACCAAGAGACTTCAAAAACCCGCACTGGGCGCTAATTACCAATCCACGCATGCTCTGATTGTGACCAAACTTTGCAAGCATGTGGGGGGGACCCACCCCCCCATGCTTGCAGAGTTTGGTCCCCATCGGCAGAGCATGTTTGGGTACGATGGTATGGGGAAGGCCCGGATTTTCCATGGCCTCGTAAGCACCAAGAGACTTCAAAAACCCGCACTGGGCGCTAATTACCAATCCAAGCATGCTCTGATTGTGACCAAACTTTGCAAGCATGTGGAGGGGACCCACCCTCACAAGCATGTGGGGGGGACCCACCCCCCCATGCTTGCAAAGTTTGGTCCCCATCGGAGCATGTTTGGGTACGATGGTATGGGGAAGGCCCGGATTTTCCATGGCCTCGTAAGCACCAAGAGACTTGAGAAATCCGGACTGGGCGCTAATTACCAATCCAAACATGCTCTGATTGTGACCAAACTTTGCAAGCATGTGGGGGGGACCCACCCCCACATGCTTGCAAAGTTTGGTCCCCATCAAAGCATGTTTGGGTACGATGGTATGGGGAAGGCCCGGATTTTCAATGGCCTCGTAAGCACCAAGAGACTTAAAAAAACCCGGACTGGGCGCTAATTACCAATCCAAACATGGTCTGATTGTGACCAAACTTTGCAAGCATGTGGGGGGGACCCACCCGCACATGCTCGCAAAGTTTGGTCCCCATCGGAGCATGTTTGGGTACGATGGTATGGGGAAGGCCCGGATTTTCCATGGCCTTTGAAGCACCAAGAGACTTCAAAAACCCGCACTGGGCGCTAATTACCAATCCAAGCATGCTCTTATTGTTACCAAACTTTGCAAGCATGTGGGGGGGACCCACCCCCACATGCTTGCAAAGTTTGGTCCCCATCGGAGCATGGTTGGGTACGATGGTATGGGGAAGGCCCGGATTCTCCATGGCCTTTTAAGCACCAAGAGACTTCAAATACCCGCACTGGGCGCTAATTACCAATCCAAACATGCTCTGATTGTGACCAAACTTTTCAAGCATGTGGGGGTGGGTCCCCCCCCATGCTTGCAAAGTTTGGTCCCCATCGGAGCATGTTTGGGTACGATGGTATGGGGAAGGCCCGGATTTTCCATGGCCTCTAAAGCACCAAGAGACTTGAAAAATCCGGACTGGGCGCTAATTACCAATCCAAACATGCTCTGATTGTGACCAAACTTCGCAAGCATGTGGGGGGGTCCCACCCCCCCATGCTTGCAAAGTTTGGTCCCTATCGGAGCATGTTTGGGTATGATGGTATGGGGAAGGCCCGGATATTCTATGGCCTCTTAAGCACCAAGAGACTTGAAAAGCCCGCACTGGGCGCTAATTACCAATCCAAACATGCTCTGATTGTGACCAAACTTTGCAAGCATGTGGGGGGGACCCACCCCCACATGCTTGCAAAGTTTGGTCCCCATCGAGCGAAGCATGTTGGTATGGGGAAGGCCCAGATTTTCCATAGCCTCTTAAGCACCAAGAGACTTGAGAAATCCGGACTGGGCGCTAATTACCAATCCAAACATGCTCTGATTGTGACCAATCTTTGCAAGCTCCCCCCCACATGCTTGCAAAGTTTGGTCCCCACCATCGGAGCATGTATGGGTACGATGGTATCGGGAAGGCTCGGACTTTCCATGGCCTCTTAAGCACCAAGAGACTTCAAAAACCCGGACTGGGCGCTAATTACCAATCCAAACATGCTCTGATTGTGACCAAACTTTGCAAGCATGTGGGGGGGACCCAGCCCCAATGCTTGCAAAGTTTGGTCCCTATCGGAGCATGTTTGGGTACGATGGTATGGGGAAGGCCCGGATTTTCCATGGCCTCTTAAGCACCAAGAGACTTGAAAAACCTGCACTGGGCAATAATTACCAATCCAAACATGCTCTGGTTGTGACCAAACTTTGCAAGCATGTGGGGGGGACCCACCCCCCCATGGTTGCAAAGTTTGGTCCCTATCGGAGCATGTTTGGGTACGATGGTATGGGAAAGGCCCGGATTTTCCATGGCCTCTTAAGCACCAAGAGACTTGAAAAATCCGGACTGGGAGCTAATTACCAATCCAAACATACTCTGATTGTGACCAAACTTTGCAAGCATGTGGGGGGGACCCAGCCCCAATGCTTGCAAAGTTTGGTCCCTATCGGAGCATGTTTGGGTACGATGGTATGGGGAAGGCCCGGATTTTCCATGGCCTCTTAAGCACCAAGAGACTTGAAAAACCTGCACTGGGCGATAATTACCAATCCAAACATGCTCTGGTTGTGACCAAACTTTGCAAGCATGTGGGGGGGACCCACCCCCCCATGCTTGCAAAGTTTGGTCCCCATCGGAGCATGTTTGGGTATGATGGTATGGGGAAGGCCCGGACTTTCCATGGCCTCGTAAGCACCAAGAGACTTGAAAAATCCGGAGTGGGCGCTAATTACCAATCCAAACATGCTCTGATTGTGACCAAACTTTGCAAGAATGTGCGGGGGACCCACCCCACATGCTTGCAAAGTTTGGTCCCCATCGCAGCATGTTTGGGTACGATGGTATGGGGAAGGCCCGGATTTTCCATGGCCTCGTAAGCACCAAGAGACTTCAAAAACCCGGACTGGGCACTAATTACCAATCCACACATGCTCTGATTGTGACCAAACTTTGCAAGCATGTGGGGGGGACCCACCCCCACATGCTTGCAAAGTTTGGTCCCCATCGGAGCATGTTTGGGTACGATGGTATGGGGAAGGCCCGGATTTTCCATGGCCTCGTAAGCACCAAGAGACTTCAAAAACCCGCACTGGGCGCTAATTACCAATCCAAGCATGCTTTGATTGTGACCAAACTTTGCAAGCATGTGGGGGGGATCCACCCCCACATGCTTGCAAAGTTTGGTCCCCATCAAAGCATGTTTGGGTACGATGGTATGGGGAAGGCCCGGATTTTCCATGGCCTTTGAAGCACCAAGAGACTTCAAAAACCCGCACTGGGCGCTAATTACCAATCCAAACATGCTCTGATTGTGACCAAACTTTTCAAGCATGTGGGGGTGGGTCCCCCCCCCATGCTTGCAAAGTTTGATCCCCATCGGAGCATGTTTGGGTACGATGGTATGGGGAAGGCCCGGATTTTCCATGGCCTCTTAAGCACCAAGAGACTTGAAAAATCTGGGCGCTAATTACCAATCCAAACATGCTCTGATTGTGACCAAACTTTGCAAGAATGTGGGGGAGACCCACCCTCACATGCTTGCAAAGTTTGGTCCCCATCGGAGCATGTTTGGGTACGATGGTATGGGGAAGGCCCGGATTTTCAATGGCCTCGTAAGCACCAAGAAACTTGAAAAATCCAGACTGGGCGCTAATTACCAATCCAAACATGCTCTGATTGTGACCAAACTTTGCAAGCAAGTGGGGGGGGACCCACCCCCACATTCTTGCAAAGCTTGGTCCCCATCCGAGCATGCTTGGGTACGATGGTATGGGGAAGGCCCGGATATTCCATGGCCTCGTAAGCACCAAGAGACTTGAAAAATCCGCACTGGGCGCTAATTACCAATCCACACATGCTCTGATTGTGACCAAACTTTGCAAGCATGTGGGGGGGACCCACCCCACATGCTTGCAAGGTTTGGTCCCCATCGGAGCATGTTTGGGTACGATGGTATGGGGAAGGCCCGGATTTTCCATGGCCTCGTAAGCACCAAGAGACTTCAAAAACCCGCACTGGGCGCTAATTACCAATCCAAGCATGCTCTGATTGTGACCAAACTTTGCAAGCATGTGGGGAGGACCCACCCCCACATGCTTGCAAAGTTTGGTCCCCATCAAAGCATGTTTGGGTACGATGGTATGGGGAAGGCCCGGATTTTCCATGACCTTTCAAGCACCAAGAGACTTCAAAAACCCGCACTAGGCACTAATTACCAATCCAAACATGCTCTGATTGTGACCAAACTTTGCAAGCATGCGGGGGTGGGTCCCCCCCCCATGCTTGCAAAGTTTGGTCCCCATCAGAGAATGTTTGGGTACGATGGTATGGGGAAGGCCCGGATTTTCCATGGCCTCTTAAGCACCAAGAGACTTGAAAAATCCGGACAGGGCACTAATTACCAATCCAAACATACTCTGATTGTGACCAAACTTTGCAAGCATGTGGGGGGGACCCAACCCCCATGCTTGCAAAGTTTGGTCCCTATCGGAGCATGTTTGGGTACGATGGTATGGGGAAGGCCCGGATTTTCCATGGCCTCTTAAGCACCAAGAGACTTGAAAAACCTGCACTGGGCGATAATTACCAATCCAAACATGCTCTGGTTGTGACCAAACTTTGCAAGCATGTGGGGGGGACCCACCCCCCCATGGTTGCAAAGTTTGGTCCCTATCGGAGCATGTTTGGGTACGATGGTATGGGGAAGGCCCGGATTTTCCATGGCCTCTTAAGCACCAAGAGACTTGAAAAATCCGGACTGGGAGCTAATTACCAATCCAAACATACTCTGATTGTGACCAAACTTTGCAAGCATGTGGGGGGGACCCAGCCCCAATGCTTGCAAAGTTTGGTCCCTATCGGAGCATGTTTGGGTACGATGGTATGGGGAAGGCCCGGATTTTCCATGGCCTCTTAAGCACCAAGAGACTTGAAAAACCTGCATAGGGCGATAATTACCAATCCAAACATGCTCTGGTTGTGACCAAACTTTGCAAGCATGTGGGGGGGACCCACCCCCCCATGCTTGCAAAGTTTGGTCCCCATCGGAGCATGTTTGGGTACGATGGTATGGGGAAGGCCCGGACTTTCCATGGCCTCGTAAGCACCAAGAGACTTGAAAAATCCGGACTGGGCGCTAATTACCAATCCAAACATGCTCTGATTGTGACCAAACTTTGCAAGAATGTGGGGGGGACCCACCCCACATGCTTGCAAAGTTTGGTCCCCATCGCAGCATGTTTGGGTACGATGGTATGGGGAAGGCCCGGATTTTCCATGGCCTCGTAAGCACCAAGAGACTTCAAAAACCCGGACTGGGCGCTAATTACCAATCCACACATGCTCTGATTGTGACCAAACTTTGCAAGCATGTGGGGGGGACCCACCCCCACATGCTTGCAAAGTTTGGTCCCCATCGGAGCATGTTTGGGTACGATGGTATGGGGAAGGCCCGGATTTTCCATGGCCTCGTAAGCACCAAGAGACTTCAAAAACCCGCACTGGGCGCTAATTACCAATCCAAGCATGCTCTGATTGTGACCAAACTTTGCAAGCATGTGGGGGGGACCCACCCCCACATGCTTGCAAAGTTTGGTCCCCATCAAAGCATGTTTGGGTACGATGGTATGGGGAAGGCCCGGATTTTCCATGGCCTTTGAAGCACCAAGAGACTTCAAAAACCCGCACTGGGCGCTAATTACCAATCCAAACATGCTCTGATTGTGACCAAACTTTTCAAGCATGTGAAGGTGGGTCCCCCCCCATGCTTGCAAAGTTTGGTCCCCATCGGAGCATGTTTGGGTACGATGGTATGGGGAAGGCCCGGATTTTCCATGGCCTCTTAAGCACCAAGAGACTTGAAAAATCTGGGCGCTAATTACCAATCCAAACATGCTCTGATTGTGACCAAACTTTGCAAGAATGTGGGGGAGACCCACCCTCACATGCTTGCAAAGTTTGGTCCCCATCGGAGCATGTTTGGGTACGATGGTATGGGGAAGGCCCGGATTTTCAATGGCCTCGTAAGCACCAAGAGACTTGAAAAATCCGGACTGGGCGCTAATTACCAATCCAAACATGCTCTGATTGTGACCAAACTTTGCAAGCATGTGGGGGGGGACCCACCCCCACATTCTTGCAAAGCTTGGTCCCCATCCGAGCATGCTTGGGTACGATGGTATGGGGAAGGCCCGGATATTCCATGGCCTCGTAAGCACCAAGAGACTTGAAAAATCCGCACTGGGCGCTAATTACCAATCCACACATGCTCTGATTGTGACCAAACTTTGCAAGCATGTGGGGAGGACCCACCCCACATGCTTGCAAGGTTTGGTCCCCATCGGAGCATGTTTGGGTACGATGGTATGGGGAAGGCCCGGATTTTCCATGGCCTCGTAAGCACCAAGAGACTTCAAAAACCCGCACTGGGCGCTAATTACCAATCCAAGCATGCTCTGATTGTGACCAAACTTTGCAAGCATGTGGGGGGGACCCACCCCCACATGCTTGCAAAGTTTGGTCCCCATCAAAGCATGTTTGGGTACGATGGTATGGGGAAGGCCCGGATATTCTATGGCCTCTTAAGCACCAAGAGACTTGAAAAGCCCGCACTGGGCGCTAATTACCAATCCAAACATGCTCTGATTGTGACCAAACTTTGCAAGCATATGAAGGGGACCCACCCCCACATGCTTGCAAAGTTTGGTCCCCATCCAGCGAAGCATGTTGGTATGGGGAAGGCCCAGATTTGCCATAGCCTCTTAAGCACCAAGAGACTTGAAAAATCCGGACTGGGCGCTAATTACCAATCCAAACATGCTCTGATTGTGACCAATCTTTGCAAGCATGTGGGGGGGACTCACCCCCACATGCTTGCAAAGTTTGGTCCCCACCATCGGAGCATGTATGGGTACGATGGTATGGGGAAGGCTCGGACTTTCCATGGCCTCTTAAGCACCAAGAGACTTCAAAAACCCGGACTGGGCGCTAATTACCAATCCAAACATGCTCTGATTGTGACCAAACTTTGCAAGCATGTGGGGGGGACCCAGCCCCAATGCTTGCAAAGTTTGGTCCCTATCGGAGCATGTTTGGGTACGATGGTATGGGGAAGGCCCGGACTTTCCATGGCCTCTTAAGCACCAAGAGACTTGAAAAACCTGCACTGGGCGATAATTACCAATCCAAACATGCTCTGGTTGTGACCAAACTTTGCAAGCATGTGGGGGGGACCCACCCCCCCATGCTTGCAAAGTTTGGTCCCCATCCGAGCATGTTTGGGTACGATGGTATGGGGAAGGCCCGGATTTTCCATGGCCTCGTAAGCACCAAGAGACTTGAAAAATCCGGACTGGGCGCTAATTACCAATCCAAACATACTCTGATTGTGACCAAAATTTGCAAGCATGTGGGGGGGGACCCACCCCCATATGCTGCAAAGTTTGGTCCCCATCGGAGTATGTTTGGGTACGATGGTATGGGGAAGGTCCGGATTTTCCATGGCCTCGTAAGCACCAAGAGACTTGAAAAATCCGGAGTGGGCGCTAATTACCAATCCAAACATGCTCTGATTATGACCAAACTTTGCAAGCATGTGGGGGGGACCCACCCCCACATGCTTGCAAAGTTTGGTCCCCATCGGAGCATGTTTGGGTACGATGGTATGGGGAAGGCCCGGATTTTCCATGGCCTCGTAAGCACCAAGAGACTTCAAAAACCCGCACTGGGCGCTAATTACCAATCCAAGCATGCTCTGATTGTGACCAAACTTTGCAAGCATGTGGGGGGGACCCACCCCCACATGCTTGCAAAGTTTAATCCCCATCAAAGCATGTTTGGGTACGATGGTATGGGGAAGACCCGGATTTTCCATGGTATTTGAAGCACCAAGAGACTTCAAAAACCCGCACTGGGCGCTAATTACCAATCCAAACATGCTCTGATTGTGACCAAACTTTTCAAGGATGTGGGGGTGGGTCCCCCCCCCATGCTTGCAAAGTTTGGTCCCCAACAACAGAGCACGTTTGGGTACGATGGTATGGGGAAGGCCCGGATTTTCCATGGTCTCGTAAGCACCAAGAGACTTCAAAAACCCGCACTGGGCGCTAATTACCAATCCAAGCATGCTCTGATTGTGACCAAACTTTGCAAGCATGTGGGGGGGACCCACCCCCACATGCTTGCAAAGTTTAATCCCCATCAAAGCATGTTTGGGTACGATGGTATGGGGAAGACCCGGATTTTCCATGGTATTTGAAGCACCAAGAGACTTCAAAAACCCGCACTGGGCGCTAATTACCAATCCAAACATGCTCTGATTGTGACCAAACTTTTCAAGGATGTGGGGGTGGGTCCCCCCCCCATGCTTGCAAAGTTTGGTCCCCAACAAAGAGCACGTTTGGGTACGATGGTATGGGGAAGGCCCGGATTTTCCATGGTCTCTTAAGCACCAAGAGACTTGAAAAATCTGGGCGCTAATTACCAATCCAAACATGCTCTGACTGTGACCAAACTTTGCAAGCATGTGGGGGAGCCCACCCTCACATGCTTGCAAAGTTTGGTCCCCATCGGAGCATGTTTGAGTACGATGGTATGGGGAAGGCCCGGATTTTCCATGGCCTCGTAAGCACCAAGAGACTTGAAAAATCCGGACTGGGCGCTAATTACCAATCCAAACATGCTCTGATTGTGACCAAACTTTGCAAGCATGTGGGGGGGACCCACCCCCACATTCTTGCAAAGTTTGGTCCCCATCCGAGCATGCTTGGGTACGATGGTATGGGGAAGGCCCGGATTTTCCATGGCCTCGTAAGCACCAAGAGACTTGAAAAATCCGGACTGGGCGCTAATTACCAATCCAAACATGCTCTGATTGTGACCAAACTTTGCAAGCATGTGGGGGGGACCCACCCCACATGCTTGCAAAGTGGGGACCCACCCCCCCATGCTTGTAAAGTTTGGTCCCCATCGGAGCATGTTTGGGTACGATGGTATGGGGAAGGCCCAGATTTTCCATGGCCTCGTAAGCACCAAGAGACTTCAAAAACCCGCACTGGGCGCTAATTACCAATCCAAGCATGCTCTCATTGTGACCAAACTTTGCAAGCATGTGGGGGGGACCCACCCCCCCATGCTTGCAGAGTTTGGTCCCCATCGGCAGAGCATGTTTGGGTACGATGGTATGGGGAAGGCCCGGATTTTCCATGGCCTCGTAAGCACCAAGAGACTTGAAAAATCCGGACTGGGCGCTAATTACCAATCCAAACATGCTCTGATTGTGACCAAACTTTGCAAGCATGTGGGGGGGACCCACCCCCACATGCTTGCAAAGTTTGGTCCCCATCAAAGCATGTTTGGGTACGATGGTATGGGGAAGGCCCGGATTTTCAATGGCCTCGTAAGCACCAAGAGACTTAAAAAAACCCGGACTGGGCGCTAATTACCAATCCAAACATGCTCTGATTGTGACCAAACTTTGCAAGCATGTGGGGGGGACCCACCCCCACATGCTCGCAAAGTTTGGTCCCCATCGGAGCATGTTTGGGTACGATGGTATGGGGAAGGCCCGGATTTTCCATGGCCTTTGAAGCACCAAGAGACTTCAAAAACCCGCACTGGGCGATAATTACCAATCCAAGCATGCTCTGATTGTGACCAAACTTTGCAAGCATGTGGGGGGGACCCACCCCCACATGCTTGCAGAGTTTGGTCCCCATCGGAGCATGTTTGGGTACGATGGTATGGGGAAGGCCCGGATTCTCCATGGCCTTTTAAGCACCAAGAGACTTCAAATACCCGCACTGGGCGCTAATTACCAATCCAAACATGCTCTGATTGTGACCAAACTTTTCAAGCATGTGGGGGTGGGTCCCCCCCCATGCTTGCAAAGTTTGGTCCCCATCGGAGCATGTTTGGGTACGATGGTATGGGGAAGGCCCGGATTTTCCATGGCCTCTAAAGCACCAAGAGACTTGAAAAATCCGGACTGGGCGCTAATTACCAATCCAAACATGCTCTGATTGTGACCAAACTTCGCAAGCATGTGGGGTGGTCCCGCCCCCCCATGCTTGCAAAGTTTGGTCCCTATCGGAGCATGTTTGGGTATGATGGTATGGGGGAGGCCCGGATATTCTATGGCCTCTTAAGCACCAAGAGACTTGAAAAGCCCGCACTGGGCGCTAATTACCAATCCAAACATGCTCTGATTGTGACCAAACTTTGCAAGCATGTGGGGGGGACCCACCCCCACATGCTTGCAAAGTTTGGTCCCCATCCAGCGAAGCATGTTGGTATGGGGAAGGCCCAGATTTTCCATAGCCTCTTAAGCACCAAGAGACTTGAAAAATCCGGACTGGGCGCTAATTACCAATCCAAACATGCTCTGATTGTGACCAATCTTTGCAAGCATGTGGGGGGGACTCACCCCCACATGCTTGCAAAGTTTGGTCCCCACCATCGGAGCATGTATGGGTACGATGGTATGGGGAAGGCTCGGACTTTCCATGGCCTCTTAAGCACCAAGAGACTTCAAAAACCCGGACTGGGCGCTAATTACCAATCCAAACATGCTCTGATTGTGACCAAACTTTGCAAGCATGTGGGGGGGACCCAGCCCCAATGCTTGCAAAGTTTGGTCCCTATCGGAGCATGTTTGGGTACGATGGTATGGGGAAGGCCCGGACTTTCCATGGCCTCTTAAGCACCAAGAGACTTGAAAAACCTGCACTGGGCGATAATTACCAATCCAAACATGCTCTGGTTGTGACCAAACTTTGCAAGCATGTGGGGGGGACCCACCCCCCCATGCTTGCAAAGTTTGGTCCCCATCCGAGCATGTTTGGGTACGATGGTATGGGGAAGGCCCGGATTTTCCATGGCCTCGTAAGCACCAAGAGACTTGAAAAATCCGGACTGGGCGCTAATTACCAATCCAAACATGCTCTGATTGTGACCAAAATTTGCAAGCATGTGGGGGGGGACCCACCCCCATATGCTGCAAAGTTTGGTCCCCATCGGAGTATGTTTGGGTACGATGGTATGGGGAAGGTCCGGATTTTCCATGGCCTCGTAAGCACCAAGAGACTTGAAAAATCCGGAGTGGGCGCTAATTACCAATCCAAACATGCTCTGATTATGACCAAACTTTGCAAGCATGTGGGGGGGACCCACCCCCACATGCTTGCAAAGTTTGGTCCCCATCGGAGCATGTTTGGGTACGATGGTATGGGGAAGGCCCGGATTTTCCATGGCCTCGTAAGCACCAAGAGACTTCAAAAACCCGCACTGGGCGCTAATTACAAATCCAAGCATGCTCTGATTGTGACCAAACTTTGCAAGCATGTGGGGGGGACCCACCCCCACATGCTTGCAAAGTTTAATCCCCATCAAAGCATGTTTGGGTACGATGGTATGGGGAAGACCCGGATTTTCCATGGTATTTGAAGCACCAAGAGACTTCAAAAACCCGCACTGGGCGCTAATTACCAATCCAAACATGCTCTGATTGTGACCAAACTTTTCAAGGATGTGGGGGTGGGTCCCCCCCCCATGCTTGCAAAGTTTGGTCCCCAACAACAGAGCACGTTTGGGTACGATGGTATGGGGAAGGCCCGGATTTTCCATGGTCTCGTAAGCACCAAGAGACTTCAAAAACCCGCACTGGGCGCTAATTACCAATCCAAGCATGCTCTGATTGTGACCAAACTTTGCAAGCATGTGGGGGGGACCCACCCCCACATGCTTGCAAAGTTTAATCCCCATCAAAGCATGTTTGGGTACGATGGTATGGGGAAGACCCGGATTTTCCATGGTATTTGAAGCACCAAGAGACTTCAAAAACCCGCACTGGGCGCTAATTACCAATCCAAACATGCTCTGATTGTGACCAAACTTTTCAAGGATGTGGGGGTGGGTCCCCCCCCCATGCTTGCAAAGTTTGGTCCCCAACAACAGAGCACGTTTGGGTACGATGGTATGGGGAAGGCCCGGATTTTCCATGGTCTCTTAAGCACCAAGAGACTTGAAAAATCTGGGCGCTAATTACCAATCCAAACATGCTCTGACTGTGACCAAACTTTGCAAGCATGTGGGGGAGCCCACCCTCACATGCTTGCAAAGTTTGGTCCCCATCGGAGCATGTTTGAGTACGATGGTATGGGGAAGGCCCGGATTTTCCATGGCCTCGTAAGCACCAAGAGACTTGAGAAATCCGGACTGGGCGCTAATTACCAATCCAAACATGCTCTGATTGTGACCAAACTTTGCAAGCATGTGGGGGGGACCCACCCCCACATGCTTGCAAAGTCTGGTCCCCATCAAAGCATGTTTGGGTACGATGGTATGGGGAAGGCCCGGATTTTCAATGGCCTCGTAAGCACCAAGAGACTTAAAAAAACCCGGACTGGGCGCTAATTACCAATCCAAACATGCTCTGATTGTGACCAAACTTTGCAAGCATGTGGGGGGGACCCACCCGCACATGCTCGCAAAGTTTGGTCCCCATCGGAGCATGTTTGGGTACGATGGTATGGGGAAGGCCCGGATTTTCCATGGCCTTTGAAGCACCAAGAGACTTCAAAAACCCGCACTGGGCGCTAATTACCAATCCAAACATGCTCTGATTGTGACCAAACTTTGCAAGCATGTTGGGGGGACCCACCCCCACATGCTTGCAAAGTTTGGTCCCCATCGGAGCATGGTTGGGTACGATGGTATGGGGAAGGCCCGGATTCTCCATGGCCTTTTAAGCACCAAGAGACTTCAAATACCCGCACTGGGCGCTAATTACCAATCCAAACATGCTCTGATTGTGACCAAACTTTTCAAGCATGTGGGGGTGGGTCCCCCCCCATGCTTGCAAAGTTTGGTCCCCATCGGAGCATGTTTGGGTACGATGGTATGGGGAAGGCCCGGATTCTCCATGGCCTCTAAAGCACCAAGAGACTTGAAAAATCCGGACTGGGCGCTAATTACCAATCCAAACATGCTCTGATTGTGACCAAACTTCGCAGGCATGTGGGGGGGTCCCGCCCCCCCATGCTTGCAAAGTTTGGTCCCTATCGGAGCATGTTTGGGTATGATGGTATGGGGAAGGCCCGGATATTCTATGGCCTCTTAAGCACCAAGAGACTTGAAAAGCCCGCACTGGGCGCTAATTACCAATCCAAACATGCTCTGATTGTGACCAAACTTTGCAAGCATGTGGGGGGGACCCACCCCCACATGCTTGCAAAGTTTGGTCCCCATCCAGCGAAGCATGTTGGTATGGGGAAGGCCCAGATTTTCCATAGCCTCTTAAGCACCAAGAGACTTGAAAAATCCGGACTGGGCGCTAATTACCAATCCAAACATGCTCTGATTGTGACCAATCTTTGCAAGCATGTGGGGGGGACTCACCCCCACATGCTTGCAAAGTTTGGTCCCCACCATCGGAGCATGTATGGGTACGATGGTATGGGGAAGGCTCGGACTTTCCATGGCCTCTTAAGCACCAAGAGACTTCAAAAACCCGGACTGGGCGCTAATTACCAATCCAAACATGCTCTGATTGTGACCAAACTTTGCAAGCATGTGGGGGGGACCCAGCCCCAATGCTTGCAAAGTTTGGTCCCTATCGGAGCATGTTTGGGTACGATGGTATGGGGAAGGCCCGGATTTTCCATGGCCTCTTAAGCACCAAGAGACTTGAAAAACCTGCACTGGGCGATAATTACCAATCCAAACATGCTCTGGTTGTGACCAAACTTTGCAAGCATGTGGGGGGGACCCACCCCCCCATGGTTGCAAAGTTTGGTCCCTATCGGAGCATGTTTGGGTACGATGGTATGGGGAAGGCCCGGATTTTCCATGGCCTCTTAAGCACCAAGAGACTTGAAAAATCCGGACTGGGAGCTAATTACCAATCCAAACATACTCTGATTGTGACCAAACTTTGCAAGCATGTGGGGGGGACCCAGCCCCAATGCTTGCAAAGTTTGGTCCCTATCGGAGCATGTTTGGGTACGATGGTATGGGGAAGGCCCGGATTTTCCATGGCCTCTTAAGCACCAAGAGACTTGAAAAACCTGCACAGGGCGATAATTACCAATCCAAACATGCTCTGGTTGTGACCAAACTTTGCAAGCATGTGGGGGGGACCCACCCCCCCATGCTTGCAAAGTTTGGTCCCCATCGGAGCATGTTTGGGTACGATGGTATGGGGAAGGCCCGGACTTTCCATGGCCTCGTAAGCACCAAGAGACTTGAAAAATCCGGACTGGGCGCTAATTACCAATCCAAACATGCTCTGATTGTGACCAAACTTTGCAAGAATGTGGGGGGGACCCACCCCACATGCTTGCAAAGTTTGGTCCCCATCGCAGCATGTTTGGGTACGATGGTATGGGGAAGGCCCGGATTTTCCATGGCCTCGTAAGCACCAAGAGACTTCAAAAACCCGGACTGGGCGCTAATTACCAATCCACACATGCTCTGATTGTGACCAAACTTTGCAAGCATGTGGGGGGGACCCACCCCCACATGCTTGCAAAGTTTGGTCCCCATCGGAGCATGTTTGGGTACGATGGTATGGGGAAGGCCCGGATTTTCCATGGCCTCGTAAGCACCAAGAGACTTCAAAAACCCGCACTGGGCGCTAATTACCAATCCAAGCATGCTCTGATTGTGACCAAACTTTGCAAGCATGTGGGGGGGACCCACCCCCACATGCTTGCAAAGTTTGGTCCCCATCAAAGCATGTTTGGGTACGATGGTATGGGGAAGGCCCGGATTTTCCATGGCCTTTGAAGCACCAAGAGACTTCAAAAACCCGCACTGGGCGCTAATTACCAATCCAAACATGCTCTGATTGTGACCAAACTTTTCAAGCATGTGAAGGTGGGTCCCCCCCCATGCTTGCAAAGTTTGGTCCCCATCGGAGCATGTTTGGGTACGATGGTATGGGGAAGGCCCGGATTTTCCATGGCCTCTTAAGCACCAAGAGACTTGAAAAATCTGGGCGCTAATTACCAATCCAAACATGCTCTGATTGTGACCAAACTTTGCAAGAATGTGGGGGAGACCCACCCTCACATGCTTCCAAAGTTTGGTCCCCATCGGAGCATGTTTGGGTACGATGGTATGGGGAAGGCCCGGATTTTCAATGGCCTCGTAAGCACCAAGAGACTTGAAAAATCCGGACTGGGCGCTAATTACCAATCCAAACATGCTCTGATTGTGACCAAACTTTGCAAGCATGTGGGGGGGGACCCACCCCCACATTCTTGCAAAGCTTGGTCCCCATCCGAGCATGCTTGGGTACGATGGTATGGGGAAGGCCCGGATATTCCATGGCCTCGTAAGCACCAAGAGACTTGAAAAATCCGCACTGGGCGCTAATTACCAATCCACACATGCTCTGATTGTGACCAAACTTTGCAAGCATGTGGGGGGGACCCACCCCACATGCTTGCAAGGTTTGGTCCCCATCGGAGCATGTTTGGGTACGATGGTATGGGGAAGGCCCGGATTTTCCATGGCCTCGTAAGCACCAAGAGACTTCAAAAACCCGCACTGGGCGCTAATTACCAATCCAAGCATGCTCTGATTGTGACCAAACTTTGCAAGCATGTGGGGGGGACCCACCCCCACATGCTTGCAAAGTTTGGTCCCCATCAAAGCATGTTTGGGTACGATGGTATGGGGAAGGCCCGGATTTTCCATGGCCTTTCAAGCACCAAGAGACTTCAAAAACCCGCACTGGGCGCTAATTACCAATCCAAACATGCTCTGATTGTGACCAAACTTTGCAAGCATGCGGGGGTGGGTCCCCCCCCATGCTTGCAAAGTTTGGTCCCCATCAGAGAATGTTTGGGTACGATGGTATGGGGAAGGCCCGGATTTTCCATGGCCTCTTAAGCACCAAGAGACTTGAAAAATCCGGACAGGGCACTAATTACCAATCCAAACATACTCTGATTGTGGCCAAACTTTGCAAGCATGTGGGGGGGACCCAACCCCCATGCTTGCAAAGTTTGGTCCCTATCGTAGCATGTTTGGGTACGATGGTATGGGGAAGGCCCGGATTTTCCATGGCCTCTTAAGCACCAAGAGACTTGAAAAACCTGCACTGGGCACTAATTACCAATCCAAACATGCTCTGGGTGTGACCAACCTTTGCAAGCATGTGGGGGGGACCCACCCCCCCATGCTTGCAAAGTTTGGTCCCTATCGGAGCATGTTTGGGTACGATGGTATGGGGAAGGCCCGGATTTTCCATGGCCTCTTAAGCACCAAGAGACTTGAAAAATCCGGACTGGGCGCTAATTACCAATCCAAACATACTCTGATTGTGACCAAACTTTGCAAGCATGTGGGGGGGACCCACCCCCCCATGCTTGCAAAGTTTGGTCCCCATCGGCGGAGCATGTTTGGGTACGATTGTATGGGGAAGGCCCGGATTTTCCATAACCTCGTCAGCACCAAGAGACTTGAAAAATCCGGACTGGGCGCTAATTACCAATCCAAACATGCTCTGATTGTGACCAAACTTTGCAAGCATGTGGAGGGGACCCACCCTCACAAGCATGTGGGGGGGACCCACCCCCCCATGCTTGCAAAGTTTGGTCCCCATCGGAGCATGTTTGGGTACGATGGTATGGGGAAGGCCCGGATTTTCCATGGCCTCGTAAGCACCAAGAGACTTGAAAAATCCGGACTGGGCGCTAATTACCAATCCAAACATGCTCTGATTGTGACCAAACTTTGCAAGCATGTGGGAGGGACCCACCCCAACATGCTTGCAAAGTTTGGTCCCCATCAGAGCATGTTTGGGTGCGATGATATGGGGAAGGCCCGGATTTTCCATGGCCTCGTAAGCACCAAGAGACTTCAAAAACTCGGACTGGGCGCTAATTACCAATCCAAACATGCTCTGATTGTGACCAAACTTTGGAAGCATGTGGGAGGGACCCACCCCCCCATGCTTGCAAAGTTTGGTCCCTATCGGAGCATGTTTGGGTATGATGGTATGGGGAAGGCCCGGATTTTCCATGGCCTCGTAAGCACCAAGAGACTTGAAAAACCCGCACTCGGCGCTAATTACCAATCCAAGCATGCTCTGATTGTGACCAAACTTTGCAAGCATGTGGGGGGGACCCACCCCCCCATGCTTGCAGAGTTTGGTCCCCATCGGCAGAGCATGTTTGGGTACGATGGTATGGGGAAGGCCCGGATTTTCCATGGCCTCGTAAGCACCAAGAGACTTGAGAAATCCGGACTGGGCGCTAATTACCAATCCAAACATGCTCTAATTGTGACCAAACTTTGCAAGCATGTGGGGGGGACCCACCCCCCCATGCTTGCAAAGTTTGGTCCCCATCGGAGCATGTTTGGGTACGATGGTATGGGGAAGGCCCGGATTTTCCATGGCCTCGTAAGCACCAAGAGACTTGAGAAATCCGGACTGGGCGCTAATTACCAATCCAAACATGCTCTGATTGTGACCAAACTTTGCAAGCATGTGGGGGGGACCCACCCCCACATGCTTGCAAAGTTTGGTCCCCATCAAAGCATGTTTGGGTACGATGGTATGGGGAAGGCCCGGATTTTCAATGGCCTCGTAAGCACCAAGAGACTTAAAAAAACCCGGACTGGGCGCTAATTACCAATCCAAACATGCTCTGATTGTGACCAAACTTTGCAAGCATGTGGGGGGGACCCACCCGCACATGCTCGCAAAGTTTGGTCCCCATCGGAGCATGTTTGGGTACGATGGTATGGGGAAGGCCCGGATTTTCCATGGCCTTTGAAGCACCAAGAGACTTCAAAAACCCGCACTGGGCGCTAATTACCAATCCAAACATGCTCTGATTGTGACCAAACTTTGCAAGCATGTGGGGGGGACCCACCCCCACATGCTTGCAAAGTTTGGTCCCCATCGGAGCATGGTTGGGTACGATGGTATGGGGAAGGCCCGGATTCTCCATGGCCTTTTAAGCACCAAGAGACTTCAAATACCCGCACTGGGCGCTAATTACCAATCCAAACATGCTCTGATTGTGACCAAACTTTTCAAGCATGTGGGGGTGGGTCCCCCCCCATGCTTGCAAAGTTTGGTCCCCATCGGAGCATGTTTGGGTACGATGGTATGGGGAAGGCCCGGATTTTCCATGGCCTCTAAAGCACCAAGAGACTTGAAAAATCCGGACTGGGCGCTAATTACCAATCCAAACATGCTCTGATTGTGACCAAACTTCGCAAGCATGTGGGGGGGTCCCGCCCCCCCATGCTTGCAAAGTTTGGTCCCTATCGGAGCATGTTTGGGTATGATGGTATGGGGAAGGCCCGGATATTCTATGGCCTCTTAAGCACCAAGAGACTTGAAAAGCCCGCACTGGGCGCTAAATACCAATCCAAACATGCTCTGATTGTGACCAAACTTTGCAAGCATGTGGGGGGGACCCACCCCCACATTCTTGCAAAGTTTGGTCCCCATCGAGCGAAGCATGTTGGTATGGGGAAGACCCAGATTTTCCATAGCCTCTTAAGCACCAAGAGACTTGAAAACTCCAGACTGGGCGCTAATTACCAATCCAAACATGCTCTGATTGTGACCAATCTTTGCAAGCATGTGGGGGGGACTCACCCCCACATGCTTGCAAAGTTTGGTCCCCACCATCGGAGCATGTATGGGTACGATGGTATGGGGAAGGCTCGGACTTTCCATGGCCTCTTAAGCACCAAGAGACTTCAAAAACCTGGACTGGGCGCTAATTACCAATCCAAACATGCTCTGATTGTGACCAAACTTTGCAAGCATGTGGGGGGGACCCACCCCCCCATGGTTGCAAAGTTTGGTCCCTATCGGAGCATGTTTGGGTACGATGGTATGGGGAAGGCCCGGATTTTCCATGGCCTCTTAAGCACCAAGAGACTTGAAAAATCCGGACTGGGAGCTAATTACCAATCCAAACATACTCTGATTGTGACCAAACTTTGCAAGCATGTGGGGGGGACCCAGCCCCAATGCTTGCAAAGTTTGGTCCCTATCGGAGCATGTTTGGGTACGATGGTATGGGGAAGGCCCGGATTTTCCATGGCCTCTTAAGCACCAAGAGACTTGAAAAACCTGCACTGGGCGATAATTACCAATCCAAACATGCTCTGGTTGTGACCAAACTTTGCAAGCATGTGGGGGGGACCCACCCCCCCATGCTTGCAAAGTTTGGTCCCCATCGGAGCATGTTTGGGTACGATGGTATGGGGAAGGCCCGGACTTTCCATGGCCTCGTAAGCACCAAGAGACTTGAAAAATCCGGACTGGGCGCTAATTACCAATCCAAACATGCTCTGATTGTGACCAAACTTTGCAAGAATGTGGGGGGGACCCACCCCACATGCTTGCAAAGTTTGGTCCCCATCGCAGCATGTTTGGGTACGATGGTATGGGGAAGGCCCGGATTTTCCATGGCCTCGTAAGCACCAAGAGACTTCAAAAACCCGGACTGGGCACTAATTACCAATCCACACATGCTCTGATTGTGACCAAACTTTGCAAGCATGTGGGGGGGACCCACCCCCACATGCTTGCAAAGTTTGGTCCCCATCGGAGCATGTTTGGGTACGATGGTATGGGGAAGGCCCGGATTTTCCATGGCCTCGTAAGCACCAAGAGACTTCAAAAACCCGCACTGGGCGCTAATTACCAATCCACGCATGCTCTGATTGTGACCAAACTTTGCAAGCATGTGGGGGGGACCCACCCCCCCATGCTTGCAGAGTTTGGTCCCCATCGGCAGAGCATGTTTGGGTACGATGGTATGGGGAAGGCCCGGATTTTCCATGGCCTCGTAAGCACCAAGAGACTTCAAAAACCCGCACTGGGCGCTAATTACCAATCCAAGCATGCTCTGATTGTGACCAAACTTTGCAAGCATGTGGAGGGGACCCACCCTCACAAGCATGTGGGGGGGACCCACCCCCCCATGCTTGCAAAGTTTGGTCCCCATCGGAGCATGTTTGGGTACGATGGTATGGGGAAGGCCCGGATTTTCCATGGCCTCGTAAGCACCAAGAGACTTGAGAAATCCGGACTGGGCGCTAATTACCAATCCAAACATGCTCTGATTGTGACCAAACTTTGCAAGCATGTGGGGGGGACCCACCCCCACATGCTTGCAAAGTTTGGTCCCCATCAAAGCATGTTTGGGTACGATGGTATGGGGAAGGCCCGGATTTTCAATGGCCTCGTAAGCACCAAGAGACTTAAAAAAACCCGGACTGGGCGCTAATTACCAATCCAAACATGCTCTGATTGTGACCAAACTTTGCAAGCATGTGGGGGGGACCCACCCGCACATGCTCGCAAAGTTTGGTCCCCATCGGAGCATGTTTGGGTACGATGGTATGGGGAAGGCCCGGATTTTCCATGGCCTTTGAAGCACCAAGAGACTTCAAAAACCCGCACTGGGCGCTAATTACCAATCCAAGCATGCTCTGATTGTTACCAAACTTTGCAAGCATGTGGGGGGGACCCACCCCCACATGCTTGCAAAGCTTGGTCCCCATCGGAGCATGGTTGGGTACGATGGTATGGGGAAGGCCCGGATTCTCCATGGCCTTTTAAGCACCAAGAGACTTCAAATACCCGCACTGGGCGCTAATTACCAATCCAAACATGCTCTGATTGTGACCAAACTTTTCAAGCATGTGGGGGTGGGTCCCCCCCCATGCTTGCAAAGTTTGGTCCCCATCGGAGCATGTTTGGGTACGATGGTATGGGGAAGGCCCGGATTTTCCATGGCCTCTAAAGCACCAAGAGACTTGAAAAATCCGGACTGGGCGCTAATTACCAATCCAAACATGCTCTGATTGTGACCAAACTTCGCAAGCATGTGGGGGGGTCCCACCCCCCCATGCTTGCAAAGTTTGGTCCCTATCGGAGCATGTTTGGGTATGATGGTATGGGGAAGGCCCGGATATTCTATGGCCTCTTAAGCACCAAGAGACTTGAAAAGCCCGCACTGGGCGCTAATTACCAATCCAAACATGCTCTGATTGTGACCAAACTTTGCAAGCATGTGGGGGGGACCCACCCCCACATGCTTGCAAAGTTTGGTCCCCATCGAGCGAAGCATGTTGGTATGGGGAAGGCCCAGATTTTCCATAGCCTCTTAAGCACCAAGAGACTTGAGAAATCCGGACTGGGCGCTAATTACCAATCCAAACATGCTCTGATTGTGACCAATCTTTGCAAGCATGTGGGGGGGACTCACCCCCACATGCTTGCAAAGTTTGGTCCCCACCATCGGAGCATGTATGGGTACGATGGTATGGGGAAGGCTCGGACTTTCCATGGCCTCTTAAGCACCAAGAGACTTCAAAAACCCGGACTGGGCGCTAATTACCAATCCAAACATGCTCTGATTGTGACCAAACTTTGCAAGCATGTGGGGGGGACCCAGCCCCAATGCTTGCAAAGTTTGGTCCCTATCGGAGCATGTTTGGGTACGATGGTATGGGGAAGGCCCGGATTTTCCATGGCCTCTTAAGCACCAAGAGACTTGAAAAACCTGCACTGGGCAATAATTACCAATCCAAACATGCTCTGGTTGTGACCAAACTTTGCAAGCATGTGGGGGGGACCCACCCCCCCATGGTTGCAAAGTTTGGTCCCTATCGGAGCATGTTTGGGTACGATGGTATGGGAAAGGCCCGGATTTTCCATGGCCTCTTAAGCACCAAGAGACTTGAAAAATCCGGACTGGGAGCTAATTACCAATCCAAACATACTCTGATTGTGACCAAACTTTGCAAGCATGTGGGGGGGACCCAGCCCCAATGCTTGCAAAGTTTGGTCCCTATCGGAGCATGTTTGGGTACGATGGTATGGGGAAGGCCCGGATTTTCCATGGCCTCTTAAGCACCAAGAGACTTGAAAAACCTGCACTGGGCGATAATTACCAATCCAAACATGCTCTGGTTGTGACCAAACTTTGCAAGCATGTGGGGGGGACCCACCCCCCCATGGTTGCAAAGTTTGGTCCCCATCGGAGCATGTTTGGGTATGATGGTATGGGGAAGGCCCGGACTTTCCATGGCCTCGTAAGCACCAAGAGACTTGAAAAATCCGGAGTGGGCGCTAATTACCAATCCAAACATGCTCTGATTGTGACCAAACTTTGCAAGAATGTGCGGGGGACCCACCCCACATGCTTGCAAAGTTTGGTCCCCATCGCAGCATGTTTGGGTACGATGGTATGGGGAAGGCCCGGATTTTCCATGGCCTCGTAAGCACCAAGAGACTTCAAAAACCCGGACTGGGCACTAATTACCAATCCACACATGCTCTGATTGTGACCAAACTTTGCAAGCATGTGGGGGGGACCCACCCCCACATGCTTGCAAAGTTTGGTCCCCATCGGAGCATGTTTGGGTACGATGGTATGGGGAAGGCCCGGATTTTCCATGGCCTCGTAAGCACCAAGAGACTTCAAAAACCCGCACTGGGCGCTAATTACCAATCCAAGCATGCTTTGATTGTGACCAAACTTTGCAAGCATGTGGGGGGGATCCACCCCCACATGCTTGCAAAGTTTGGTCCCCATCAAAGCATGTTTGGGTACGATGGTATGGGGAAGGCCCGGATTTTCCATGGCCTTTGAAGCACCAAGAGACTTCAAAAACCCGCACTGGGCGCTAATTACCAATCCAAACATGCTCTGATTGTGACCAAACTTTTCAAGCATGTGGGGGTGGGTCCCCCCCCCATGCTTGCAAAGTTTGATCCCCATCGGAGCATGTTTGGGTACGATGGTATGGGGAAGGCCCGGATTTTCCATGGCCTCTTAAGCACCAAGAGACTTGAAAAATCTGGGCGCTAATTACCAATCCAAACATGCTCTGATTGTGACCAAACTTTGCAAGAATGTGGGGGAGACCCACCCTCACATGCTTGCAAAGTTTGGTCCCCATCGGAGCATGTTTGGGTACGATGGTATGGGGAAGGCCCGGATTTTCAATGGCCTCGTAAGCACCAAGAGACTTGAAAAATCCAGACTGGGCGCTAATTACCAATCCAAACATGCTCTGATTGTGACCAAACTTTGCAAGCAAGTGGGGGGGGACCCACCCCCACATTCTTGCAAAGCTTGGTCCCCATCCGAGCATGCTTGGGTACGATGGTATGGGGAAGGCCCGGATATTCCATGGCCTCGTAAGCACCAAGAGACTTGAAAAATCCGCACTGGGCGCTAATTACCAATCCACACATGCTCTGATTGTGACCAAACTTTGCAAGCATGTGGGGGGGACCCACCCCACATGCTTGCAAGGTTTGGTCCCCATCGGAGCATGTTTGGGTACGATGGTATGGGGAAGGCCCGGATTTTCCATGGCCTCGTAAGCACCAAGAGACTTCAAAAACCCGCACTGGGCGCTAATTACCAATCCAAGCATGCTCTGATTGTGACCAAACTTTGCAAGCATGTGGGGAGGACCCACCCCCACATGCTTGCAAAGTTTGGTCCCCATCAAAGCATGTTTGGGTACGATGGTATGGGGAAGGCCCGGATTTTCCATGACCTTTCAAGCACCAAGAGACTTCAAAAACCCGCACTAGGCGCTAATTACCAATCCAAACATGCTCTGATTGTGACCAAACTTTGCAAGCATGCGGGGGTGGGTCCCCCCCCCATGCTTGCAAAGTTTGGTCCCCATCAGAGAATGTTTGGGTACGATGGTATGGGGAAGGCCCGGATTTTCCATGGCCTCTTAAGCACCAAGAGACTTGAAAAATCCGGACAGGGCACTAATTACCAATCCAAACATACTCTGATTGTGACCAAACTTTGCAAGCATGTGGGGGGGACCCAACCCCCATGCTTGCAAAGTTTGGTCCCTATCGGAGCATGTTTGGGTACGATGGTATGGGGAAGGCCCGGATTTTCCATGGCCTCTTAAGCACCAAGAGACTTGAAAAACCTGCACTGGGCGATAATTACCAATCCAAACATGCTCTGGTTGTGACCAAACTTTGCAAGCATGTGGGGGGGACCCACCCCCCCATGGTTGCAAAGTTTGGTCCCTATCGGAGCATGTTTGGGTACGATGGTATGGGGAAGGCCCGGATTTTCCATGGCCTCTTAAGCACCAAGAGACTTGAAAAATCCGGACTGGGAGCTAATTACCAATCCAAACATACTCTGATTGTGACCAAACTTTGCAAGCATGTGGGGGGGACCCAGCCCCAATGCTTGCAAAGTTTGGTCCCTATCGGAGCATGTTTGGGTACGATGGTATGGGGAAGGCCCGGATTTTCCATGGCCTCTTAAGCACCAAGAGACTTGAAAAACCTGCATAGGGCGATAATTACCAATCCAAACATGCTCTGGTTGTGACCAAACTTTGCAAGCATGTGGGGGGGACCCACCCCCCCATGCTTGCAAAGTTTGGTCCCCATCGGAGCATGTTTGGGTACGATGGTATGGGGAAGGCCCGGACTTTCCATGGCCTCGTAAGCACCAAGAGACTTGAAAAATCCGGACTGGGCGCTAATTACCAATCCAAACATGCTCTGATTGTGACCAAACTTTGCAAGAATGTGGGGGGGACCCACCCCACATGCTTGCAAAGTTTGGTCCCCATCGCAGCATGTTTGGGTACGATGGTATGGGGAAGGCCCGGATTTTCCATGGCCTCGTAAGCACCAAGAGACTTCAAAAACCCGGACTGGGCGCTAATTACCAATCCACACATGCTCTGATTGTGACCAAACTTTGCAAGCATGTGGGGGGGACCCACCCCCACATGCTTGCAAAGTTTGGTCCCCATCGGAGCATGTTTGGGTACGATGGTATGGGGAAGGCCCGGATTTTCCATGGCCTCGTAAGCACCAAGAGACTTCAAAAACCCGCACTGGGCGCTAATTACCAATCCAAGCATGCTCTGATTGTGACCAAACTTTGCAAGCATGTGGGGGGGACCCACCCCCACATGCTTGCAAAGTTTGGTCCCCATCAAAGCATGTTTGGGTACGATGGTATGGGGAAGGCCCGGATTTTCCATGGCCTTTGAAGCACCAAGAGACTTCAAAAACCCGCACTGGGCGCTAATTACCAATCCAAACATGCTCTGATTGTGACCAAACTTTTCAAGCATGTGAAGGTGGGTCCCCCCCCATGCTTGCAAAGTTTGGTCCCCATCGGAGCATGTTTGGGTACGATGGTATGGGGAAGGCCCGGATTTTCCATGGCCTCTTAAGCACCAAGAGACTTGAAAAATCTGGGCGCTAATTACCAATCCAAACATGCTCTGATTGTGACCAAACTTTGCAAGAATGTGGGGGAGACCCACCCTCACATGCTTGCAAAGTTTGGTCCCCATCGGAGCATGTTTGGGTACGATGGTATGGGGAAGGCCCGGATTTTCAATGGCCTCGTAAGCACCAAGAGACTTGAAAAATCCGGACTGGGCGCTAATTACCAATCCAAACATGCTCTGATTGTGACCAAACTTTGCAAGCATGTGGGGGGGGACCCACCCCCACATTCTTGCAAAGCTTGGTCCCCATCCGAGCATGCTTGGGTACGATGGTATGGGGAAGGCCCGGATATTCCATGGCCTCGTAAGCACCAAGAGACTTGAAAAATCCGCACTGGGCGCTAATTACCAATCCACACATGCTCTGATTGTGACCAAACTTTGCAAGCATGTGGGGAGGACCCACCCCACATGCTTGCAAGGTTTGGTCCCCATCGGAGCATGTTTGGGTACGATGGTATGGGGAAGGCCCGGATTTTCCATGGCCTCGTAAGCACCAAGAGACTTCAAAAACCCGCACTGGGCGCTAATTACCAATCCAAGCATGCTCTGATTGTGACCAAACTTTGCAAGCATGTGGGGGGGACCCACCCCCACATGCTTGCAAAGTTTGGTCCCCATCAAAGCATGTTTGGGTACGATGGTATGGGGAAGGCCCGGATTTTCCATGGCCTTTCAAGCACCAAGAGACTTCAAAAACCCGCACTGGGCGCTAATTACCAATCCAAACATGCTCTGATTGTGACCAAACTTTGCAAGCATGCGGGGGTGGGTCCCCCCCCATGCTTGCAAAGTTTGGTCCCCATCAGAGAATGTTTGGGTACGATGGTATGGGGAAGGCCCGGATTTTCCATGGCCTCTTAAGCACCAAGAGACTTGAAAAATCCGGACAGGGCACTAATTACCAATCCAAACATACTCTGATTGTGGCCAAACTTTGCAAGCATGTGGGGGGGACCCAACCCCCATGCTTGCAAAGTTTGGTCCCTATCGTAGCATGTTTGGGTACGATGGTATGGGGAAGGCCCGGATTTTCCATGGCCTCTTAAGCACCAAGAGACTTGAAAAACCTGCACTGGGCACTAATTACCAATCCAAACATGCTCTGGGTGTGACCAACCTTTGCAAGCATGTGGGGGGGACCCACCCCCCCATGCTTGCAAAGTTTGGTCCCTATCGGAGCATGTTTGGGTACGATGGTATGGGGAAGGCCCGGATTTTCCATGGCCTCTTAAGCACCAAGAGACTTGAAAAATCCGGACTGGGCGCTAATTACCAATCCAAACATACTCTGATTGTGACCAAACATTGCAAGCATGTGGGGGGGACCCACCCCCCCATGCTTGCAAAGTTTGGTCCCCATCGGCGGAGCATGTTTGGGTACGATTGTATGGGGAAGGCCCGGATTTTCCATAACCTCGTCAGCACCAAGAGACTTGAAAAATCCGGACTGGGCGCTAATTACCAATCCAAACATGCTCTGATTGTGACCAAACTTTGCAAGCATGTGGGGGGGACCCACCCCCCCATGCTTGCAAAGTTTGGTCCCCATCGGAGCATGTTTGGGTACGATGGTATGGGGAAGGCCCGGATTTTCCATGGCCTCGTAAGCACCAAGAGACTTGAAAAATCCGGACTGGGCGCTAATTACCAATCCAAACATGCTCTGATTGTGACCAAACTTTGCAAGCATGTGGGAGGGACCCACCCCAACATGCTTGCAAAGTTTGGTCCCCATCAGAGCATGTTTGGGTGCGATGATATGGGGAAGGCCCGGATTTTCCATGGCCTCGTAAGCACCAAGAGACTTCAAAAACTCGGACTGGGCGCTAATTACCAATCCAAACATGCTCTGATTGTGACCAAACTTTGGAAGCATGTGGGAGGGACCCACCCCCCCATGCTTGCAAAGTTTGGTCCCTATCGGAGCATGTTTGGGTATGATGGTATGGGGAAGGCCCGGATTTTCCATGGCCTCGTAAGCACCAAGAGACTTGAAAAACCCGCACTCGGCGCTAATTACCAATCCAAGCATGCTCTGATTGTGACCAAACTTTGCAAGCATGTGGGGGGGACCCACCCCCCCATGCTTGCAGAGTTTGGTCCCCATCGGCAGAGCATGTTTGGGTACGATGGTATGGGGAAGGCCCGGATTTTCCATGGCCTCGTAAGCACCAAGAGACTTGAGAAATCCGGACTGGGCGCTAATTACCAATCCAAACATGCTCTAATTGTGACCAAACTTTGCAAGCATGTGGGGGGGACCCACCCCCCCATGCTTGCAAAGTTTGGTCCCCATCGGAGCATGTTTGGGTACGATGGTATGGGGAAGGCCCGGATTTTCCATGGCCTCGTAAGCACCAAGAGACTTGAGAAATCCGGACTGGGCGCTAATTACCAATCCAAACATGCTCTGATTGTGACCAAACTTTGCAAGCATGTGGGGGGGACCCACCCCCACATGCTTGCAAAGTTTGGTCCCCATCAAAGCATGTTTGGGTACGATGGTATGGGGAAGGCCCGGATTTTCAATGGCCTCGTAAGCACCAAGAGACTTAAAAAAACCCGGACTGGGCGCTAATTACCAATCCAAACATGCTCTGATTGTGACCAAACTTTGCAAGCATGTGGGGGGGACCCACCCGCACATGCTCGCAAAGTTTGGTCCCCATCGGAGCATGTTTGGGTACGATGGTATGGGGAAGGCCCGGATTTTCCATGGCCTTTGAAGCACCAAGAGACTTCAAAAACCCGCACTGGGCGCTAATTACCAATCCAAGCATGCTCTGATTGTGACCAAACTTTGCAAGCATGTGGGGGGGACCCACCCCCACATGCTTGCAAAGTTTGGTCCCCATCGGAGCATGGTTGGGTACGATGGTATGGGGAAGGCCCGGATTCTCCATGGCCTTTTAAGCACCAAGAGACTTCAAATACCCGCACTGGGCGCTAATTACCAATCCAAACATGCTCTGATTGTGAACAAACTTTTCAAGCATGTGGGGGTGGGTCCCCCCCCATGCTTGCAAAGTTTGGTCCCCATCGGAGCATGTTTGGGTACGATGGTATGGGGAAGGCCCGGATTTTCCATGGCCTCTAAAGCACCAAGAGACTTGAAAAATCCGGACTGGGCGCTAATTACCAATCCAAACATGCTCTGATTGTGACCAAACTTCGCAAGCATGTGGGGGGGTCCCGCCCCCCCATGCTTGCAAAGTTTGGTCCCTATCGGAGCATGTTTGGGTATGATGGTATGGGGAAGGCCCGGATATTCTATGGCCTCTTAAGCACCAAGAGACTTGAAAAGCCCGCACTGGGCGCTAAATACCAATCCAAACATGCTCTGATTGTGACCAAACTTTGCAAGCATGTGGGGGGGACCCACCCCCACATTCTTGCAAAGTTTGGTCCCCATCGAGCGAAGCATGTTGGTATGGGGAAGACCCAGATTTTCCATAGCCTCTTAAGCACCAAGAGACTTGAAAACTCCAGACTGGGCGCTAATTACCAATCCAAACATGCTCTGATTGTGACCAATCTTTGCAAGCATGTGGGGGGGACTCACCCCCACATGCTTGCAAAGTTTGGTCCCCACCATCGGAGCATGTATGGGTACGATGGTATGGGGAAGGCTCGGACTTTCCATGGCCTCTTAAGCACCAAGAGACTTCAAAAACCTGGACTGGGCGCTAATTACCAATCCAAACATGCTCTGATTGTGACCAAACTTTGCAAGCATGTGGGGGGGACCCACCCCCCCATGGTTGCAAAGTTTGGTCCCTATCGGAGCATGTTTGGGTACGATGGTATGGGGAAGGCCCGGATTTTCCATGGCCTCTTAAGCACCAAGAGACTTGAAAACTCCAGACTGGGCGCTAATTACCAATCCAAACATGCTCTGATTGTGACCAATCTTTGCAAGCATGTGGGGGGGACTCAGCCCCACATGCTTGCAAAGTTTGGTCCCCACCATCGGAGCATGTATGGGTACGATGGTATGGGGAAGGCTCGGACTTTCCATGGCCTCTTAAGCACCAAGAGACTTCAAAAACCTGGACTGGGCGCTAATTACCAATCCAAACATGCTCTGATTGTGACCAAACTTTGCAAGCATGTGGGGGAGACCCACCCCCCCATGGTTGCAAAGTTTGGTCCCTATCGGAGCATGTTTGGGTACGATGGTATGGGGAAGGCCCGGATTTTCCATGGCCTCTTAAGCACCAAGAGACTTGAAAAATCCGGACTGGGAGCTAATTACCAATCCAAACATGCTCTGACTGTGACCAAACTTTGCAAGCATGTGGGGGATCCCACCCTCACATGCTTGCAAAGTTTGGTCCCCATCGGAGCATGTTTGAGTACGATGGTATGGGGAAGGCCCGGATTTTCCATGGCCTCGTAAGCACCAAGAGACTTGAAAAATCCGGACTGGGCGCTAATTACCAATCCAAACATGCTCTGATTGTGACCAAACTTTGCAAGCATGTGGGGGGGACCCACCCCCACATTCTTGCAAAGTTTAGTGCCCATCCGAGCATGCTTGGGTACGATGGTATGGGGAAGGCCCGGATTTTCCATGGCCTCGTAAGCACCAAGAGACTTGAAAAATCCGGACTGGGCGCTAATTACCAATCCAAACATGCTCTGATTGTGACCAAATTTTGCAAGCATGTGGGGGGGACCCACCCCACATGCTTGCAAAGTGGGGACCCACCCCCCCATGCTTGCAAAGTTTGGTCCCCATCGGAGCATGTTTGGGTACGATGGTATGGGGAAGGCCCGGATTTTCCATGGCCTCGTAAGCACCAAGAGACTTCAAAAACCCGCACTGGGCGCTAATTACCAATCCAAGCATGCTCTGATTGTGACCAAACTTTGCAAGCATGTGGGGGGGACCCACCCCCCCATGCTTGCAGAGTTTGGTCCCCATCGGCAGAGCATGTTTGGGTACGATGGTATGGGGAAGGCCCGGATTTTCCATGGCCTCGTAAGCACCAAGAGACTTGAAAAATCCGGACTGGGCGCTAATTACCAATCCAAACATGCTCTGATTGTGACCAAACTTTGCAAGCATGTGGGGGGGACCCACCCCCCCATGCTTGCAAAGTTTGGTCCCCATCGGAGCATGTTTGGGTACGATGGTATGGGGAAGGCCCGGATTTTCCATGGCCTCGTAAGCACCAAGAGACTTGAGAAATCCGGACTGGGCGCTAATTACCAATCCAAACATGCTCTGATTGTGACCAAACTTTGCAAGCATGTGGGGGGGACCCACCCCCACATGCTTTCAAAGTTTGGTCCCCATCAAAGCATGTTTGGGTACGATGGTATGGGGAAGGCCAGGATTTTCAATGGCCTCGTAAGCACCAAGAGACTTAAAAAAACCCGGACTGGGCGCTAATTACCAATCCAAACATGCTCTGATTGTGACCAAACTTTTCAAGCATGTGGGGGTGGGTCCCCCCCCATGCTTGCAAAGTTTGGTCCCCATCGGAGCATGTTTGGGTACGATGGTATGGGGAAGGCCCGGATTTTCCATGGCCTCTAAAGCACCAAGAGACTTGAAAAATCCGGACTGGGCGCTAATTACCAATCCAAACATGCTCTGATTGTGACCAAACTTCGCAAGCATGTGGGGGGGTCCCGCCCCCCCATGCTTGCAAAGTTTGGTCCCTATCGGAGCATGTTTGGGTATGATGGTATGGGGAAGGCCCGGATATTCTATGGCCTCTTAAGCACCAAGAGACTTGAAAAGCCCGCACTGGGCGCTAATTACCAATCCAAACATGCTCTGATTGTGACCAAACTTTGCAAGCATGTGGGGGGGACCCACCCCCACATGCTTGCAAAGTTTGGTCCCCATCCAGCGAAGCATGTTGGTATGGGGAAGGCCCAGATTTTCCATAGCCTCTTAAGCACCAAGAGACTTGAAAAATCCGGACTGGGCGCTAATTACCAATCCAAACATGCTCTGATTGTGACCAATCTTTGCAAGCATGTGGGGGGGACTCACCCCCACATGCTTGCAAAGTTTGGTCCCCACCATCGGAGCATGTATGGGTACGATGGTATGGGGAAGGCTCGGACTTTCCATGGCCTCTTAAGCACCAAGAGACTTCAAAAACCCGGACTGGGCGCTAATTACCAATCCAAACATGCTCTGATTGTGACCAAACTTTGCAAGCATGTGGGGGGGACCCAGCCCCAATGCTTGCAAAGTTTGGTCCCTATCGGAGCATGTTTGGGTACGATGGTATGGGGAAGGCCCGGATTTTCCATGGCCTCTTAAGCACCAAGAGACTTGAAAAACCTGCACTGGGCGATAATTACCAATCCAAACATGCTCTGGTTGTGACCAAACTTTGCAAGCATGTGGGGGGGACCCACCCCCCCATGCTTGCAAAGTTTGGTCCCCATCCGAGCATGTTTGGGTACGATGGTATGGGGAAGGCCCGGATTTTCCATGGCCTCGTAAGCACCAAGAGACTTGAAAAATCCGGACTGGGCGCTAATTACCAATCCAAACATGCTCTGATTGTGACCAAAATTTGCAAGCATGTGGGGGGGGACCCACCCCCACATGCTTGCAAAGTTTGGTCCCCATCGGAGTATGTTTGGGTACGATGGTATGGGGAAGGTCCGGATTTTCCATGGCCTCGTAAGCACCAAGAGACTTGAAAAATCCGGAGTGGGCGCTAATTACCAATCCAAACATGCTCTGATTATGACCAAACTTTGCAAGCATGTGGGGGGGACCCACCCCCACATGCTTGCAAAGTTTGGTCCCCATCGGAGCATGTTTGGGTACGATGGTATGGGGAAGGCCCGGATTTTCCATGGCCTCGTAAGCACCAAGAGACTTCCAAAACCCGCACTGGGCGCTAATTACCAATCCAAGCATGCTTTTATTGTGACCAAACTTTGCAAGCATGTGGGGGGGACCCACCCCCACATGCTTGCAAAGTTTAATCCCCATCAAAGCATGTTTGGGTACGATGGTATGGGGAAGACCCGGATTTTCCATGGTATTTGAAGCACCGAGAGACTTCAAAAACCCGCACTGGGCGCTAATTACCAATCCAAACATGCTCTGATTGTGACCAAACTTTTCAAGGATGTGGGGGTGGGTCCCCCCCCCATGCTTGCAAAGTTTGGTCCCCAACAACAGAGCACGTTTGAGTAGGATGGTATGGGGAAGGCCCGGATTTTCCATGGCCTCGTAAGCACCAAGAGACTTTAAAAATCCGGACTGGGTGCTAATTACCAATCCAAACATGCTCTGATTGTGACCAAACTTTGCAAGCATGTGGGGGGGACCCACCCCCACATTCTTGCAAAGTTTAGTGCCCATCCGAGCATGCTTGGGTACGATGGTATGGGGAAGGCCCGGATTTTCCATGGCCTCGTAAGCACCAAGAGACTTGAAAAATCCGGACTGGGCGCTAATTACCAATCCAAACATGCTCTGATTGTGACCAAACTTTGCAAGCATGTGGGGGGGACCCACCCCACATGCTTGCAAAGTGGGGACCCACCCCCCCATGCTTGCAAAGTTTGGTCCCCATCGGAGCATGTTTGGGTACGATGGTATGGGGAAGGCCCGGATTTTCCATGGCCTCGTAAGCACCAAGAGACTTCAAAAACCCGCACTGGGCGCTAATTACCAATCCAAGCATGCTGTGATTGTGACCAAACTTTGCAAGCATGTGGGGGGGACCCACCCCCCCATGCTTGCAGAGTTTGGTCCCCATCGGCAGAGCATGTTTGGGTACGATGGTATGGGGAAGGCCCGGATTTTCCATGGCCTCGTAAGCACCAAGAGACTTGAAAAATCCGGACTGGGCGCTAATTACCAATCCAAACATGCTCTGATTGTGACCAAACTTTGCAAGCATGTGGGGGGGACCCATCCCCCCATGCTTGCAAAGTTTGGTCCCCATCGGAGCATGTTTGGGTACGATGGTATGGGGAAGGCCCGGATTTTCCATGGCCTCGTAAGCACCAAGAGACTTGAGAAATCCGGACTGGGCGCTAATTACCAATCCAAACATGCTCTGATTGTGACCAAACTTTGCAAGCATGTGGGGGGGACCCACCCCCACATGCTTGCAAAGTTTGGTCCCCATCAAAGCATGTTTGGGTACGATGGTATGGGGAAGGCCCGGATTTTCAATGGCCTCGTAAGCACCAAGAGACTTAAAAAAACCCGGACTGGGGGCTAATTACCAATCCAAACATGCTCTGATTGTGAACAAACTTTGCAAGCATGTGGGGGGGACCCACCCGCACATGCTCGCAAAGTTTGGTCCCCATCGGAGCATGTTTGGGTACGATGGTATGGGGAAGGCCCGGATTTTCCATGGCCTTTGAAGCACCAAGAGACTTCAAAAACCCGCACTGGGCGCTAATTACCAATCCAATCATGCTCTGATTGTGACCAAACTTTGCAAGCATGTGGGGGGGACCCACCCCCACATGCTTGCAGAGTTTGGTCCCCATCGGAGCATGTTTGGGTACGATGGTATGGGGAAGGCCCGGATTCTCCATGGCCTTTTAAGCACCAAGAGACTTCAAATACCCGCACTGGGCGCTAATTACCAATCCAAACATGCTCTGATTGTGACCAAACTTTTCAAGCATGTGGGGGTGGGTCCCCCCCATGCTTGCAAAGTTTGGTCCCCATCGGAGCATGTTTGGGTACGATGGTATGGGGAAGGCCCGGATTTTCCATGGCCTCTAAAGCACCAAGAGACTTGAAAAATCCGGACTGGGCGCTAATTACCAATCCAAACATGCTCTGATTGTGACCAAACTTCGCAAGCATGTGGGGGGGTCCCGCCCCCCCATGCTTGCAAAGTTTGGTCCCTATCGGAGCATGTTTGGGTATGATGGTATGGGGAAGGCCCGGATATTCTATGGCCTCTTAAGCACCAAGAGACTTGAAAAGCCCGCACTGGGCGCTAATTACCAATCCAAACATGCTCTGATTGTGACCAAACTTTGCAAGCATATGAAGGGGACCCACCCCCACATGCTTGCAAAGTTTGGTCCCCATCCAGCGAAGCATGTTGGTATGGGGAAGGCCCAGATTTGCCATAGCCTCTTAAGCACCAAGAGACTTGAAAAATCCGGACTGGGCGCTAATTACCAATCCAAACATGCTCTGATTGTGACCAATCTTTGCAAGCATGTGGGGGGGACTCACCCCCACATGCTTGCAAAGTTTGGTCCCCACCATCGGAGCATGTATGGGTACGATGGTATGGGGAAGGCTCGGACTTTCCATGGCCTCTTAAGCACCAAGAGACTTCAAAAACCCGGACTGGGCGCTAATTACCAATCCAAACATGCTCTGATTGTGACCAAACTTTGCAAGCATGTGGGGGGGACCCAGCCCCAATGCTTGCAAAGTTTGGTCCCTATCGGAGCATGTTTGGGTACGATGGTATGGGGAAGGCCCGGACTTTCCATGGCCTCTTAAGCACCAAGAGACTTGAAAAACCTGCACTGGGCGATAATTACCAATCCAAACATGCTCTGGTTGTGACCAAACTTTGCAAGCATGTGGGGGGGACCCACCCCCCCATGCTTGCAAAGTTTGGTCCCCATCCGAGCATGTTTGGGTACGATGGTATGGGGAAGGCCCGGATTTTCCATGGCCTCGTAAGCACCAAGAGACTTGAAAAATCCGGACTGGGCGCTAATTACCAATCCAAACATACTCTGATTGTGACCAAAATTTGCAAGCATGTGGGGGGGGACCCACCCCCATATGCTGCAAAGTTTGGTCCCCATCGGAGTATGTTTGGGTACGATGGTATGGGGAAGGTCCGGATTTTCCATGGCCTCGTAAGCACCAAGAGACTTGAAAAATCCGGAGTGGGCGCTAATTACCAATCCAAACATGCTCTGATTATGACCAAACTTTGCAAGCATGTGGGGGGGACCCACCCCCACATGCTTGCAAAGTTTGGTCCCCATCGGAGCATGTTTGGGTACGATGGTATGGGGAAGGCCCGGATTTTCCATGGCCTCGTAAGCACCAAGAGACTTCAAAAACCCGCACTGGGCGCTAATTACCAATCCAAGCATGCTCTGATTGTGACCAAACTTTGCAAGCATGTGGGGGGGACCCACCCCCACATGCTTGCAAAGTTTAATCCCCATCAAAGCATGTTTGGGTACGATGGTATGGGGAAGACCCGGATTTTCCATGGTATTTGAAGCACCAAGAGACTTCAAAAACCCGCACTGGGCGCTAATTACCAATCCAAACATGCTCTGATTGTGACCAAACTTTTCAAGGATGTGGGGGTGGGTCCCCCCCCCATGCTTGCAAAGTTTGGTCCCCAACAACAGAGCACGTTTGGGTACGATGGTATGGGGAAGGCCCGGATTTTCCATGGTCTCGTAAGCACCAAGAGACTTCAAAAACCCGCACTGGGCGCTAATTACCAATCCAAGCATGCTCTGATTGTGACCAAACTTTGCAAGCATGTGGGGGGGACCCACCCCCACATGCTTGCAAAGTTTAATCCCCATCAAAGCATGTTTGGGTACGATGGTATGGGGAAGACCCGGATTTTCCATGGTATTTGAAGCACCAAGAGACTTCAAAAACCCGCACTGGGCGCTAATTACCAATCCAAACATGCTCTGATTGTGACCAAACTTTTCAAGGATGTGGGGGTGGGTCCCCCCCCCATGCTTGCAAAGTTTGGTCCCCAACAAAGAGCACGTTTGGGTACGATGGTATGGGGAAGGCCCGGATTTTCCATGGTCTCTTAAGCACCAAGAGACTTGAAAAATCTGGGCGCTAATTACCAATCCAAACATGCTCTGACTGTGACCAAACTTTGCAAGCATGTGGGGGAGCCCACCCTCACATGCTTGCAAAGTTTGGTCCCCATCGGAGCATGTTTGAGTACGATGGTATGGGGAAGGCCCGGATTTTCCATGGCCTCGTAAGCACCAAGAGACTTGAAAAATCCGGACTGGGCGCTAATTACCAATCCAAACATGCTCTGATTGTGACCAAACTTTGCAAGCATGTGGGGGGGACCCACCCCCACATTCTTGCAAAGTTTGGTCCCCATCCGAGCATGCTTGGGTACGATGGTATGGGGAAGGCCCGGATTTTCCATGGCCTCGTAAGCACCAAGAGACTTGAAAAATCCGGACTGGGCGCTAATTACCAATCCAAACATGCTCTGATTGTGACCAAACTTTGCAAGCATGTGGGGGGGACCCACCCCACATGCTTGCAAAGTGGGGACCCACCCCCCCATGCTTGTAAAGTTTGGTCCCCATCGGAGCATGTTTGGGTACGATGGTATGGGGAAGGCCCAGATTTTCCATGGCCTCGTAAGCACCAAGAGACTTCAAAAACCCGCACTGGGCGCTAATTACCAATCCAAGCATGCTCTCATTGTGACCAAACTTTGCAAGCATGTGGGGGGGACCCACCCCCCCATGCTTGCAGAGTTTGGTCCCCATCGGCAGAGCATGTTTGGGTACGATGGTATGGGGAAGGCCCGGATTTTCCATGGCCTCGTAAGCACCAAGAGACTTGAAAAATCCGGACTGGGCGCTAATTACCAATCCAAACATGCTCTGATTGTGACCAAACTTTGCAAGCATGTGGGGGGGACCCACCCCCACATGCTTGCAAAGTTTGGTCCCCATCAAAGCATGTTTGGGTACGATGGTATGGGGAAGGCCCGGATTTTCAATGGCCTCGTAAGCACCAAGAGACTTAAAAAAACCCGGACTGGGCGCTAATTACCAATCCAAACATGCTCTGATTGTGACCAAACTTTGCAAGCATGTGGGGGGGACCCACCCCCACATGCTCGCAAAGTTTGGTCCCCATCGGAGCATGTTTGGGTACGATGGTATGGGGAAGGCCCGGATTTTCCATGGCCTTTGAAGCACCAAGAGACTTCAAAAACCCGCACTGGGCGATAATTACCAATCCAAGCATGCTCTGATTGTGACCAAACTTTGCAAGCATGTGGGGGGGACCCACCCCCACATGCTTGCAGAGTTTGGTCCCCATCGGAGCATGTTTGGGTACGATGGTATGGGGAAGGCCCGGATTCTCCATGGCCTTTTAAGCACCAAGAGACTTCAAATACCCGCACTGGGCGCTAATTACCAATCCAAACATGCTCTGATTGTGACCAAACTTTTCAAGCATGTGGGGGTGGGTCCCCCCCCATGCTTGCAAAGTTTGGTCCCCATCGGAGCATGTTTGGGTACGATGGTATGGGGAAGGCCCGGATTTTCCATGGCCTCTAAAGCACCAAGAGACTTGAAAAATCCGGACTGGGCGCTAATTACCAATCCAAACATGCTCTGATTGTGACCAAACTTCGCAAGCATGTGGGGTGGTCCGCCCCCCCATGCTTGCAAAGTTTGGTCCCTATCGGAGCATGTTTGGGTATGATGGTATGGGGGAGGCCCGGATATTCTATGGCCTCTTAAGCACCAAGAGACTTGAAAAGCCCGCACTGGGCGCTAATTACCAATCCAAACATGCTCTGATTGTGACCAAACTTTGCAAGCATGTGGGGGGGACCCACCCCCACATGCTTGCAAAGTTTGGTCCCCATCCAGCGAAGCATGTTGGTATGGGGAAGGCCCAGATTTTCCATAGCCTCTTAAGCACCAAGAGACTTGAAAAATCCGGACTGGGCGCTAATTACCAATCCAAACATGCTCTGATTGTGACCAATCTTTGCAAGCATGTGGGGGGGACTCACCCCCACATGCTTGCAAAGTTTGGTCCCCACCATCGGAGCATGTATGGGTACGATGGTATGGGGAAGGCTCGGACTTTCCATGGCCTCTTAAGCACCAAGAGACTTCAAAAACCCGGACTGGGCGCTAATTACCAATCCAAACATGCTCTGATTGTGACCAAACTTTGCAAGCATGTGGGGGGGACCCAGCCCCAATGCTTGCAAAGTTTGGTCCCTATCGGAGCATGTTTGGGTACGATGGTATGGGGAAGGCCCGGACTTTCCATGGCCTCTTAAGCACCAAGAGACTTGAAAAACCTGCACTGGGCGATAATTACCAATCCAAACATGCTCTGGTTGTGACCAAACTTTGCAAGCATGTGGGGGGGACCCACCCCCCCATGCTTGCAAAGTTTGGTCCCCATCCGAGCATGTTTGGGTACGATGGTATGGGGAAGGCCCGGATTTTCCATGGCCTCGTAAGCACCAAGAGACTTGAAAAATCCGGACTGGGCGCTAATTACCAATCCAAACATGCTCTGATTGTGACCAAAATTTGCAAGCATGTGGGGGGGGACCCACCCCCATATGCTGCAAAGTTTGGTCCCCATCGGAGTATGTTTGGGTACGATGGTATGGGGAAGGTCCGGATTTTCCATGGCCTCGTAAGCACCAAGAGACTTGAAAAATCCGGAGTGGGCGCTAATTACCAATCCAAACATGCTCTGATTATGACCAAACTTTGCAAGCATGTGGGGGGGACCCACCCCCACATGCTTGCAAAGTTTGGTCCCCATCGGAGCATGTTTGGGTACGATGGTATGGGGAAGGCCCGGATTTTCCATGGCCTCGTAAGCACCAAGAGACTTCAAAAACCCGCACTGGGCGCTAATTACAAATCCAAGCATGCTCTGATTGTGACCAAACTTTGCAAGCATGTGGGGGGGACCCACCCCCACATGCTTGCAAAGTTTAATCCCCATCAAAGCATGTTTGGGTACGATGGTATGGGGAAGACCCGGATTTTCCATGGTATTTGAAGCACCAAGAGACTTCAAAAACCCGCACTGGGCGCTAATTACCAATCCAAACATGCTCTGATTGTGACCAAACTTTTCAAGGATGTGGGGGTGGGTCCCCCCCCCATGCTTGCAAAGTTTGGTCCCCAACAACAGAGCACGTTTGGGTACGATGGTATGGGGAAGGCCCGGATTTTCCATGGTCTCGTAAGCACCAAGAGACTTCAAAAACCCGCACTGGGCGCTAATTACCAATCCAAGCATGCTCTGATTGTGACCAAACTTTGCAAGCATGTGGGGGGGACCCACCCCCACATGCTTGCAAAGTTTAATCCCCATCAAAGCATGTTTGGGTACGATGGTATGGGGAAGACCCGGATTTTCCATGGTATTTGAAGCACCAAGAGACTTCAAAAACCCGCACTGGGCGCTAATTACCAATCCAAACATGCTCTGATTGTGACCAAACTTTTCAAGGATGTGGGGGTGGGTCCCCCCCCCATGCTTGCAAAGTTTGGTCCCCAACAACAGAGCACGTTTGGGTACGATGGTATGGGGAAGGCCCGGATTTTCCATGGTCTCTTAAGCACCAAGAGACTTGAAAAATCTGGGCGCTAATTACCAATCCAAACATGCTCTGACTGTGACCAAACTTTGCAAGCATGTGGGGGAGCCCACCCTCACATGCTTGCAAAGTTTGGTCCCCATCGGAGCATGTTTGAGTACGATGGTATGGGGAAGGCCCGGATTTTCCATGGCCTCGTAAGCACCAAGAGACTTGAAAAATCCGGACTGGGCGCTAATTACCAATCCAAACATGCTCTGATTGTGACCAAACTTTGCAAGCATGTGGGGGGGACCCACCCCCACATTCTTGCAAAGTTTGGTCCCCATCCGAGCATGCTTGGGTACGATGGTATGGGGAAGGCCCGGATTTTCCATGGCCTCGTAAGCACCAAGAGACTTGAAAAATCCGGACTGGGCGCTAATTACCAATCCAAACATGCTCTGATTGTGACCAAACTTTGCAAGCATGTGGGGGGGACCCACCCCACATGCTTGCAAAGTGGGGACCCACCCCCCCATGCTTGTAAAGTTTGGTCCCCATCGGAGCATGTTTGGGTACGATGGTATGGGGAAGGCCCAGATTTTCCATGGCCTCGTAAGCAGCAAGAGACTTCAAAAACCCGCACTGGGCGCTAATTACCAATCCAAGCATGCTCTGATTGTGACCAAACTTTGCAAGCATGTGGGGGGGACCCACCCCCCCATGCTTGCAGAGTTTGGTCCCCATCGGCAGAGCATGTTTGGGTACGATGGTATGGGGAAGGCCCGGATTTTCCATGGCCTCGTAAGCACCAAGAGACTTGAAAAATCCGGACTGGGCGCTAATTACCAATCCAAACATGCTCTGATTGTGACCAAACTTTGCAAGCATGTGGGGGGGACCCACCCCCCCATGCTTGCAAAGTTTGGTCCCCATCGGAGCATGTTTGGGTACGATGGTATGGGGAAGGCCCGGATTTTCCATGGCCTCGTAAGCACCAAGAGACTTGAGAAATCCGGACTGGGCGCTAATTACCAATCCAAACATGCTCTGATTGTGACCAAACTTTGCAAGCATGTGGGGGGGACCCACCCCCACATGCTTGCAAGGTTTGGTCCCCATCAAAGCATGTTTGGGTACGATGGTATGGGGAAGGCCCGGATTTTCAATGGCCTCGTAAGCACCAAGAGACTTAAAAAAACCCGGACTGGGCGCTAATTTGTTACCATATTATAGTAGTGATGTGTGTGAACACACTTAGGACCGCCGGGGCACTTTTTCCCTCACTAGGAGGTTTTTTCCCCCGTGCATTGTATATACGCCCATTATCTTCTAGGGCTTGTTATCTTTCATTTTTGGCACTCATAATACACTACTGTGTTGTGCTCAAGCTTCCTCATCTTCTTGAAGTTGTGTGTGCATTCCTGCAACCCTAATTCCAACAGTTGGTATCAGAGCAGGCTTCCTCCTCCCGGGCAGCATCACCGGCCCCTGCCGCTTCATCTCCTCCGATTGCGACGAGGTTTCACGAGCGTCTGCAGGTTAGTATATGCCGTGGTAAGCCCGTAGGGCTTGTTCGTTTCAGAATTTTGATCTGAAGTCATTTCGCCCTCCGTTTTTGCATTCCAAGTACTGCGCAGGCAAAATCGTCCTACTGTGCAGATTTTCTGTCAAGATTAAAATCTGTAGGACAGGTGCCCATTCGTCTGTTTTGGGCTGTGCTACATAGCACAGGTCGATTTTATACAGGTTTACCTCTTACAGACAGCATTTACATCTAGTAGTACAGTCATTGGCCATGGCTGACAACAATGATGTATTCCGCATGTTGGCTGCTGAGGATAAGTTGGATGGCACCAACTATCCATTGTGGGCATATATGATGCGACATGCATTGGTAGCAAAGGGGTTATGGAACATTGTGCAGGGTATTGATGCACGTCCTATTGTGGCTGGGAATGCTGCAAACACATCAGAAACAGGTACTGTTGATGATGGTGCAGGCACAAGTGCTGTAGCAGCTATTCGAGAACCACCACTTTCAGCGGAGCAGATTCGTTGGGATGGTAGAGATGCGCAGGCTCATGCCTTGATTGCGCTGTCTGTCAAACGTACCATTATCCCACATATTCGCTCCTGCAGGACTTCTAAGGATGCTTGGGATGTACTTGCCACATTGTATCAGGCAAGAAATGAGGCTCGTGTTGCTTACCTCCGAAAACAGTTGGAGAGTGAGCATATGAACGAAGGTGATTCTATGGATAGCTTTTTGACAAAGATCAAGGATTTCAAAGAGCAGCTCATTTCTGCAGATGAAATCCTGTCAGACAGTTCACTTGTGCAGACTGTTTTGAATGGTCTACCAGATTCTTATCAGGGTTTTGCTTCCACTCTTCGCTTGATGATGAAAGGCAATCCCAATGCCTTATCATTTGAGGAGTTAGTTTCTGTTTTGCTGCAAGAAGACCAGTCAAGGCAAAACAGGAATATTATGCGTGTCGCAGATCAAGCTTTCGTTGCTAGTCAGAGAAGCGGGAAAGGTAAAGCTGGCTTTTCTTCTAGTAAGCAGAAATCTGCAAATGCTGCGCAACCAAAGAAGGAAGACAAAGATGAGAAGAAGGGTGACAAACAGAAGACATTTTGCAAGTACTGTAAGGGAAATGATCATGTCATCAAAGCGTGTCCTAAGCTGGCTGCGAAAGAGGCTAAGAAGAAAGAGGCTGGTATGGCTGTTGCAGATGCCTCTCCTTCTAACAATGAATCTGCTAATGTTGTTCAAGATACAGAATGGGCATTCAATGCGCAGTGCAGTTATGACCCATCTTTGCATGACACATGTATGTCTGCAGTAGATTCAGATGTATGGTACTTTGACAGTGGTGCCACTAAGCATATCACCTCGCAGCGCAGTTTATTCACTTTCCTTGAGTCTGCTCCCACAGGGAATACTGTCACTTGTGCCAATAACTCCTCTTATCCCGTTAAAGGAGTTGGACAGATTGTGCTGAATGTTGCAAATTGCAACACCTTTACACTTTTTGATGCATTGTATGTGCCAGGGATCAAAAAGAATCTGCTGTCAGTCTCCGCATTTGCCAAAACAGGTTTGGTTGTAAAATTTGTGGATGACAGATGTACTGTTCATGATCTCTCTTGTGGTGACATCATTGTAGCATCTGGTTCACTATGTCGAGGGCTGTATAAGCTCAATATGGATGGCAAATGTGTAGAGGATTCAGCATGTGCTATTATGGATACGCAAGCTATTTCAAATGCAAAACTGTGGCATGCACGTTTTGGTCATCTGAATTTTGCAAGTTTGCTGCGCCTGCAGAAATCTGAAATGGTGTCTTCTTTGCCTAAGCTTGAGGCACCTGTCAAGCATGTTTGTGAGGGCTGCATATTGGGTAAAATGCAGCGTGCTTCCTTTCCCAAAGATGGATCAGTGAGAGCTGAACGCAGATTGCAGCTTGTTCACAGTGATGTTTGTGGTCCCATGCAAACTCCATCATTTGGAAACTACCTTTACTTCGTGACTTTCATTGATGATTTTACCAGGCATGCATGGGTATATCCTTTGAAGGCAAAGTCCGAAATGTTTTTGTGCTTCAAACAGTTTTTGGTTATGGCTGAAAATGTGTCAGAAAGTAAGATGGGCACCCTCCGTTCAGATCGAGGGGGGGAGTATATGTCTTCAGAATTTAATGCATTTCTGGCTGAGCGTGGGATAAAACACCAATGTACAGTGCCGTATACACCACAGCAAAATGGTGTGGCTGAGAGAAAAAACAGGTCTCTCATGGAAATGGCAAGATGTATGGTTAAGAGTCAAAGTCTACCACATGGTTTTTGGCTTGAGGCTGTCATGTGTGCCACTTATGTACTAAACAGGTGTCCCACCAAAGCATTACAGGTTGTCACTCCATATGAGGCTTGGCATAGTCGCAAGCCATCTGTTGGCCATTTACGTGTTTTTGGTTGCCTGGCATATGCATTAGTGCCTGTGCAACATCGCAGAAAATTGGATGACAAAGCTGTCAAATGTATTTTTGTTGGATATAGTGCTGAGAGCAAAGGCTATCGTTTGTATCATCCACAGACAAAGCGCATTTTGGTTAGCCGTGATGTTGTATTTGTGGAAGATGCAGTTCAGCCCTTGGTTTCATGTACTAAGGAGACAAATATCAGCTCACGTGATGTCTATGATACATTGTTGCCTCTTTTCAGTGGTGCACAGTCAAGTGCAATACCTCATGAGGCAGTTTTTCAGCCTATGCAGGTTTTAAATGATGGCACAGATCAGCCTATATCTGATGCAGATGTGCATGATGCACTTGAGGATGAGAGACAAGAGATTGAGGGCTCTAGGAACATGCCTAGATGGCTGGTGCAGACTTTGCGTGACAGCAAGTTGGATGCCCCTTTGTCTAGTCGCACTCGTTCTGGCTCTCATGGTGCCTCTTATGCGTCAGATTGTTATGCATTGGCTGTTTCTAGTATGTGCGATGAAAGTGAGCCTGTTTCATTTGATGAGGCACAAAGTTCAGAAAATTGGATGGCTGCTATGCAAGCAGAATACGATGCTATTATGAAGAATAGTACATGGTCTTTATGTGACTTGCCCCCTGGCAAGAAGGCCATTGGCACTAAGTGGGTATACAAATTGAAGCGTAAGCCTGATGGCACAGTGGATCGCCATAAGGCTAGGCTTGTTGCAAAAGGTTATGCTCAAGAGAAGGGCATTGATTTTGATGAGACTTTTGCTCCCACATGTCGTATGACCACTGTTCGTAGCATCTGTGCATTAGCAGCTCATAATGGTTGGAATGTACATCAGCTGGACATAAAAACTGCGTTCTTAAATGGAGATTTGCATGAGGAGGTGTATGTATCGCAGCCTCGTGGTTTTGTTCAAAGAGGGCAGGAAAACAAAGTGTGCAGGTTAAAAAAGGCTTTATATGGTTTAAAGCAAGCTCCACGAGCTTGGTATGAAAAAATACATGCATATTTGACTGCACATGGGTTTCAGAATAGTCCAACAGAAAGCACTTTGTATGTTAAACGTGTGGATGGTGTACATCTAATCATTGCTCTCTATGTCGATGACATGCTGCTCACAGGACCAAATGAGAGTCATATTGCTGATTTTAAGGCTGATTTGAATGCCTCTTTTGAGATGTCAGATTTGGGGCATTTGCATCATTATTTGGGGATACAATTTAACCAGTGTGATGGAGGTATTGCTTTGTGTCAGACAAAGTATATTGAAACATTGTTGCGGAGATTTGGCCTTGAAGACTGCAAGCCTATTGCTACTCCAATGGAGACAGGTTTGAAGTTGAGTCTTCATGATGCTGGAGATCACTTTGATGTCACACTCTATCAGACAGTTGTTGGTTGCCTCATTTATGTATGCATTACGAGGCCAGACATTCAGTTTGCAGTCTCACAGGTGAGCAGATTTATGCATAGCCCAGGCATTAAGCATTGGCAGGCAGTGAAGCGTATCTTTCGCTATTTTAGTGGTACTCGGCATCTTGGGTTGTTTTATCCCAAGGGGGGATCATTGCCGCCAGATTTACATGCTTTTTCAGATTCTGACTGGGCTGGTTGTTATGACACACGCGTGTCCACGAGTGGTTTTTGCTTCATGCTTGGAAGCTCATGCATATCATGGTTGAGCAAGAAGCAGCCTACTGTGGCCACTTCTAGTTGTGAAGCTGAGTACAGGGCAGCTTTCACAGCTACGGTTGAGTGTGTGTGGCTCAGACGCCTTATGGCTGATTTGGGTGTTGGGCAGCCATCTGCCACCACCATCTTCACTGACAATCAGAGCGCATTGGCAGTTGCGCGGAACCCAGTGTTCCATGCTCGTACGAAGCACATTGAGGTGCACTACCATTATGTCAGGGAGAGACTCTCTGCAGGAGAGATCAGTTTGGCTTATGTGCCAACACAGGATAACCTTGCAGACCTTTTCACAAAGGCTCTGCCTCGTGAGAAGTTCGAAGCTTTTCGCAAAGCTTTGGGCTTACTCCCTTTTGTGGATTCGTCCACATAGCTAGACACTTCCCTATACATGAGTGCTAGCTCTTGTTCATCGCATCACTCCAGGGGGGATTTGTTACCATATTATAGTAGTGATGTGTGTGAACACACTTAGGACCGCCGGGGCACTTTTTCCCTCACTAGGAGGTTTTTTCCCCCGTGCATTGTATATACGCCCATTATCTTCTAGGGCTTGTTATCTTTCATTTTTGGCACTCATAATACACTACTGTGTTGTGCTCAAGCTTCCTCATCTTCTTGAAGTTGTGTGTGCATTCCTGCAACCCTAATTCCAACATAATTACCAATCCAAACATGCTCTGATTGTGACCAAACTTTGCAAGCATGTGGGGGGGACCCACCCGCACATGCTCACAAAGTTTGGTCCCCATCGGAGCATGTTTGGGTACGATGGTATGGGGAAGGCCCGGATTTTCCATGGCCTTTGAAGCACCAAGAGACTTCAAAAACCCGCACTGGGCGCTAATTACCAATCCAAGCATGCTCTGATTGTGACCAAACTTTGCAAGCATGTGGGGGGGACCCACCCCCACATGCTTGCAAAGTTTGGTCCCCATCGGAGCATGTTTGGGTACGATGGTATGGGGAAGGCCCGGATTCTCCATGGCCTTTTAAGCACCAAGAGACTTCAAATACCCGCACTGGGCGCTAATTACCAATCCAAACATGCTCTGATTGTGACCAAACTTTTCAAGCATGTGGGGGTGGATCCCCCCCCATGCTTGCAAAGTTTGGTCCCCATCGGAGCATGTTTGGGTACGATGGTATGGGGAAGGCCCGGATTTTCCATGGCCTCTAAAGCACCAAGAGACTTGAAAAATCCGGACTGGGCGCTAATTACCAATCCAAACATGCTCTGATTGTGACCAAACATCGCAAGCATGTGGGGGGGTCCCGCCCCCCCATGCTTGCAAAGTTTGGTCCCTATCGGAGCATGTTTGGGTATGATGGTATGGGGAAGGCCCGGATATTCTATGGCCTCTTAAGCACCAAGAGACTTGAAAAGCCCGCACTGGGCGCTAATTACCAATCCAAACATGCTCTGATTGTGACCAAACTTTGCAAGCATGTGGGGGGGACCCACCCCCACATGCTTGCAAAGTTTGGTCCCCATCCAGCGAAGCATGTTGGTATGGGGAAGGCCCAGATTTTCCATAGCCTCTTAAGCACTAAGAGACTTGAAAAATCCGGACTGGGCGCTAATTACCAATCCAAACATGCTCTGATTGTGACCAATCTTTGCAAGCATGTGGGGGGGACTCACCCCCACATGCTTGCAAAGTTTGGTCCCCACCATCGGAGCATGTATGGGTACGATGGTATGGGGAAGGCTCGGACTTTCCATGGCCTCTTAAGCACCAAGAGACTTCAAAAACCCGGACTGGGCGCTAATTACCAATCCAAACATGCTCTGATTGTGACCAAACTTTGCAAGCATGTGGGGGGGACCCAGCCCCAATGCTTGCAAAGTTTGGTCCCTATCGGAGCATGTTTGGGTACGATGGTATGGGGAAGGCCCGGATTTTCCATGGCCTCTTAAGCACCAAGAGACTTGAAAAACCTGCACTGGGCGATAATTACCAATCCAAACATGCTCTGGTTGTGACCAAACTTTGCAAGCATGTGGGGGGGACCCACCCCCCCATGGTTGCAAAGTTTGGTCCCTATCGAAGCATGTTTGGGTACGATGGTATGGGGAAGGCCCGGATTTTCCATGGCCTCTTAAGCACCAAGAGACTTGAAAAATCCGGACTGGGAGCTAATTACCAATCCAAACATACTCTGATTGTGACCAAACTTTGCAAGCATGTGGGGGGGACCCACCCCCCCATGCTTGCAAAGTTTGGTCCCCATCGGCGGAGCATGTTTGGGTACGATGGTATGGGGAAGGCTCGGATTTTCCATGACCTCGTAAGCACCAAGAGACTTGAAAAATCCAGACTGGGTGCTAATTACCAATCCAAACATGCTCTGATTGTGACCAAACTTTGCAAGCATGTGGGGGGGACCCACCCCCCCATGCTTGCAAAGTTTGGTCCCCATCCGAGCATGTTTGGGTACGATGGTATGGGGAAGGCCCGGATTTTCCATGGCCTCGTAAGCACCAAGAGACTTGAAAAATCCGGACTGGGCGCTAATTACCAATCCAAACATGCTCTGATTGTGACCAAAATTTGCAAGCATGTGGGGGGGGACCCACCCCCACATGCTTGCAAAGTTTGGTCCCCATCGGAGTATGTTTGGGTACGATGGTATGGGGAAGGTCCGGATTTTCCATGGCCTCGTAAGCACCAAGAGACTTTAAAAACCCGGACTGGGCGCTAATTACCAATCCAAACATGCTCTGATTATGACCAAACTTTGCAAGCATGTGGGGGGGACCCACCCCCACATGCTTGCAAAGTTTGGTCCCCATCGGAGCATGTTTGGGTACGATGGTATGGGGAAGGCCCGGATTTTCCATGGCCTCGTAAGCACCAAGAGACTTCAAAAACCCGCACTGGGCGCTAATTACCAATCCAAGCATGCTCTGATTGTGACCAAACTTTGCAAGCATGTGGGGGGGACCCACCCCCACATGCTTGCAAAGTTTGATCCCCATGAAAGCATGTTTGGGTACGATGGTATGGGGAAGACCCGGATTTTCCATGGCCTTTGAAGCACCAAGAGACTTCAAAAACCCGCACTGGGCGCTAATTACCAATCCAAACATGCTCTGATTGTGACCAAACTTTTCAAGGATGTGGGTGTGGGTCCCCCCCCCCATGCTTGCAAAGTTTGGTCCCCAACGGAGCACGTTTGGGTACGATGGTATGGGGAAGGCCCGGATTTTCCATGGCCTCTTAAGCACCAAGAGACTTGAAAAATCTGGGCGCTAATTACCAATCCAAACATGCTCTGACTGTGACCAAACTTTGCAAGCATGTGGGGGAGCCCACCCTCACATGCTTGCAAAGTTTGGTCCCCATCGGAGCATGTTTGAGTACGATGGTATGGGGAAGGCCCGGATTTTCCATGGCCTCTTAAGCACCAAGAGACTTGAAAAACCCACAATGGGCGCTAATTACCAATCCAAACATGCTCTGATTGTGACCAAACTTTGCAAGCATGTGGGGGGGACCCACCCCCACATTCTTGCAAAGTTTGGTCCCCATCCGAGCATGCTTGGGTACGATGGTATGGGGAAGGCCCGGATTTTCCATGGCCTCGTAAGCACCAAGAGACTTGAAAAATCCGGACTGGGCGCTAATTACCAATCCAAACATGCTCTGATTGTCACCAAACTTTGCAAGCATGTGGGGGGGACCCACCCCACATGCTTGCAAAGTGGGGACCCACCCCCCCATGCTTGCAAAGTTTGGTCCCCATCGGAGCATGTTTGGGTACGATGGTATGGGGAAGGCCCGGATTTTCCATGGCCTCGTAAGCACCAAGAGACTTGAACAATCCGGACTGGGCGCTAAATACCAATCCAAACATGCTCTGATTGTGACCAAACTTTGCAAGCATGTGGGGGGGACCCACCCCCCCATGCTTGCAAAGTTTGGTCCCCATCAGAGCATGTTTGGGTACGATGGTATGGGGAAGGCCCGGATTTTCCATGGCCTCGTAAGCACCAAGAGACTTAAAAAACCCGGACTGGGCGCTAATTACCAATCCAAACATGCTCTGATTATGACCAAACGTTGGAAGCATGTGGGGGGGACCCACCCCCACATGCTCGCAAAGTTTGGTCCCCATCGGAGCATGTTTGGGTACGATGGTATGGGGAAGGCCCGGATTTTCCATGGCCTCGTAAGCACCAAGAGATTTCAAAAACCCGCACTGGGCGCTAATTACCCATCCAAGCATGCTCTGATTGTGACCAAACTTTGCAAGCATGTGGGGGGGACCCACCCCCACATGCTTGCAAAGTTTGGTCCCCATCGGAGCATGTTTGGGTACGATGGTATGGGGAAGGCCCGGATTTTCCATGGCCTTTTAAGCACCAAGAGACTTCAAAAACCCGCACTGGGCGCTAATTACCAATCCAAACATGCTCTAATTGTGACCAAACCTTTCAAGCATGTGGGGGTGGGTCCCCCCCCATGCTTGCAAAGTTTGGTCCCCATCAGAGCATGTTTGGGTACGATGGTATGGGGAAGGCCCGGATTTTCCATGGCCTCTTAAGCACCAAGAGACTTGAAAAATCCGGACTGGGCGCTAATTACCAATCCAAACATGCTCTGATTGTGACCAAACTTTGCAAGCATGTGGGGGGGTCCCACCCCCCCATGCTTGCAAAGTTTGGTCCCTATCGGAGCATGTTTGGGTACGATGGTATGGGGAAGGCCCGGATTTTCCATGGCCTCTTAAGCACCAAGAGACTTGAAAAACCCACAATGGGCGCTAATTACCAATCCAAACATGCTCTGATTGTGACCAAACTTTGCAAGTATGTGGGGGGGACCCACCCCCACATGCTTGCAAAGTTTGGTCCCCATCGAGCGAAGCATGTTGGTATGGGGAAGGCCCAGATTTTCCATAGCCTCTTAAGCACCAAGAGACTTGAAAAATCCGGAGTGGGCCCAGATTTTTCATAGCCTCTTAAGCACCAAGAGACTTGAAAAATCCGGAGTGGGCGCTAATTACCAATCCAAACATGCTCTGATTGTGACCAATCTTTGCAAGCATGTGGGGGGGACCCACCCCCACATGCTTGCAAAGTTTGGTCCCTACCATCGGAGCATGTTTGGGTACGATGGTATGGGGAAGGCCCGGATTTTCCATGGCCTCTTAAGCACCAAGAGACTTCAAAAACCCGCACTGGGCGCTAATTACCAATCCAAACATGCTCTGATTGTGACCAAACTTTGCAAGCATGTGGGGGTGGGTGCCCCCCCCATGCTTGCAAAGTTTAGTCCCCATCAGAGCATGTTTGGGTACGATGGCATGGAGATTTTCAACAAAGAATATGATAGCCAATGTGTTAAAAAATATAATAAAATCAAGAACATCAACTAAAATGTAATGATACTCAATAATGAAAAAACTCATAATGATATAAACATCAAATAAGCACATCAGAATGAAAATGAGCTACCCCAGCTAGTCTGAGGTTAGTCACTACCCAAAAATCTAAGTACAATGTAAGTGAGCTAACCCAGCTAGTCTGAGTTTAGTCACTATCAACGGCAACCCAATCAAAATCGTCATCTCTAACTGCCGGTCGACATGCGCATCGAGGCTGCTGTGCACGTCGAGGAGGCTGTGCAGGGGTCGTCGAATGTCTGCGGGGAGGTCTGCCTCAAAGGCAGGATCGTGAGCTGGTGCCGGTGTACTCGGGAGCTCACGAGTCCCAAAAGCTGCTATGGCCCTCTCTCTCTCTCTATGTCGTGCTAATGCAAGACGCCTCTGTCTGTAAACCCAAAATCTATAATCTGCAATGGTACGTGTCTGCCACTCTGCTTGTGTAAGCTCCTCTGCTGTAAGGACACGCTGCTCATGAGAAGCAACACTGCTGCTAGCACCATCACCCGAGGTGCCACTAGGGCCAGCACCACCCACACGCTCATATGCTGTGATCTGGCTCTCATGTAGGACTCTCTGGTAAGCATCAAACTCATGTGAGCTCCACTCTATCTCAGGAGGCACCTCAGGCTCCTCGGCTCTATCGTCGAAGGCGTCGAGTCCCAAGTCAATAGCTGATGTAAAGTCAATAGACCTGCCAGTCCTGGCATCTACTCGAACGAGGCCTGGGTGAAGATCATCGATGCCCAAAACCCTGTACGTCGCTAGGTCGACGCGTGCACGGCAGGAGGGGCATGCTGAGAACCGGACTAGCTCCTGGGTGATGCAAGACAAGTGGAAAATATGTCCACATCCCAGGGCATATCCACCTGTACTATCAATGTCCTTGATACATAAAGCGCAGCACGCATCACGTAGGCAGGGTGGTGCATCCTGCGGGAGAGGTCGTCGAAAAACCTCTGTGAGACAGGCCGTGGATATAAAGGTAGGTAAGGCACTGTCACGTCTGAGGATCTACGAAACTCTCGAACATGCAGCATCAACTGCTCTGCCCTATGCTGGGCAATCTGCTCCATAATCTGATGATGCTGTGCCTCAGCTCTAGAGCTCTCTACCTCGGTCCGAGCCTACGCAAAAAAGTAAAGCATTAAAATAATTGATCAGTCTCTCATTAGGTATTACTTAAAGAAATTTATAACTTAGGACCTTAATTATAACTCTTTTACATGCAAGAGAAACCTACCTGCTGGATGTCGGACTCTCTCAGATGTTGTGCCTCTACAGTAGCTGCCTCTGCCATCTGTAATGCAGCTCTGAGGTGGTCAATCTCCGCTCTCGCCTCTACCAACTCCTGAGTGAGTCTCTCAGTGGTAGGTGTGGGAACCTACGTGACACAATCAACCATGCTGCTCATGTAAAAATATAGAAAAGTATATATAAACATGTAGATAAATGACCAAAAGAACTTAAGACGTAATATATATGTAAATACCTCGACATCTCTCGTCGGTATAGATCGTGAGAACAGGCGCACCACGTGCTAGATGCTCTCTATGGTACTCCGTACGTCAATGCCGACCTGGGTGCCAAGAGCCTCTACTGTCGACAATGGCACAAATGAAGGATCTGTGGTAGGTGCTACACGAAGGGCTGGTGGAGGCCTCCTACCCTGGTCCTGGAGACGGCCTCGGCTAGCACCACCACCCGGACGATGGCTGGTGTAATCCACCTCCTCCCCTAAGACAAACTCCGCATATAACTGCTTTGCGAAGTATATGGAAATCTGGCGGTTGTTCGGCATCCTCCCATATGCGGCAACATATCGACTATAGATATGTGCCGCCATACGAGGATGCGAACACCACGAAATAGTAAGGGGCTTGCCCGCCCCAGGCCTCATCCCACGACTATCGAGGAAAAGATCTAGGTAGGCTCCATCCCTAATAGGAGCAAGATCACAGACCTGACGATATGTCAGGCCATGTGACACAGGAGCAGTGCGATGGTGGGCTATCCACTCATCTACATAAACAATATCGTGAAGGCTATGAAGGGATGCAAGCATCGCCTCCAAGTCTGCCACGATATGTAATGTAGACGGTGTGTCTCTAGCACTCCTACGGATAGTCGCTAACTCGTTGTCTATTTCCGCGATGAGGTCCGCAATAGATGAGCGGCCCTCCTCGTGTGACTCCATGCTAAAACCTAAGCCAAACACAAAGGTCCAATGTGAAGGGTCTAATGTGAAGAGTCTAATGCTTAGTGCTAAGTAGCACTAATGAAGCTATAAAACAATGCTAATGGGCTCACTAATGCTAATCCAAATCAAGAGAGCAAGGAGAGTGAAAACGACTTGTGACAATGAGGCAAAAAAAAAAGTTTTCCGGTTTTATAACCTCGATCGAGGTTCGGTAACATCATGCAATTTAGGGTTTGCAAGATTAACGCTCTGGATATTAGGGTTAGTGCAACATACGGCCAAGATACACACCTAATTTTAGGGTTGGGGAAGGATCGACGGCGACTGAGATTTGATATTACTATCTCGTTCGAGGTACATGGACGGCCACGATTTAAAGTCATTACCACGACAAGGTATGTCGACGGTCAAGATTCATTATATACCTCGATCGAGATATTTAAATGGCCGAGATCGCATCTTCCAACGTACGTGAATGGACGGTATAGATTGCGTTTATGTATCTCGATCGAGATAATTGGACGGTGGATATTGCATCTACGTATCTCGATCGAGATATTTGGACGGTGCAGATTGTATCTCTGTATCTCGATCGAGATATTTGGACGGTTGAGATTTGATCTCAGTATCTCGATCGAGATATGGGGACGGTGGAGATTGTATCCCATTACCTCGAACAATGAATGGTTGCGATTTGATGTTAATTTCTCGTTCGAGATACGTGGACGATGGAGATGTGCTAGTCAAATATGCCTAGGGGGATACAGCGTGGCCCTGATGTGGATCCGAGTGGCATAGATATCTCGATCGAGATAATGTGGTGGCGGTGACATGTATTGGTGACATGGATGACGCCTGGAAACCTGGACCTGCTAGCGTGGCATTAGTTGGCATCTCGATCGAGATATGTTGATTTAGGCTTGGGAGGCACGTGTCGTCTTTTAATTCGCGGCACTATCACGATCGAGGTACTCCGCCCGAGATGCATGGATGTACCAATTTTAGAGAGAGTGAACGAAAGTGAGTACCCTCATCTTGCAACCACCCGGGAGCACCCATTGACTCAGTGTGGGCGTCGTGGATGTAGAAATCAAGCTAGGGGCCTTGATGGAAGTGTATTTGTAGGAAAATGTTGAGATTCTGGAAGCACAGCTTGTCCGAAGAGTGGTTGGCTGGAATGTGTACGCGTCCCCATGGATAAGTGAGCATTGGAAGGTTGCTATTTGAAGAGGTACCAGGTGCATGGGCAAATAAAGAAGAAGAGGACAAGGTAGTTTTGAGCTTTGGTGTAAAAAGGATAAAGTAATGGTGGCCATCCATAGGGTTTTAAGCAAAATGAAAGAAATGATAATCAAACGTGGCCATAAAAAACGAGGCATGCGTGGAGCTTTGAGTGGGCGCCAGCGAAGGAGTCGAGAAACTTGTGGAAAGCGTGGAGCTGGCGGGAGATGCAGATAAAGTGAGGCCGCCTTGTTGTTATGGGGGACTCTTGGACGTGAGCTGACTAGCGCTAGGGAGGGCACAGCTGCAGGTCTGCAGTGTGTGGAAGCTGCAGGCGTATGGGCTTGGGCTAGGTGCTGCTGGTGAAAAGGCGACAGTGGGTAGCGCAGCCGTGTGAGAGAGCAGCCGTGTGTGGGAGCCGCCCAGGACCAGCAGCTTGGAGGAGTCGTCAGAGTGGACAGGTTTGGGTTGATGGGAGGTCGAGCTGAAGAAAGAGAGAGAGCGTAAACTGCGCAAGAGAGCCTGAGGGCTGGAAAGCAGAGAACCAAGAAGGAGTTAGCGTAAGCACAGCGCAGGTTTGGGGGCGGCTCTGCAGGGAGGAGAGTCGTCAGCAAAACAGGAAGAGAAGTGGCCTTGTTTGGGTCTCGGTGGCTGCGGGTGGCTGGGTACGTCAACTGATAAGGGCTGCAGGTTGGCATTGGCGAGCAAGGCGGGTCATGGTGGAAGAGAAAGAGCACACTGACCATTGCAGGGAAGTTAACAGTGAAGGAGAGTGAGAAGGGACGCATTGGGTTTGCTACAGCGTGGGCTGGCGTGTAGGAGCTGGCTTCAAAGGTGACCAGCTGAACAGAGAGGACAGTGGAGGTGATGGCTGTCTGCAGCCGTGTGAAAGTAGAGGCTGTGTGAAGGTAGAGGGCCGCCTTGTGGTGGCACACACAGTGAGGAAGCACCTTAGTGGTGTTGGGCTGGTGATACAGCAGAGGTTTTTGGTTGTTGCAGGCAATAGAGAGTGCCTTGCTTGGTATTGGACAAGGCTGGTGACTGGCAGTGAAGCAGGTTGCTGCGGCTGGTAGCTGAAGCAAAGAGAGAGGGAATAAAGCCTGATAGTGCAAAGGGATCACTCGTGTGACTGGGTCTTGCTTTGGGAACTGGCAGTGTGCTGGTGGTGTAGGAGAGAGTGGTCTTCAGCTGAGAAGCAGAGCAGAGAACAAAAAGGTCGGCTGCAGAGAAGCAAAAGAGCGAAGGGATTTGGAGCGACCAGGAGCTGGAGCAGGCTGATTGCGAGCGGGTGCTTGATGAAGCTGGTGTCTGGGATATCTTGGATATCCAATTCTGTAAAGATGAAGGTTCTTTCTGAAATATAAGTCTTGTTCATGCTCGTTGGTCTGGTGTTCTGGTGTGTTTGCATGCGTGTGTGGAAGTGTGGCATTCTATAAAGGCGTAGACAGCTTTACCGCTTCTGTGCCATCACTTTTTGGTGCCTCCACAGAGGAGCAGATTTCCTCTGGTTTGTGAAAGAGAACAGGGGCTGTGTGAAGCAAGATTTGGAAGAATGGCTCAAGATTTTCCGGAGTATTGGGGATTGCCATAGGAGAATGCAACCAGGTTTCTGGAGAAAATGGAGTTTACAGCTTTGATGAAAGACAGGGCAACCCTGGAGATCCTTTCTCAAATTTTGGCTTATTGCCTGCAGGGTGATGCAAAAACATGGCTACAGATGTTTGTGACTACACACAGGAACATTCATCAACAGGATCCTGAGTACCGTGTAGTCAAAACTGCATTTTTGGCACAGTTTGTCCGTGTGAAGAGTCCGAATGAAGTGTGGAAGGAGTTGTGTAACATTCAGCAGAAGGACGGTCAAGATGTGGATCAGTATCTGATAGATTTTGGTAGACTGTGGAGTCTATGGTGTGAGGCTCTGATTCCTGAAGTACCCCCGCAGACGATTAAGAGGGAGCGGTTTGTGGCTGGTCTGGAGCCAACCTTGCGTCTGAAGGTAGAGCTGAAGAACCTGGATAGCTTTGAGGAGGCTGTCAGAGTTGCTCGAGAGAAGGAGTGGAAGGTGAAGTGTCTGAGGCAGATGGGAATACAGGAAGAGCCAAAGAGGTTTGTGAAGATGCTAGAGATTGAGAGTATGCATCCTGGAAGAAAAGCTGCTGTTGTTCCAAAGCAGGAGGATTCTTTGAAGAGAGAGGTTCATGAGGCAATGGAGCTCATGAAGTCTTTACGCATGAATTGGATAGAGTCTGCAGGAAGAGGAAGAAGCATAGGTGATATGGGAAGGAAGACTGATGCATCATCTGGTTTTGAAAGAAATTCAGCAGATATTGGAAGAGGGAGAGGATATCCGTGTGATGTGCAATGTCGGAATTGTGGTGAGTCGGGTCATATCAGTCCACAATGTGAGAGACCAGCTAAAGCTAATGGTTGCATATATCAATTGTCTTTGGGAATGAGTGATAGGGTGATTGGGAGGTCGCCGGTAGTAGCTGAAGAAAGAGAGAGAGCGTAAACTGCGCAGGAGAGCCTGAGGGCTGGAAAGTAGAGAACCGAGAAGGAGTTAGCGTAAGCACAGCGCAGGTTTGGGGGCGGCTCTGCAGGGAGGAGAGTCGTCAGCAAAATAGGAAGAGAAGTGGCCTTGTTTGGGTCTCGGTGGCTGCGGGTGGCTGGGTACATCAACTGATAAGGGCTGCAGGTTGGCATTGGCGAGCAAGGCGGGTCATGGTGGAAGAGAAAGAGCACACTGACCATTGCAGGGAAGTTAACAGTGAAGGAGAGTGAGAAGGGACGCATTGGGTTTGCTACAGCGTGGGCTGGTGTGTAGGAGCTGGCGTCAAAGGTGACCAGCTGAACAGAGAGGACAGTGGAGGTGATGGCTGTCTGCAGCCGTGTGAAAGCAGAGGCTATGTGAAGGTAGAGGGCCGCCTTGTGGTGGCACACACAGTGAGGAAGCACCTTAGTGGTGTTGGGCTGGTGATACAGCAGAGGTTTTTGGTTGTTGCAGGCAACAGAGAGTGCCTTGCTTGGTATTGGACAAGGCTGGTGACTGGCAGTGAAGCAGGTTGCTGCGGCTGGTAGCTGAAGCAAAGAGAGAGGGAATAAAGCCTGATAGTGCAAAGGGATCACTCATGTGACTGGGTCTTGCTTTGGGAACTGGCAGTGTGCTGGTGGTGTAGGAGAGAGTGGTCTTCAGCTGAGAAGCAGAGCAGAGAACAAAAAGGTCGGCTGTAGAGAAGCAAAAGAGCGAAGGGATTTGGAGCGACCAGCAGCTGGAGCAGGCTGATTGCGAGCGGGTGCTTGATGAAGCTGGTGTCTGGGATATCTTGGATATCCAATTCTGTAAAGATGAAGGTTCTTTCTGAAATATAAGTCTTGTTCATGCTCTTTGGTCTGGTGTTCTGGTGTGTTTGCATGCGTGTGTGGAAGTGTGGCATTCTATAAAGGCGTAGACAGCTTTACCGCTTCCGTTCCATCAACGCCGACTTGAGTCCTTGCTAGGCTGACGATGAGGTGTATGGTCTGGTAGGGTTTTGCCCAGCATGTAGAGGCTGGAAGGCCGAATTCTAGATTATCGGTGGTATAAAGAAAAAGAATAAGAGAGTCGGTTTGGCTTGTATGAAATTGATTCATGTATAAACTTTTTTTAAAAATCTTGTCTTCGCATTATTGTATTGTATAAAAAGGCTGTTTTAACAAACCTTGTGAAAAGGGCCTTAATTAAGGAACATGTTTATTTATGTCAAACAGTGTGGTAGGATTAATTAGAAAACAAATTGACGCGTGAGTAGGGTGGAAAGTGGAGGATGGAATGCCTCAACGGCACCATCCTACGGACGGGTGGACCCGATTAGTTGGGTAGCTTTCCAACATATTAAGTAAAAGCCCTATGTTAGATAAATAGGTTCTCAGGCAATTCTATTCTAGAAGACTAGGCCAGCAGCTGTGCCTTGCATGGATGAGGAAAAAAGCGTTGTCTCTAGGAATCAAGACTAGTAGTTGCCCAAATTATGATCAATTAACCTATGGGTGATTTGATTTTTAGAAGACCACACTCCCCCTGCTGCGGGATAGAACTAGGTCTTACCTATGAATCATATCCTTGACTCTCTTCATCCTAAGGTGTCGATGAGTAGGAAATTTTCTCCAAGATAAGACTTAGTGGACTATATCTTAAGTGTTTCCCCTATTTTTGGAAGGGGTGAACCTTACAAGTGGTATCAGAGTCGATCTTAGTTTCTAAGATTTGTTTTTCAAAGGTTAACTGTCAAGGGATTAAAACAAGTGATTGTTTATCATATGAGAACGAATCAATCATCTCTACTGGCCATAGAAGTGATTTGAATATCCTCACATGTTGAGACAATCATCCTACGAAATTGTGCTTGTATCTTGGGGGTGCACACACAAGATATTTGTACACTAAATTTGAGAAATAATAGTGGGAAGGAAACCTTTTGAAGAAAAGCATAGGGTGATCAAATTAAGAAACCTTTTGAGGAAAAACATAGGGTGATCAAATTAAGAAACTAGTGAGAGACTGAATAGAAGGATAGACCGAAACTTTTTTTAGAGACGTTTTTAGGATATATCTCATTAGTTTGCATATTATAAATTATTAAAATTATAACTCCATTAAGGTTTGAATGGTTGACATGTGAATCCCATCCATTGGATGCTTTACACTAGGGCAATCATCCAAGATTTTGAACGCATCTCAAACAAACATGGGTCTCGGATTTGTAATTCCTAGAGGATCATGCTCTTAGTAGATGTGTTAATCCAAAGACACTAGATGTGTAATTTTCATAAAACTAATGATCTCAGATGTGTCAATCTTGATAATCTTTAGATGTGTCAATCCCAAGGCACCAAATGTGTAATCCTCAAAAAAATGAAGATCTCAGATGTATTAATCCTAAGTGCCTTCAAATGTATTAATCCTGACTGCCTTCAAATGTGGTGCTATGATAAGTATTTGATAGTTTTGAGCTTTTCATGGATACAATGAAAGAAGAAAGTTCACCCTTGCTCGTCTAAAAATCGTAAGAAATGCCGAATTGGTTGGAAGCACTGCTGTCAATCTAACCACTGGAACTAGAGTCAGTTTATGAGATGCCATGAAATTACACCTTCGTGAAAGGTTTTATCCTCCAGGATTTTGAGAGGATAAAATGAAGGAGTTTTTGGAGCTAACCCAAGAAAGCAAGACCCTAAAAGAATACCACCAAACTTTTGTTAAACTTCTCCAATTTGCTCTAGAGATGGATGAGGTAACTCTTCTCCATCGATTCATTTGGAAGCTTAATCTACCTTTGAATAACCTCATCAAGAATGTAAAACTATCCTCTATTTCAGAAGCCATAATTATAGCCAGAGACTATGATAAAGTTTTTTTATATAGAAATTGTCGAGAAGGACACGAGTCCTTCCATGTTAATCAAGAAGAGGTCTCCTAATTCAAGAGGAACATCAAGCCTACCCTTGGCTACAAGGAATCGTGAGCTAGAGTAAAATTAGGTCAAGAAATAGGGATAGCAGGGTTAAAGATAACCGAATTCAACAAGTATTTCTATGAGTAAATAGAAGAGGATTGGTGCAAGATTCATGTGAAGTAATGTGCATGATGAATAGAGGTATCTACAAGATGATACTAAGATTATGAAATTGCTATCATAGGTTACTTGCGTAAAGGATTGATTCCCTTACATTTCTCCATGACAATTTGTTAAGTACCATATTACATGGGGATATAGAGTAAGGAATTCTAAGGTTCATAGCATTTGAGAGATATATGGAATGCATGAACTTAGGATAATAAGGCCAATTAACTTTAGAATTTTGAGAGGTATATGGATGCATGAACTTAGGATAATAAGGTCAATTAACTTTAGAATAATAGACCTTTTGGAGGCACAACAAAACAAGCCAAACACATGAAATAAGGGACTAGGAACAATGTTTAGATAAAAGAAGATTTCTACCTATTGGTGGGGACACCACTTTGAAAGAGACAAGAGGATTTACTTAGATACTACCCCAGCTCGCGAGATGAGGACATCTCGAATTTTTTAAGTGGGGGAGATTGTAAGGTCCCTCCCAACAAGCCATGTATGTATGTGTCTCTTTTAATATAGATTTCAATAAGGAAAGAGAGTGTACTCAGAGAAGAGTGAGGCAATAAGGCTAGAAATATTAGGAAAGTGTTAGAATAAAAATATTAGCTCCAAAAATCCTAAAAGAAATAAGAAGACAAGAATAGTTCTATTAAGAGATAAGTATCTTCAAAAATACAAATTCGAATTTAGGTGATAAGCGGTCATATTTTGAGTACTTTTACATATTTAGAGTCCATGCATACTAAAAATATGGAAAAGCAACGCATTTCTAAAAATGGCACGTTTGTGGCTATATACAGACGTTTTTGCCTATTCAACATATGCTAGCTTGTATAACAGATGGCTTCCGGTTCTTTTGACTGGTTATATGACTATATTCTGAGTTTTTATCAGAGAGTTATGGCCGAAACAATTCGCTGATTCTGTCAGGGTCTCTACATAGGGAAAACTATAAGAAGGCAGCAAGTAGCCTCAAGGTAATCCTAGAGCTTGAGTTGTATATATCCCTTCATTCTTATCTAATATCTAAGAAAAGAAGCCTAGATTTCTATGGTCTTTCAGAGGAAGAGACCAGAACTCCATAGCTTTTCTTTTAAAGAAAAAATAATATGCCGTAGCCCTGCAAGAGAAGGTTATTTTTCCATAGACCTTCGAAAGAGAGAAAAGTCAGAGTACGAGTAAGAGGAGATAAAGCTTGGGGATGATCGGATGATTTCAATCATAAGAGAAGGTATTAGAAGACTCTATTCTCATATGTCAAGTTCTAAAGCTCTTGTTTATCGAGCAAAGGTAACGATAAACGACAAATTTCTATAAGGTATATACATATTTTGTTTTTCAATTACATATCATTCTTAGGGGTTGAGGTATGGCCCTGGCTTCTCTATTAATTGTTAATAGTGATCTATTTGATTGATTTACTAGTTAAAAGTTGTATTCTTTTAAACATTAGCATATGCCTTAAATAAAGAATGTCTTATCTCGCAATCTCAAGTTGAAATGCAAAATTCTTTGTGAAAAGGATTGTTTTCTTAAGAAGGTAACATGAATTCTAGTCCTATGGTTTAGTTGAGTAAATGGATTGTTTTCTTGGTTAAATTAAGGTACAGGTGCAACTTCTCCCTGCCTTGACGTTGCCCCGTTCTTGTGCTGTGTAGCCCGACGGTGGTGGAGATTTTAGTAAGGCCCGGAGTTAGCCCATGGTATCCCTCATACCATTGGGAGAATGAGGTTCACCGATTGAGGCAAGTGATTGTGATGCTGCCTAGTTTTGAGGGCCCAAGCTAATACGGTGAATTAGCCCATCCTAGTGCGTAGACATCCCTCTGAGGGGCGGGAGGATCGAGCGACGGTGCCTGAGAGGACGACAGGCCAGCTTGAGTCCTCGCCGCGGTCGACGATGAGGTGTATGGTCCCGTAGGGTTTTGCCCAACATGTAGAGGCTGGAAGGCCGAACTCTAGATCATCGGTATAAAGGAAAAGAATAAGAGAGCCGGTTTGGCTTGTATGAAACTGATTCATGTATAAACGTTTTTTTAATATTGTCTTGGCATTATTGTATTGTGTAAAAAGACTGTTTTAACAAACCTTGTGAAAAGGGCCTTAATTAAGGAACATGTTTATTTATGTCAAACAGTGTGGTAGGATTAATTAGAAAACAAATTGACACGTGAGTAGGATGGAGAGTGGGAGGATGGAATGCCCCTGACGGCATCATCCTATGGACGGGTGGACCCATTAGTCGGGTAGCTTTCCAACATATTAAGTGAAAGCCCTACGTTAGATAAACAGGTTCTTGGGCAATTCTATTCTAGAAGACTAGGCCAGTAGGCTATGCCTTACATGGATGAGGAAAAAAGCATTGTCTCTAGGAATCAAGACTAGTAGTTGCCCAATCAATTACCCTATGGGTGATTTGATTTTTAGAAGACCACGTTCCCCTGCGGGATAGAACTAGGTCTTACCTATGAATCGTATCCTTGAATCTCTGCATGGTCAAGGTGTCGATGAGTAGGAAATTTTCTCCAAGATAAGATGTAGTGGACTATCTTAAGTGTTTCCCCTATTTCTGGAAGGGGGGAACCTTACAAGTGCAAGGTGAATGAGGCAATGTGGGCCATTCGAAGAACACCAATTGGCAACAAGGTCACATGTAGTGGTACTCCTAGAGGTTGCAACAAATAGCAGGATCAAAGAAAGGGATTCTAGCTCCATAATTTGAGGGCTATCCCAAACACCCAAATGTCTTGGTTAGGAAATGGATGTAGTTTTGTCTAGACCATGTTCTACATTACTATGTTGTAGAATAACAACATAGAATCAAAGCCTAATCCACCACCCAAAATATGGTATGTCACTAACTTAGCTAACTGAGGAGGAGGTATACACATTATGATTTGAAAATGTATGGAAGCTTGATCTTTGTCTTATGATTTTAATTCCTACATATTTGGACTATGGTAGAGCTAGATCAATGCCTTCTAGCTCCACCTCATGATAGAGCTAGACTTCAAAGCATTCTAGCTCCACGACATGGTAGAGCTAGACTTGAAAGCGTTCTAGCTCTACCATATGGTAGAGCTAGATCAATGCATTCTAGCTCTTCCACGTCACCACATGGTTGAGTTGGACTTCAAACCATTCTAGTTCTACCATGGGGTCTAGCTAAAATATTTTGATACAGCTATACCACGTGCTAGAGCTGGACTTCAAATATTATTTCTAATTTTGCCATGGGATCGAGCTAGAATACTTTGATATAGCTCTATCACATGGTAGAACTAGATTTAAAAATATTCTAGCCCTACCACATGGTTGAGCTAGAACAGTGCATTCTAGCTCTACCACATGGTTGATCTAGATCAATGCATTCTAATTTCACCACATTCTGATACCTGCTAGCACGTTTTGTCGCGTCTTTTTAGAGTCAAATGGAAAGAGTCTTTACATCTTGGGTCATTTTGTAATGTAACTAAAGTCAACATTTTAGAACAGTATATAGTTTAATGTTAGCATGCATAGTCACATTTGTTTTGTAATTGTTTAAAATATATCTTTGCATAAGAGTAGTTGTAACATGCCTTCCCCCACATGCCCACCTTTATCATTAAGCATGCTCATTTTTTTCTAGGTCATGTGATTGATTCTAATTGGCAGAGGCGACTTCTTCGTCACAGAGCATTAGTACGTCACATGTCCAAGAAAATCTAGAGTGTACGAAGACAGTTGGTTCAGCACCGTCTTGACCGTCTATGGGAAATTGATGCAAGGTTGCACTTTGTGCATCCCTCTGAGGGGGTTATCATACTAACATGGTATTCGTCAGACCCAATATGCGTACCCCTACACAAAGAGGATGATAGGAGGGCTATTATTCTAAACCTTAATGGTTTGTTGTGCCATGTTGTCGAAACCCAATATGATGAGAAGGATCCTCCTTATAGCAACGAGTTGGTAAAATACCCAATTAACCAATATCGTTACGTCCTATTTCACAAGGATGCACATGAGTTCTTAGATTGGTGTATTCAATTCTTTTATGTTTTTATTTGGAGCGCATGTAGGAGAACTAAGCTCTCTGGAATAATTGACATAGTATTTCCACAACAAAAGCCCAAGTTTGCAGGTGTTCTCTCACAAGAGCATTGTTCAAAATCCACATGGGTTGTGCAGAATAGATAAGTTTTCTTTAAAAAGCTTGAGACCTTTTGGGGTCTCCATCCTTTGTACAACAACAAAAATACATTGATAATTGATGATAGCTACTATAAGGTGTTTAAGAATGAGCGAGGAACCTGGTTAATAGTCCCAGAATTATACCATCAACCTTCCAAGGAGGAAAGGTATAGTTTTTTGACAGAAGATTTAAGAAATTGGTTGTTTTTATGGCTACAGAATGAAGATCAGCAAGAGTATACATGGGATAATGCCTTTGAAGAAAAACCTAACCAATTCTCAGATGATGTGATGAAGAAATGGCTTGAAGAAGAGAAATTGGAAGTAGAGAATAGGAAAAAGGGAGAGGTGTGGAAGCAACAGCAGGCAGGAGGCTAATGCTAAGGCAGAGAGGCAGGAACAACTTGAAATTCAAAGAAAGCAAAGAGAGGAGGCTGAAGCTGAGGCAGAGAGGCAAGCAGAGAGTGAAAATCAAGCAAAGCAACAAGAGGAGGCATCATGAAAGTAATACACCACCATGAAGCTCATTTTGTTTGTCCCTAATATAATCAAATGTAGAGGATGCAAGTAATTTGGCCTTTTTTTAATGTAATAAAAATCCATATATTGAAATATGATATTGTAATCAGGCCTCTTATGGAGCATACTATTCAAATTTTTGCCTTTGCAAAGCATTGAACAAATTCTAGCACAAGCAATAAATTCATGTTCATTTACAATGTCTTATTATAATTGAGTCATAAATGGAGTGCATCCTTCTCTAAGGGGACTCCTTTTATCCTTTTATCTTTTGGTCAAACTTTGCAAATTATTAATTTTTTAGTAAGAGTAGGTGAAGACTTTTAACTATCATTTTGACAAAGGTCATCCTACTACAAGGAGACTCTTTCTATCTTTAGTAATGTTAATTTGTAGTAGTTGTGTATATAAGGAAACTTTCACCATGTCAAATTATAAATTCTTGTTTCAAATTATTTGGTCTTTGTTCATTACAATGCAGTCTTAAAATTGGAGAGTGCATCCTACTATAAGGGGACTCTCAATATACAATCTCTTGTATCAATGTTTTTACTTGGGGGTCTAGATTAAACAAATGGTAGATCTTGGTTCTTTCAATGCGTTCTTGCTCCACGTGGTAGAGCTAGCATTCTATGTCTATATCTACCATGTGGTGGAGCTACCATCCATTGAAGTCTAGCTGTATAATTTCATGGAGCTAGCTAGCTCCACCATGTGGTATCTTATTGAGCTCTAGCTCCACCATGTGGTGGAGGTAGCAGCCATGGTCTCTTCATGGAATTTTGGCCTTACCACATGGTGGAGCTAGTATCCATGTGTGGTAGACCTAAACCTTTGGAAGTCATACAATACGACTAGAATTTTGAGTCTAGATCTACCGTTTGGGTGGTGGAGCTTGCATCCACTGAAGTCTAGCTCTATGATGTCCAAGTGGTGGAACAGGATCTAGAATGGATAAGTCATGGATCAAGAAATCCTTTTCAGCTCTATAATAGACAAGTGCTAGATCTAAAGTGAAGAGATAAAGTGATTGACGTTGAATTGCTAGCCATGCTAGACACCTCAATATGAGCAACAAGGCAAATATCTCGCTACATTGTCCCCTTCAGACAAATAACTACACGAGTTTTCTTCAAAAAAGTTCATTTCTTTTGGGGTCTCCATGTTTTGTACAACAACAAGAATACATTGAAACTCGATGATAGCTACTACAATGTGTTCAACAATCAAGATGATAATCAAGATAATAATTGAGAGAATAATCTAAGTGTGTAATCTTGTGAGTACACAAAATGAACATGCTTAAAAAGAAGCTCAATACCTCATTCAACCAATACACCCTCATGACACTAGTACATTTTGTTACTCCCTTTTGTAATTGAATGTAAATGGTCTCTATTATAATAAAATATAAAGGGTCTTTGTAATCTGGCCATCTTCGCGAGCGTGCTGTTCAATTGTGTGCCTTTTGCAAGGCATTGAACATATTTTAACACAAAAAAAAAATTCATTTTCATTTACAATGTTTTATTATAATGGAGTCGTAGATGGAGTGCATCCTACTCTAAGGAGACTCCTTTTGTCTATTGACAAAGTGCATCATACTTTAAGGGGACTCTTTAGTAGAATAAGCTTCATCAAAATGAAATCTTTTAACCGTAATTTTGACAAAGTGCATCCTACTCCAGGAGACTCTTTTAACCGTAATTTTGACAAAGTGCATCCTACTCCAGGAGACTCTTTCTATCTTTAATAATATTAATCATAGCGATTGTATATATAAGTATAATACCTTCACCACCTCAATTTATAAAATCTTGTTCATTTTGTCTTGTTCATTACAACAATGAAGCTTTAAAATTGGAGAGTGCATCCTACTCTAAGGGGACTCTCAATATACAATCTCTTGTATCAATGTTTGTAATTGGGGGTCTAGATCAATCAAATGTTATATCTTGGTTTCTTATGGACTATAGAATGGCCAAGTGGTCGATCTAAAAATCTTTAAATCCTCCTCAATGTGTTGTAGCTCCACATGGTAGAGCTAGCTCAAAATTCTAGCTCTACCATGTGGTGGAGCTAGAACCCCTTAAAATCAAAATTACACCCCCATGATACTAGCACATTTTGTTACTTCCTTTTATAATTGAATGTAAATGGTCTTTGAATATGGTCTCTATTATAACAAAATATAGAGGATCTTTGTAATTTGGCCAACTTTGGGAGCAGACTGTTCAATTGTGTTTCTTTGCAATGCATTGAACAATTTTTAACACAATAAATAAATTCATAGATGGAGTGCATCCTAGTCTAAGGAGACTCCTCTTGCATCCACAATGTGCATCCTATTTTAAGGGGACTCCTTTTATCCTTTTATCTTTTGGTTGTTAATGCAAAAGTTTTATTATTTCTTTAGTAGAATTAGCTTCATCAAAATGAAAATTTATAATCGTAATTTTGACAAAGTGCATCCTACTCCAAGGAGACTCTTTCTATCCTTAATAATGTTAATTTTTGTAGTGGTTGTGTATATAAGGATACCTTCACCATGTCAATTTTTAAAATGATTGTTCATTTAGTCTTTTTCATTACAATGAAGTCTTAAATTGAAGAGTGCATCCTACTCTAAGGGGACTCTCAATATACAATCTCTTATACCACTGTTTTTAATTGGGGGTCTAGATTGACCAAATGGTAGAATCTGATCTTGGGTTTTTATGGACTGTAGAATGGCCAAGTGGTGGATCTAAAAATCCTCTTCAATTGTAAAATATACAAGTGGTGGATCTGAAAAATCTTGAAACCTTTCTATTTCTAAGATCAAGCTAGGTTCGATCTAGCATCACTTGATAAAGCAAACCATTTTTAAATTTTTTATACTAGGTTGAAGAAGGTAGATTCTAGATTAAATGCATTAAATTTTTCAATGTGGGAATGGGATTTTTTCCACTTTACCTAATACGGTCTTGGAAGGGAAGTCAAGGACCAAGATTCCAGACTCCAGCTCCTTCCTTCCAGAGTAATCAGGTTCCTTTCCGTCAAAATCAGGGAAATCCCATATGATGACCCTCTAACCAACCCTCAGCTTCAATGCAAAGTAATGCAACACCTCCGCCTTAAAATAGGGGAAGTCAAAGAGACATGTTCGTAGATCAGCCGTCCACTTCCAAGATAGTAACGCTGGAAGTGATTGAAGAAGAAGAAGAAGAAGAAAGAGATTACTCTCCAATTTGAGATGAGGACATCTTGCGTTTTTAAGTGGGGTATGATGTAAGATTCCTCCCTCTAGCTTTTGAGATGTAAAGGTGTAACAACCTCCCCTTCTGTTCTTGTAATCATCCCCTCTCTGAAATGGAAGAAAGATCTTGTTTTACCTTGTTTTGGCCTAGAGAGAGAAAATGTCTACAGAGAGGTAATTCAAAATGGAGATATCTTTGGATACAAAAATTCTCCTAGTGTCTAAAACAACGGATTCCTCTGAAACAGAAGTTCAAAATGAACTTTTCAATGTGCATTAGGAATTAATTGACAATGGTATAAGGGACCTTAGCCTAAGGATCTACATTTTCAGAATTGTTTTTATTACGATCCAATTAAGGTTCCAATGGGCCAATTGGATTAATCCAAGTGTTGGGATGAGATAAATACAAAGAATAAAAGAAAATACCCAAAAATGAGTAAATGCTCACATAGGATGAAGAGTTGAATGAGTACAAGGTTTATTAGTTAAAAATTAAGAGATATTTTGGAGAAACGATGCATTTTTGACACCTTGGTAAGGAGAGGGAGACCTTTGAGGTAGGCACCTTTTTCACATGTGTGGTTGGGTCTTTTAATTCAAAAAAATGTGATATTTTTATCTCTCCCCTCTCCTAGAACAAACTAGATCAAAATGTGAGCCAAACTGGTCCAAATTGAGTCAATTTGAACCTGGAAAATTTTAAAGACCAGTTGGACTTGGTTAGTGGTCTCCCTCACCTATAAATCGACCCTCATTCCTTTGTATTTTCATATTGGAGCTATACCATGCTAGTATTATCTTAAAATAATCATATTTCTATTATCATTTTAATTTTTCTCTCTCTTGGGAGCTTGGAGCTTCTCTCTCTCTCCAACAACTCTTATAGGTACTCTTCTCCTCTTGGTGGACCAATTTATTGGTTGGGGGCTTCACTGCTAATAATAAAGAATCAAGCCAAACTTGGAGGTACAATTGATTTATATGGTTTTTTCAAATTATCTCAATAACTTTCTTCTTCTCAACCCCTCTCAAGCTTTTTGAGAAGCTTTCAAAATGCTAGTTTTTATTCAAATCATGCTTTCCCTAAGTTTATTAATGTTTAATTATCATTAAGTTAATCTTTATGCCTAATTACAATGCTTTCTTTAAGTAAATCTCTCTCTCTAAAAGAGTAGCAATCTTTATGGCTAAATCTCTTGGAAAAGGGATGCTTCTAAATGATAGTCTCTTAATTCAAATCTAAACTCTAGGCTCGATGAGCTAGAGGATAAGAATTGATATTTTCATGATTTTGGATTAGTGAAAATAATGGTTAATCCTTTTTAGATTGTTTATGAGTAAAAAAAGATTACTTTAATTCATTCTAAATGACAAAAGTATTATCCTAGTAAATTTGGAAAAGAGGAATGTCTAAATTAACTTAATCTAGTAGAATAATCATAATTACATTTATAGTTATGGTTAAAATTATGATTTGAATACATAGTTTGATTTTAAGCATAAAAGAAGAACTTCTATCATATTTTTCGTTACAAGCTTTTATTCTTTTAGAAAAAATTAAGAATTATCAGTAATAGCAGTGAAGCTATGGTAAATTTTTTAAAAAATATTACATATCTATTTTTATGCATAATGCTAAAAGAGGACTTCCTACCATATTCTAAGATTAGACATCCTATGCAAAAAGAATGATTTTCATCATATTCATGCAAAATATTTTTTTGTATTTATGCATAAATATTTATTTAAGAGAAAAGAGAAATTTTTGGTAAATTTATTTTTATGCAAAAAGAGGAATTCCCATGATATTTGAGATCCAAACAATTAAATGTTAAAAGAGAAATTTTAGGCATAATTCAAATTATGGGTATTTATCAAAAGCAGAATTTTGAGTATTATTATTTTTATTGAGAAATATGGGTAGAATTGATTTTTGTAAATCCCATGAGTCCTTTATTCAAAAAGAAGAATATTGAATATATCTTAATTGAGAAATTTGAGAAATAATGTGAAAATATCCACTAAGAAAACTTGGATAATTCTTAGTCAGGAGAGGGAATCTGAAATCTCTGGGAGGACCGAGGATCCAATGAGTGAATAAAAGTTTAGAATTAGTTCTCAATTAATGAGGCTTAAGGAATGAAAATACAATACGTAAATGCTCTTTCTGAGTTTTTACTATTTAATTCTGATATTAAGGTTTATTTTCTCTTTTTAAACCTTTAACAACACTCTGATACTTAGATTTAATGGGATCGAGAAAAAGTATCTTTAAACTAGGTCAAGCAATTGGTAGAAACTTAGAAAAGTCCTATCAGTATCGAAAGTAGAGAAACTGTACTAAAAGTGGATGTGATGAGATGTGGATAGATGTGAATGTGAATGAATGGATGGATGTGAATGAATGTGATGAGATGTGAATGGATGATATGTGATGTGATAGATGTGAATGTGAATGAATGGATGGATGTGGATGAATGTGATGAGATGTGAATGGATGTGATGTGATATGGATAGATGTGGATGTGATGTAATGTGGATGGAATGAATGTGATGTGATGTGGATAGATGTGGATGTGATGAGTCATCTGGTTGAGAGAAGGCTGTAATGTTCCTCATGACCACGTAAGGGTTGGTGTTTTGAATCTAGAATTTTTGGTGGGATTCTACACATCTCCCATGGCATTACTTGACTAGTTTGTTACACACCAGACTGTTATCCTGCCTTTCTGATGTTAGAAAAAATAGCGAGGAACACTAACCAACACACCTATATAAGAATTTATGCACCATATGAATAAAAGAAAACCCCGAAACCTAATCTCTATGTTCTTCTCTCTCCTCTCTCTTAATCATCTTAATCTCTATGTTCTTCTCTCTCCTCTCTCTTAATCATCTTAATTAAGCATCAATGTTCTTAATCAAACTTATGTTGAGATATTGAGCTCAACTAGTGCTCTGGTGGACGTTGATGACCCGCGTGGGTGATAGGTTTCACACTTATGCCACTAGCATGGTTGGTGAAATTATGGTTGATATGGCACTAGTGGATGATAGGATGTGTGAAAGCCACTTTGGAGTACTAGAGTTATAGCATAGATACACCACCATCGTCGAGTTCACACTATGGAAGCTGACCATTATTTGTTATTATAGGAGAGTAATTTCCCTTTATGTATGTACTCTTATCTTTTAATTATATGGTTAACACCATATTAGATAAAATGGAAAAATCCCATTCCTAGATTGTCCCATTTTTGAAGTTTTGAAGTTTTTTTCTTTTCCAACAAGAAATTGAAAAATCATGTATTAGTAAAATGTTTAAATCAACCATGTTTTTATATAACTTGTCTCTTAGGCTACTAAGGGGAACATTACCAAACAAGTGATGAGATGTGAGTGGATGTGATGAGATGTGAATGGGTGTGATGAGATGTTATGAGATGTGTGTGTGTGTTATGAGATGTGAATGGGTGTGATGAGATGTGAATGGGTGTGATGAGATGTGTCACTGATGAGATGTGAGTAGATGGGATGAGATGTGAATGGATGCGATGAGATGTGAATGGATGTGAATGTGATGTGATGAGATGTGAATGGATGTGAATGTGATGTGATGATATCTTAGTGGATATGGTGAGATGTGAATGTGATGTGGATCTGGTTAGATATGAATGGATGAGATATGATGTGAATATATGAGATGTGATGTGATGTGGATATGGGTAGATGTGAATGGATGTGAAGTGATGTAAATAGATGTGATGATATGTGGATCTAAATGAATGTAGATGGATGTGATGTGATATGAATGGATGAGATATGTGGATATGTTGTGACGTGGATAGATGTGATGTGGACTTGGATATATGTGAACGGATGAGATGTGATGTGGATGGATGTGACGTGATGTGATGAGGATAGATGTGATGAGATATAAATGTGGATGGATGTGACGTGATGTGATGAGGATAGATGTGATGAGATATAATATGATGTGATTGGATGAGAATGGATGAAGGACGATGGGAATACATATGACTGGATGTGGAATAAGCAATGTGATGTGGATGGATGTGACGTGATGTGATGAGGATAGATGTGATGAGATATAATATGATGTGATTGGATGAGAATGGATGAAGGACGATGGGAATACATATGACTGGATGTGGAATAAGCAATGTGATGTGGATGGATGTGACGTGATGTGATGAGATATAATGTGATGAGGATAGATGTGATGAGATATAATATGATGTGATTGGATGAGAATGGATGAAGGATGATGGGAATACATATGACTGGATGTGGAATAAGCAATGTGAATTAATGTAGAAGAATGTGGAATAACGAGAAATGATGTGGAACAATGTGGAAAGATGAGAGTTTGTTAGAAATTGTATTCATGAAACCTATTTTTAAATGACTGTTTTATGTCAAGAATGCTGGGGAAGCATTTTGACCATCTTGTGAATGAGGTCCTGGAGACCTAAGTGATAAAGTTGCAACAACTAACAGAGAGTCAATGGAGGACGTCTCACGTAGCAAGGTCGGCTGAGGTCTTTACCAGCCTCAGTTTGATTTAAATGGTAAGCTTCTGGTACAATGGATGCAAAACCAAGAAAGTGGCCTATGAGTGAAGCACTAGGTAACCTAGGAAGGTGTGAGATTTCTCTGCCCCCTCTACACACCGGGGACTCTCGGTAGCTGAATAAGCGGAAGTAGCTCCTCATGCGTGAGGTAGGGTTTCTCACTCGGAGCCTCGCCCACGAATGTCCGGGCACGAGACTAGGCTGGTGGTCCCTCCGAAAACCGAAACCGAGAAAATTTCCCATGCCCGGAAAGCGGGGACGATTCCACCTTTTTGAATTTTCTTAGCAAATTTTTCTAACGATATCAAATCTAAACTATCCTTCACATGAATAAACCAGATAGAAGGAAACTATCACCGATATAATTTGATCATCTGAGCCATTCAACGCTTTTTTCCTAATCAAGATCAGGCACAGCCGTCGATCCACTTAATTGAGGAATTTATTAGGGAATTAACTAGCTACTCGAATCCTAGCTTAATCCTAAGATTTTTCAGTTTGATTATTAAAACTCCACTGATTTCAGCCTAACCCCATCCGGCCCATGGGTTAGCCACCACCCTGCCACTGGAATCGGTAGATCCAAATAAGTACTCACCCACCCATAATTGAAATGCCTTTCTTAACTTTAGCTTTAGAAAACAGATACGCATACACTTCTCTTTAAAACTTTAATATAAAAATAAACCATTGACAAAACAGATATGATCACAGATTTCATAATTCAAAATTTCCATTCAATCCCTTGTTTCACAAAAACAGTACCAATCTGGACTCTCCGTTGGGACCTGCTGGTGGTCAGCAACAACGAGATCCATTAACAGATTACAATAATCATTTTGTTAACATACATATATATATATCTTCCACGACATACACATGGGTGTCCTAAGCACCGCGAGCCTGTGCATCGCCTGGTCAGAACCCTTCAAGATCCTCCTTAAGTGTCCTGGCACTTCACTCAGGGACCGGCCCTCGCCCATCGTACCGGAAGCACACCATTTTTCACCATACCCAGGCTGGTCAAGTCTTGGGTAGGTTTTTGCCGTGTGAGTTGTCCCTCGAACACTCCCGCCAGTTGTTGCAACCGAACTTCCCTTAGATAAACACATATGCCAAATGCTCCCTCCAGCAGTCTGGCGTAAGACACAGTCCTTTAAGAAAACAGGATTTCTATGCAAGTTTTCAATTTTGATTTTATTTGAATACTATGAATAAATCTTAAATCTGTATCCCAATACTCTAGATCCAGGTCTAAATTCCAAATAGAATTCCTCGAATTCTGTTAACTTGATCCTCAGATAAAAATCAAAAGTCTTAACTTAGTTTCGAATTCAGTGGGTGTTTTGAATGCATTTTTCCTGAACTGGGCACATCGTCATTGATTGAAACTGACGAAGGAATTAGGACCTCTTGGTCAATAGTTTGAATCAGAGTTTGGGTCTGGAAAGATTCTTCCTAAACTATCTATGTCGGAAGGTACTATTTCAATTTCTCTATTTCTAAATTTCGTTCGACGAATATTTGTTTACAGATTTCTAAAACATGAATTTCTTATGAGGAATAAAATAATCATTTATCTCCATCTCCGACTTCGATAGTTTAATTGAATTTTCTCATTACCATCTTAGTGAATATGAAACGGTAGAATTTCCTCTCACATTTTATCTACTCATTCATTTTTCTAATTTTTACAAAAATTAACAAAGGATTAAAGAGAATCCTTATTTAATTATAAAGATTCCATATGCATCTAAATATGCAAAAAATCCAATTCTGATGAAAGTCACACTTTTATCATCATAAAAATCATTTATGATGAAAATCACTCTTTTAACATGAAAGAATTTCTTTTATGCATACAAATCATTTATGATGAAAATCACTCTTTTAATTTAAAAAAATATCTTCTATGCACCCATTTATGCATAAAAATCATTTATGAGGAAAATCACACTTTTAATATAAAAAAATATCTTCTATGTATATCTTTATGCATAAAAATCATTTATGATGAAAATCACACTTTTAATATAAAACAATATCTTTTATGCATATGTTTATACATAAAAATCATTTACGATGAAAATCACACTTTTAATATAAAAAATATCTTTTATGCATATGTTCATGCATAAAAATCATTTACGATGAAAATCACACTTTTAATATTAAAAAAATATCTTCTATGCATATGTTTATGCATAAAAATCATTTACGATGAAAATCACACTTCTCATATAAAAAATATCTTCTATGCATATGTTCATGCATAAAAATCATTTAGGATGAAAATCACACTTTTGATATAAAACAATATCTTCTATGCATATGTTCATGCATAAAAATCATTTAGGATGAAAATCACACTTTTGATATAAAAAAAATATCTTCTATGCATATGTTCATGCATAAAAATCATTTATGATGAAAATCATACTTTTAATATTTAAAAAATTATCTTTTATGCATATGTTCATGCATAAAAACCATTTATGATGAAAATCATACTTTTAATATAAAAAATATATCTTTTATGCATATGTTCATGCATAAAAATCATTTATGATAAAAATCACACTTTTAATATAAAAAATATATTTTTTATGCATATGTTTATGCATAAAAATCATTTATCATGAAAACACACTTTTAATATAAAAAAATATCTTCTATGCATATGTTTATGCATAGAAATCATTTATGAATGAAAATCACACTTTTAATATAAAAAATATCTTTTATGCATATGTTCATGCATAAAAATCATTTATGATGAAAATCACACTTTTAATATAAAAAAGATCTTTTATGCATATGTTCATGCATAAAAATCATTTATGATGAAAATCACACTTTTAATATAAAAAAAATCTTTTATGTATATGTTCATGCATAAAAATCATTTATGATGAAAATCACACTTCTAATATAAAAACATATCTTTTATGCATATGTTTATGCATAAAAATCATTTATGATGAAAATCATTCTTTTATGATCAAAATAAAATTTTAATAAACTTCCTACATCTGACATTGTGATTGCTCTGGCTGCCTGCAGTCTGAGGCGGAACTCTTTCTCTTTGGTTGCCCCTCTTCTCGGAACTCTTTCTCTTTGGTTGCCCCTCTTCTCGGAAGGAGTTTTGAGGTTACTTTGGACAGAGGCAAATGGCTAGGCTGGAGTTTTTCTGGGGTTTCCCTGGCTTGGGCGAGATGGACCCTGATTAGACTAGTATGAAGGGGTTGGTCCCTGAACTCGGGGTCCTTGACTTCCTTGTCCCCTTGACATGGCAGGACTCGGGGAGTCTTTCAGTTGGTGACCAAAACCTTGGCACCCAAAACATTGGTTTTCACTTTTGAGCTCATCCCTCTGATTTCTTGAAAGAGGAGGGGCTCCTGAGAAAGTATTCTTGGGGAAAGGGTCTTCCTTCACTTTGGAATCTTCCTGCATCCTGATTCTAATACGGGCCTTGCTGCCTCTTCGGGGGTGGAAAGTTTGAAGTACTTCCTTGGGCTTGGAATCTTTTAAAGTTAGAGGGTGCAAGCTTTGGCGGGACCTTTACTACAAAGGCTTTGGCAAAATCCTTTGCCATTCTTACTGCTTCAGCCAACCATGGACACTGGCTTGGCATTTTTGACCAGTGTCCAAGGGTTTGTTTATTTCCCGAATGAACCTGGCCATGAGTTGTTCTTCATCTAGAGGTGGTGAATATTTGAGTAGAAGAGCAAAGGCCTGGTGATATTCCTCGATGGTTTTGCTCTCTTGCTTTAGCTCTAAAAATTCGTTCATTTTGGTTTCCAAAAATCCAGGGGGACAAAATCTCTTTCTTAAATAGGTTTTTAGGTCATTCCAGGACTGAGTATTTCTATCCAGACGGTTGGTGTCACAGTGGTTCCTCCATGCTACCTTGGCTGTTTCCACCACTATTTTCAGCCGGGCAAGAGCCATTTTGCTCTGCTCATTGTAGCCTGTGACTTAAAAATATTCTTCCATGGCTTCCACCCATATCTCCACGGCCTCGCCCAGGTTCTCCCCTTCTCCTTCTTTGAAAGGGTCCTGGCTGAGTCCTATGAAGAGCCCTTTGAACATCAGGGTCAAGCTCGTCATCTTCAGAGATAGGGTCTGGCTGACGGCCACTGTTTCCTTGTCTCATGATTCTGCCAAAAATTTATATATTATTAAATTTTTATTTTGATATCATCCACGAGATCCTAAGACTTAAGAGGTTCGGAAAACAATTTCTTAAACAAGACAATGATCTTATTGGAGATCTATGACATATGTCCGATAACGGATTTTTCTTTATCAGATCGTCCGTAAACAATCACTTATACAATAGGGAATTTTTCTCCAGAAAACATTTCTATATTTATATAAAAGTTTCAATATGTACATAGAGCAGCTTGGGCTCCAGAATCACTGCCTCAGACGTAATCGTATAAAGAACCGAAACTGTGAAGGAGACATACCATGGTATACACGATTCATTACACAAAGAGGTGCTGTAATTCTATTTCTCGGGATAAAGCGGCTAAGAAGTCTCAAAAATCGGCATGAAGGTCTGAAGTTCCTGGGTGAATGATCAAAGAGTTGAACATGTTGAATAAGCCCTAGTCTTATCAGAATCATGGCCAAGGAAATATTTTGCCTGAGCCTCCGACACTTGGTACTGACTGGTACTGACATTAATGCACTATCCTCCATTGAACCACATATACCGATGTCACTCAAGAGGATCAGGAAAGTAAAGGCTCTCAAAATGGCGAGTGAGTCTCACTCTGCTCATTCGGGTCGTCGCAGAGTTGATGAGGTGATCAAATGCAAAAGCTATCATATCCTGACTCTAAGAGAGTCCAGGAATTCCAGATAGGTTCGGGGTGTCCATCTAGGAATTTCCAATTTAATTTATAAGTTTTCAATTTTTGAAGTTCATTCACATACTATTAACAAGTGAAAAACATTTCTTTCCCATATTTCTATTAAAAAATTTAGGTAATTTCCGCTTTGATACCAACTGTGAGATCCCTCTGCCCCTCCGCGCACTGGACTCCCGGTAGCTGAACAGCGAAAGCAGCCCCCTCATGCGCGGGGCAGGGTTTCTCACTCGGGGCCTCGCCCACGAATGTCCAGGCACGACTAGGCTGGTGGTCCCTCCGAAAACCGAAACCGGGAAAATTTCCCATGCCCGGAAAGCAGGGACGATTCCATCTTTTTGAATTTTCTTAACGAATTTTTCTAACGATATCAAATCTAAACTATCATTCACCTGAATAAACCAGATAGAAGGAAACTATCACCGATATAATTTGATCATCTAAGCCATTCAACGCTTTTTTCCTAATCAAGATCAAGCACAGCCGCCGTTGATCCACTCAATTGAGAAATTTATTTGGAAATTAACGAGCTACTAGAATCCTAGCGTAATCCTAAGATTTTTCAGTTTGATTATTAAAACTCCACTGATTCCAGCCTAACCCCATCGGGCCCATGGGTTAGCCACCACCCTGCCCTGGAATCGGTAGATCCAAACAAGTACTCACCCAACCATAATTGAAATGCCTTTCTTAACTTTAGCTTTAGAAAACAGATACGCACACACTCCTCTTTAAAACTTTAATATAAAAATAAACCATTGACAAAACAGATATATTCACAGATTTCATAATTCAAAATTTCCATTCAATCCCTTATTTCACAAAAACAGTACCAATCCCTTATTTCACAAAAACAGTACCAATCTGGACTCTCCATTGGGACCAGCTCGTCAGCAACGAGATCCAGTAACAGATTACAATAATCATTTTGTCAACATATATATATCTTCCATGACATACGCATGGGTATCCTAAGCACTGCGAGCCCGTGCATCGCCTGGTCAGAACCCTCCAGGATCCTCCTTAGGTGTCCTGGCACTTCACTCAGGGACCGCTTCGTCGGCCCTTGCCCATTGTACCAGAAGCACACCATTTTTCACCATACCCAGGCTGGTCAAGACCTGGGCGGGTTTTTGCCGCACGAGCTGTCCCTCGAACACTCCCTGCCAGTTGTTGCAACCAAACTTCCCTTAGATAAATACATATGCCAAATGCTCCCTCTAGCATTTTGGCGTAAGACAATTCTTTAAGAAAACAGGGTTTCTATGCAAGTTTTCAGTTTTGATTTTGTTTGAATACCATGAATAAATCTTAAATCCGTATCCCAATTCTCTAGCTCCAGGTCTGAATTCCAAACAGAATTCTTTGAATTCTGTTAACTTGATCCTCAGATCAAAATCAAAAGTCTTAACTTAGTTTTGGATTCGGTGGGTGTTTTGAATGCATTTTTCCTGAACTGGGCACATCGTCATTGATTGAAACTGACAAAGGAATTAGGTCTTGGTCAATAGTCTGAATCAGAGTTTCGGTCTGGAAAGGTTCTTCCTAAACTATCTTTCTCGAGAGGTACTATTTCAATTTCTCTATTTCTAAATTTCGTTCGACGAATATTTGTTTACAAATTTCTAAAACATGAATTTCTTATGAGGAATAAAATAATCATTTATCTTGATCTTCGACTTCGATAGTTTAATTGAATTTTCTCATAACCATCTTAGTGAATATGAAACGGTAGAATTTTCTCTCACATATTATCTACTTATTAATTTTTTTAAATTTTACAAAAATTAACAAAGGATTAAAGAGAACCCTTATTTAATTATAAAGATTCTCTATGCATCTAATTATGCATAAAATCCAATTCTGATTAAAGTCACACTTTTATCATCATAAAAATCATTTATGATGAAAATCACTCTTTTAACATGAAAGAATTTCTTTTATGCATATATTTATGCATACAAATCATTTATGATGAAAATCACTCTTTTAATTTAAAAAAATATCTTTTATGCACCCATTTATGCATAAAAAACATTTATGATGAAAATCACACTTTAATATAAAAAAAATATCTTCTATGCATATGTTTATGCATAAGAATCATTTATGATGAAAATCACACTTTTAATATAAAAAAATATCTTTTATGCATATGTTCATGCATAAAAATCATTTATGATAAAAATCACACTTTTAATATAAAAAATATCTTTTATGCATATGTTCATGTATAAAAATCATTTACGATGAAAATCACACTTTTAATATATATCAAAATATCTTCTATGCATATGTTTATGCTGCATAAAAATCATTTATGATGAAAATCGCACTTGTAATATAAAAAAATATCTTCTATGTATATGTTTATGCATAAAAATCATTTATGTGATGAAAATCACACTTTTAATATAAAAAAATATATTTTATGCATATGTTCATGCATAAAAATTATTTATGATAAAAATCACACTTTTAATATAAAAATAATATCTTTTATGCATATGTTCATGCATAAAAATCATTTATGATGAAAATCCCACTTTTAATATAAAAAAATATCTTTTATGCATTTGTTCATGCATGAAATTCATTTATGATGAAAATCATACTTTTAATATAAAAAAATATCTTTTATGCATATGTTCATGCATAAAAATCATTTATGATGAAAATCACACTTTTAATATATAAAAAAATATCTTTTATGCATAAAAATCATTTATGATAAAAATCACACTTTTAATATAAAAAATTATATTTTATACATATGTTTATGCATAAAAATCATTCTTTTATGATCAAAATAAAATTTCAATAAACTTCCTTCTATACATAGAATTTAGTCCTAAAGAAAGTAACACTTTCTTTTTATAAAATATTTTTAGTAAGCATTTTTCTATACCTAGGATGAAAAGTAACACTTTAAGAATACATATACGATGGGAATTACTCTTTTTGAATAAAAAAATAAAACTTATTTTTCACAATTTTAGAAAATTTTGCCATAACCTCCTTTGTATGGCTGACCATTTTTCAAATTTTAACTCTCTAAATTAATTAGAAGTTCACCAAGAGTATTTAAATCATTCTAATGTAAACATTTTCTACTTATCAAAGAGAAACATTATGAAAAACTTGATTCTATCCATTAATCATTTATCTAGGATAAAGAATGGTTGGATTTACTAAAGAAGAGAGGGGAATGCCTTTTTTCAATGAGGCATAACATCATTTTCAATTTAGAGAAGACAAAAATATAAAAAAACCATAAAAAATCATAAAATGAATAGAAAAGAGAAGAATCTCCAACTTACGAAGGAATTTGAGAGCTTTCCTTTGGCTTGATGGTTTGAGGGTTCTACTCTTGTTTGGAACAAGAGTGGCCACCAGCCTTTAGAAGAGGGAAGGTCAAAAAACTAATGAATTATGAGTAAATTCACAGTTTTCTGGCTCTTGGGAGAAGCAGGGTAACAGTGCAAAAATACTATTGAGTTTCAACAAAGGGGAAGGTTTCTATTTATAGGAAAAAGTGAACTTCTAACTAAGCCAACTGTTTGTAGAATTTTCCAGATCAGTTTGGTCAATTTTTGACCATTTTTGGGTCAGTTTTGGATCTAGTTGAAATAGGAGAGAGGAGAGATAAAAATATCTGATTATTTGGGAGTTTAAAACTCATTCAAGCATGTGAAATAGGCACCTCCTTCATGAGGAAAATTCCCCCATACTGAGGTGTCAAAAATGCACCATTTCATCTAAATATCTCTCATTTTTAACTATTAACCTTGTCCTTAGTCAACTCTTCATCTTATGTGAGTATTTACTCATTTTTGGGGGATTTTTCTTTTATTCTTCTATTTATCTCCTCCCTACATTTGGAATAATCTTATTGGTCCATAGGAACCTTAATTTAAAAAATTTTAAAAATCTGGATCCCTAGGATAATGTCTCTTAAACAGATTATACTTAATTTCTAATGCACCTTCTAAAAATCTTTTTGAACTTCTGTTTCAAGGGAACTTATTTTAATAAGATGAGATCTTTTTCTATCCAAAAATATTTAAAAACTAAATTATCACTCTCTAGAAGATTTTCTCTCTCTAGGCTAAAACTGGTAAAAACAAGCTCTTTTATATTTCTGAAGAGAGATTTGATTACAGGGGAAGATGTTGGACATCTTGAGAGGCTAGGGAGGAATCTTACAGAAGGAGCCTAGAGGGTGCTGACCATATGGTGCTTAGGCTCTGGGTCACAAAAGATACCCACGCATGCATCGGGGAAGAAAATGGAACAAGGACTTAGAGTTGTTTTCTGAACTCGGGCATCGATCTGGTTGATTGGCCTTGCTGGTCCTCAACGGATGACTCCATGGCTCTTTTATATGGAACTGTTGTGGTTGATCTTGTAGTCCATCTCGATTTTTCTTATGTGATTATATTTTCAGGTACTATGAGCTAGGAACTATTGAAAAGGCCCTTGAGTGAACAAGTGGTGAGCATTCTTGTGTGTCCAAAGATGTCATAGATACAACAATGAAGGAATAATTAGAAATTAGAATTCAAGATAGATATTTTGAAGGATTATGATCAATGATACTATGGTTTCATTAAAAGATTGTTTTAAAGACAGCTGAGTCTGTGAAACTGGAAATTTCATATTGGGTGTGTAAGTGGTGTGACTATCTTGAAGTTTGCTTGAAGCGCTGGCTAAGGGGCATGGGAGCTCTTTTCCTCCTGGTACCCAGGGTAAAACATAACCAAATTTCTAAATGGATCCTATCAGTAGAGTGGTTGGGCGGTTGGCTAAATGGGATTGGATGGGGTTAGGCTGGACTAATGGATCCCTAAAATGAGACTCAATTCTATTATGTTACGATAGTTGAAGTAAAATCCTCGACGATAACCCTTATTCCATTGAAAAGAATCAACGGTTTTACCTCTTGATGAGAACAAAAGTGTTGGTCTCTATGATCCAAGTGAAAGTCTCTTCCTTGATCTGACCATGTGACTTATAGGTTCGGTCGGATCAGTTTGGTTTAGTTAAGACTCTTGACTACGTTAGAATAAATTTTCCTAGAGGAATCACCCGTGCTTTTTGGGCAAGGGAAGTTTTTTCCAGGTTTGGTTTTGGAAGAATCGAGGGATTAGTCTCTTGTTCGGATATCTGTGGGTGAGGCCCCAAGTGAGAGGCTCTACTCTGCGCAAGAAGTGCTACTTCCACTGCTAGCACCCCCCAATTCGATACGTGGTAGGGGCAAGGATCTTTCAAGAATTATGTCATGAATGTTTAGGTCACTTTGCCTCAGCTAGCACAACTCGCAAGATCCTCAACATTGGGTATTACTGGCCTCGACTCAGTAAAGATGTATATGAGTGGTGTCGAAGCTGTGAAGTGTGCCAAGCATATGGTCATAAACAATTAACTCCTGGACCCTTAAATCCCATTCCAACATATGGTCCATTTGAAAGGTGGGGATTAGATTTTGTGGATCCACTTCCTCTCTCCTCACATGGAAAGTATTACTATTGGTGGCTACAGATTATGCAACGAGATGGGCAGAAGAAAAATCCACAGTCAATAATAAAGCAGGGACTGTGTCATTATTTCTTAGGGAGTACATATGTGCTTGATTTGGGTGTCCATTAGAGATTCTTACAAATGGAGGGAGATCTTTTAGGAATGAATTGATTGAATCTTTGATGCAAAAATTGAGAATAAATCATGCTATGTTGACTCCTTATTATCCTCAATGCAATGGTTTAGTGGAAAAGACTAATGGTTTGCTTTGTGGATCTTTGTCTAAGCTAGTGGATACTATGAAGCGAAAGTGGGATGTGCATTTTTACCGGAGGTCCTATGGGCTTATAGGACCACTCACAAGATCTCCTTTGGTTTCACACCTTTTCAACTAGTTTATGGAGTGGAGGCTATTTTGCTGCCAATAGAGTTGGAAATCACAAGCCTCCGTACATCTTTTGCACGCTTGAACAATGAAGAAGAAAAGCATGCCCATCCCCTCATACAACTTGAGACCTTGGATGAAAAGCGGCTTTAGGCACTTCAAAATTTAGAGGCAGCACAATAACGGTGCAAGGCAAGGCATGACACTCTGACAAAAAGAAGAAGAAGCCACAACTCAAGGAGGGAAGCTTGGTCATGCGGTTTGACAACCGTGTGTGGAGAAACGGTTAGATAAGAAGCTTCTTCAACGATGAGAAGGCCCCTTCAGAATAAAGCAAAAGTTCAGAAACAACACCTATCTTTTGGAAGATGCAAATGGCCAGGAGGTTCCAGGACATGTCAATGAGTATCAGCCAAAAATCTTTTATCCTAGGACACCATTGCCCCAGTAGACCCCCAAGACAAGCATGGGGATCTGCTGAGGGGGGAAAGATGTGACATGAAAAAATAATATCTTTCATTTTGTACTTTGTATATAGTTTTGTGGATTTGCAATGGTAATAAGGTGGAAGCTTGTCCAAGAAGATTGTAGCAGGTCCTTAAATTAAAATGACATCATGGCAGCAGCTTGGCGGCTACCTCGACGACGTCTCTCATCAATATTTTGCATTTCCTAAAGTTTGTGTAATGTGTGGATGTGCCCATTGTAAATACCAAGTATGTTCTATAAATGCTTTTGTATGGTTGTATAGTAGGTGAGTGATGTGGAAAATAAAAGTGGGCCTAAATGTTTGCATGGCTCAGCTTTTGTAATATTTAAATGCTATTTGCCACAAGCTAGCATGTGGAAGGCATGTGGAGAAGTGTGTGTAGGTGCATAATTAGGGAAGATTCTTCTAGAAATCCTATATGGATGAGGAACCTTTTGACATTTGTAAAGTGAAAATGCCACATAGGTACCAACTTAGCTACAACCTTGTCTCATGCAAGTATCTTTAGTCAAAGATCTCCAAATAAAAAAGTAGAAAAAAGACTTTTCCTAAAGAGACATGTCATGTGACCTCCTCACATGCGTCATGGGAGGTGGAAGGATTCTATAATTGTAACTTTTAAACAAGGTAAGAGGGGGTCACTTTTCCATCTATAAAAGGAGCCCTCCTCTCCCTTTCAAATCAACGAGTGAAGCCTCTACAATTGAGCTTTTGAGCATTCTTGTGTCATTATCACTCTCCCAATTCTCTTAATCCTCTTCCCAAGATACTCTTTTTGCATATGTAGGCTTACTTAGAATTAGCACCCAAACCCTAAGATTGGAACTCTTGATGATCCAAACTAAGGGAGATAAGGAGTTATTATCTCGGTGGGCCTATGACTTCTCAAGGTAGCCCTTGCCCACTTTGATGGTGACCACAAATGTTTACAAGTGTTTATATGTGGACACCACCCTAACTCTTATAAAGTTTGGTCTCAGGATCAGAGAACATTTGGTTGAAACTTTGTGGGCCAAAGGCCCAATTTTGAGGGGACTCTCTAAGGCCACAACATATTAAAAACTAAGTGTGTGGCACGCACATTGCAACCAAGTGTACTCTGGTGATGACCAAACTTTTATTCCCTTTTCCATACATTTTTTACATATAGAAGGGTACCATTTAAAGGGGGTTTTACAAATTGAATAGAAAAAGGGTGTGTTTTATTCATGAAAAAATTATAGATAAGGGGTTTTCAACTAGTCCTTGAACACATGTGATATAGAAAGTTTACATATAGTAAGTTTTCAACTAGTCCTTGAACACATGTGATATAGAAAGTTTACATATAGTAAACGCCCCGAGCCACTTCCTCCCAAGAGAACACCCATCCTGGTAGTGTACACGCCACTAGTGTGCTTAACCTCCACCACTCTAATCCCTTCCAAGCCATGAAAATTGGTGGAGGGATGAGAATGGCCCTAGTCTTCTATTAATTATAGATGATCCCATTGCTTATAACTTTATGCATGTGGGATATAGGTGGCTTGACCACGACCTTCCAACACCCTCCCTTGGTGGCCGCGACATAGGGTACCAAGAGGCTCTGATGATATGAGTAACTTAGCAATTTTGGAACACTAAGGTATCCTTGACTGTTCACGATAGAGTATTGGACATGACTAAAATTGTCGAATGATACGCACTCAGTGCTCAAATTGGAAACAACGGGCCAAGATCCAACCTTTGTGTCACTCTCCATTGATGTAAATGCAAACGTCCAAACTGCAGACTCCATCCAAGCCTTGTATAGACAAATTATTTGATGTGTATATTTTAGACAAATTACTTGATATGTATTAATTAAATGCCACTAAGGTGGAATTTAATTAATACAACCTTAGAAAAGATGAGTTTTCTCCACCCCGGTCCCTGTCTTCCTTCTCTCTCCCTCCATCTGCTCATTGAGTGAGCCCTTTAAGGCTTCTTGGAGAGAGTTATGGACATGCAATATATGGTGCTTAATGAGGTCATATAATCTATGTTCCTTCATTCATAGAGGACATGTCATCTAATAATCAGGGTTCTAGTAGGCCAAAAAAAAATTACCCTTGAAAAGAAAGCCACAATTATTTTTCAAGTTGCTCTTCAAATTCAACGACCGAAATTCAACGACCGTCATCTCTATAATGTTCCTTCTACCTATTGTTATGATATTATATGTCTATCTACCTATTGAAACTTTATATGTATCGACTCTGGATATGTGCCATGGTATGAGAACCATATGTTATGTGATTCTTGACCTACCCTATCCGTCCATTCATCCACCTTTAGAAAGACTGTTATGGTAATTAATTTATTGGGTGATCCAATAAGTAAAAAGAATATCTTGGGTGACCCAAGTGTGATTAATTTGGTTGTGAGTGAATCCAACCAACTATGACATGTGTGACGCATGTAAGAAATGTGTGAGTGAAACCAATCAACTCTTTTGAATTAATGAGGGTCACCCTATTTGGTTGTGAGTGAGTCTAACAAGCTGTGACATGTGTGAAACATGTGGTCTATTTTGTGAATACGTGTGACGTGTATGAAAACATTGTGAGTGAATCCAATGTACGAGTTCGATTGTGAGTGAGTCCAATCAACTCTAAGAGACGTGTGACGCATGTAAAGGTTCTGTGAATTTGATTGTGAGTGAGTCCGATCAACTTTAAGACACGTGTGATGTGTGTAAGGATATGTGGGAGTGAATACACTTAAATACATAATGACATTGTGAGTGAATCTAATGTGGGAGCAATTAATGTGTTCGATCACCGGTGTGTGCTAATAGTTACAACCGAGGATGCTTGTCTCCTCAAATGGGAGGACTATCACGAGAGTGAGATTTTTCAAAATATTTTATCATGGGAGTGAATCCAATTAATTATGTGTGATGCAAGGTTCATGTGTAAAGCATGGTAGTGAATGATTTCCATTTGTTAGAATTATTTTTGTGAGTGATTCCAAAGTAATTGTGATCTAACATTGTGGATTATGTTGAGTATAGAGGGATGACCAAGGTGGACGTTGGATGAGATTATCTAGCCAAGCACATGTGTGCTAAATATTTAATTTTGTATGGTTTGGCCCATTGTACATATGTTGGGCAAGGTTTATTTTTGATGATATGCTTTAAAAGCATTGGACTAAGTTTCAATTTTGTAAAAGCCCAATTTTGAAAAATCTGTGTTATTTATGGCTCCAAGGGCTAAATTTATAAATATGATTTAAATACTACTTGTGGGAGTGGAGCCACACATGTCGAGGGGGAGATTGCACCCAATCTTGTGTTCTTTGATTTTTTATGCTCTTGATTTATGCTATGATGTTATGGTTTATTTTCTTTTATTATTTAATTTATGGAATTATCTAATCTCCATGACCCATATATGCAAAATTTATTTATTGCGAACAATGAAGAGGCCATTGGTAGATTAAGTGGAATAGGGAACAATAAGTGGTCATGGATATCCTTTGACAAGGAGGGCATCATCAGAAGAGTAGAGAAACTAAGAGCCAATGAGAGAAGGCAAGAAAGGAGAAGATGGAGTGAACAACTGGAGTCTCTTCAAAGAAAAAGGCAAGTTGGGAAATTGACTGAGAGGAAGAGGTTAGCCTCCATACCAAATGCTAGACATGCCTAAAAAGTGAATATGACAAGGTTGTCAATGAGAGAGTAAGAGGACAAAGATGGAGAGCCTCTAGTAACAATAAAAAACCTATTAGATACCTATTCAAGTTAGAAAATCTTAAAGGGAATAGGAAAGTAGTGGAATAGGGAAGTGGTGGAGTTCCTGGGCTCTGTATTAAGCCTGAAGGAAGATTTCTCCAAAAAACAGTTCCACACTAGAACAATCTTTTAGGACTGATCAACCAAAGGATGGATACAGACAAGGCTAGTTGGCTGGAGAGAGAGGTGGAACTAGATGAATGCTAGCTGGCCCTGCTAAAGCTGGGGAAAGAGAAGTCCCCTAGTTTTGGGATGGGCTATCTATGGAATTTTTCATTGCTTTCTTGCCCTCATTGACGGAGCTGGTGTGGAATATATGCAGAGAGGATTTTAATACCGGTAATCTGCACAAAGATCTAAACAAGGGAGTGGTCAAACTTATGTCCAATTAGGTTGCATGTAACAGGTTTAACTATTGGAGACCCATCACTTTGCTAACTGTGGTATGCAAAATTCTGGCCAAAGTCATTACTTTGAGGATCTCTCCTACCCTCCAAGATATTGTATCCATGAGAAAATATGGTTTCATGAAAGGTAGATCTATATATAAAAACATATTTGATGCTATGTTAGGGAGGGATGTGGCTCAAAAGACATGTATGAAGAACATTGTACCAAAGGCTTAAAAACACATGATTAAATCTATTTAAATTACAAGAAACTAAATCTGTGCATGATGAATGTTGTATAATTTAATATTTCAGGAATTAGTTGTTATGTATACCGCTTAATACACACCAAAATATATTAAGGGACTATGAAAACATGTAGAATATCAATTGTATATGCTCAGAATTAGAATGCCCAATGCCCTCTATATCTGTTGTTGCTGAGTAGGCTCATGGATTTTAGAGGAGGTGTCCTCATTTAGTTGCTCATGGACCAAGGAAGGTCCCTCTTTGATGCCTTACCATCATCAAGGAATCTTGCAAGGAACTAATGGTCCTCTCTAGATTGGAACAAGAATCTCATGTCAACCCGGGCAAAGTCTTCCTACACATCGATTTGAGGATATCCTAGTAGCCCACAACATTGGCTTGAGGATAAGCCTTAAAGGCCATGAGCTTCTTCTGACTTGAGTGCATTCAGAAGGACACATGAGCTTCTTCTGACTTGAGTGCACTCAGAAGGACACTGGATCAGGAGTTACAGTAGAATCTAGATTGATCATTATGGGTAATGGGTGGAAGTAAGCAAGACTTGATGTTTGTCTAAGAGACTTCACTGCCCACGAGACGTTTAGATTTGAACGTAGTAGGCGAAAGGAAACAATCTTTGGGTCAATTAGTAGTTAATTCTGTTGTCGAGAATGTTGCTTTCTTTGAGTGGAAAGTCGACCTAATTTGTAGACGAAGTCGACAATAGTCATTGTAACATGTGTAGAACTCTTTTCTTGGGTTTAGTCAATGCACTACTAGTATAAGATCATGGATGATACAAATTAAACCCTTATAGCTTCGATTTAATTAAACTGTTAATGCGTGTGTAATCGTATATACGCTAGGGCTATCAAGGTGTGGGAAGAGTTGTCGATTGCGTTGGACAAATTATCTTCGGCCAGGCATAAATCGTGGCAACTTCTACTCTTAAGAAGAGCAAACAATCTTCCAGCTTCATGCTAATCTTGGAAACCGGTAGGCTATATAAACACACATGGGTTAATTATATAAATATATTCTCTGTAGCTTGTAGTTGTAGGCTAGAGATAGGTTATATACTATACAGCTTGTTCCTTAGAAACGTTAATTATATGATATACATAAGATGAGGATTACTTTATTAATTTTGTCGGTGTTTGTTGAAATGATATATGATTACTCATTTGCCAGGCCGAAGAGACAACGAGATCCAGAATTAACGAGATCCATAATTACTGGAACACCCACTTGAAGAAGCCTCTCTTGAAAATGGGCGTTGATCCAGTCGTTCTTCCTGTAACCTGCACATGACGGCTGACTGCTACCCTAACTATTCCAACGAGATCAAGAATTACTGAAGCGTCTCTTGAAAATGGGCGTTGATGCAGTCGCACATCGCCCTTCTTTCTGTAACCTGCACATGACGGCTGACTGCTACCCTAACTATTCCAGTAGCTTTCTAATCAAGTTCGCTCTCCTCTGCTTTACTGATCTTTTCTCTAATTATGTCTCCACTACAGTCCCTCCCCTGGCACACGAATGGAAGAATGCTCCGCTAACATGTGTAGAACTTTTTTTCTTTGGTTTAGTCATTGTAACATGTATAGAACTTTTTTTTTTTGGGTTTATTATTACTATCCGTGTCCCTCGTCCTTAATCAGCATGCATTTCTACATCTGTTGTATCCCCTTGGAGTTCTACGCGAGAGAGAGAAAGCGAGCTATGGTGCGTGCCGCTTGCGAAGAGCCAGGTCTTAAGAAAAGGCGGAAGAGGACCACATGCTCATTACGTGCGTGCAAAAGAACGGCCATGGGAACTGGAGAGGTCTCTCTAAGCGAGCCGGTAATAATCCATTCTAAAAGAGAATTCTAAACAAGAAAAGAAAACTAAACGAAGCAGAATTCAGCATGGTGTTGTATAATACGTTAAATACAAGGTGGAGGAGCGAAATTAATGGTGCCCTCTGTTAATTACTTTTAAACGACGATGCTATGTTCGTTATGATCAACAAATGCACCCCGTATAGTTTAATTGACTGTGTCGAAAGATCGAGAGCAACATTTTAAGGCACTAGTATGGATGCACTACTACTATACGATCATGGATGATACAAATAAAATCCTCATAGCTTCGATTTAATTAAACTGTTAATGCGTGTGTAATTGTATATACGCTAGGGCTATCATGGTGTGGGAAGAGTTGTCGATTGCGTTGGAAAGCGTGGCAACTTCTGCTCTCAAGAAGAGCAGACAATCATCCAGCTTCATGCCAATCTTGGAAACCGGTAGGCTATTTAAACACACATGGGTTAATTATATGAATATATTCTCTGTAACTTGTAGTCGTAAGCTAGAGATAGGGCTAATTATGTTATATACTATACAGCTTGTGCTAAGCTACAGCTTAGAAACGTTAATTATATGATATACGTAAGATGAGGATTACTATATTAATTTTGTCTCCGTGTTTGTGGAAATGATATAGATGGGCGACCATAGATACTCATTTGCGAGGCCGAACAGACAACGAGATCAAGAACTACTGGAACACATCCAGTCGCCCATCGCCCTTCTTCCTGTAACCCGCACATGACGGCTGACTGCTACCCTAATTATTCCAGTTACTGTAGCCCTCTAATCAAGTTCGCTCTCCTCTGCTTTATTGATCTTTTCTCTAATTATGTCTCCACTATACCTCCCCTGGCACACGAATGGAAAACGCTAATTGAAGCTGACGCCCGTTTAGCAGTAGATTACCTCGAATCGGCAGGCTTTAGTGAGAACTACTCCAGTCTCAGCAACCTCAATCAGCTCTTAACCCAGCTATCGATGATGAAAATGCCCGGTGATTATCAAGGTGCAGCAGCTAATTATACAGATAACATTAAGCATGATGAGCAGCTGCTGGCAGGGCATAATCAGCAAGCATCTCTTTCTACAACAATACGATCCAACTTAAATGAGATAGCATATGACTACAACAATACGATCCAACTTAAATGAGATAGCATATGACTACAACAATATATTGATGCCTTCTAGTTCAGGCCAGCAGCTGTTTTTTGGGAAATACGATCCATCCGTGTACGGGAGGTTGTTCTCTAAGCTCATCATTAAGCCAGCAGTGCGAATTTCCCGAAGATTCCAACAAAACGGACTTTTCCACCAACGTCAGTCTGACACATCAGCAAACTACACCATAGCGGCATGGACAACGTGGCAAGGCAGAGAGCGCTCCCAAATGGCACGCCACAATTGGCCAGATTTGAAAAGGACTATGCGGGAAATGCGGGTAGCCTGCCTCCTACTTTGCTGTGGGACAGTGAGCTCTTGATGGCTGACACCGACGTTGCCAGCTCATCACAATCTCCAGTGAGCACTAGTACTAACTCTTCTGCAAATGAGGACTACTGGATCAACCTGTTAAAGCTCATGGGGGCAATCGCATGCACAAACCCTCCTTAATCCATTATGTATCTAAAAATTAGCTTGCCCCTCCCTACCTTAAATGCCCACTTTGCCATTTTTGATGATCGCAATCAAGTAGTAGTAGTAGTATGATCACACGCGGCCGGCCTGGTGGATTAATTAAATTGTAAGAGCGTTTTATAGAATCAACATTATCGTTTTGCTGATCCATGTAAAATTTCATAAATGTAGCCACAAGATCTAATATTATGCTCTTAATGATACACGTCCTTTCATGATACATATTGCTTCAATCGTCACGCAAAAGAGGATGTTATAGTTTTTACAAGTGGCTAATTTCACTCTAAGCACAAAAGGCAATATCATAACATATATATTAGCACAATTCTCAAAAAAAATTTGGGCCACAAATCTATTTTATCAAATCTCTAGATCTTAATCAAATATCCGTTTTGTTGTTGGTCCTGCCTAGATCGGGTAAAATTAGTTATTTCTACTCTCCCAAGGGCTTGAACACGTCCATATAACACACTGAACTAATTGATGAATGGGGCAACCTTCTAAACTTTAGAGAGTTAATTAAATCTCATTGTCATGTTACATATCTTAAGGAAGACTTGCCACGTGGCAACTCCCTGCTAGAGCTACGTTGCAACACATGAGCTTCCCCAACGGAGTGTGACCTTCACGCTCAGCGGAGGGGAACTTTACACTCCATTCAAGGTTTAGTATTGATGTGTCCAGGAGACCTACCTCTATAGCCTATCCAAAACACACAATCATGGACGAGGTAGTTACCAGCCAACACCGCAACACCCAGCACAAACACCAAATGAAGGCACCAGTACACTCAACTGACGTCCCCTAATCCTCCGCTGACACAAGTGGACACTTGGGCACACTCCAAACTCCTCAAATTGTTTAGCTGCCTCTTCTAGACGTCCTCCCAGGTTAGCTTTGACCTCTGAAAGCTTTGATCTTCACTTTCAAGCCTTCAGCTGTCTTCACGTGACCACCAGCTGACCAGTAACACTCTCAGCTGATACATAGAACCCCTACATGCCTGCAATCTCTTCTAACATGGCGAACAAATGCATCAATATCCTCAAACCCATGTCTGTAAAAAACGTGTGGCCTCTCCATTAGTACAACCCTTCCTATTGTGAACAAAATGTAAACTGAAGTGTGCTTCAAAGCCCTCCTCCGTGGAGGCACCAAAACAATGATGTGTCCGGGAGACCTTTCTCTATGGCCTGCCCAAAACACACCACCATGAGGAGGGAACTACCACCCAGCACAAACACCAAATGAAGGCACCAGTACACTCAGTTGACAACACAGGCGAACACTTGGGCACAATCCAAACTCCTCAAACCATTTAGATGCCTCTTTCAGACGTCCTCCCAAGTCATCTCTGACCTTCCAAATCTTTGATCTTCACTTTCAAGCCTTCAACTATCTTTAGGTGACCAATAACACTCTCAACTAACACGGACAAATCAAATGTTGGTTGTATACCTGTTTTCGAATGTTGACGCTCACTTCCTTCAAAAATGTGTCCTCGAGGATTCTCCTCAATCCTCAAGCATTAGCTAACCTTAATTCCACAACCCAAGTCCTAGTTGGGAGAGGATGCTATTGGAGAAGTATTGTGCTGCTATGTGGCAACTTGTGAGGTAGTGTGACACACAAAATTGGGGGTTTATTTTGGTCACTTCTTAAGATCCTGTGTTGAAGAAGCAAGAAGAGATTTTGGTGCTAAATGAGGACAAGAGACAATCTCACTTCCTATCTCCCTATAGAAAAACAAAGATATAGACATCGAAAGTGAGGTTGTAATCCATAGATAGAAATAGAAATGGCTTAGGGAAAGCATTAATTTGGGCTAACCGATCAGCCCCAAAAGCAAGGGCAAGTCTCTACTGAAAGAAAATCTTTCAGCTTAGCACTATGTGAATAGAGGTAAAAGGGGTGTATTGATATGGCTCATTTGGACATATTGGGCTATTCGAACGCAACATTGGTAAGTAAATGGTAGTAGAAATAGGTTACAAATGATTTAAATACATAGGGTTTCACATGGACAAGGTGATTAAGAGAAATTAATTGTGAATAAGGAGAGGGATAACCAAATATGCAGAAAAAAGCAGCAAAACACAGAGAATTGCTATTTGCAATCCTTATGGCTTCACTCAAATTAGACTGCATAGATACGTAGAGATCAAGAAGAGCTTCGCGCCTATATAAGAACTTTCAAAAACGGGTAACCGAGTAGAAAGTTATGGGCATTTTACTAACATCATAGAAAGTTGTCCAAAAAAAACGACTTTAAGCTAGTAATTTTGGGAGAGATTTTGATCATCATTTTAACATGAGATGAAATAATTGATTACACATATGGAAAGATTATTGAAAAATATTTCTAACCATATAAACAATTTTAGAAAAGATCACCCAAGAAAAGAGTAATTACCAATAGAAAGTAGGGATTAAAACCACCAAAACTGCATTCCTCTTTGCATTTGAGACTCCAACTTAGCAAAGTCCTTGTCTTTCATGTCATTCATGATACAAAAACTAGAGAGTAAGGGTTAACATTGCACAGTGGACGATGCAAATCTACCCATGGTTCCCAAAGTCTTTCCACATACTCGTTACCGCTAAAACCAGTTATATTAGAATTGTTTCTTATCGCGTCCTTAAAACCAAAACAGGTTCTTTGTGAGAGCAAACAGGTAGTTGTCTCTAAGTCGAAGCAGGATTTGATCGTCAAAGCTTTCCATGAAAGCTTCAGACAGATGCTTACTATGTACAAGCTACAATTAGATACAAAACTTGCCGTGCAAGTTGCGTGTCATAACGCGGTGCTTTTTCTTAATGAGGTGCTTTTTGTTATTATTATTTTTGTCTTTTATGGACCTCTAAGTTTGCTTACGTGCATGAGACACGGGTCTCTACTTTTAGAGTTCTAATTTTGGTTCACGTTCTATTCTTTACACGATCACTTTATGCTCGTCGTCTGGTGCATGCCTATTTTTGGCTACGTTTCTCATATCTCATACATGGTTTGCAAGTTCTGCGATCTTATCTTGTATGTGTTCTCACAACCCGACATGCCAAACACCATACTTGTTAACGGATTTTCGTCTGGGCAATGTTCTGTTCCTCTTTTCCAAGGCCAAGGATTTCCTGGTTGGAAATACAAGATGCTATTAATTTTGGAAGGAGATGAATTGAGAGATATTGTTCTTGGTATTCTTGCATGCCCTCCTCAACCTATTGATCCACTTTAGAATGATGTTACTATTACCGAAGGTCCTATTTTTGAACAGTGGAAAATTGATCATGCACACTGGATTCATGTGATAAGGCTTCGTTGCCCTTAATGATTCACTCATGCTAGATGTTTATCCGATGTTTATCCATTATCCACGTCATATGCTATATGGGACTATCTTATCACTATGTTTGAGAAGAAAACTGGTACAGAGACTCTGTATCTCCGTAATCTTCTGGGCAAGCTTCAATTCAAGGTAGGTACATCCATGTCTAGTCACATTGAAAGGTTGGGTTCAAAAAGCTTTCTATGTTGGTGTTTGATGTGAAGTGGTTCAAGGTAGTGACTCAAGGACCATAAGAAACCATGCAAAGAGATAAGAGCATATTTGTTTAAGTAGACTCCACAAAGATACGAACAAACCAAAGGAACACATTTGTGCTACCACAGCATTATGAGCAGGTTGTCTTCATGGTGGACCCGAGAGATCATAGGTGGTTGTTTGTAATCTAAATTAATCCATGCAGTAAACAAGTATTTGAGGATATGGAAATTTCAAATGAAGTAAAGGTTGAGGAACCCACTCAAGAAGCACAAGAAACAGATATTGATCCAATTGAACAACTAGAAGAAGGATCAAATGAAGGTATAGTAACTCAATAATTACTAGCACTTGAACCAAAAGTAAACACAAGAACTAATCTAAAATTTGAAGAAGAAATAGAAGAACAACTTTCAACACAACCACATCTAATGCTTGAAATAGAAGAGGGTGATACAGAGGCTACACCTATTGACAAAGATGCAGATGGAGAGATATTTTTAGAAATAGATGTTTTTGGAGCCATGGATCTAGCTAAGGATGAGAGAGTCGATGATGAGTTATAAAATCTTATTTCAAATTTATTTACTAAGAAATACTTAGTTTTTGACAATGTTTTCTTTTTTTGCACAATTAATTTTTTTTAAGAAGTCCAAAATTAAAAATTAAAAAATTTGAGTTTTCGACGCACTTTTCAATGATTATTCGGACCTTTATTTTGACGCTATTTTTGATGTTTATTTTGACGTTTAGCTTCGATAGTTATTTTGACATAATATTTAGATGTTTATATCGACGATGCACCAACCATCAAAACCAGGCATCGAAAATGGGTTATCTTGTAACACCACATTTAAGCTAAAAAAACATTATTTCAAAAGACAAAAATGAGAGCTATTTATCACAAAATCACATATAAATCTCCATCAAAAACACATCTTTTTCATGGGAAACCACTAATCAAGACCATGGGAAATGGGTATGCATAGGTTAGAGAGCAAATGGAGTAAAAAATACAAGGGATGGCTCCCACAGCGACATCAAAAAATTTATGGCTCACCCAAACTCCTTGGAAACATATCCAACAAGAAGATTACCTGATGAACCGCGACTATCATGAGGATATTTCCATTTCCCAAGCTTGTAACCCTTGAGGTCTCTAAGCTCCACAACTCCTTGAGAAGCAATTTCACCATGCCTCCCGCGACAAGCATTGTCACATTGTCGCATTACACTACGTGTACTTGTCCCTCCTCTCACCTCACTTCACTCACACACATTCACTAGTATGGATTTGAGAAAGATTAAAAAGAGGATTAGCAAGATCAAGACTGTATTTCACAATGTGAGAGTTCTTTATATTATGAAAGATTTTCACTTATATACATGGCCATAAGTGTTTACACTCACTTAAATTATGGCCAGCCAAGCACTTTAGGCTCATAAGAGGCCTAATTCTATTACAATGACTACTCTCCTAATATATACATGAAGTACATTACTTGGAACTTCACCCTAACTTACTACCACATGCTCTAGAAGCATAAATTGCCATAAGTATTTTGTCAAACCATTACACGCACTTGTCCAAGTTGTAGAGTTAGACACCATTGCATCATATCTTGAATGTATGACTGTTTTGTGTTTCTACCTTGACTCCTTGATGTAAGATAATGGCATTATTTCTTGTTAACCCTAGAATTGGGGCAACAAATCAATTACGAAAGACCACACACTTTCTCACATAGAGAAAGCTCCCAATAAGGGAGGCTCTGATACCATGTTAGAAAATAGGATATGAGAATGCAATGCTAATTATGGTTAACACTTAGATTATGAATCATAAACAATCTCATCCATAAAAATACACAATTCTATTGTGCTAAGTGAAACGATGCACTAAGCATATGAAGGACTAACCCATAAACATCATGAATAGGAAATAATAAACAATGAATAACAAGATTACCTTAATACAAGAGAAGATATCCTTATGCCCACAAAGGATCCACCAAGTATATTGCCAATGAATGGTGACATGCACTAAGCAAATACAAAGTATCCTCTCATCACTTCACAAGTGTAGAGATCTCTTTGTATATGTTGAGATATGGAGCTCAACTAATGCTATGATAGACATTGATGACCCACCTAGGTGATAGCTTCCGCACTTATGTAACTAGCATGGTTCGCGAGATTATGGTTGATATATTGCCAATGGATGATATGCTGTGTGACAGCTACTTTGGAGTACGAGAGTTATGGCATAGTTATAGCGCAATCTCATATAGTTGGGTTCACACTATAGTTGGGTTCACTAGCATGGTTGGCGAGATTATGGTTGATATGTTGCCAATGGATGATATGCTGTGTGACAGCTACTTTGGAGTACTAGAGTTATGGCATAGTTATAGCGCAATCTCATATAGTTGGGTTCACACTATAGACCGACCACTTTGTATGTTGTAGTTCATGCATGTTCTCTTATCTTTTAGTTACGTTGTTGTAGAGAAGAAAAGAAGATTGAAGACCATCTCTGTTGTGTCTTGCACTCTCTTGTGTGTGTGTGTGTTTGTTTTTCTTGCAAGGAACTCATGCTTTCTCTCTCCCCCACATTCATTCTATTTAATATAGGATTCCTAGATGTAAGCGCTTAAGCTCCCTAGGATGTCTCCACCTTCGTCTGATTGTCTCACTAGAGTCATCATAAAGTGACTCCACAATAAAGTGTGCTACCTACCATGACTACACTAGTTAACCACTATAATTGGAGACCTTGTGACCTTAGAACTTCTATTCCTAAGGTCCACATAACATTTATCCACAAAGGACTAATACTAATGGATGTTAGATCACTAAAATCTTAGCACATATGTGTATAATTAAATCCTATTTTTTTCGTAGAACTATAAAACAAGAGCATTGGGTTTAGGGTTGAAGATTACCTCAAGAGCTAGCTAAAGAGAGCATGTCCTAAAGAGTTTTTACATTAACATAAAAAAACAAAATAAATAATCATAATAGCAATAGAGGGATTGGAGTTGAGAAATGGAGAAGAAAGAAAATACAAACATTTTGATTGAAAAACATAGAAGAAAGGAGACATATCTTGTGATTTAGAGCACTATGCTTATGGAAGAGAAAGGAAGGAAAAAGATGAATAACATTAAGGAAGAGGAAGGAACAAAGAAGATGAATGCATTTAAGAGCATTATGCTTGTGGAAGAGCAAGGAAGGAACATCAATAAGATTAAGGAAGAGAAAGAGGTGATGTAATAAGTCATGGCTCATCCGGGCAAATCTTTTTTTTTTCAAGTCAACATGGCTATCTGCATGGCTATTTACATTGCTATACATGGCATGGTTGTATAAGTGGCAAACAGTTATCATGTAGATATTCACCTATATAGCCACATGCAAGGAAGGAACATGAGTAAGATTAAGGAAGAGAAAGAGGTGATGCAATAAGTCATGTCTTATCCAAGGGAATCATTTTTTTTTTCAAGTCAACATGGCTATACACGGTGTGGTTGTATACATGGCAAACAGTTATCATGTAGATATTCACCTATATAGCCACATGTATAACCACATCACAATCGATGGCACCACTATTACTACTTGCACCACTCTCTCACTACTTTCTCACACTTTTGTGGCTAATTTTTTGGGATATTCATCCTCTTGTAGTGGAAGTTGATGTGTATGGCCTTAAAGGATTATCTATAGATATGGTTGGAAGTTTTCATAGATAAATTATGTGCTCATTAACAAATGGAAGACCATATTATGTCTATAAAAGGATTATGTTCTCTAACATAACCTTGAGGTGAATGATGAAAATAAAGTGGAGAAGCTCTTAAAAAGAGCACTTCTACACAAGCTTTAGACTAGCAACTACTTCAGCAACATTTCACTGGTTGATGTGTACAACCTATAAGAATTATCTATAGAAATGGGATTTATATTTTTACTCAAGAACAAAGAATGTCTAAAAATATTCTTGAGGATCAAAAACTAAAAGAATCTACACACAAGGATCCTAAATCAAAAACTAAAAGAATCCACACACTCCAACTAAGTCAATGAAGAGCTAAACAAGGAGCCTAAATAAAATAAGTTAAAGGAAAAAAAAGATTATAGAGAGACAAACCATTGATTTATATTTCTTTTGGTTTTAATAAATATAATCTTTTTTTCACAACAAATGTGTTTACTCCATTACTGATATACCTTTCATCAATAAAAGAAAATACAAATTAAAACTTCTCATTACTTAAACCCTCAATAATTATTATGGCTTCTTGTCTTTGTCTAGCTATTCTTCCATTAATTATAAATTTAAAATCTTCTAGATAATCTTTATATAATTACCACTTTATTACCTTATGTGGTCATTGTCTCAGATTCTTGTTCATTTCACTTGATGATAATATATATTATATGAACTTCTTCTCAGGTGCACTCTAGGTGTATCCCTATCCATATTTTTATAATTTCTATTGTGATCAATATCACACTAGAAGAAATTATATTTGTTTTTCAATTTTCTCAAGTGTTTTGATAGTATACTTGAATTGAATATGTGTGGTTAATTTTTATTATAAATAGAGACACACCAAAAGAAGTTCTCTTTGTATTCTAATCTTCTCCCAAAAGATCCTCCATTATAAATCTTTCTATATTGCTCAAACAAATTTTAACAATCATTATTTTTCTTAAATGTGAGGATTTAGGCAATCTATTCAACCCCGTTCTTTCACCTCAAATCGCACTAGTAATTTTCAAAATTCACGTGTACCCATAATTCTACTTAAAAATGTATTTAATGGAGCAATTTCAAAGGCAAATCTTGTAAATTCAAACCCCAAGCATAGTCACATCACCCACAGTGCTTCACAACCAAAACCCCCTAGACCTGGTGTTATTTGCCACCAGTTGTAAAAAATCGGGCCACATTACGGTGAATTGCTACTCAAAGTTACTACCTCCAAAGAAACGAACTACCAAAATCCACTACATCAAAGAAGAAGCTCATGATTCTGTTGTGGTGTCTTGAGATTGGATCGAGGATACTCTTCATGATGAGTTTAATCAAGAATCAATTGAGCCTCTAGGTATTTTCCAATCCTTCCATTCCTTATTTCACATAAAATGATCCAATATTAATGGTAGTCAAGTTTGTGTTTTACATGATGATGTAAGCTTGCATGATTTCATTTCTAAAAATCTTATTCAAAAATTACAATTGCACACCTGTCCTTCTATATATAAAGTCAAATTTTCATTTCAAGGTACTCTCTATACAATGGTACACATAAAGTTAAAAGTCTTCAAATTTAGATAGGGCCATACAAAGAGCATCTGAATTTATTTATTACACCTTTGCATTCCACTGATATTATTCTTGGCATGCTATTCAGTCACCTACATAATCCTAGCATTGCCTACCACACTCATAGTATGCAATTCACACATAATGGTGAGTTCATTTCTCTTTATAATGATTCTTTAATTGAACTTTTTCTATTGATTACACACAGTCAATAAAAAGAACACTTCGGAAGCAAAACAATGCATACATGATTTATGTAGCAAAGGTAAAATAAAGTCAAACTGAATCATGTGAGTGTTTGGTCAGTACCCAACACTTACATGGTTCCAAACCACCTAGTCGACTCGTGAGACGAGGAGCAGTGACTAATGTGGTTGAAGCAGCTTGCAAAGAATATAGACCTCCGCAGGTTGAGGGAATAGGTCATGCACAGTCCCAACACATACTACAAAAGGAGACTCATCGATTTGGCAGGCAAGTTCTATCACAATTGTTTGAGGACATCCCAAATGAAGAAGGTTTGGAGGGAGATCCCCTAGCACTTAAGGATGTGGAGAAGCTATGTCCTTCCCACTTTGTACGTGACACTTTGTTCTGGATAAGTGGTCGAGCAAAGAAAGGGTCCCTGCTAAAATTCTCTGATCTTCAACATGTGGGATTGGCCAAGGTCTTACTTCTAAGGTTTATACAAAAAGAGAGAGCAATGCCAAACAACAATTAAATGGCATTATATTTTATTCAACAGGTGCACGTCCAAGATATCCTAAAGAGATGAGTAGATTGGACCTCTCGTCCAAAGAATGTAGGAATTGGTCTAGCTAGACCTAAGGAACGAGCATGCCCTTATTAGGTGACTTTGAACAAAACAAAGCATATGAAAATTGGTGCTCTCTCAAAAGTTCACCACATGGTTTGCATCTAATAAAGTGGGTTGAATGAATGGCATTTTTCCAATATCCTTTAACAACAAGTTTATAGTATAAGCAGCACATGGCACCCATGTTATCACAAGATACTTTATTGATATGGCCTTTCCTGCACTCCTATAATTTGATGCATTGTCAATGACTATTGTTGTCACATTTTTTGGCCCACCCACTCGTGCAATTTCCTAGCCATAGATTTTTTGAATGTACGAAGAGGTCTTCTCCTTCAACGACGTGTCTATATACTCTAGAAACATAGAACCTCTAGGACATGGGCATACAATATTAATCAAGGGATTCTTTTGATAGCTAGTCCACCCATAAATTGCAATTGTATAACCAAATGTAGGCACAAAATCAAACACTCTACATTTCAATGCAAGTTCAGTCGAATATGTTTGATCTTGTCAAGATACTCTATCCGCATTTTATTGTAATCAAGCAATTGAAACCTAGAGTTTGTTCTAATCATCAATGCATCTTCAAAAATTAAACACTCTACATTTCAATGCAAGTTCAGTCGTATGTTTGATCTTCTCAAGATACTTTGCCCAAATTTTATTGTAATCAGGCAATTGAAACTTAGACTTTGTTGTAATCATCAATGCATCTTCAAAAATAGGATTTTGGATTGAATTGAATGTAATCCCACATGAAAAAAATGCTTGTGTCCATTTCAAATGTAATTCAAGTATCCCTTGCTTATCAAATGATTCCTGCAAAGGTGTTTGCTATTTATGACTCTTCTTGCTTGAACCCTATGTCATGTATATAGAAGGAGTACTGGTAGATGGACATGATGTAGATGGAGTACTTATGGATGGACAAGTATTGGATTGACTAGCATGTGCTATTAATTCATGTGTCGGACCACAAGATGGCATACATTCACTTGTAGACACAAGCATACACAAAGCTAAATTTGGTACTGATGGCCTTGATAGCGGATATATTGAAATCCCTAATCGCATGGTTTTGCTTATCTAGGCAATTGATGCAGTAACTTCATCATTTGAAAATGGATTTGGAATATAATCAAGCAAGTTCTTGATCTGGAAACTCATAGAATATACATCTTGGGCCTTATTGTAAGGGGAAGGACTTCTAGAAAAGCATTCACACGCAACATGTTTGTATTTTAATTGTCACTCTGTCTTTGTCTCTTGTATTCTTATTGTAAGGGGGAGGACTTGTAGTAGAAAAGAATTCATGCGCAACATGTTTATTTTTATTGTCACTCTATCTTTGTCTTTGGTCTTCTTATTGTAAGGGGGAGGAGTTGTAGAAAAGAATTCACGTGCAACATGTTTGTATTTTTATTGTCACTCTGTCTTTGTCTTTGGTCGTCTTATTGTAAGCGGGAGGACTTGTAGAAAAGCATTCACGTGCAACATGTTTGTATTTTTATTGTCACTCTGTCTTTGTCTCTGGTCTTCTTATTGTAAGGGGGAGGACTTGTAGAAAAGAATTCACGTGCAACATGTTTGTATTTTTATTGGCACTTTGTCTTTGTCTCTAGTCTTCTTATTGTAAGGGGGAGGACTTGTAGAAAAGAATTCACACGCAACATGTTTGTATTTTTATTGTCACTATGTCTTTGTCTCTGGTCTTTCATCTGGAAGCTTCAAAAAATGTGATGCGCTTCGTGTGCATTTTGCGTGACCCTAGTCTGCTGCCATGCCCACATAAACATTACGTGTGCTCTAACTAAAATGTAAAATAATATTTGTTCTATGCATATCATTGTGTAGGAGATCCTTATCATGCATATACTCTCAAGGGTGTCCAAAAGGCCATTAATGATTTGTAGGATGTAGACCTCTAAATGTCCGTGTTGTGCCTACATTCTCTAGCATGTCATGAAAATCCCTTGGCATAGGTCTTGATCCATCACTGCGAAGTTGGCTCGTCCATCTTTCTAGATATCCACCATTCTAAAACTGATAGATAATTGTTGGTCTTTCATCTGAATGCACTAATCCCTTTGCAGAAATGATACCACGATGAGTGATATGCACTCGAGTAGCCTCATGCATTGGCATCATCTCTGGTGACATGAATGATTCCCCATGAGTCATGCACTTTGCAGCACCATAGCAATTACCTAGGAAGCCTGGGTCATGCACTTTGACCTTCAACACAAAGCTGAATGCACCTTCACCACTACAAGGGATTGGGCTCATACCCGCGCTCTTAGCCGCTAAAAATGACTTGTGAAAAAAAGTAGCGGGCCCGTGTATCAGCGCGTGTATAATCGCGGCCAGAGACATGCGTGTAAAACCGCGTGTACAGTACCTCTCAGACGCGCGTATACACGGGTGTGTAGCCGCGTTTTTTTTCACAGACGCGTTAATACACGCCAATATACACGCTTCTTATTATATTAGACGCGGTTATACACGGGTGTATAGCCGCATCTTGTTCAGTTCCAATGTATAGACGCGTTTTTACTTGCGTCTATACACGCGTTTCTTTTATTTAGATGCGCTTATACACGCGTTATTGCCAGTTTATACGCGTTAATACACGCGTAATTTCCAGAGTATCCGCGCAGATACATGCAAGTTTTAGCAATTTTGACGCGTTTATACGCGCGAACAGAGAGCAAAAAAAAAAATCCAGAGAGTGCTATTTGGTGCCTGAATACTGTTCCAGCATTCCAGCACCCAATAGCACTCTCTGGTTTAGGGTTTTTGGTGCATTAGACCATCCCATTAGACCATCCACGAAGAACATATGCATGAGGGAGATTAAGATAAGAACGACATGAATGCATACATTGTCATTACACGATTCAAGACAGCCATGAATGTAATACTATCGATCAATCAATTCAATATTACTATCAAAATTTCATACATGTATACAAGGGAGTCCATATCTCGAAGTAGCCCATGGCTTGAGTTTACAAAAAAATATATACAATCACATCCTAAATATGGAATGTGATACTACAAATCTGAGTACTACTCAGACCCAGATGATGACTCGGTGCTCCCCCCATGCTCAGATGAGCTCGCATCGGTCGGAATGTCCGAGGAGTAGTGCTCACGTCCACCCTCTGCAGCGGCGGCCGGTGGATCATCAGCAGCTTGTGCCTGTTCAAGTAATATATAGTATATAAGTATATATATATATATATATGCAATTCAATAAACCAAAAGCTCTGAAGATGGCCCACGTGTCACGTCTGCTATGCCGGCGAGCATACGCAGTATCGTGGGTTGTGGGCTTCCTCCCCGTAACCCGTCGCTGTATCATAATCAACACAATTTGTAAGATTAAAACAATTCATAGAATCAATGAATTAAGTAAACAATCAAATAAAGTGACAGGATACTTACGAACTCTGCCTCCCATGACTCGACGCCGCCAGATCCGAAATGCGAAGATCCAACGGTCTCCATCTGGATCCGTCGTGCCTCCACATGCTGCCTGCTCTTCACGCCACCCTCTGCTCGTTTCTTTGCCTCCTTCCACTCGCGTTTGTGCGCAGTGGCAGGTTTCTCGGCAGGATAGCCACCCGCAGCTACATTTAGCCGGTCATCGTACGCGAGTTTTTTAAGGTGAGATCTTTTATTACTTAAGATCTCCCTTATTCGCGTCCTTCCCCATACATCCGAGAATGTAGCATGTGGGGGATTGGGGTACCGACTGTGTACAGCCTCTATCACCTCCCCAACTAATCGGCTATTTTGATCTTTAAATTTAATAAAATAATTTCTATATGAGTTTGATACTACCCCACGCATGTACTCCATTACCTCCCTCCCCCTCGCATCCATCACTATCCCGCCCCTATCCGTCACATCATAGCAAACCACTCTCTCCATCTCTCTCATCTCCTCCTCTTCCGAACTGTCTCCTCTAACTCTTCTCCCTCTATCTCCTCTCTCACCCCGTGCCCTACTACCTCCCCCACCTCCCCCACCAAAGCACCCGCCGCATCCTCCACTCCCACTCTTCCTACTGCTGCAGGTGGAGTCACGACTGGGGGATTGTCTACGTGACGGTGGCTGTGAGCCCTGACGTGACGGTGGCTCTGAGGGAGCACGTGATGGTGGCTGTGAGGGTGTACGTGAGTGTGTCTGGGACGAGGTATGTCTCCTCGGTGGACGTGGAAGAGGAGAAGCTGCATGCCGTCTCGTCGGACTCGGAGGAATAGACGGCACTGGAGTGCCCTGGATACTCGCGGTAGGGGTATAGACACCAGGCAGGGAAGGAGGGGGATGGGCATACATATACTCTGTAAGCTCAACCGGACCAGGTTGGCGCCCAAAGTGATTCATCATCTCCATCAACCAATTGCTATATGCAAATGGATCGGATGAAGAACCTGGAATATCCATAAAGAACCTGCAAACAAACATCATCATGTACATCATGTACATTCTCTTGACTCACACATTGTCATTACACAAGTCAATTGCCTGCAAACCATGAAATCTGAAACGCCGCAGTTTTCTGTCTGCAGAAACGCGTGTATACACCCGACAAAAAACGCGTGTATACACCCGGCAAAAAACGCGTGTATATGCGCGTGAAAAAACTCTGCAGACAGGTTACACGCGCTTCTACACGCGTTCTTACACGCGACCTGCAAAAAAAATTTCTCGAAAAGACCGACCCCCCGACAAAGACAGAATGTCCTTATAAAAGGACCAGCCATTGTCGCCCCTGTCAGGATGCAGCAACCCAATCGTGTGCAAAAAGACAAACCCAAAGAGCAAAGAGCAAAGTAAACAAATCTGACAAAAGAGACAAGGCACAGGACAAAGTGACTCACCTCTGAAAAAGTGAGTCCTCTCTGCTCCTTCTCTGCTCCCTCCTTCTCCCGTGTGTGTGCTCCTTTCTCTGCTCCCTCCTTGCTGTTGGAAGAGGTGAAAACAGGCGAAAACGCATGCACTGTTGATTTCTAAGTTCAAAATCTATATTTGGGGAAGGCGGGCTATTTTTAGTTTAAATACGCCGCCGCGTTTATGTTCGCGTTTATGAACGCAGGTATATTCGCGTGTAAATGATTTTAGCTACGTTTATACACGCGTTTTGCAGAAATTAGCCGCGTGAATACATGCGTTTTTTAGGAATTACCCGCGTTTATACACGCAAGTTTTAGGAGATAGCCGCGTGAATACACGCGATTTTGTGCTTTCATTAAAAATATATAATGAGTTTGTGTTTTCTGGTTTGTACACAGGATGTCATCAACCTCTTCAAGCAGTTCTGGGGAAGATGAGACAATGTGTCATCGTAATCGCGATGTGTGGTTGGGACAACGGATCAAATGTATGTGTAATCGATGTCAAGGATGCATTGTACGAGCACGTCGAATTACCTTGAATCACATCTCCATGTATGGAGAATGGAATCAAACAGGTTTAGAGGTGAGTAGATGTAAATTGATGGTATTCAAATGACTCATGGTATCCAAATTAAATTAATAGAGTTGTAACATATAATTTGATAAATTGAAGCAGGATGCAGTACCACACCCTAACATGGTACCCTACACGCGACGAGAGCACGTAAAGCGTCGACGAGATGATGCTGGAGCTTCGGGATCTATTGTCAGAGATGAGTTTGAAAGGGACGACAATAGCCTTGCACCCCACGAAGTTGTGGAAGAGGAGCTGCTTGATGATATGGTGCGGAATCTTTTTAAGGATGATCCCAAAGGTATGGACGACGATGATATGGAACAAGAGCATCTTTATAAAGCTTCATCGACACCGGTGTTTGAAGGGTGCACATTCTCAGTTTTACGTGCTTCCCTTGAACTACTTAATATACAAACAGTTTATGGATGGAGCAATGCAAGTCTTGACGCATTGTTGAAGTAAGCATTCTAACTTATAAATTTGAATTAGTGGTTTAAGGTTTAGGATTTAAGACTAATTATAATTGATGATATTGGATGCAGGCTATTGTCAAACATGCTTCCAAAGGAAAATAGACTGCCCACCTCAAGAGACATAGCGAGGCGCTATGTGACATCTCTTGGAGGACTGGATTATGATAAAATGGCAAATGGCAAATGAACGTGGTGGAAAAAGGGCCTGATGCAACGATAAAACGCCATGCAAGTGGATATGTAACTATTGACTCTACAAAGTTCTGGCAAACAAAGAAAGATAGGCTCGTATTGCCACAACAATGTGAGCAGGTATGCATTTTTTTACTAATGTGTTTCATGTACATATATATCTAAGCTCGCGTACCCCTTGACTTTTGATATGCTAATTAATTACTGTACTGTGTGTATTTGAGTAGGTTATCTATCTACCAATGGTGCATGACATCAAATGGTGGTACGTCATCCCTATTGCACCACGTTCCAAAGTGATGTATAATACATTCACTGATATGGAGCATATGGAGGATGTAACAAGCCGCAATGAAGATGACGTCGAACATGCCATTGAAGATGTTGTGATCGATGATCAAGAAATAAGAGATGATCATGATAATGAGGATGAGCATGCCATTTCTCATGATCATGAGAATGACCCTACCATTGAGGATGATGGTGATGCTGATGAGGATGATCAGGACATCGATACCATTATCAATGGAGTACAGAATATCGATAGTGGAATAAATTTAATCGTAGCCTTACCAATTGATCAAATGGATATTGATGTTGATCGTTTGACAAGGATGGATCGTATTGAAGATGAGATCGAACCCTAACCAATCCGTCACTGTATGTTCTAAATTGATGACATTTCTATCATCTCATATGCATGATTTATTTTGAATATATTTCATTGTTGTAAATGCATGTAGTGGGATTGTGTAATGATGTATACTGTAATGTACTATGAGATGGTTTAAGGAAAATAGTTTTTAATTTTGTTAAGGAATTCAGTTTTTTTTCAGTTTTTCTCTGCCATGCGTGTATTAATCCGTGTACAGTAGCGTGTATTTATCCGTGTATAATAGCGAGTATTACCCCGTAAATATTATCGTGTATTTATGCGTGTATTACTGCGTGTATATAAACGCGTTTATACACGCGTTGATAAATGCAAATATACACGCGAACTTAAATGCTAAAATACACGCGCCCGATTCTATTCAAATACAAGCGCGACCATACACGCGTTCGTAATTTATCACGTGTATGAAACGCGTGTATGGCAGCATTGTCTTGTAGTGCACCCAATATCATAGCTTGCAAGAATTCTAAGCGCGAAGTGTCCAACAACCATAGAGTTGGTACATTGGCTATGGCAATGGCCTCTCTTTTGGCAATTTTTGTAGGATAACCAACCTCCTCCTCTTCTTCAACTATGGATTTATCTTTGCCTCTGCCTTTGTAGCTATTGTATAAATTTGTGATTAATGGTAATCGGGTAGCAAATCCTTCAACACTTGTCTTCTCCGTGGGCATATGCTTTGCGAGAACAAAGCATGCATACACTCTATGTGGATCTTGCTTGATGTTAGTAAGTCAATTTGGTTGTAAAAATTTACCAAGTCTCGTGAGGAGCTCTTAACACCCACCTGCTAACTTCATCTACTATGCTCTCAAAAAGCTCCTTCCTCTTTGGATCAAAACATGATCTGAGCTCATTTTCAGGCATGTTTATTAAATACATGAAAACAGTCTCTGAAAGGAGTTTTCGTTGAGGCTTGTTAATTGACTTGGCCACGATCTACAAAATGTAAAAGATTTAAATTAATCACATGATAAATTTCAAACATTAATTTCATCACACGATTTTTTTCCAAGCAACGTTGTGTGTAATTATATCGCCGCGCACAACTTAAAAATTATAGATGAGATATGATCAATCACATGACACAACATATGACCCATGAACCTAAACTATAAGTCAACACACCTAATCTTAAAGTGGGCATACTTTACCTTAGAGTGGACACAATAAGGGATCCTATACATTGAACTTAAAGTGGACATAATTGGTCAGTAAAGACCAAAGTGGGCACATAAGTCACTTCGTGTGAGGAAAACTTAAAGTCAACACAACTGGTCAATAATGAACAGAGTGGACACAGTAACTAGCTTTGTGTGAGGATAACGTAAAGTAGACACAACTGGTCTAGTAAGACCAGAGTGGACACATTAAGTGGCTTTCGTGTGAGCATAACTTAAAGTGGACACAACTGGTCAGTAAGAACAAAGTAGACAAAGTAAGTAGCTTTCGTGTGACAATAACCTAAACTGGACACAACTAGTCGGTAAAGACCAAAGTGGACACAGTAAGTGGCTTTTGTGTGATGATAACTTAAAGTGGACACATTTGGTCGGACCTCGGGGGAATCACCTGAAAATATGTTAGTATAGCACATGAGTTCAAATAAAGGGGTTTTTCTAATTCAAAAATTTAAGGTAAATTTATAGAAATATATTTACAGAAGGGGTTTTTTAAACAATTTTGAGAAAGCCCATAAGTCCATAAAGAAAAAGGGGTCATTTTATTCATGAAATGTTCACAAGTTAGGGGTTTGTTTAATACCCCTTAAACGCACGTGATACATAGGGTTTCTTAGTAGTGCACCCCCCGAGGTAAAGACCAGAGTGCACATGGTAAGTGGCTTCCTGAAAATTAAACTTAAAGTAGACACAACTGGTCGCGGTAAAGACCAGAGTAGTGGACACAGTAAACTTAAACAATTATTAGTGTCTAACTAGAGTGGTCACAACTACCCCCATACGGGTGCTAGAGTGAACACAACTAGCCTTTTTTTTTAAAAAAAGCATAAAAAGAAAAACAAGAAGCAAAAAAGAAAAAGGCTTGGTAATTATACCTACTAATCAGTGTATACGTACACTAATCACCCTAAACCTGCAAAGCACTATCAGATCACACTCTAAGTACTCTCTCTAATCACTCTCTCACTCTTGTATTAAGCCGTCGAAAAGATATTTGATCAAATAAGCTTTCGGTAAGCTTATAACGCTAGTTTTTATATCGATATATTATTGATCGATAAGTTTATCAATCGATAATGTTATTGATTGATAATTTTATCAATCGAAAAGGAAAAAATATTATGTCTAGTTAAACGAGAAAATGACAAATAACCCGTGTTATTCGTACTAAATCCATTGTACGCCCCATATAATGCTACGTAGCCTTCTTGTGACCTTGATTGTTACACCTTGTGCACTAGACATTTGGTGTGAGTCCATATCCTACATGTCTTCTGGCAATCTTGGCAAGGGTGGCCTTTAGTTCTTCCTGAATATTTACTGCTTGCTTTAGGTCTTTCTTCCTCTGGGGATTTCTCTCTTCGGCATCTGACTCCTAACTGGACTCTAATTCTAAGGTGTCTTCTCCGAAATCCTTTTCAAAAGATTCTTCCTCCTTGTTGCAGAACGGTTAGTCCAGTAGCGATTTGGGCGAGCGGCCAAATGGGATGATTGGCCGCCAACAAATCAAAACACTCATTGCATACCAGCAACACTTCCTTGATTCTTTTCATGATTGTATAATTTGCTATTGATTATCCACCTGACTTACTCCCTCTCACCCCGAGGATCACAAAATAGAACTTATACCAAGTAGTCAACCACCTCATCGAGCACCTTATAGACAAATTCCTTTACAACAACAAGAAATTAATCGTCAAATTAAGGAATTACAAGAGAAGGGTTTAATTTGACCTATTAGTTCACCATTTGGAACCCCTATCTTGCTAGTCTAAAAGAAAAACAAGACTATCAAATGTGTGTAGATTATTGTGCATCACATAGAGTGACCTTAAAAAATTGTTACCCTATCCCTAGAGTTGACAATTTGTCTTAAGAGTTAAAAGGTGCTAGTGTCTTCCGTAAAATAGATTTAAAATAAGGATATTATTAAGTGTGTATGTATTCTTTTGCATTTATAAAACTATTGTTTGCACTCAATTCGGTCCACTATGAATTTCTAGTAATGCCCTTTGGTGTTATGAATGCACCAGAGCTACATTTGTTTGCATGATGAATCGAGTTGTGGAGCAAAGAGAAGCTATGGAGCACACTCAAATGAAGCATATCTGAAGCTTGGGCTAATCGGTGAGTAACCCTAGACACCCTAATGTGGATTGCATACGTTTTCAGAGAGATTGAGGCCAACAAGTAACAGTGGTTGCCCCAAGCAACATAAATTTCTGGTTTGCAAGCTTTCCATGGAAGCTGTGAGGAGGCCTGAACTTGATCACTGTGTCACGTGGGTATAGTGTAAAGTGCTGAGTTGACCCTATGCTTTAGTCAACACTCAATCAAGCTTGAATATGAGAGTAGTCAAACAAGGTAGAGCCCAATGAATGCCCAGAAAAAGCAGCATGCGCAAGACAGATGCACGCTGGAAGCTCTAAATCAGCGTAGAGTGCCAATCAGTGATGTGTGAGCAACTTCGAGTTAAGTTGAGATAAAGCATTGGTTCACACACAGCAATATATAGTGAAGTCATACATTAGGTTGAAGCGCCCCATTGAGCTAGAGGTGATAAGAAGGTGAATACGAGGAACAAAGATTGCCCTGCAGACCTACAAATTCATCAAAGTGAGGAGGTTTTTGGAATGATTATCTATAGTACTATATGTAATGGTGATGTTCTACATGTGCATGGCATACAAGGATGTGATATGTGGAATGTGTGAAGCCCATATTCACATGATTGGAAGCTAAAGGGTGCTAGCTCAACGGATGTGCTATCCTCTAAACTAGCCTCGAGGGTTAATAGTGTGTGTGTGTGTGAGAGAGAGAGAGAGAGAGAGAGAGAGAGAGAGAGAGAGATGGACTAGTAAGATGTGCTCAGATAGATAGAGAGGAAGAGAATGAGAAAGAGAAAAAGATGGAGAGACAGCGAGAGAGAGAGAAAAACAGCTTATCGTTTTGTGATTTGCAATTCCTCTCTCCTTGTTTGCCCCCATTCATAGAAAGCCTTCCTGAGCCAGAATCACGCAATTCCCTTTCTCCAACATAATTAGCGTTTCCGCACAGTGACTATAACTCCCTTTTCGGCTCCCTCTGCAACATAGTAGGATCTCAGAGGATGTTGTGCACAAAATCTAGGAGAGGGAAATTCGGAACCAAGCGTGGGCAGGGCCCGTGCAAAACATAACTTATGGGTTATACTTTGAATTATTATAATTTCACCTTTTTGAAATCTATTATTTGTACCTACCTTTCTAATGTGACTACTTTTGAAGATGTCGGGAGTCACAAACCTCTTACTTTGGAGGAAGTTGAGGAAGAACACCTTTACAAAGAGATCTTTATCATTATCTAACATGCCTATATCTCATGGAAATTTATGAGGAGATAACTTCTCTTCTCTCATGTTCTTCCCTTAATGGATCTAATGTTTCAACTTAGAGCATGGCTTGTTGCAAAACTTTCCATGTGTTAACTCAAGGTTAACTATGGGCACCCAATATCACTTCCACATTCGTGGGCCACATCAACACTAAGTGAAGGCAGACAAAGAAGCCATCATCAAGTAATAAAGAATGAACAAAGCCAAACAAACCTATGAAATCAAGGTCATATAGGCTATGAAGTAGCTATGGACTCAAGGTGGCATACCCCATGTGTATATGCTTGCTTAAGCAAGATACGATTAACTCTATTATGTTGTTATCTTTCATAAATTGCACTTTAAATTGTAACCCAATGGATGGCCAGGCCTTATATGAAGCTAGCATCCCATGAACCCCCACTCTTGTATCTACATTAGACAAAAAATAGACTAAGGTCTAATCAGTGAAGTTTGGATGCCCACGACTAATGAGTGACATATATAAATGAACTTTTATAATGAGAAAGAAAAATTCCCTTGGAATGGATTCAGAACTAAGCTCTTGCCTCTTGGTAGTTCTATGCTTGTGTGTGTGGGTGTAAGAGTGTGTGTCATTTCTTCTCTCCTATTATATGCCTTGCCATTGATGCCAATGAGAGTGTGAGGGTGTGTATAAGGAGAGGGCTATTACTTTGAAGCTACCTTGGAGCTCTTCATGCCATGGGAATTCTAATCTTAACATAGACAACTTACGTGGTGACAACAGGAGTCGGTCTTCTCAAGTGCTAGCTTGCCCCAATGCCTCTTCTCCAAGATGGCGAGTGAGCAATAAGAGAAAGGTTAGTGCATTCCACTTGGTTAGTCTTGTGCTAGTGAGATGTGCTTTATTTGGGCTTCTCATTCATGCCACTGCCAGGGAACATGGTTGTTTTGTCTTAGCGTCTGATTAGACTCTTGTGTACGGCTTGCATTTTTTTTGCTATTCGGTTAAAGACTTGGTGTTGGTTACATGTGTTGTTGCATTTTGTGAAATATCCGGTGTAGGGTTTTATTTAGGATTAGAAGGGGTTTTTCATGTACATTAGTGTTCTGATTATTTGGTTGCATAAGAATAAATGAAATTAAGACTAACCATTTGCATCCAAAAAATAAGACTTTTGCTTTCATAAGGATAGTTTAATCACAAGAGGGTTAGTTGACTGGTAGGAACTAGTTAGCGTGCATTCATTCATAAGTATCAAGTGAATTAGTTCATTTTGTGTAGCCCGCGAGTCTACTTAATAGCATTTAGTTAATTAATAGCTTAACTTTATATTTGTAATATGAGGACTTTGTGTAGTAAGTGTTATTTTAACTAGCTAGGATTTAACTAGTTAAATCCTAACTTTATATTTGTAATATTAGGACTTGGTGTAGTTAGTGTTAGTTTAACTTGTTAGGATTTAACTAGCATAAAAAGTAATTAGTTTAGTAATAGGTTTGTTTATTACTTGGTTAGACTAGTTGAATTAGGTTAATTTGCATAGTTAGTTAGCTTTAATTAGTACTATTATTTGTATAATTAGTTAGTTCTACTGAGTGGAATTTTTTAGTTGCTTGGTTAGTTAATGTAAGTACTAGCATTAATATTACATAAGTTAGTTTAACTTGCTAGGTTATTTGCATTAGGCTAGTATTAGGCATAGATTAGGTTAGTTTGCACTTAATTAATTAGTTTAAGGGTTAGCGTTAGTTGAGGTTAGCTTAGGTATTAGACTTAATTAACACTAGTCTAAGGTAGTCTAACATCACACACGGGCTTTCGTCAACTGCTCATTTCCAATCCACCTCACAGGGCTTTCGACCAACCGCCTCAGAGGATCTCGTCACCTGCCTCATGGCCTTCACGACCTCCACCATCGAATCCTATTGCTAACTCTAACCTAACCCGTTGCTAAGCCTAGGGCACTCCAAGCTAACCTTATACTCACCTCATAGTTACCTTGACCTAGCTTAAGACCACCCTTCACCACTCACTTCACCCAATGACCTGACCTTGAATCACCTCTAATCTACGTGTCTCCCGCCGCGTCACCTCCACGTCAAAAACTGTCTCACTGTCACTGCCTTACTATGTCATGTTTGTTCTAGATTTTATTAATTTTAACCCACTCCTCGAACCACATCTCACAACCTACCAATAAATTTCACTTAACCTTCACACTCCAACCCCCTCATTTCACACTCAACACCCCTCACGTCACATTTACAAGCTCACAAACCCTTCCCTTACGTATCAGAACCAAACCCTGAACCACATCTAACCTATCGCTAAACTACCCACCTCTAATATAGCCATAAACTACCCAACGCTAATAATCATCCATAAACTACGCCATCTCATAACCCAAATTACCACACCTTTAAACCCTAAACCACCAAACCATCTAATCCTATTTATAACTCTAACCTAACTTGTTGCTAAGCCTAGGACACTCCAACTTAACCTTATACTCACCTCATAGTTACCTTGAGCTAGCTTAAGACCACCCTTCACCACTCACTTCACCAATTACCTAACCCTGACCTATCCTAAGACCACCCCTCACCACTCACTTCGCCAACCTAACCCCACAATTAATAACCCTAGATATGTAGATACTAAGACTACCCTTTAGGAGTCCTAAAAAACCCATCCTTGTGACCTTCATAGTTCACCCTCTACCATCAAAGCATAGGCTACCTAACCTCTAGAGCTTCAGAATGAACTCGTAGTCTAATTACACACAAAATTACAACATTGTTGGATCACAACTGACATTAGGCACATGTTCACACACAAAAGAAAAATCACAAAAATATTGGGAACATACTTGAAAAATAGTGGTTTGATTTTGAAGGGAGGAATAGAGAAGCGACTTTTCCCAAGTAAATCCAGACCCCTCACACCTTGACTAAGAGATCAAAGGAAGTTAACACTTATGTGACTTGAAATAGTTCATGCTAATGCTGAGAAAGAGAGAGGATCTCCAATTACTGTCGACGGGCGGGTTGCTATTATTAGTGGTGGATAGACTTGATCCTGTTGTTTTTAACCCCCAAAAATGTGACTGATGATTACTCACATGTGAAAGCATACACCTTTCAAGCCATAAGGACCCACCAACATTCAACTGAGTTCTATACATCCCCATAGTTGTCAGTCAAACGGTGAGCCCTTAGATATCTTGAGAAACCAAACTAACACTCCTTCTATTCCTAAACAAACCTTTTGGACCTTTTGGGATTTTACACCCTTAAACTAGACCAATCTGAGACCCTAGGTGTTGGTTGGAATACCTCGTTCATACCCATGAGTAGTATGGATGTTTCTTCACCAAGAATGGTTGCCATATCCCAACCAAGACCTATGTTTCTTCCACCTCATGTGCTGAAAAACATTTTAAACCCTATGGTGCCTTCTATGTCATCGATGTCTCCTTCTAGACTAGCATTCCCTGCAAGCATCTCTCCAGAAAGGCTAGCTTTTGCAAAAGCTATGGGCCCGAGTTTTGAGGATAGGATAAACACTCATTGATTTTATAACCTACGGAACGACACATGTCAGAAGCTCAATAAGTTCAAGGATTGATCAACACACAAGATGCACTAGACCACATGGAAGTTTTTGAGAAAATGTGCGAAGGCATAGATGTTTGTGATGAACCCACCCAAATCTTAGATTTTGGCTTAACTTTGGAATAGAGTAGCTAAACATTGTTTCCGAACCCTAGAGCCTCCTTACAAGGCTACATATGTTGCCTTTAAAAATGCTTTTAGGGAGGAATCCTCCGAGATTAGACCCAAGTAGAGACCAAGTAGAGTCTCGTCCCCACTACCAGTTGAACAATGTCAAACAACAAGAAACTAAGTTTGTACAGTAGTACAATCGATGCATAAGATACTACTATTCTTGTTATTGCTCAGTCTAAAGATCAATTGATCTCATTGTTTCTAAAGGGCTTATGAGACCAAAATTTTCATAATTATCTTTACTTGTAGAGGCAAAAGACCTTTAATGAGTGTTGTATAGATGCCATTAATTTTGACAACAGTAGTTCTAGCACTAAAGGGTCTAAGAAATGAGCCCAAACTCTATTGATCTCATTGTTTCTTGAGGGTTTATGAGACCAAAATCTACACAACTATCTTTACTTGTAGAGGTGAATGAAGACACCATTGATTTTGATGACAATATGTCTAGCACTAAAGGGTCTAAGAGATTAAAAGCTCCATCTGAAGCCTCTCTTATTACATCCTCAAGTAGTAAGAAATCAAATAAGTCCATTTTCAAGGACATGGTAGTTGTTTTTCACAAAAAGATCGAGGAAAATTGGAAAAAGTAATCCCTAGGGATCGTGCAACTTATTCTAGGAGAGAGGGAACTTGGTGCCCCTATTGTCGAGGAAGTCGCAGTGGAAATGAGTGTTCATACAATAGAGGATGGAAAAGGTTGTGGTGTGGCTATTGTACAAGATATACTAATCATGATAACAAATTTTATTGGTACAATCTAGCAAATCATGATATGCATGCTCCCACTTTGCCAACATAGTCACCAAACTTCTTGCACTCCTTGCTCCACCTGGAGTGGGTAGTTGATAATCTCTATGCTCCTTAATTCTACCAATACCCTATTAAGAGGAATTCATAAATGTCCTAGCACACACCTCCTCCTATTTGGGGACCTCAACCTACCACCTCTAGTATGGCACCCTTGAGGCATATGGAAGTTCAGCCTCCCATTGAAGATTTCACTGACACTTTTGTGCCAAAGCCTGAGCCTTTGGAAATACCATAAGAATATCATTGCTATTATGTACCATTTCTAGAACCTAATGTAGAATTTATGAGGATACCATACAAGACAACACTTTGGCTCCCGTTTATACTAGATGATACCTACCTCGTACTTATGTCCATGAGAAACCAATGAGTTATACGGATTGAGAGATGAATTTTATAGCCGCTCACCAAACCTTAGCATATTACACTTGTGGAGGAACACACCTCAAAAGGGAGTGCCCATACTGAGTCTTAGTAAAAGCTGCCAAAAACATCTTTAAGGTGGTTTTTGAGTGTACGGGATACCCTTAGCTCATTACACTTGTGGAGGAGCAAACCTTAAAAGGGAGTGCCCCTATTGAATCTCAATAAAGATGCTAAACATCTTTAAGGCAGTGTTTGAGTGCTATGGGATACCTCACATTATTAAAAAAGCGTTCTACGTACCTCCTAGAAGCGATAAAGGACCCACCACTCGAACATTCTAAGCGTTTTAAGAGAGAAGACCTTACCAATGACAGTGATGCAATAGTGCTCAAACCAAGTCTAAGAGTAGCCAAGACTCGATGGATAAAGAGAGTGATGAAATCCCACACACTCCATGAAGATATCCAAAGGACAAAAGAAGCGATAAAGGAAACAAAGTAATAAGTCAAAACCCTTAGTTGAAAAGATAGATATAGGGCTAAGAAAGAAGGCAATGTGATCATTGAGATTGATGACGACCAAATAGAGTCTTCTTCTTGATTGAAAATAGAACCTCGAGACAAGATTTTGGATATGGGTCAAAAGGTTGTAGAGTCAGAAGACCCAAGTGGATTGAACCATTGAATCTTCCAAAGAACTCAATATCCCAATCCTAAAAAGATTGGGTGAGGAGAGAGAGCTTGAGCTCTTACAAGCACACACACACTTTCACAATAATGGAGAAGACATACATAGAGATGAAAGGCTACAATCTTATTCTACTTGTTGCTCTCAAAAGAGGTCTATAAAAGATAAGTGAAACCCAACATAAGTACTAGAGTACTATGTACAAGCAGTCCATAATGTGAACACGCTTAGAAGGTGAGATGGCAAGATAAGTATTGTAACATACCCATTGTAAATAACAATGTACTTGCTTCAGAGTTGAAAAATATAACTTAGTTTGTCATTTTTACGATAAAAAAAACTTCTATTTTTGAAAAATGAGCCACTTTTACTTAGAAACTTGTAATTTTAAATCCAAATTTGAAATCTACGCGTAATTTTACGCTTAAAATAGTTTTTTCTAAACTAAAAACGGGCACCTGGAATGGGTTTAATTAAGCTTTTAAGCCTTTAATCTGCGAACTTCCGACCAAAAATAGTAACTATCCAGGCGTCTACTCAACGGACGGAATACGCCCCCATGGTCACGGGGCAAGGCCGGACATTTTCGTCAAAAAATATTTCTTGACCCCCGGACGACGGCGGCGGGCGGCCGGCGTGGGCCCCACCACGGGCGCCGCTCGTGAAAAAAACCGACAATCCGCCCGGGACACCCAAGCGTGTACACGACCTAGACGCACCCTCCAGCACACCCCTACACGTACCCCCTCCTCCCAGAACCCTCTATCCACAGGTGTCGCGCTCTCTCTCTCTTGGGGACACCTCCACCCCCATGTGTCACACTTTCTCTCTCCTCGAGACACCTCCACCCCCAGGTGTCTCACGCCCACACCCTCTCCCGGACACCTACACCACCCAGGTGTAACCTTCCCGCACCCGGACGTCCATCCTCCCAGCATCTATAAAAGGACCCTCCCAGCCCCCTTCTCCAGACAAGCCCCCAGCAAGCTCCTACGCGCAAGCCCTCTCGCAAGCTCTAGGACATGTCCTACACTCTTCTCCCCCCCGTGTGAATAGACTTAAAGTGTGCTTCTCCTCTACCCCTTGCCTTACTCTTCCCTAGGCCTCCCTAGACGTACACTCTTCTCAAGAGCTCTCCAAGTTAAGGACACCCTCTCAATTCCCCCCCCATATGCGGCGACTTAAACTTAGGCTAAGAGGTCGTTCCTGCCCATAAGCCCAACAAGCTTTTCCTACCCCAAATGGACTCCGTTTTCGAATCCGTTTGAACCAGTAGAATTCTCTCTTTTCTCTCCGCGCTCCCAACCTCTTATATTATCCTCGTTTTCTCTCTATCCTCTTAAAACTCTAGTGCTCCTATGGCGCCGAAACGCCGTCGAATTGAAGAACCACGCGCTGCCCAAGGAGGGAATGAAGCAAATCGTGTCCCTGCAATCGACTTCGCCCCTCTTGAAGTGAATAGGCATGAAAACGATAACCACGTTGGTCATTTAACAAGTTTAAGTAAAAATTCTCTCTTATGAAGCTTAAAGCAAAGATTCGAAATAATAGGAAAGAAACCAAGGTTAAACCCCTAGTATAGATGGCCTAAAGTACCTTATGGTTACTCTTAAGTAAAGTTATAGGAAAATAATCTTGCTTTTGAATCATTGTCTTTTCAAAACGATGGTTTTTGTTAATGTGTGAATTCATTGAATAAAGGCTATGTTTTTTTTTATTGGATATACTGCTGGTTTATTGCTAACATGCAGGTACAGCTTCTCCCCCCCTTAGCTAACTCCGTGCTTGCCTGTGTAGACGGGCGGAGGATATAGCGAGGCCGGGAGTTGGCCCAGGGCAATCCCCTCCTATGCCACTGGGACTTGGTTTTCACCACCAGGGTGATGTATATATGCTGCCTAGTTCTGTGGGTCCAGGCTAGTGCGGTGACTTAACCCCCACCTCATGAGGAGACGTCCCCTCCGAAGAGCGAGAGGGTTTGGTTCAAGCGTCAGTACCTGAGGGGGTGACAGGACGGCTTGGCCCTCGTCGGCTGGCTGACGACGAGGGGAGACGGTCCGTGAGGTTTACCCAGCTGGTTGAGGCTGGAAGATCGAATTCTAGATCATCGATGTGGTTGTGGTTGTGGTTGTGACTGTGATTGGATTGTGGTTATGGTTATGGTTTGGACATGAAGTTTGGATTGGGATATCAGCCCAGTTTCAGGGTCTTTTGTAAATATTTTTCACTGTAAGTATGCTCGTTGATTTCAATGTTGTGCTAAGGAAGATCTTCTTTAAGGAATCAAGTGTAATTAATTAACAAAGGAATTTGTTTTTAAGTGTTTCAGAGTGTGGTAGGACTTAATTAGGAAACAATTGAACGGGTGAGTGTGTGGAAAGTGGGAGAATGGATGCCCTGACGGTACCATTCTAAGGATGGGTGGACCCGATCGGTCGGGTAGCTTTCTACTAGTCGTAACCTATGATATTTAGGAAATAGTAGAGTCACGAACAAGACTTGTTTTAGGGGACCGAGCCAACGGCCGTGCCTCATGAATACGGGGGAAAAAGGCGTTGGCTTCCTTGAACCAAGTGTGGGTCTTGTTCCATCTCCACGCACATTTCGTGCTGGGGATTAGAATTTCCTTTAGGATGACTACGCTTCCCTTGCGAGATAGAGTTAGGTCCGTCCGTTTGCTCGTAACCTCGTATTTCTACGAGATCGAGGTGTCGTCAATCGGAAAATAACATGAGACTTGACCGCCTATCAAAAGGATTCCCCCGCCCTACGGGTCGGCGGGGGCCTTACACATGGTATCAGAGCAGGTTTAGACTTGGGAGATTTTATATTGTATTCTCTTGTTGCTCTAGGAATTCTTGTTAAACTAATCTAGTTACGGCTGGATGCAGGAGGACGAGATGGATCCCTATTCTCGCTTCTTGGTTTTCCAATGCATGTTCATGACTGCTTGTCGCTCTTCCGAATTCGAGTTCCGTGACACTATATTGATGCACATTGTAGACAAGCTAACCCTTCCTCTTTACACTCGCATCGAAAGGGGATGGAACAGAACTGAGTATTGGCATCGTCGATCTACCTATTTCATCGTTCGAGCTGAGCACGTCGGCAATCTCACCAACGACTTGAGGCAGATCCGATATGCCGAGATGTTGCGGATGGTTCGCCTGTTCTGGTTTATTGGCACTCCTCGTAACACCTATGTCACTATCGATGGGAATCGCATGCTGCAGAATCGTTGGGTTTATGATAAGGTGACTCAAGTTGTATCCCCTGATAGAGTAGCCGTTACCCGTCTTTCTAGACGAGGTTTACCTCCCCTACCAGAGACTTATCGAGTTCTTGAAACCATGGGAGAACCCCCCTACTTTTTCAATGCTACCACCGCAGATCTTTATTAGGTTCCCTAGAGGACTACCATGTAAATAAATAAGATTGGATTTAGTCCAATCCTTGTAAATGGCTTGGTTTACTTGTAAATGGCTTGGTTTACTTGTAAATATTAAAGCTTGGAATAAAAGGTTTTGATTTTCACACTCATTGTCTTATGTGTATTAAACCGCCTAAGTGACATGATTCTAAATTTAGCTTCTTATTGATAACCAGGATCGTCAACTTCTTGCTCCCAATGCATTATATACAGATACACAGGAGAAGAAGCTTCTCCTCAAACAAATGCAACCTCCCTCATTTAATGGGGCAGGTTCAAAGATTGAAAGAGATGCAGAAGTTCGGATAGAAGCCATGGACGATTACTTTTCGGCTGCTGGTACACGAATTGGGAATCAATCCATGCTTGCCAGATTCCGTCTTACTGGGGACACCAAACTTTGGTGGAAGCAATGGTGCCGAGATAAGGGCATCACTGAAGATACCCAAACCTGGAGTGACATTAAGCAGGCCGTTATCTTCCCCCATCTCATGAATCTATTAAGATGAACGAGTTCTTCAGCCTCAAGCAGCTTAGCTTAACCTTGGAGGAAGACTACTCAAAATTTGTCACACTTGGCAAATATGCTCCACCTATGTCGATCACTCAACAAGTGGCCCGATTTTGCCAAGGGCTGAATGAACCTTTGGATTCTCACCTTGAAGCAATGAGGCCAACTACCTTGCAAGATGCTCTTACCCGAGTCAAACCTCTGGCTAAAGAAGTAAAGAGTGGTCAAGCAAAGAAGAGAGTCTATCCTGAGTCTAACCCAAGGGGGCGCCTTCAGAGGAATTACCAATCGAATTTCCGCCACAACACTATTGGTCAGTACCCCAATAATTTTGTCCCCCGCAGTTATGCTAATTCCACTTCAGAATCCTATGGGGACCAAAGGTGCTTTTATTGCAATGAAGTTGGCCACTTCCGGAATTAATGCCCCAAACTTGCAAGACCCTCTCTCAATCCTAGTGTCACTACTGCTCCACAAGGCGGCCGGGTAGTTCAAGGTCGTGGGATTCCTAATAACCGCCAGGCTAGACGAGGTGGTGGTGGACGTGGTAGAGGTCGTGGAGTGACTGCCCGTGTCTGCTCTATGATTGGTGAACCGACTTTAGAGATGGAAGAAGAAGAGCAAGCCACCATTCATGCAGCTATAGAACATCAAGGACCTAATCAGCAGTTTTCTGTTATCCAAGCTCCGGCTACTTATCAAGGTAGATCTTTCCAGCTTTTGGTTGATTGTGGTAGTAGGCATTCATTTCTTTCTCCAAAATGCTTGCGTAAGTTACAGTTAGATCAAAAACCAGCCCAAGCAATGATTGTTGAGTTAGCTAGAGGAAAAGAAGAAGTATCCCGACATTGTGTCGGAGATCTTGAATTTGAATTGGATGGTGAATCAACCCATGGGTATTTTATAAGCTTACCATTAGGGATTTATGATGGAATCCTTGGTATGGATTGGTTAATTGCAAACAATGCTGACATTCACTGTGCTGAAGGAAGCATCACCTTTAAGAATAGTCAAGGACTGGTAGTATGAGCCCAGGGAAAAACAGGTAAACCCAAATTTCATTTGGTCAAAGCTAATCGTCTTCTTAAGGGAGTGCGCAAGGGCCAATAGATCTTCCTTGTCAAACTCAACAAGGTAGAAGAAAACAACCCATATTTAGAACCCTCTTGGCTCCAGGAGTTTTCAGATATCTTTCCAGAGGAACTTACAAAACTACCCCCATCTCGAGAAGTAGATCATGGAATTGAGTTAATCCCTGGTGCTGAATCAGTTTCAAGGAGACCTTACAAAATGTCTCTTCCCGAAGCCATAGAGCTCAAGGAACAACTTAGGCAGCTCATTGAGCAAGGATTCATTCGCCCTAGTAATTCCCCATGGGGAGCGCCTGTTCTTTTCCAGAGAAAGAAGGATGGCTCGCTTCGGCTTTGTATTGACTATCGAGGCCTAAACAAGGTCACTGTCAAAAACAAATACCCCATTCCTCGCATCGACGAACTTCTTGACAGACTTTATGGATCCAAAGTTTTCTCCAAGATGGATTTAAGGTCTGGCTACTATCAAATTAGGATCAAGGAATCAGATATCTCCAAAACCGCTTTCAAGGCCACTATGAATTTACAGTCATGCCATTCGGATTAACCAATGCTCCCGCCACCTTCAACCGCCTAATGCAGGATATCTTTCGACCCTACTTGGATGAATTTGTCATTGTCTTCTTCGATGACATCTTGGTCTATTCTCAGTCAAAAGAGGAACATGAGGAGCATGTACGCAAAGTATTGCAAATACTGCGCGAACATAAGCTCTATGCCAAGAAAAGCAAATGTACCTTCTTCACTTCCCAAATTGAATATCTAGGGTTCATTGTCTCCTCAAGGGGCATCTCAGTAGACCCTGCCAAAGTCAAGGATATATTGGAATGGCCACCCCCTAGGACAGTCAAAGAAATCCGTGGGTTTCTAGGCATCACACGATGGTATAGAATCTTCATCAAGGATTATGCCAAGATAGCCGCACCCTTAACTGATCTCCTCAAGAAGGAATGTAAGATAGTATGGTTACCAATCCACCAAATCAGTTTTAGCCAACTTAAGACTATCCTCACCTCAGCACCAGTTCTGAAGCTCCCTGACTTCACCAAAGAGTTTGAGGTTGTCACTGATGCTAGTGGCCTTGCACTTGGTGGCGTCTTAATTCAAGAAGGAAGGCCTGTGGCTTACACTTCTCGTAAGCTTAAATCCTATGAAGTAAATTATGCCACCCATGATTTGGAACTCCTTGCAGTTGTTCATTGTTTCAAGTTATGGAGACACTATCTCCTAGGCCGTAAGTTTCTGCTTGTAACTGACCACCAGAGTTTAAAGTGCAGCCCAATCTCAACATGAGGCAAAGAAGGTGGATTGAGATTCTGCAAGAGTTTGATTTTGATATCAAATTTCGTCCTGGAAAGGATAATGTTGTAGCAGATGCCCTCAGTCGCAAATCCTTCATAAGTGCAATCTCTATGCCAAATAACCCCATCCTAGAGAAGGTAAAGCAGGTTTCACTTCATGACCCTGATTACCAAAAGCTAGTAAGCCTGGTTCACAAGGAGGCACCCACAGAAAAGGAAAATATATTGATCAAGGGATACACCCTCGATGATGAATGCCTCTACTTCATGCATAGGTTATGTATTCCCAAAGATCTTGCACTAAATCTTGTATGAAGCTCATGATAGCCCCGTAGCAGGACACCCAGGTTATGCAAAAACCTTGAATGCCTTAAGGAGAAGTTATTTTTGGCCTGGAATGAAGAGAGATATCCTTCAATACATCAGACAATGCCTTTCATGTCAAAGGATTAAAGCTGAAAGAATCAAAATGCCCGGGAAACTCCAACCTCTGGACATTCCTCAGATGAAGTGGGAGGATTTTGTCACGAGTCTTCCCACAACACAAGGAGGGTATGATTCTATTTTAGTAGTTGTGGATATGCTTACCAAAGTCACCCATATTATCCCAGTAAAGAAGACATTTAAATCTTCTGATATTGCCTGCCTTTTCATCAAGGAAATATTTAGGCTTCATGGATTGCCAAAAAGAATAGTCAGTGTGACCGGGACTCTGACTTCACTTCAAAGTTCTGGACATCATTATTCCAGGCTATTGGAACACAACTTTGTTTTAGTACAGCTTACCACCCAGAAACAGATGGTCAAACTGAGAGAGTTAATAAGATTATAGAAGACATCCTGAGAGCCTATTGTGGGCGTGAACCAAAGAAGTGGATTCAGTATCTCCCTCTAGTGGAATTCTCTTACAATACATCCTATCACCAAAGCATAGGGAGGTCACCATTCAAAGCTCTTTATGGTCAGGAATGTTTGTCTCCCTTAAATTTCTCTGACCCCACACTAAAGGTTGAAGCCTCTAGGATGATGCTTGAAGAAATGGAAGAACAAACCAAAGCTATTCGTAAGGATATTAAAGCCGCCCAGGATCGACAGAAGCATTATGCTGATACCAAAAGATCTGAAAGAATTTTTCAGCAAGGAGACAAAGTTTTTCTTCGAGTGCGGCCAAAGAGAAGTTCTTTATCTCTTGGAAAATTTAGGAAACTGAGTCCAAGGTATTGTGGGCCTTATGAAGTCATCAAATGTTTGGGAAAACATGCCTACAAACTTCGCCTCCCAACCCACCTCAAGATCCATGATGTATTCCATGTAAGCTTACTAAAGCCATATGTGCCTCATCCTGATCATGTTCTTGATGATGAACAAATTGTAATGCCAACTCAGGGAGTCCTTGAAATGAGACCTAATAGAATCATCGACTCTAGAGAAAGAGTGCTTCGCAATAGAATCCTTAGGGAACATTTAGTGGAATGGAAAGATTACCCTAAGGAGGATGCCACTTGGGAGGAAGAGTCAACCCTCCAAAAGAATTACCCAGAGTTCGTGCCGAGATGAGGACATCTCGAGTTCTTTTAGTAGGGAAGGATGTAACATACCCATTGTAAATAACAATGTACTTGCTTCAGAGTTGAAAAATATAACTTAGTTTGTCATTTTTACGATCAAAAAAACTTCTATTTTTGGAAAATGAGCCATTTTCACTTAGAAATTTGTAATTTTGAATCCAAATTTGAACTAAAAACGGGCACCCGGAATGGGTTTAATTAAGCTTTTAAGCCTTTAATCTGCAAACTTCCGACCAAAAATAGTAACTATCCAGGCGTTTAATCAACGAACGGAATACGCCCCCATGGTCACGGGGCAAGGCCGGACATTTCCGTCAAAAAATACTTTTTGACCCCCGGACGACGGCGGCGGGCGGCCGGAGTGGGCCCCACCACGGGCGCCGCCCGTGAAAAAAACCGACAATCCGCCCGGGACACCCAAGCGTGTACACGACCTAGACGCACCCTCCAGCACACCCCTACACGTACCCCTCCTCCCAGAACCCTCTATCCACAAGTGTCGCGCTCTCTCTCTCTTGGGGACACCTCCACCCCCATGTGTCACACTTTCTCTCTCCTCGAGACACCTCCACCCCCAGGTGTCTCACACCCACACCCTCTCCCGGACACCTACACCACCCAGGTGTCACCTTCCCGCACCCGGACGTCCACCCTCCAGCACCTATAAAAGGACCCTCCCAGCCCCCTTCTCCAGACAAGCCCCCAGCAAGCCCCTACGCGCAAGCCCTCTCTCAAGCTCTAGGACATGTCCTACACTCTTCTCCCCCCCGTGTGAATAGACTTAAAGTGTGCTTCTCCTCTACCCCTTGCCTTACTCTTCCCTAGGCCTCCCTAGACGTACACTCTTCTCAAGAGCTCTCCAAGTTAAGGACACCCTCTCAATTCCCCCCCCCATATGCGGCGACTTAAACTTAGGCTAAGAGGTCGTTCCTGCCCATAAGCCCAACAAGCTTTTCCTACCCCAAACGGACTCCGTTTTCGAATCCGTTTGAACCAGTAGAATTCTCTCTTTTCTCTCCACGCTCCCAACCTCTTATATTCACCTCGTTTTCTCTCTATCCTCTTAAAACTCTAGTGCTCCTATGGCACCGAAACGCCGTCGAATTGAAGAACCACGCGCTGCCCAAGGAGGGAATGAAGCAAATCTTGTCCCTGCAATCGACTTCCCCCCTCTTGAAGTGAATAGGCATGAAAACGATAACCAGGTTGGTCATTTAACAAGTTTAAGTAAAAATTCTCTTTTATGAAGCTTAATGCAAAGATTCGAAATAATAGGAAAGAAACCAAGGTTAAACCCCTAGTATAGATGGCCTAAAGTACCTTATGGTTACTCTTAAGTAAAGTTATAGGAAAATAATCTTGCTTTTGAATCATTGTCTTTTCAAAACGATGGTTTTTGTTAATGTGTGAATTCATTGAATAAAGGCTATGTCTTTTTTTTATTGGATATACTGCTGGTTTATTGCTAACATGCAGGTACAGCTTCTCCCCCCCTTAGCTAACTCCGTGCTTGCCTGTGTAGACGGGCGGAGGATATAGCGAGGCCGGGAGTCGGCCCAGGGCAATCCCCTCCTATGCCACTGGGACTTGGTTTTCACCACCAGGGTGATGTATATATGCTGCCTAGTTCTGTGGGTCCAGGCTAGTGCGGTGACTTAACCCCCACCTCATGAGGAGACATCCCCTCCGAAGAGCGAGAGGGTTTGGTTCAAGCGTCAGTACCTGAGGGGGTGATAGGACAGCTTGGCCCTCGTCGGCTGGCTGACGACGAGGGGAGACGGTCCGTGAGGTTTACCTAGCTGGTTGAGGCTGGAAGATCGAATTCTAGATCATCGATGTGGTTGTGGTTGTGGTTGTGACTGTGATTGGATTGTGGTTATGGTTATGGTTTGGACATGAAGTTTGGATTGGGATATCGGCCCGGTTTCAGGGTCTTTTGTAAATATTTTTCACTGTAAGTATGCTCGTTGATTTCAATGTTGTGCTAAGGAAGATCTTCTTTAAGGAATCAAGTGTAATTAATTAACAAAGAAATTTGTTTTTAAGTGTTTCACAGTGTGGTAGGACTTAATTAGGAAACAATTGAACGGGTGAGTGTGTGGAAAGTGGGAGAATGGATGCCCTGACGGTACCATTCTAAGGATGGGTGGACCCAATCAGTCGGGTAGCTTTCTACTAGTCGTAACCTACGATATTTAGGGAATAGTAGAGTCACGAACAAGACTTGTTTTAGGGGACCGAGCCAACGGCCGTGCCTCATGAATACGGGGGAAAAAGGCGTTGGCTTCCTTGAACCAAGTGTGGGTCTTGTTCCATCTCCACGCACATTTCATGCTGGGGATTAGAATTTCCTTTAGGATGACTACGCTTCCCTTGCGAGATAGAGTTAGGTCCGTCCGTTTGCTCGTAACCTCGTATTTCTACGAGATCGAGGTGTCGTCAATCGGAAAATAACATGAGACTTGACCGCCTATCAAAAGGATTCCCCCACCCTACGGGTCGCGGGGGCCTTACAAGTATGCCATAACTTAGCTGGATTAGGTAGGTGTAGTCCCAGCTGTAGAATCACTGGTAAAGATCCGTCATGTCAGCTTACTAAATTTGCCAATGGTGTAAAGATGGAACAGTCACCCAAGAACATCATGAGTGTGAGCTTGACATCTCAACACTCCCCCTCAAGCTCAATTCCATATTCAAGACTCCAAGCAAAAATAAACTGGCTCTCCGAGCCAACTATGTAGTTCATGTCTGGCCCTAGTGATTGTCATGTAGATTAAGATACATAGGGGAATTCTCCAAAAACTCACCGTCGCTTGCACGTAGTAGCTTTTCATTCTCATCCAATAGTACAAAAATGGGCTTATAGCTAGCCATACTATATTTGGACAACATGTCTAATGCATACTATCTTTGTGATAGACATATGCCCTCAAGCGTCTTGATGACCTCAATGCCAAGAAAGTATCTCAGCTCACCCAAGTCGTTCATGTCAAAATTCTTCTTGGGGACACTCTTTACAATCTCAACCACTACAACAGAATTAGGATTTAGCAGCAGCGAAAATAGCAGTGCTTTTATAACTAGAAGGGTGCGAAGATGTAAAGCCTATATTGCTGCTAAACACACTGTAACGGGCTCCCTACTCGACAGGGCAAAACTAGTAGTGCTTTTTCGCTGCTGAGCAGCACCATTTCTCATGCTCTGCAATTGGTATTGTTCATTGTGGCTCCCGCCCCTTTGCTTTTCACATTTCCATTGCTATTGGCATGGACATTTGCACCACCATGTTGGACATTTCCATTGCTATCAGCATGGACATTTCCACCACCGTGTTGAGGTATATGATCCTAAAATACAATAAAACTAACACAAGTGAGAATCAATTTTGCAAAAACAAAGAGGTTTAGGGTTTAGGAATGTACTTACTTGCCATGCTTGCCAAGCATCTCCTCCAGTAATAATAACAATCCATCCTTCATCTTGCACCCTATCAAATAGAGTTTGCAATCCCAGTTGTCATGCAAAATCATATGTCTCTTGCATACGGGGGTGGTCCACTGCTTCAAGCTGCAGTTATACAAACAAGTGAACATTTTAGAAAGTTTTTATTTAAGATAATCTTCTTTAATTAAAAGATAAGATACAATGTGAGGCTAATATATACTTACAAATATTGTTGTGATATCAACTCCTCCTTCAAGTGTAACATCATGCCTCAAGTTATTTGCCATCTATTCAAGAAAAAACATAAATACTTAAAACTCTTATGCATAGGAAGCTACCGACATGCATAGGAAGCTACTGGCATGCGTTGGTTGCTACCGGCATGCATTGGAAGCTACCGGCATGCGTTGGTTGCTACCGGCATGCGTAGGAAGCTATTGGCATGTGTTGGAAGCTACCGGCATGCATCGACATGCGTTGGAAGCTACCAGCATGCGTTGGTTGCTATCGGCATGCATTGGTTGCTACCAACATGCGTTGGAAGCTACCAACATGCAATTTAAACTAACCAACATGTATCGGTTGCTAACGGCATGCATTGGTTGTTGCTACCGGCATGCATAGGAAGCTATCGGCATGTGTTGGAAGCTATCGACATGCACTGGTTGCTACATGCATGTGTTGCAAGCTACTGGCATGCATAGGAAACTAACCGGCATGCGTTGGTTACTACCGGCATGCGTTGGTTACTACCGGCATGCATTGGTTGCTACCGGCATGCATAGGAAGCTACTAGCATGCGTTGGTTGCTACCGAAATTTGTTGGTTTGCTACCAGCATGCGTTGGAAGCTATTGGCATGCATAGGAAGCTACCGGCATGCATAGCAAACTAACTGACATGCGTTGGAAGCTACTTGCATACGTTGGTTTCTATCGGATGCATAAGAAGCTACAGGCATATGTAGGAAACTACCAGCATGCGTTGTAAGCTACTGGCATGTGTAGGAAGCACCCAGCATGCTTAGGTAGCACCCAACATGCGTAGGAAGCTATCGGCATGCTTAGGTTGGTACCGACATGCATATGAAGCATTCGACATGCCTCAGTGTAGCACTCGGCATTGCATAGGAAGCGTTTATGCACTACCCTTATATATGAGGCTTATGCATAAGGCTAAGGCATATGGCCACCTCTAGAGAGGAGGTATGCTATCCATGTAGGGGAGAAAAAATAACAAATCCTAAAACTTACAAACCCTATAACATGTAAAAGCATAAGAGAGGAAACATAAAAGGGAGTGATCTCTTACCTTATGAGGCTTGTATGTATGGACAACCTACAAAATCAAGCCAAATAAAGAAAAAAAGTATTAATAATCCTAATCTTAACCCTAATAGAAAGCGTATATAAAATCCTAATCTTAATAGAAATCTTAATGAAAGATTATGCATAACATAGAAATTATTGAATCTTTCTTTTTTCCTTCTCATTGTAGCTTAACCCTAATCCTAGCTTCTAAATTAAAAACATAATAGAGAGCTTTGATGAAGAACTCTCCATCAAATCTCTTTATTAGGGTTTCTATGTAGAAGCTAGGGTTAGTGTCAAGCTTCCATGAGAAGGAAAAAAGAAGAAACAAAAACTTAAAAGAGAATAAAGAGAAGGGAAATACTCACAAGAAAGCTTTAATGGAAATCTTGTTTACATAAGAAATGAAGGAAAATAGTAGACATACCTTTCTTGAGCTTGAGGAGGATAGGGTAGGAGAGGTAGAAGTGAAAGACAAGGAAAAAAACCTACAAAAAAAACTCAGAGTATAAGTTTATCGTATTCAAAAGATAAAACTATACAGTGGCAAAAGAAGCAACAAAAAAGCGAGATATTTTTATATTATGGCAACGTTTTTTTGCTACTATAGACGCTGAGCAACACTTTTTTGCTGCTTTAGTAGCAAAAGAATGCTACTAGGGTGGGCAGCGATATTATGCTAATGAGCAACAAAAAAGCATTGTCAAAAGCAGCGATATATCACTACTGTGAGCATCTTGAAAACCCTTGATATTTTCCTTCCAAAAACGCTGTTAAAAAATGCTACTATGCTCACGATGTGTTGTAGTAAACGTTTTCTTATTGTCACCCCCAAAAATCAAGTTATCCACATAGCTACTAATGACCGCAATACTCTTTCACACACATAGACTTGAATGATCAACATCTTCCATATGAAAGCTAATGGTGATAAGTATTGTGCAACGTTATCATGACATGCTCTCAGTTCTTACTTCAAGCTATACAAGGCTGTACGTAGCCTGCACACATAATTTGGGTGACTCAAATCCTCATATCCAGGTGGCTAGTCCAAATATACTTCTTCTAATAACTCACCATGCAATAACATATTCTCTACATCCATCTAATGCAAAACCCAACATTTTTACATAATAACACTCTCATGGTTAGCAACAAGGTTGAATGTGTCCTCATAATCAATGCCGTAGGTCTGAGCATAACCTTTTCTATGACCAATCTTGCCTTATACCTACTAATGCTTCCATCTGAGCTGTGCTTCACTTTGTAGACCCATCTACATCCAATAGAATTTTCACCCTCCCACAAAGGCACCTATTCCCATATCTTATTTTCATCCAATGAAACCATTTGTTCCTTCATGGCTTTCTCCCAATGCATATGCATAGTAACATCCTCAAAACATGTAGGTTTGACCTCCCCCTGCACAACCTTTGCTATGTGGTGAGCTACATAACCATAATATGTCAATCTCTGAATAGGGTTTTTGACCCTACGTGACCTACATGTCCTGGATCTATCCTTCGTATCCTTGTGTGGTTGCCTTAGCCTTCCTTTCGTGGTCTTGGACTATCCTTGGGTGTCCTTGCATGGTTGCCTTAGCCTTCCTTGCACCAGGTGTCCCAAACTCTTCAACATCAAAGGCATTGCTCTAAGCCACTAGATTATCCATCAACATATTAATGCCTTGCTAAAATATCAAGCATAATAAGAGACTCGTTAATTTTTCTTTACTTTTATGTGAGGCACTTGCTAAACCTGCATGATTGGTTTTTTGGTGCAGCCACTTGCATGGTCTATTAATAGACCCACTACTACAAGACTCTCTTGGTCCACTCAATGACTATCATTATTATTGTTAACTGACCTATATTCTGCACAACCACATGCTCCTATGCATGAGTCCCAATCAAGTTTTTTATAGCAGCATACCAACTACTCATCTCATCAAAGACAACATCCCTCATCTCTAACATTTGTACCCCTTCTGCTCAATGGAGTAACCAATGAACACACATTTTCAGCCTTTGGATCCAACTTACTATGGTGCTCATGAGGAATGTGTACATATGCAATGTATCCAAATACTTTCAAGTGTGAACAAATATGGTTTTCTACTAGTATACTTCTCCTCTAGTTCATAATGTAAACTTCATCGCAAACTTCTTTAGTAGCCCAATAATCATGAGGCATGCTCTTCTAATCCACAATGCATAAACAATCTCTGCAATGTGCATATTCTTCCTCTCTCATGAACGTCTCTCATTCTCATCCTATTCCTTATCTCCTAGGGTTAAGGAAACTCAAAATAGAGATAGATAAGTGGACATGATTATCTTTTACATCATATAAAGTTATGAGCATAAGAAGAAGTAAATCCTTTTCTTCTCCAAGTGAAGCCTCCACATGACAACAAGCAACCAATGATGGTAGTAATCAACATGATGCATTGGATACTTTGAACAACTAACATCATCTCTCCAATGTATCAAGGTAAGACCTACCATGGGTTTAAGAAAAAATCATTCATGTGTGGAGATAGAAAACTAAGGGATGTGGTTTGAACTGAATGTTGCAAGCAATAATGTCTAACAAAGTGAACAGCCTCTTTTGACATGAGTAGTGGAGAGAAAGATTCACTTCCTAGTGGGCTATTAATACCTTGTTTTCATGTCTTGTCTCTAATTTGGTCTATAGGAGAGTCTTTAAGGTTGCTTTGAGTTTGGGAAATGTACGGCTTGAGAGGGTGAAGTTCATGACCAAAAAATGGGGCAGACCAAAGCCATTGAATCCTTTATTATCCATAGGTCCAACAGAGAAAAATACGTTAACATGGATTCATTGTTATTTTAATAAGTATCATGCAAAATGTATGTCGACAATAGGTAGATTTAACTTATTTGACAATTTTACAAGGTCAAAGGTATTCTCATTGTATAGAGATGCTATGACAACTAAAGAAGAGTAGTATACAATCTACTCTTATTTTATCAAGCTATGGAAAACCTTCTTTACCAACATGAATATCCCACGAAAAGTTTGAATGGGTGTGTGCACTGCGTGTGCAAAGCTAAAAACTAGAAGAAAAGCCACAAGTGATCTAGATGAGCTATAGATAGTCAAGGATACTTTGAGAACACCTGGCACAGTGACAGAAAGAAAAGAATATATATCCATGTTGTAGCAGTTCCCAGATAGATATAGTTAAAGCCTGAAGCTAAACTAGTAGTGCAGAGATTGATGAGATTGGGGCTAGTGTAGCAGCAGGTTTTGAGAGAAGAGGTGAGCAAGCTGTTGAAAGAAGGTTTCATTTTTTGAGTGGTACCTTCATTACACCATGTGGATGTTTTGCCTATAAAGTGATGCCCTTTGGGCTTACTAATGCCCCATCTACCTTCCAGAGATTTATGAACCCTATTTTTAAACCTTATTTGGGATCTTTTATCAAGGTATTCATAGATTATTTCTATATTTATAGTAGAGCAGATTGTTCCACTATGAGAAGCTCAAGATGGCTCTAAAGAGATTGGATGATTTGAAAGGTCAGATGAACCCTAACACGTGCCATCTAGCTTAAGTCAAATTAACCTTACTTGGGAATGTAGTGTCAAAAAATGGATTGAGGCAAAACTTACCAAGGTGGAGGCTCTAATCTTATTAGAAGCACCCCAAATACTGAAACAGCTTGTGACATTTACACACGAAGTTAGGCATCTTGCAAGATTTTTCCATTTATTATCTCAAGCCTTGTACCCATTGCAGCAAGCTTCCCAAAGGGATCCATTTGTATGGAAGGACAAGGAAGAAGAAGCTTTTCTTCTAGTTAAGGATATTTTGAGCACATTGCAAATTGTCATGCCCCTTGAGACTGGAGACATAACTCTTTGTAAATCCTAGTGTCGGAGAGGATGCTATTGGAGAAGTAATATTGTAGCAAGGGTAGGGAGCATTCTTATATGAGGCCAATATATTTTGCCAACAGGATCAAGACCAAAATGTGCTCCAATGGTGAGAACAAACTTTGTAAGAGTGAGGGTGAGGTCCATATATACACACTTGCAAAGTTTGGTCACCATTAGGGCACATTTGGTTGCAAGGTGCATTCCATTTGCCTGGTTTCCAATGTGTCATAACCTTAGAGAACCCCCTCAAAATTGGGACTTTAGCCCACACTTTACAACTTCAATTTGCTCCAATGGTGACCAAACTTTGCATGAGTGAGTGGGTTTGGTCACCCATTGGAGCATATTTGGTTGCAATGTGCAAACTATTTTCCTAGTTTTTAATGTGTCTTGGCCTTAGGCACCCCCTTGAAATTGGGCCTTTAGCCTGCGCATTGCAACCAAATGTCCTCCAATTGGTGATTGAGTGAGTGGTGTCCACATATACGCACTTGTTGCAAAGTTTGATCTGACCATTGGAGCACATTTTGTTGCAATATGCATGCCAAACACCTCATTTTCAATGTGTCGTGGCTTTCAGAGCCCTCTCAGAATTGGACCTTAGGCTCACACATTGCAACCAAATTTTCTTCAATGGTGACCAAACTTTGCCAAACTAAGAGTGGCGTCACTCACCATCAGAGTACATTTAGTTAAAATGTGCATGCGAGACACTTAGTTTTTAAGGTGTCATGGCCTTAGAGAGTCTACTCAAAATTAGACTTAAGCACCTCCTTTTTTCCCATTAACAAAAAACTTGAAATTCAAATTGTCTCCTTCAAATGATCTACCATGAGCTTTGGTGTGTAAGCATTCTCTATAAGTGTCATCATGGTTGGCAAAGTAAAGTCATTATGGCAAAATATTTTATTGATAACGTGCTAAACATCTAATCAATATGGTCATGAGTGTGACCCACAAGTACAAATTTCACGTTCACTTTCTTAAACACCCATAAGGGAACTAAAGTGCTTAGATATCCAAGAACTTACGTAGTTGTAAATATAATATGCTTGGTAATGTTCCTTGCAAATTAGATATCACATGATAAGTGATTGTGATGGTTAGATTTAGATATGTGAAAAAAACCCTTGTGTGAACTTGACCATTGTATACAAGGCAACCGACCAAATTCATTTGCACAAGTGTCTTTTGTAATGTCCTTAGGCAATCTAGCAAAGTGAAGAAAGCAATTTTTTTTGGGGTTCATTCCATCAATAAATAGCTCACAATACTTTTTTGGAGATGCAAGACTTTTCTCTGTGGTCCATTACCTTCCTTATTTTATTTGCTTTCTCCTAGCATCTTGTGTAGCATTGCTTCTTTGTTTAACTGATTTGTCACCTCAACTTCCACCTTCTTTCCTTCCTCTATGCTCAGCTAAAAAGACATACACATAAGATCTATATCTGGGTCTAATAACTTCTCCCTCATCTTCTTGAGATCTTTCCCCCTCCTCCATTATTGTCCTCTCAGTGGAAATAGTATCTTCATCCTTGTCTTCTTCTTCTAATGAGCTCTCTTTTGATATCACTTCTCTTCCTTTTACCATGTTATATCTAGCTTGCTTTTATGTAGGTTGATCCAAACCTAGGATGAGCTGCCCTCTCCACCATCAGCCCTGACCTACCTTCATGGCTATCATCCATGGTCTCCCTAATATTAATGGATAGGCCTCTATCCTTGCTGGCATTACATGGACATCTAACTCAGCTTCCAGACCAAGTATGGTATTCTCCTAAGTTTGGGACACATGTGCAAACAATTGGGGCCAAGTTAGAGTGGGTATTTTTTGTTGGAGATCTTTCTTTAGATCATACTATTCCTCGCCTTCTCCTAGTACAAAGTCTTGCATCCCTATCTTTCTCTTGGGCATGCTCTTCCTCTTTTCCCCTTCCTTGAATTGATCCTCTAACTACTTCCCCTTTTTCCTTCTAGATGGTCCAGCTTCATCCTCACCTTCAGCACCCCCGGTCCTTTTGTTTGCTAACAACTCAGCTTCTTCATCCATCCCAAGCAAATTAATCTCCCCAGGCCTAGGTCCATTTGGAAGTTGTGGTTGCACTTGAGGTCCTTAAGGAACTAGATTCTCATCTTCTGTCCTAACATCATGACTCTTCTTCCTTCTACGTACTATAGGATATATGTCTCTTCCAATTCTCCTCAGGTAAGGACATTGAGGGAAAATATGCCCTCTTTCCATGCAATTAAAACATTGAACGTTCAGGTTGGGTCCACCTCTTCCTCCCTGCCTCTCATTCCCTCTCTTTCTTCTACCCTAGGGGAATTTCTTCCTGATTGCAGCAAAATTAGATTTAAATCTAAGTTTGCCTGCCTGCCTGCAGCAAACTTAGATTTAAATTCTCCATGTGCTGAGTCAAGTGGTTGATACCTTGCATCAATTGGTCAGGAGCGCTAGAGTTGGGGAAGTTCTAGTCTCTTTAGGTCTTGTCTCTCTTATTACAATAGGTCCGGTCTCCACGAAGACCTCCCTGTTCTTCTCTGTTAGCCTCTAAAGCTTCCATTATTTTTATCTTGCAATCCTCAAATCTTCATCCTATGTACTTGGTCTTTTCAGGTCAACCTTCTCCTTAAAGTCAACATGCAACTCATTTTTTAGTATTTTCTTTTATTCTTTGGATTTATGTCCTCCCAACAATTGGGTTAATCCAATTGTCCCATTGGAACCTTATTTGGACCATAATCCAAAAATTTCTGAAAATGTAGACCCTTAGGCTAAGGTCCTTTATACCATTCTCAATTAATTCCTAATGCACATTGGAAAGTTCATTTTGAACTTCTCTTTCAAGGGAATCCATTTTAGACACTAGGAGGATTTTCATATCCAAATATATCTAAATTTTGGATTATCTCTCTCTAGACATTTTCTCTCTCTAGGCCAAAATAGGGTAAAACAAGATCTTTCTCCTATTTTAGAGAGGAGAATAATTTCAAGAACAGAAGGAGAGGTTCTTACACCTTTACACCTCAAAAGTTGGAGGGAGGAATCTTACAGAAGGGGAGGTTCTTACACCTTTACACCTCAAAAGCTGGAGGGAGGAATCTTACAGAAGGGGAGGTTCTTACACCTTTACACCTCAAAAGCTGGAGGGGGAATCTTACATCCTACCCCACTTAAAAAAATGCGAGATGTCCTCATCTGGCAAGTAGGAGGATAAACTCTTTCACATTAAGATCCAACTAATTCTGGGGCTCCTTATAGTCTGGTCAACCCACGCAGAATCCTGGGATAAATATCCCTTCTACAAGAAGAACATACAGAACTCGTTATATCGGAGGACAATTCATTCAGAACATATCATTCATACCCTTAACACAATAATGGTCCATCAGACCAAAAATTTCATCTGAACATTCCTCCACAAGAATTTCAGTTATGCAGGTTCTCAATTTGTCATCCCCTAATTAGATCCACTGGGTCAAAGGCTAAGATGCATACTGATTTTTTTTAAAATTATAAAAGAGTGATTTTCATTAGATTTAAATTCTATGCATAGAAAGATGCATATTGATTATTTTTTATTATTGTAAAAGAGTGATTTTCATTAGATTTAAATTCTATACATAGAAAGATGCATATTGGATAATTTTCTTTTATTATAAAAGTGTTACTTTCATCAATGTTTTTTTATGCATATATAGATGCATAAAAGATTTTTTTTAATAAAAGTGTTACTTTCATCAATATTGATTTTTATGCATTGAAATACTTCCTTCCAAGCACTGAAAACGCAAAATATCCGGGCTCGAGCATGCAAAATACATGCATTGGAGTGCTCCATAGCCATAAAAGCTGCAAGAAGGTTCTCAATAACACACACACACACACACTCTCTCTCTTTCTCTTTAGGAAGCTACAGCCATGCACACACAAAAAGAAACTAGACCTAGGTTATAGCACACAAAAGATAAGCATGGAGATCATCCTCACCATCTTCTTCTTCACTCTCTTCCTCCATGGATATGGCGTTGAAGCAAAAGAGAGATGGAAGAAACAAGAAAGCAAGAGTTTGTGCCAATTGAGAGAGATTGAAAAGAACCGTGAGATTGGTAGATAAAGGTAGAGAGAGGTTGTAACCAACTTCCAACTTCCCAAACCTCCGAAATCACACGACTCCTTTCTCTTTCTTTCTTTATTGAATTTGAAAAGTTTGTTACATAAGCTTTTTGAAACATTAGGCTTAGCTTTCATTTTTGTGCATGCATAGACCATGGCTTTTAACCTTACAAAATAGCTAGAGAGAGTTTCCATGCGTTGGCTTTACAAGTGCGGACCCGCTAAATTGCCAAGCATTTACAAAGTTGGACATGCGTACAAATCATACAGCAACAAGTGTATGTCTAGGCTTGGATACAAAATAAACATGGGATAACATCATTCTTATTTGAGAAAAGCTGTATCTTCTTAGCCTATTTGATGTCAAAATTGGAGGCTATCATTCCTCCCACACTTAGCTTGTGAGCTCCCGCGAACAAAATATCAATGAAGTTTCTCCCTTTTCACATACTAAATCACTCCTTTAAAAACTCCACAAACTTCATCACACCTCCTCAAACTCCTAACTTACTCTCCCACACTTACTCCATACTCAATCAAACATAGAATGAGGTGAAAAAATCATCAACACATCCCCCACAAAAAACCCACAAACATCCTATGGAAATAATAATAACTCCTAACTTCAAACACCAAAATAATCCCCATCAAAAGATCATAATTTCATAGCTCTCCCTCACTCAAAATCTGTATGAAAATCTGCCACCCGCATCTACATACCCTTGCTACGTCAAAAATCTCCGGTCTCTTCCTCCATGGATATGGCGTTGAAGCACTCTCTTCCTCCATGGATATGGCGTTATAGCACACAAAAGATAAGCATGGAGATCATCCTCACCATCTTCTTTTTCACTCTCTTCCTCCATGGATATGGCGTTGAAGCACAAGAGAGATGGAAGAAACAAGAAAGCAAGAGTTTGTGCCAATTGAGAGAGATTGAAAAGAACCGTGAGATTGGTAGATAAAGGTAGAGAGAGGTTGTAACCAACTTCCAACTTCCCAAACCTCCCAAATCACACGACTCCTTTCTCTTCCTTTCTTTATTGAATTTGAAAAGTTTGTTACATAAGCTTTTTGAAACCTTAGGCTTAGCTTTCATTTTTGTGCATACATAGACCATGGCTTTTAACCTTACAAAATAGCTAGAGAGAGTTTCCATGCTTTGGCTTTACAAGTGCGGACCCGCTGAATTGCCAAGCATTTACAAAGTTGGACATGCGTACAAATCATACGGCAACAAGTGTATGTCTAGGCTTGGATACAAAATAAACATGGGATAACATCATTCTTATTTGAGAAAAGCTACATCTTCTTAGCCTATTTGATGTCAAAATTGGAGGCTATCATTCCTCCCAACCTTAGCTTGTGAGCTCCCGCAAACAAAATATCAATGAAGTTTCTCCCTTTTCACATTCTAAATCACTCCTTCAAAAACTCCTATCATTCCTCCCACACTTAGCTTGTGAGCTCCCGCGAACAAAATATCAATGAAGTTTCTCCCTTTTCACATACTAAATCACTCCTTCAAAAACTCCACAAACTTCATCACGCCTCCTCAAACTCCTAACTTACTCTTCCACACTTACTCCATACTCAATCAAACATAGAATGAGGTGAAAAAATCATCAACACATCCCCCACAAAAAACCCACAAACATCCTATGGAAATAATAATAACTCCTAACTTCAAACACCAAAATAATCCCCATCGAGACTCTATTAGGTTCAAGGACCTGATTCTTTTTTTTTTGTTGACGTTGTCAGATTGGTTGTTATACTGGTATATTAGCCTTATCACGATTCCACACATAGGATTTTTTTGGGTGGAAGAATAATCCTGGTTTTGGCTATCATCTATGCGTGGCAACCTCTGTCTTGGCCATCGCTATATCTGTCTCTCTCTCATCTTTCTCTTTTCTATTTCACTCCCTTGCTGCTCTCGGCTACTGTTGTATAGGACCTCAGGCTCTGCGTTGTGACAGATCTGACCTTCTCTCTATTGCAGATTTTCTCTGTTCAACACGAAAACAATGAGTTGACCTCCAATCTCTTTCTACAAATGTGTATGTGTGGGGCATGAGGTCGTTCCCAGAATACCAATCCTCCTTTTTCGACTGGCGGCCAGAAAACCTCAAATTCTCTCTCTCCTTCGCTGCACCCAGACCCTCATTGTCCCTTCCTTTGCAAAGCTTGTCCTCTCCTCAATGACACAGGCATCAAGAAGTCCCCTTTTTCTCTTGCACTCTCCTTGTTGCCCATCGTGATCTACTATCTTCCTTTGCATTTTCATACTCCTGCGCCTCTGTCTTCAAAAGTCTGACAAGAATGCGGTCCCCTCGCTCTGCTCTTTGTAGCTTTCATGTCCATCTTGCTCCTTTCTTTCCTTCAAGGCCGCCTCCCTCCTCCTCGGTCTTTGCACATTCTTTCTAGGCCAATGCTCCCTCCACATTTGAAGCTGCTTCTTGCAAGTTCCATGGCTAGCCCCTCCCAGCGAACGCACCAAATGAAATATTTCCTTCCAAGCATTGAAAACGCAAAATATCCGTGCATTGGAGTGCTCCATAGCCATAAAAGCTGCAAGAAGGTTCTCAATAACACACACACACACTCTCTCTCTCTTTCTCTTTAGGAAGCTACAGCCATGCACACACAAAAAGAAACTAGACCTAGGTTATAGCACACAAAAGATAAGCATGGAGATCATCCTCACCATCTTCTTTTTCACTCTCTTCCTCCATGGATATGGCGTTGAAGCACAAGAGAGATGGAAGAAACAAGAAAGCAAGAGTTTGTGCCAATTGAGAGAGATTGAAAAGAACCGTGAGATTGGTAGATAAAGGTAGAGAGAGGTTGTAACCAACTTCCAACTTCCCAAACCTCCCAAATCACACGACTCCTTTCTCTTTCTTTCTTTATTGAATTTGAAAAGTTTGTTACATAAGCTTTTTGAAACCTTAGGCTTAGCTTTCATTTTTGTGCATACATAGACCATGGCTTTTAACCTTACAAAATAGCTAGAGAGAGTTTCCATGCTTTGGCTTTACAAGTGCGGACCTGCTAAATTGCCAAGCATTTACAAAGTTGGACATGCGTACAAATCATACGGCAACAAGTGTATGTCTAGGCTTGGATACAAAATAAACATGGAATAACATCATTCTTATTTGAGAAAAGCTGCATCTTCTTAGCCTATTTGATGTCAAAATTGGAGGCTATCATGCATAAATAGATGCATAAAAGAATTTTGTTATTATAAAAGTGTTACTTTCATCAATATTGATTTTTATGCATAAAAGAATTTCTTTTATTATAAAAGCATTACTTTCAACAATATTGATTTTTATGCATAGAATGATGCATAAAAGAATTTTTCTTGCAAAAGTGTTGCTTTCACCAATATTGATTTTTATGCATAACAGAATTTTTTTATTATAAAAGTGTTACTTCCATCAAAATTGATTTTTTTAAATGCATAAAAAGGAATTTTCTTTTATATAAAAGTGTTATTTCCATAGTCAAGTTGGATTTTATGCATAAATAGATGCTTACACAATTTTTATATCAAAATAAGAGTTCTCTTTAATCCTATGTTTAAATCCCATGAATATTGAAAAATGAATAAGTAAATACTCAGTGAAGGAAAATTATATTGTTTCATATTCTCTAGGATGGTAATGAGAAAATTCAAAAAAACTACCGAAGTCAGAATTTTAGATAAATGATTAATTTATTCCTCATAGGTATTCGTGAGACCAGTTTTAAAATCAGTTAAGTAAAATACTCAATGAATGAAATTCAGTAAAGTAGTAATTGAAATATTACCCTTCGAGAAAGATAGTTCAGGGAGAACCTTCCAGACTCAAACCCTGAATCGGACTATGACCAAGAGGTAACTCCTTCGTCAGTTTCAAGAAAAGACGATGTGTCCAGTTAAGTAATCTACACTCAAATCACCCACCGAATCTGAAACTAAGTTGAGACCTTTAATTTTGATCTGAGGATCAAGAATTTAGAATTTAAGGAATTCTAAATTCTAAAAGTCTTGGGATACAAAATTAAGATATACTCATTGTATTCAAAAGAAAATCAAAACTGAAAACTTGCATAGAAACCCTATTTTCTTAAAGGACTGTCATGCCAGAATGCTGGAGAGAGCATTTGGTATATGTGTTTTCCAAGGGAAGTTCGGTTTGCAACAGCTGGCAGGGAGTGTTCAAAGGATGGCAGGGAGTGTTCAAAGGATGGCTCATGCGGTAAAAACCTGCCCAGGTCTTGACCAGCCTGGGTATGGTGTAAAATGGTGTGCTTCCGGTACGATGGGTGAGGGTAGACGAAGTGGTCCCTGAGTGAAGTGCCAAGATACCTAAGGAGGATCGTGGAGGGTTCTGACCAGGCGATGCACGGGCTCACGATGCTTAGGACACCCATGCGTATGTTGTGGAAGATATATATATGTATGATAACGAGAAAATTATTGTAATCTTTTACTGGATCTCGTTTGCTGACCTGGTGGTCTCAAACAAAGAGTCCAGAGTGATACTGTTTTTGAGAAACAATTATTAGATGACCTGGTGGTCTCAAGGGAGAGTCTAGAGTGATACTGTTTTGTGAGAAACAAGGATTGAATGAAATTTTGAGGTATGACATCTATAACCAAAAATTATTTGTCAATGGATTGTTTTATAAATTAAAGTTTAAAGAGGAATGTGTGCGTATCTGTATTCTAAAACAAAAGTTAAGAAAGGCATTCAATTATAGGTGGATGAGTACTTGTCTGGTTCTACCAATTCCAGTGGTTGGGCGGTGGCGAACCCATGGGCCGGATGGAATCAGTAGAGTTTTAATAATAAAATTGATCAATAGGAATACGCTTAAAACCTGAATAGTTAAATAATAACCTGAAGACTTCTCAAATTGAATAGATCAACGGTTGTGCCTGATTCAATTAGGAAAAAAGCATTGATCCCTTCAAGTTAAGTCTGTAATAGTTTCCCTTCTATCTGGTTTATTCAGATGAAGGTTAGTTCAGTATCTTGACCTTGTTAGAAAAATTCGTTAAGAAATTCAAAATGGTGGAATCATCCCCGTTTTCCGGGTATGGGAAATTTTTCCGGTTTTGGTTTTTGAAATGACCACTAGCTTAGTCTCGTGCCCGGACATGTTGAGATATCGAGCTCGTCTAGTGAGGCGGTGGCCACTGATGACCGGCCTGGGGGATAGACAGATTGACTGTGCAGACACTGTGGGTGCTGCAAAGAGGTCTACAGTTGCCATTGGGTGTATGTATGTACATTGAAGTCACTGGTTGTGACATTTGAGAGTACTACAGTACCGCTATGCAAAAAATCCAGCAGTTTGTGCAGAAAAACCAGAGTGCAGTTTCTGGTAAAATTGTGTGTATGGCAAGATGTCAAATGATGGGATAACTCAGATTGTGGCTGAGAAGCTTGATAAGAATAACTTCCATGCTTGGAGGTTCAGGTTGACGAATTTCCTGATGGGAAAAGGCTATTGGTGGGACTACATAGAAGGTGAGCATGAAGAGGCACCGGAGATACCAGATATAAATCTGACTGCTGCAGATGTGAAAGAGTTTAAAGACTGGAACCAAGGAGCCAAGAAGGTTATGTATTGGCTATCCATTAGTATACAGGACACCATGATTGGGCACATTCAGGATGCCAAGTCCCCCAAGGAGGCATGGGACACCTTGGTAAAGCTTTATGAAACAAATACCAAGGCACGTAAGATACAGTTGAAGAATGAACTTCATACTGTGGAGAAAAAGAGCTCTGTGAATGACTATGCGTTGAAGATAAAGGGTATTGTGGAATCCCTTGCATCTATTGGTGTGTCAGTAGATGATGATGACAAGGTGGAAGTTTGTCTACGTGGTCTCGGGCCACAATACAAGGCGTTCAAGACGTCCATTCAGACTCGGGAAAACATTCCCAACTTTACAGATTTGGTGTCTATGCTGATTATCGAAGAGAAGAACTTGGGTGAAGACCAACAGTCTTCACAAAGCAAAAATAGTTCAGAGCAACAGGCCTTCTACACGAGTTCAGGAAGAGGACGAGGTAGAGGAGGCCGTGGACGCGGTCAAGGAGGTGGCCGAACAGGTAATCAGAATTATGGCCAGCACAGCAGCAGCAACAATAACAGTCCCAGAATCAACAACAACAACAACATGCAGGTGGAAGAGGCAAATTCAGAGGCAGGGGGAGTCAAAGAGGCCGTGGAAATTGGCAAAGGCAATATAATGATGCACGTGAATGCTATTATTGTGGTAAGCCTGGACATGTGCAGGCAGAATGTTATAAGAAGCAGGCTGACATGCAAAATGGGAAAGTGCAGCAAAACAACTATGCATCCTCAAGCAGAAATAATGAGGATAATGAAAGGTTGTTTGTTATGCAGCATGTCGTGAATACCATGTCTGAAAATGTTGATGCAGCACAAAAAGATAATGTATGGTATGTGGATTCAGGCGCTTCAAACCACATGACGAGTCATGGGGAGTGGTTCAAGGAGATGAAAAACCCGGAAAGACCAGGTTTTGTGAAAACAGGGGATGACACTGCTCATCCAATTGCCCACGTTGGAGATGTGCCATTGTCTATGCAGGATGGCAAAGTGAAGTACCTTGCAGATGTACTTCATGTACCAAACATAACAAAGAATCTGGTTTCAGTTGGCCAGATGATTGAGTAGGGTTTGCAGGTTCGGTTTAACCCTGATGGGTGTTATGTTGAAGATTTCAAAGACAAGTGCAAGTTGGTTGCAAAAGGCAATAGAGTGGGCAGAATGTTTACGTTGAATGTAGACATGCCTGAAATGAGTGCTGCGATGTTTGCAAATGGTTCAGGAGTTGTTGCAGACACAGACATATGGCATAAAAGAATTGGACATGTAAATGTACAGAGATTGAAGTCTATGCAGACAAAAGGAATTGTGACAGGGCTGCCAAAATTTAAAGTGGAAGGTATGCAGAAAATATGTGAAGCATGCCGATTTGGGAAGCAAACAAAGCATGTGTTTCCACGTAACAGATATGTGAGAAGAAATGCACTAGATGTTGTGCATTCAGATGTATGGGGTCCTACGAAGACCATATCTATGGGAGGCTGCAGGTATTATGTGACTTTCATTGATGACCACACAAGGAAAGTGTGGGTATATTTCATGAAAGAGAAGAGTGAGGTGTTCACTCACTTTCAGAATTTCAAAGTTTTGGTTGAAAAGCAAACAGGGAAATATGTCAAGTGCCTAAGGTCAGATGGAGGGGGAGAATGCTTCTCCAATGAGTTCTCTGAATTTTTGAAGAAGAATGGTATTCGGAGACAGTTCACATGCAGATACACTCCGCAGCAAAATGGAGTTGCTGAGCGGAAAAACAGGCACATTAGAGAGATTGCGCAAGCATTGATGGAAGAGAAGAATATGCCGCATTGCTATTGGGCTGAGGCTATTTCTACAGCAGTATACATCATGAACAGGACTCCAACTGCAGCCATACATGATGTAACTCCAGAGGAGAGGTTTACTGGCAGAAAACCAGATTTGTCTCATCTGAAAGTCTTTGGATGCATTGCATATGTGCATGTGCCAGATGAGCTGAGAACTAAGCTGGATCCAAAAGCTGAAAAATGTGTGTTTATTGGATATTCCCTTGAGCAAAAGAGATACAGGTGTTATAACCCTGCTACACATGAGTTGAGGGTAAGCACGGATGTTGTTTTTGATGAGATGAGTAGCTGGTATGCTGCTGAAAAAGAAGCTGTTGGGGCTGATGTGAGTGGAAGTGTGGTTGCACAGAATGCAGGTCAGCAATCACAGTCTTTGAGTGGACCAGGAGAGTCCTCATCTAGTGGGTCTGTTGATAGACCATGGAGTGGTAGGCTGCATCATAATACCAGCCCTGCAAATGTGATTACTACATCACGAAAAGGAAAAGAGAAAGTGGTTGAGCCCCTTGGTATGCCTGACATTTCTGCAGGGCATTCTCATGTTGATGGAGAGTCTAGTGGCTCAGATATGAGCCTTGATGAGGAGCTTGGGATCCCAGCTATGAGAACACCTGGTGTAAAGAAGGCTATGGAAGCCATGAATGAAAAGCTGCGAAGATCAGTGAGATTGAAGCCACCTAGTTATGAGGATGTGGGTCACCCCGAGCATGTTTGCAGGTTGAAGAAAGCCTTGTATGGCTTAAAGCAAGCACCAAGAGCATAGTCTGACAAGATTTCTGAATATCTTGTCACTATTGGCTTTCATGTAGCCAATGCAAATTTCTCATTGTATGTGAGACATGGTGATAGAGGGGTTGTGCTTGTTGTCATCTATGTAGATGACTTGATCATTACGGGGGACCATGATGCAGAGATCTTTGATGTAAAGATCCTGCTTAGACAGAAGTTTGAGATGAAGGATCTGGGGGAGCTCAGATATTTCTTGGGCATTGAGGTGATTAGGTCACCACATGGGATTAGATTACTACAGAGACAGTATGGTTTAGACATGTTGTCCAAGTATGGTATGACAGACTGTAAGCCTATTTCTATGCCATTGGATCAGAATGGCAAGTTGAGTGCAGATTCAGGAGAGATCTTGGAGGATCCTACTATGTACAGGAGCATAGTAGGAAGTTTGATCTACATGACGATCACCAAACCAGATTTGAGCTATGCTGTTGGGTTGGTGAGTCAGTTTATGCAGGTTCCACGGAAACCACATTTGGATGCAGTGAGACGCATACTGAGGTATGTGAGGTCTACTTTGCATTATGGACTATTCTATGAGACTAGGACAGAGATATGTGTACATGGGTACACAGATGCTGATTGGGCTGGTAGTATCTCAGATAGAAGATCTACCAGTGGCTTCATGTTTTCTTTGGGGAGTGCTGCTGTGACTTGGAGCAGCAAGAAGCAACCTATAGTTGCTCTATCCAGTACAGAGGCCGAGTACAGAGGAGCTGCTATGGCAGCATGTGAGGTAGCTTGGTTGAGAAAGCTACTTGCAGATTTGGGTCTATCAGTGGATAGACAAGTTGTCATTTTTTGTGACAACATTAGCAGTATACAGTTGGCTAGGAACCCAGTCTTTCATGCTCGTACGAAGCACACAGAGGTCCACTACCACTTCGTCAGAGAGAAGGTCTTAGCAGGAGACCTTGACCTTGTTTATGTCAGCATAGAGGATCAGGTAGCTGACATCTTCACCAAAGCATTGGGTACAGAGAAGCTCCGCAGATTCAAGGTTTCGCTTGGTGTACATGAGATGGAGTTGAGCTCGAGGGGGAGTGTTGAGATATCGAGCTCGTTTAGTGAGGCAATGGCCACTGATGACTGGGGGATAGGCCCCACACTTACACCACTGGCATGGTTGGTGAGATCTTGGGTGATATGCGGCCAGTGGGATGACAGGTTGTGTGACAGCCATTCTAGAGATTGGCATAGTTATAGCGCCAGCTCATTTAGTCGGGTTCACACTATAGAGAACCCGTGTATGTATTGATTGAGTACCTTTCATATTATGTGTACTCTAATCTTGTATATGGTGTGTTGAGTGTTGAGTAGAGAAGAAGAAGATTTTCAGCCTCTCACTTTGTGTGTTCTCTATTAGGGTTTTGTGAGTGTGTGTGTGTGCTTGCAAGAGCTCAAGCTCTCTTCCCCCCTGCATCTTTTCAGGACAGGCCCCGAGTGGGAAACCCTACCCCGTGTAAGAGGGAGCTGCTTCTGCTGCTGCTGCTGCCAGCAAAACAATCGAGAATCCGGTGCGCAGAGGGAGCAGTGGGATCTCACAGTTGGTATCAGAGCGCTGTTGTAAATTTACGTAACAACATAAGAAATTGCTTAAAATTTTAAAGTAAATATAGGATATAATATTTTCGCTTGTTAAATTTATGTTGAATGAACTTCAAAAATTGAAAACTCATAAATTGAATTGGAAATTTATAGATGGATACCTCGAATCTATCTGGCATTCCTGAACTCTCCCAGAGTGAGGATATGAAAGCCTTTGCATTCAAGCACCTCATCAACTCTGCTACGACACCCGAGTAAGGAGAGTGAGACTCGCACGTCATTTTTGAGAGTCTTTACTTTCTTGATCCTCTTGAGCAACATCGGTATATGTGGTTCTGTGGAGGACAATGTATTAATGTCAGTACCAGTCAGCGTGAGAGGCTCAGGCAAAATATTTCTTTAGCCATGATTCTGATAAGGCTAGGGCTTGTGTTCAGCATGTACAACTCTTTGATCATTCACCGAGGAACTTTAGAATTTCATGCCAAGTTTTTAGGCTTCTCAGACTATGACCAAGAGGTAACTCCTTGGTTAGTTTCAAGAAAAGACGATGTGACCAGTTAAGTAATCTACACTCAAATCACCCACCGAATCTGAAACTAAGTTGAGACCTTTGATTTTGATCTGAGAATCAAGAATTTAGAATTTAAGGAATTCTAAATTCTAAAAGTCTTGGGATACAAAATTAAGATATACTCATTGTATTCAAAAGAAAATCAAAACTGAAAACTTGCATAGAAACCCTGTTTTCTTAAAGGACTGTCTTACGCCAGAATGCTGGAGAGAGCATTTGGTATATGTGTTTTCCAAGGGAAGTTCGGTTTGCAACAACTAGTAGGGAGTGTTCAAAGGATGGCTCATGCGGTAAAAACGTGCCCAGGTCTTGACCAGCCTGGGCATAGTGTAGAATGGTGTGCTTCCGGTATGATGGGTGAGGGTAGACGAAGTGCTCCCTGAGTGAAGTGCCAAGATACCTAAGGAGGATCATGGAGGGTTCTGACCAGGCGATGCACGGGGCTCACGGTGCTTAGGACACCCATGCGTATGTCGTGGAAGATATATATATGTATGATAACGAGAAAATTATTGTAATCTTTTACTGGATCTCGTTTGCTGACCTGGTGGTCTCAAACGAAGAGTCCAGAGTGATACTGTTTTTGAGAAACAAGGATTGAATGACCTAGTGGTCTCAAGGGAGAGTCCAGAGTGATACTGTTTTGTGAGAAACAAGGATTGAATGGAAATTTTGAGTTATGACATCTGTAACCAAAAATTATTTGTCAATGGATTGTTTTATAAATTAAAGTTTAAAGAGGAGTGTGTGCGTATCTGTATTCTAAAACAAAAGTTAAGAAAGGCATTCAATTATGGGTGGGTGAGTACTTGTCTGGTTCTACCAATTCCAGTGGTTGGGCGGTGGCAAACCCATGGACCAGATGGAATGAGTAGAGTTTTAATAATAAAATTGATCAATAGGAATACGCTTAGAACCTAAATAGTTAAATAATAACCTGAAGACTTCTCAAATTGAATAGATCAACGGTTGTGCTTGATTCAATTAGGAAAAAAGCATTGATCCCTTCAAGTTAAGTCTGTAATAGTTTCCCTTCTATCTGGTTTATTCAGATGAAGGCTAGTTCAGTATCTTGACCTTGTTAGAAAAATTTGTTAAGAAATTCAAAATGGTGGAATCGTCCCTGTTTTTCAGGCATGGGAAATTTTCCCGGTTTTGGTTTTTGAAATGACCACTAGCTTAGTCTCGTGCCCCGAGTGGGAAACCCTGCCCCGCAACAATCGAGAATCCGGTGCGCATAGGGAGCAGTGGGATCTCACAGTTGGTATCAGAGCGCTATTATATTTTTACGTAACAACATAAGAAATTGCTTAAAATTTTAAAGTAAATATGGGATATAATATTTTGGCTTGTTAAATTTATGTTGAATGAACTTCAAAAATTAAAAACTCATAAATTGAATTGGAAATTTATAGATGGATACCTTGAATCTATCTGGCATTCCTGAACTCTCCCAGAGTGAGGATATGAAAGCCTTTGCATTCAAGCACCTCATCAACTCTGCTACGACACCCGAGTAAGGAGAGTGAGACTCGCACGTCATTTTGAGAGTATTTACTTTCCTGATCCTCTTGAGCAACATCGGTATATGTGGTTCTGTGGAGGACGATTTATTAATGTCAATACCAGTCAGCGTTAGAGGCTCAGGCAAAATATTTCTTTAGCCATGATTCTGATAAGGCTAGGGCTTGTGTTCAGCATGTACAACTCTTTGATCATTCACCGAGGAACTTTAGAATTTCATGCCAAGTTTTTAGGCTTCTTAGCCACTTTATCCCTAGAAGTAGAATTACAACACCTCTTTCTGTAATGAATCGTTTGTACCATGGCATGTCTCCTTCGCAGTTTCACTTCTTTATGTGTATGCGATTGAGGCAGTGATTTTGGGAGCTGTAATGCTCTATGTATATATCGAAAACTTTTGATAATAAACGATGTTTTGCAAAAAAATTCCAAATTGTTTTCATGATTGTGAATATGGTTAATAAAATTATTAGAGTAAATCTTGTTTCATGATGTATGATGAAATAATCATTTGTTTAAAAAATAAATCATAAAAATTAAATAATCATAAATGTCTTGTCAAAGTTAAGTTGACGAAAATCTCGTTTTGTCAGAGTCCTGAGGCACACGGCCCATGCAAGGCAACCGGATCCTTTAACCGATGAGGAAGAGTTAGATCCGGATGTTCAAAAATCCCTGCACAGATCCCAACCTGGTCCCTTCAAGGGTGAAGGGGAATAGTTAGGTGAAGTAGTGGAAAAGTGGATTGAGGCAATGGAGGAATACTTTGATGTAACTAGCTAAAATGAGAGAAGCAAGATGGCTCTCGCCATGTTAAAGATTGTGGAATTGGCCAGGGTCGCTTGGAGGAATCATTGCAAGACTAACCATCTCGACCGGAATACCGAGACCTAGACCGATCTGAAAGCTTACCTTAGAAAGAGGTTTTGTCCTCCGGGCTTCCTTGAAACTAAAATAAATGAGTTCTTGGAACTTAAACAGGATAGCTGGACAATTGAAGACTACCATCAAGCTTTTTCCCTTCTCGTGAAATATTCCGTGGAGTTGGATGAAGAGCAGGCTGATGGTGGCCAAATTCATTCAAGGAATGAACGAGCCATTGGACACCTTAGTAAAGAATGCCAAACCTGTCTCAATGGCTAAAGTAGTAAGAATGGCAAAAGACTTTGCCAAAGCCTTTGTTGTTAAGGTCCTACCAAAGCATGCACCCTCTAACTTTAAAAGATTCCAAACCCCATGAAGTACTTCAAACTTTCCTCCCCCAAAGAGGTAGCAAGGCCCAATTCAGAATCACGATACTGGGAGATTCAAAGGTGAAGGAAGACCCTTCCCACATAACATTTTCTCAGGAACCCCACCTCTTTCAAGAGTTCAAAGAGGGATGAGCTCAGAAGTGAGAACCGATGTTTTGGATGCCAAGGTTTTGGTCACCAGCTGAAAGACTGCCCGACTCCTACCATATCAAGGGGACAGGGAAGTCAAGGACCGAGAGTGCTGAGACTATCCCCTTCCTATCTGTCAAATCAGGGTCTATCTCATCAAAATCAGGGCAATTCCAGGAGAACTCCAGCTCAGCCATCTACCTCTGTCCAGAGTAGCCTTAGAACTCCATCCTAGAACTGGGGCAACCAAAGAGAAAGAGTTCCGCCTCAGACTCCAGCACAGCCAGAGCAGTCACAGTAGCTGAAGTAGTGGAAGAAGAAAGCGGACAGATTTTTGCAGCAATTGAAAACCAAGGGCCAAACCGTCAATTCTCCGTCATTCATACTCCAGCTGAGTATCAAGGTAAGCCTTTTAAGCTTTTGATTGATTCAGGCAGTACTCATTCTTTCATTTCCCCTGGATGCTTGCGTAAGCTAGTCTTAGATCAGAAATCAAGGAAACCTATGCAAGTTGAATTGGCAAGTGGGAAGATTATTTTCACTCACCTTGAGACAGATTGTATTCACTTCAATCTAGATGGGAATTTAACTGAATGTTAGTTCAAAGTTATACCTTTGGGAGTTTTCGACGGGATCCTTGGAATGGATTGGCTCCACAAAAATCAAGCTAACATTCAATGTCGTAATGGAATCATTTCCTTCCATGACCTTCACTGAAATAAAGTTCAAGGAATCAGAATTTCAGGATCCCCAAGTCTACAGTTAGTAAAGGCTTCTAAGTTACTAAAAGGACTTAGAAAGAAGTAGCTCATTTATGTTGTCAAAATGAATCCAGTACACTCAAAGTTAAAAGCTAAAGAACCTGAATGGTTAAGTGATTATGATGATTTATACCTAGCAGAATTAACAGAGATGCCTCCAATTCGAAAAGTAGATCATGTGATAGAATTGACCCCCAGAGCTCAGCCAGTAGCCCTGCGCACGTACAAAATGCCAATTCTTGAAGCCATCAAACTCAAGGAACAGCTTAGATAGCTATTAGAACAAGGGTTTGTAAGACCTAGTGTTTCACCTTGGGGTGCACCAGTTCTCTTTCAGAAAAAGGAAGATGGAACGCTAAGACTCTGTGTGGACTATAGAGGTCTCAATCAGCTGACAGTTAAGAATAAGTATCCTATCCCCAGAATTGATGAACTTCTGGTGGACAGGCTAAGTGGAGCCTAGATCTTCACAAAGATAGATCTCAAATTAGGGTATTATCAGATCATGATTAATGAGAAAGATATCCCAAAGACAGCCCCATCAATACGTGGTATGGGCATTATGAATTCACTGTCATGCAATTTGGATTGACAAATGCCTCAGCTACATTCAATCGATTAATGCATGACATTCTCAAAGAATACTTGGATGATTTTGTTCTTGTTTTCTTTGATGATATTTTGATTTACTCAAAGAATGCAGCCGCACCATGAAACTCATGTCAGAAGAGTTCTTGAGATCCTAAGGAAGCACCAACTCTTTGCAAAAAAGAGCAAATGCACTTTCTCTTCCGACCATGTTGAATACTCGGGCTTTTTGGTATCCAAAGATGGAAATTCTCCAGATTTTGCTAAAGTCCAAGCAGTCATAGATTGGCCTGAATGAAAGACAGTGAAAGAAGTCAAAGGATTCTTGGGATTGACTGGTTGGTATAGAATTTTTATACCAAAGTATGCTCTCATAACTTCCCCCCTTACTAATCTTCTCAAGAGGAATATTCCGTTTCAATTGTCTGCCAAGTGCCAGAGTGCTTTTGATAAGCTGAAGACCGCCTTAGTAACCAATCCCGTTCTAAAGCTGCCAGATTTCTCTCTACCCTTTGAGGTAGTAATTGATGCAAGTGGTTTTTCCGTAGGAGGTGTACTCATGCAGGAAGGTCATGCAGTGGCCTATGAGTCCCGAACACTCGCATGAGAGGAAATATGTTGTCCACGACTTGGAACTACTTTGAGTAGTATATGCCCTGAAGTTGTGGAGACATTACCTACTGGGTCAAAGATTCACTTTGATGACAGATCATCAAAGCTTAAAGTGGATCTTTACTCAGAAGGATCTCAACATGCGCCAAAGAAGGTGGATGCATACCCTGCAGGAATTTGATTTTGAAATCAAGTACCGCCCAGGCAAAGAAAATGTGGTAGCAAATGCCCTGAGCAAAAAAGCCTCCTTGCTTGCAATTATAGTAGTGTCGAATCCTTTGATTATTGAAGCAAGTGAGAAGATCATGCAGGATAGATTCTTTGGCCCTATTCCTACCCTACTTATGCAGAAAAGCAAAACTCCATAGTGTTGAAATTAGAGCATTGTGATGACCTATGGTGGATCAAATACTAGAATCAACATCATTAACAAAGTGATTAGCAATAAATAATTAAGACATAATTAGTGAGTAATTAGAAAATAGCTTAATGTAGGCATGGATAATCAAATACTAGAATCAACATCATTAACAAAGCGATTAGCAAATAATTAAGACGTAATTAGTGAGTAATAATAAGCAAATAGCTTAATGTAGGCATGGATAATTAAATACTAGAATCAACATCATTAATAAAGTGATTAATAAATAATTAAGACGTAATTAGTGAGTAATTAGCAAATAGCTTAATGTAAGCATGGATAATCAAAAATCAGCAAATTCTCGTTAGGCCAATGCCTCAATTTATAGAGTTTACATCCAAGCATCTAATCCCACTGATTTCTCCTTGATTCACTCCACCTCTCCCAGAATATCTCCACCTCTTTTGCTTGATTCTCTCCACCTCTTCACTTTTCCCAGAATATCTCCACACTTCCTAAATCTTCTCATGCTACCCTTTATTCTCTCCGAGTAGATTCTTCTCACCTTTTCACAGGTTCTTTCACATTTACACATTCTCTTTTATAGCCTCTAACCAAGGGCTTGTTCCCGTACACACTCTATTCACTTGTATATTTCAACACCTCCCCTCAAGTGAATACTCCTAGTACACCTAGACCCTATACCAAGTTTCTCTCTTACTTGATAGTCCGCGACCAGTGTCTAGCACTCCTCCCCTCAAGTTAACTTAGCACACCTGGACCCTGTACCAAGTTTCTCTCTTACTTGATAGCCCGCGACCATTGCCTCAAGTCCCTAAACTCATAGTCCTTGACACTCTCTCTCTCTATGTGTCCAAGGCTTATTATAGTTGCCCGCCTGCGACCTTCACTAAAGTGCTCACACATACATCTATCTACCACGTGGCCTACATCATCGATGGCAGAGGTGGTTTTACTTTGTTGGGGAAGGTTACATTGGGTTGTGGGGTCTCTCTCTCTCTCTCTCTTAGAGATTTTCACATGGCTCCTCACTCTTTGGAGCCTCACATCTTCTCTTGTCTTCAGTCTTCTCATGGCAGCGTCTCTTCACGCGTCTGTGTCTTCTTTCAGTCTTCTTGGGGTACCTTCTCTTCTCGTGTCCATGTCTTTCTTCAATGCTTTTTCTAGATCTTCTTCTTGGTGTGGATCCTCTTCTTGGAAAGAGTTGTTCTTCTTCTTTCATGGCTGAGGCCATGAGCTTGTTTGTCAGGTCTTCTTGCTCCATGTGAGCAACATGTTTAAACATTTTGTTGACAATTCTTTTGGGCTTTTGATGTTTATCTTGTATCATTATGCAATGCAAACCCAAATCTATGCGGGAGGTCTTACCTCTTGCTTTATTCTGGACAAGGGTAGTGTCTGATCCCGTTTTTACACTGATGTAATGTGCCCGATACATAATGCCTATAGCATTCATTCTTATGCACATTCCCAAATGCAACTCTGGCTATGAATAATCTTGAATTTGAGTGAGATTTATAGGCATTAACCAAGGGTTAAATGCAAAATGATGATTATCATAATTTTATCTGCACAATTTTACCACAAATTACATTAAATCAAGGGTAACCAATTTGTACGGAATGGTTGGAGTATCAAACCAACTCCGAATTGCAATCTGAAGTTATAGGGATCTGTATCAGATACCTAATGGTTAAATCAAGGGTAACGAATTTGTACGGAATGGTTGGAGTATCAAACCAACTCGGAATTGTAATCTGAAGTTATAGGGATCTGTATCAGATACCTAATGGTTAATTTAAACCCTCAATTGCACCAAAATACAGTGATTAGCACTGATTAGCAAATTAATCCACTGTTTTGTGTGCAAAAAAGAGAGTATGCGGGGAGTCCAGATCTGGTGCCTTAGACTTCAAATGAGCTCAAATGCTTTCAAAGCCATCAACAGCAACGAGTCTGGTAGAGGATTAAGCCAAGAAACACAAGATTTGACCAAATATTGAAAGCTTAATCTCTGTTTTACCAAAGCCACCTGCAGATTTGATAAAGAGCTTGGATCTCACTGTAGACTTGATGAAATTGAATTTTGACTTCACCAGCTTGTAGAGCATGCTTGAAAACCCATGGAGCGATGAGGAATTAGACCAATTTGATTTGAAGCAACTGGAATGTCAATTTTCCTCAAAAAAAAATGCACCTGCAAATCGGGCTACCACCGGCATTTTGCGTTGAATGGGGTTAATTCCCTTGGGCTGTGTGTAGTCCCTTGAGTCTACTATGAGTACCTAAAAGGGCTTGGCCTAATGTTGAGTGTGCAAGGAGAGGGAGCTCCTCCACTAGCTAGGGGTACAGAGGTGAGTTGAAAAAAAACTAAAATTTTAATTATTTTCTAATTATCTACTAATCCTAATTAATTAGATAATGGGTTCATAAACCTGATGGATTCTAGGCATGGCTCTGATACCATGTTGAAATTAGAGCATTGTGATGAGCTATGGTGGATCAAATACTAGAATCAACATCATTAACAAAGTGATAGTAAATAATTAAGACGTAATTAGCAATTGAGTAATTAGCAAATAATTAAGATATAATTAGCAATTGAGTAATTAGCAAATAGCTTAATGTAGGCATGGATAATTAAAAACCAGCAAATTCTCATTAGGCCAATGCCTCAATTTATAGAGTTTACATCCAAGCATCTAATCCCACTGATTTCTCCTTGATTCACTCCACCTCTCCCAGAATATCTCCACCTCTTTTGCTTGATTCTCTCCACCTCTTCACTTTTCCTAGAATATCTCCCAAAATATCTCCACACTTCCTAAATCTTCTCATGCTACCCTTTATTCTCTCCCAGTAGATTCTTCTCACCTTTTCACAGGTTCTTTCACATTTACACATTCTCTTTTACAGCCTCTAACCAAGGGTTTGTTCCCGCACACACCCTATTCACTTGTATATTTCAACACATAGGAGTGGAACCGAGTTCAAGGATACAGCCTGGATGATGGAATTATGTATCATAATTGTAGACTATGCATTCCCAATGATGAAGGAACTAAGGGTCAAATTCTGAATGAAGCCCATGACAGCTTTATTGCGGGACATCCAGGTTTCATCAAAACCTACATGTCTGTGAGAAAAGCTTCTTTTGGCCTGGTCTAAAAAAGGATGTGCTTAATCATGTACGTCAATGTCTGACCTGTCAAAAAGTCACGGCCGAGAGAGTAAAAATGCCTAGGAAGTTACATCCATTAGACATCCCCCCAGATGAAGTGGGAATGTATCAGTATGGATTTTATTACTCGATTACCTTCAGTGCAATCAAGTTACAACTCCATCTTCATGGTAGTTGATAGACTAACCAAAGTTTCCCATCTAATTCCAATAAAAGAAACCTACACTACAATGGATGTGGCAAGAGTGTTTCTCAAGGAAATCTTCAGATTGAATGGCCTACTCAAAAGAATAGTAAGTGATCGAGATCCCAAATTCACGTCAAGATTCTGGACTGTATTTTTTGAAGCAGTAGGAGCTTTCTTAGATCTCAACACAGCTTACCACCCCGAGATCGATGGTTAAACTGAAAGGGTGAACCAAATAATCGAAGATATACTTTGGTCATGCTGTGATGTGGCTAAGCTATCTACACCTAGTCAAGTTTGCCTACAATGCTTCTTATCATCACAGAAGTATTGGGATGAGCCCTTTCAAAGCTTTGTATGGACAAGATTGCTTAACACCATTAACGTAGTCCGTCGACCCATTTATTAGGGGGTCGGGATGTCTAGACGAATGCTTGATGACATGGAGCAGCAGATGCAGTCAATTTGCAAAGATATAAAACTAGGATAGACAGAAGTAGTATTCAGATAAGAAGAGGTCTAACAAAAAATTTGAAGAAGCAGAGATGGTCTTCATCCAGTACGCCCCAAAAGAAGTTCTCTATCTCTTGGGAAGTACAAGAAGTTATCCCCTAGACCATATCTGATTACAAAGAAAGTTGGTGACTTAGCCTACAAGCTTCTTCTACCTCCTCATCTTAAAGTACATAATGTATTTCATGTCAGCCTTCTTAAAAAGTATATACCAAGCCCGAATCATGTGCTTGATGATAAAATCTTAACTTCTTCAACCCACGGGCAGATGGAACTCCAACCTAAAGAAATCCTTGATGTTCGACAAAAGGTTCTCAGGAATAGAATTCTAAGAGAATTATTGGTCAAATGGAAGTTCTATCCTTTTGATGGGAGAAAGAAGCCGAACTGTTACGAGATTACCCCCAGTTTTTGCGAGATGAGAACATCTCGCATTTTTCAAGTGGGAGAGAATGTAAGATTCCTCCCCAGCCTCTCAAGATGTTGAGTATCTTCCCTTGTAATCAAATCCCTCTTCAGATATCTAAAAGATCTTGTTTCTACCTATTTTGGTAGCTTAGAGAGAGAAAATATTCTAGAGAGAGATTATTCAAATTTGAGATATTTTTGGATGGAAAAATATCTCTTCTTATTAAAATAAATTTCCCCGAAACAGAAGTTCAAAAAGATTTTCAGAAGGTGCATTAGAAATCAATATAATCTATTCAAAAGGCCTTATCCTAGGGGTCCAAATTTTCTAAAAATTTTAAATTAAGGTTTTGAGGGGCCAATCAGATTCATCCAAATGTGTGGAGGAGATAAATAGAAGAAATAAAGAAAATCCCCCCCCAAAAATGAGTAAATACTCACATAAGATGAAGAGTTGACTAAGGACCAAAGGAAATACTAAAAAAATGATTTTTTGACACTTCACAGTGAGGATTCCCCCTCATGAAGGAGGTGCCTATTTCACATGTGTGGTGCAAATTTCAATTCCCAAAAATTGAGATATTTCATCTCTCCTCTCTCCTAATTCAAGTCTAGTTCTAAAAAGTAAGCTAAACTGACCCAAAAATGGTCAAAAATTGACCAAACTGATCTAGAAAATTCTACAATCATTTGCTTGGTTAGAAGCTCACTTTTTCCTATAAATAGAAGCCTCCCCCTTTGTTGAAGCTTTATAGTGTTTTATGCACTGTTACTCTACTCCTCCTTAGAGCCAAAAAAATTGTGAATTTCTTAATAATTCATTAGTTTTTGACCATTCCCTCTTCTAAAGAATTGGTAGTCACTCTTGTTGCAAACAAGAGTAGATCCCTCAAACCATCAAGCCAAAGGAAAGATCCCAAAAATTCATGTAAGTTAGATTTTCTTTATTCTTTTAATGGTTTTCTAATCTTTGTTGTCTTTAAAATGATAAATTGATGCTATGCCTTGTTGGAAAGGCTTTCCCCCTCTCTTCATTCTTAAATTCAGCCTTTCTTTATCCTAGTTAAGTAATCAAATTGTTAGAATTAAACTTTTCATATTGCTTCTCTTTTAAAAGTGGAACTTGATTAGTTTAGAAAAAGCTTTAAACCATTTAGGGATAATTTTTAAGTAATTTAAGGTTAGGAAAATTTAAAAAATGGTCAACCATACAAAGGAGGTTATGGAAAAATTTTCTTAAATTTTGTGAAATAATTTTTATCTTTTATTATTCAAAAAGAGTAATCCCCATTGTTTCTGTATTCTAAAAGTGTTATTTTCATTCTAGGCATTAAAAAATGCATAGTAGAAATATTTTTATTATAAAAGTGTTATTTCCATTAAAATTAAATTCTATGCATAGAAAGATGCATATTGATTATTTTTCTATTATAAAAGAGTGATTTTCATTAAATTTAAATTCTATGTATAGAAAGATGCATATTGATTATTTTTTATTATTATAGTAGATTTAAATTCTATGCAAAGAAAGATGCATATTGATTATTTTTTTCATTATAAAAGAGTGATTTTCATTAGATTTAAATTCTATGCATAGAAAGATGCATATTGATTTTTTTAATTATAAAAGATTGATTTTCATAAGATTTAAATTCTATGCATAGAAAGATGCATATTAATTATTTTTTTTATTATAGAGTGATTTTCATTAGATTTAAATTCTATGCATAGAAAGATGCATATTGATTGTTTTTTATATATAAAAGAGTGATTTTCATTAGATTTAAATTCTATGATTAGAAAGATGCATATTGATTATTTTGTTTATTTTAAAAGAGTGATTTTCATTAGATTTAAATTTAATACATAGAAAGATGTATATTGGATAATGTTTTTTATTATAAAAGTGTTACTTTCCTCAATATTGATCTTGTTCTTTGGTAATGCAACCAAGTCCCATGTGTCATTATGGAGGACCAATGCGTCCATCTCACCATCCATTGCTTTCTCCCATACATGCTTTCCAATAGCTTCTGTATAGCATGTAGGTTCCACATGCTTTCCAACAGCTTCTCTATAGCATGTAAGTTCCACATGCTTCACCATAGATGTCATGTATGCATAGTGCATAGCAAAATCTCAATATGTCAACCTGTCAACGGGATATCTGACTCTCTGGGATCTCCGCAATGCCTGTGGATCACTCTGAACTCCTGTCACTCTAGCATGTGGTGGCACATATCTATCCTGCCTAGCACCAGGTGTGCGTAAAACAGGTATGCCAAGCTCCTCATCCAAACTCTCCGAACTAGATGACTCATAACCTGTGATTCCAATTCCTTTGACCTTCTTCTTTCCTTTATCCACAGCACTACTCCCAGTGCTCACACTCTCATGCCTCAAACGTCCTGACCATGGACGTACAGTGCTACTCTCAGCCCCTCTGCTCTGCTGGCCCAGACATAGAAGTAGAACTAGAACTTGCTTGTGGCAAGTTCACAGGCACATCTGCTTCAAGTGACTCAATGACACCCTCATCTTTTGCTTTGTACCAACTAGCAAGCTCATCAAACACCACATCTCGTGAGATGAGCACTTGTCTAGTTTGTGGATTGTAACATTTGTATGCCTTTCGATCCTGTGCATATCCAACAAATACACATTTCTCTGCCTTAGGATCCAACTTCCTTCTTCTTTCATCAGGCACATGTACATAAGCTATGCATCCAAAAACTTTGAGGTGTCCAATGTCTGGCCTATAACCTGTAAGCCGCATCTCTGGCATGCTTCCATGAATGGCTGCTGTAGGTATTTTGTTCAATATATACACTGCAGTAGCACATGCTTTTACCCAATAATAATCTGGCATGCTCTTTTCATTGAGCATCGCCTAGCCACTTCACATATGACTCTATTCTTTCTCTCAGCCACACCATTCTGCTGAGGTGTATACCTGCAAGTCAACTGTCTTCTTATACCATGCGTCCTCAAGAAATGTTCAAAAGCCTTTGAGGTGCATTCACCACCTCCATCTGTCCTCAAACATTTAATCCAACAGCCATATTGCTTTTATGCAAAGACTTTGAAATCCATAAACTTTTCCAACACTTCACTCTTCTCTCTGAGAAAGTATATCCATGTCATCCTGCTAAAGTCATCAATGAATGTCACATAGTATAAATTGCCTTTGATAGATGGGTTTTGTGCAGGACCCCATACATCACTATGTACGATCTCAAGTGGCCTGCTACTCATATTTCCTTCTCTAGGAAACCTCGACCTTGCCGCTTCCCAAACTGATAGGCTTCACAAACATGTATATGTCCATCATATTTGAATCTAGGCAATCCACTGACAATGCCTCTTGTTTGCATGTTCTTTAATCTCTGTATATTGACATGTCCAATCCTCTTATGCCACATATCAATGTCCTATACCACATTTTTACTTTTGGAGAACATGGCTGATTTTATCTCAGGAATTCCAGCATCTAGCTTAAACAATCTGCCTTCTTTCTTGCCTTTAGCAATGACTCTACATCCATGTTTGAAATCTTCAACAAAGCATCCATGCTTGTTGAAACGAACCTGTAATCCCTGTTCCACCATTTGACCAACTGAGGCCAAGCTCTTTGTGATAGAAGGCACGTACAATACATCTGACATAGACTTTGTCTGACCATTGTGCATAACCAATGGTACACTTCCAACATGTGTAATGAAATGCTGGGTATCATCACCTGTCTCCACATAGCCTTTTAAATCCATAGGCTTCATATGCTCAAACCATTCACCATGACATGTCATATGGTTTGATGCTCCTGAGTCCATATACCATGTGTCATCATTCTCAGCATTTGTCGTCATAGAACCCACAACATGTTTCATGGCAAACAAATGATTTGCAGTGCCATCATTACTGCTTGATGCATACTTTCCACCATGTTGTGCATAATTTTCACCATAATGACCACGTTGTGCTCTACCCCCTCTCAAATCATTCTGTTTGCGAAAACAATCTATCGCCATATGACCAAATTTGCCACAATAATAGCATTCCACATCTTGCATAGAATTTTGTTGGCCTTGCCAACGTTCTCTACCACGAGGGTTACCTCTGCCTCTTTGAGGTGCATATCCACGACCACCTCGAGCACCATATGAAGGCTGAAAATTCTATTGTGGAGCCCTGTCCTGCCATCCACGACCATTACCACCACATCCACGTGATGTGAATCTCCCCCTGCCTCTAAAGCCTCTCTGAGAATAGAAAGCCTGATTTTTGCCATTATCATCATGGCTTGTAGATGCATCCAGAAATGAATCACTGAGTTTGATTTCCTCAACAAGTAAGAGGGAAACCAACTCATCAAAGTTCGGTAAACCTGTACTCCGAACTGAGATAGATGTATCAAAAGATTTATATTCCTTGCCAAGACCACGCAAGGTAATATCCCCCACCAAATCATCATCAGGCATGGGGGCATTTATTGTTGCCAATGCATCTGCAAACTTCTTTATTTCTTGCACATAATCATGGATGCTCCTCTTATTCCTTTTCACATTATGTATCTACTGTCCCAACTGAGACTTGCGAGCACTCGTATCTGTATCAAACATCTTGACCAAAGTATCCCATGCATCTTTGGGATTCTCAGCATCCTGTATGTGTATGAGCATAGCATCAGAAATACATATAAACAAATAATGTAGCACTTTGAATGCTCTTTCTGACCATTGCTTATGAGCAATAACCTGCTGCTGTGTAGGTTGTCGGGGTAGCTCAAGCTCTAGCTCAGCACCTGTAATGAGATTCCAAAATCCTTTTCCTTTCAAGAAACTTTTTATCCTGTACTTCCATGCCTGGAAGTTCTTCCTATCCAACTTTTCACCAACAATCTATATTGGATTATCCGACATGTTGCTCAATGCAAAACACCTTGCGTGCACTTCCAAATCTATAACCGAGCCTTCCTCAACTCAACCACACTCCAATGAGTGTTCCAGATACTCCAATGTAGCCAACAATCTTCAAATTTGATGTAGAAAATCAATATGCATCCAAGATGAACTGTCTCACGTAGTCCGAGATACCCTGTTTTGATGCACCTTTCAAGGCTCCAAATCACAATGTAGTGGTGCAATCAAGTATGGAAAACTTGTATTTACACCTAAACAACCTCAATGTAGAGTATCAACACCATCTGACATGTGTACAGATCAATTTTTGAAAACCCCTTTCTCTATTTTGGGAAAAACCAAAAAAACCAAAAAAACTAGTAGTAATTTGGCTCTAATTTCTTCAATATTTGTCTAGATTGAGCAAACAGGCATTCATTATCTTATCAATAGTGTCCACTAACTCCATGTAAGAGGAATTTGTCCAATTGTTTAAGACCAAAGATTAATTGCTCAATTAAAATGACCCTGTTTCTCTGCAACCAATGGACAGCCTATTTAAACCAATCACAACCCTCTTCTCTAATGTGTGTAGCAACCAATTGCTAAAGCAATTGTGAAATATAACAAGCAACCAATGAGAATTTGATCTCGTCGCTTCAAAATGAACACAAAACTGTCCTGTTTTCTTGTGCAAAATGCGTCGCCTACTGTAGGGGCCTTTGGGAGTGATTAAGTTGCTAATTGATGAGCTAAACAAGTGCCCAACACACTTAGGTATGTGTGCAGCCAGTCAATGGTTGGATTTTTGCCAAAAACACGCTCCAAATGCATCAAATCTTCACCTCCTTTTCTCTGTTTTGTGAGAGCTCAAAAACCAGAGTTTTTCACTAAATCAAATGCATGTAAATTGCTCCAAAATCACATTAGGGCTTGCATAGGAGTTGCCAATACATCTCTCATTGTCAGATACATATGTCTTTTGCCAGATTTACATGTATTTCCACCATACATCAATGCTTTCAAGCTTTAATGGAAAGCTTCCAAAAACCAAAAATTTTCTTTGCTTTGATTTGCTCTAACTTGCTTTGTTTTTTCCTGTATCACCTGCAACCCGCTCAAGGATGTTTAGAAGACCTTACCCGGTAGGCCAAGCTCTTAGATCTGATAGTATTTGGTGTGCTCCAAGCTTCACAGCTTCAATGGCAAGCTTCACAGCTTCTTCTCCCTCTTCTCTTCACTCACTCATAAACCCTAATAAACAGCACAAGGCTCTGATACCATGTTGAAAGAACGGTAGAGGGAGAGGAGACACACACACAGGAGAAAACCCTAATGTATATTGCAAACCCTAACCATAGAGGGAAGCCATCTCCACTCTCCCACAATGCACAAAGCCATTATCCATAATCCACACACACACTATGAGTTGTGTCCACACACTACTAACCCTAGCTAATGTCCACACACTATGACCAATTGGACACGCGGTCATTTATGTCTCACACATGTTCCTACCTAACATGCCAGCACATAGCATAGCTGGCTCACACTGTCATCGAGCTTGAATCTCAACAGGTCGTTGGGTTCGAGCATAAAACCACACGTTTTCAAAGTGTCAACTCCTGGTCGTAAAAGTGGAGTAGATTTGGTAAACAGAATGAGACTGGGTGGTAACTTGCAAGAGATGTGGGTGAATTTTGATCATGTGCATTGTGTTCATGGTTGGTATACAATGGGAGCTTTTGTTTACAATCCTTGCCCCTCAAGGAACTTCTAACCATTGATACATGTGAATTTAAGGTTGAGGATAGATATGCTCAGAAAGAGTTTTGAAAAATGTTAAATGCTATTGTGCAAAAATGTGGTTATGCTAAACCTGAGTTTAGGGGTTTTATGGCTGATGAGGCCGGTGCAAATTGGATTGCAGTGCACTTTGTTTATTTTTATGGGAAGCATAACCCAGAAAACAAAAAATCATGTGCCTTTCATTGGGAGCACAGCATGTTGAATCATACAAAAAAGTGTATTACACCACGTTTCCATGAGGAGCACAAGGTCTTGTTTAGAAATTAGAAGAATGCAAGCTCGAATGTTGTAGCAAAAAATTGTAAAATGATCTCTAGCTAAGGGCTTATTCCCGCACACACCCATTCACTTGCATATTTCAACACCTCCCCGCAAGTGAATAATTCTAGCACATCTAGACCCTACACCAAGTTTCCCTCTTACTTGGTAGCCCACGACCAGTGCCTCAACAAGTCCCTAACTTATAGTACTTGACAGTCTCTCCCTATGTGTCCAAGGCTACTACAAGTGTCCGTGACCTTGACTAAAGTGCTCACACATACATATACCACATGGCCTACATCATCAATGGCTCAGAAGTGGTTTTAATCTATTGGAGTAGGCTACATAGTGTTGTGGGGTTTCTCTCTCATAAAAAATGTCCTGACTCCTCTACCTTAGGAGTCTCCATGAAGTTTGCCGATGTCGATCATTCCTCATTTGATTTGCTGAAGTAATCTCTAGCCATGTATGCTCACTTTTCATAGTTGTGGCAAGTTAAGGTCCTTCCTCCTCCCTTGCCTCTTCCTCTTCCTCGTCCTCATGCAAGGCCTCCTCGGGTGTTCAATTCTTTCCCCTCTCTAATTGTTGGTTCCAATCCTTTCTTGTCTTTGACCTTGTTCTCTTGCTGTAGTAGAGATCCTTCTATCTCATGTAGCTTCAAATATGGTACATTCTTTAAGGGTTTCATAATGTTCTCATACTCTCCCTTGTCCACACTTAGAAGCACTGCTAGTGCCTCGTCATCTTCTACTTTCTTCCCAATGGCTGCAAGTTGTTGTTTGATGCTTTTGTATTTGTTCAAGTGTGTGGTTAGAGGTTCACTTTCCTTCATGTCAAGTTTGTAGAATTTTATTAGCATATTTATCTTTGAACTTTTGCCTGAGTGCCAAATAATTTGTTAAGTTCATCCCATGCATCTTTAGCTTGTTGTATCCCTGCAATGTGGTGAATGAGTTCATCATTTAAGCTAAGTGTAATGACTCCTGATGCTTTTTCATTTCTATTCTTCCACTCGTTCTCCCCATTCTCCACTGGACATTCATCTCTTCCCTCAACTAGTCCCCATAGATTCTTCTTCATTCAGCAAGTACATGGTCTTTGTTTGCCATGTATGGAATTGCTCCCCATTAAATTTAGCTATTTCTTGTGCAGTGCTCATGATAATGTGAAGGGGGTCTTACCTCTTAATCTAATTCAAGATTCAAGAGCAATTTCTATCCTTTTACAACTCCAACCTGGTGTTAAATGATGATTACAACAGATTTACAGGCATGAATACACCAAAAATTACACATAAAGCCAAGGATAATTAGTTTTTACTGGATGGTTGGAATATCAAACCGACTTCAAGTTGCAATTTAAAGTGATAAAGATATGTATCAGATACCCAATGGTAATTTTGAACCATCAATTGCACAAAAATATAGCGATTAGTGCTAATTAATAGATGATTAGTGAGATAAATTACATGTTTTGTGTGCAAAAAATAGAGTGTACGAGGAGGCCAAATCTGGTGCCTTAGAATTAAAATGAGCTCAAATCCTTTCAAAGGCATCAATAGCAATTAGTCTAGTAGAGGATCAAGCCCAAAAATAAAATATTTGATCAAACATTGAATGCGTAATCTCTGTTTTACCAAAGTCACTTCCAGATTTGATGCAGAGCTTGATGCACTTCTCCTTTATGAATATATGAAATTTGAGATCATAGGCTTGTAGAGAACCCTTGAAAACCCCTAGGGCTAAGAGGAATTAGATTGATTCACCTTGTGGGAGTGTAGATCTAGGATTTTCTCCCAGAAAAAGGCACCAACAAATTCCTGATTCTTAGCTGCTCCTAGCGGAGATTTGATGCATTGATGTGCTTGTCCGATGCATGGAGAATCTACCTAGATGTTGCTAATAAGAGATCTTTGGCTAATCGGATGGCTGGAGGGAGATCAAGACCCTCCACTAGCTGGGCGTGCAGAAAGTTAGTTGAAAAGAGGCTAAAAAGGAGATTAGTTCTTAATCATGATTAACAGGGTGATTCGGCTAAAAATTTAAATGAATCCTAAACTTGGCTTTGATACCAAGTTAAGTTTGCAGCAATGTGATGAGCTATGGTGGATCAAATACAAGAATCAACATGATTAGAAAGTAATTAGAAGATGATTAAGAGACGAGATTAGTGCACAATTAATCTAATAGCTTAATGTAGGCATGGATACTCAAAAACTAGATATTATTCATAAGGCCAATGCCTTAATTTATAGATTTTACATCCACAAGATGCCAAGCATCTAATCCCACTGATTTCTCCTTGATTTGCGCCACTTCCCCTACATCTAGGGGCACCTTTTCCTAGAATCTTTCCACACCCTATATTCACTCATGCTTCCCTTGATTCTCTCATCTAGTACATTCTTCTCACCTTTTCACTACTATCTACTCAATAACTAAATCCCTTTTATAATCTCTAGCTAAGGGCTTGTTCCCGCACACATCCATTCACTTGCATATTTCAATAAGGATGGGCCCACTAGCAAGGACAAAAGCAGCAATTCTAGAAAAGAATATGAATTATGGGAGGGTTTTAGCAACATGAAATTAAATATCACTTTGGATCAAATTCTGAACCTAGTTTCCAACTACAGACAAAAGCTGGCAAGCCATAGTACCAAATGAAAAACTAATGTAAGATTATTCCCTCCACCTTTTGAGGTGTAAAGGTGTAAGAACCTCCCCTTCTGTTCTTGTAATTATTCCCCTCTTTGAAATAGAAGAAAGATTCTGTTTTACCCTATTTTGGCCTAGAAAGAGGTAATCCAAAATTGAGATATTTTTGGATATAAAAATCCTCCTAGTGTTTGAAATGGTTTCCCCTGAAACAGAAGTTCAAAATAAATTCTCAAACGTGCATTAGGAATCCATTAAAAATGATTTAAAAGACCTTAGGCTAAGGGTCAAGATTTTCTAAAAATTTTAGATTATGGTCCAATTAAGGTTCCTATAAGCCAATAAGATTAATTCAAGTGTTGGGATGAGATAAATCCAAAGAATAAAAGAAAATACCAAAAAATGAGTAAATGGTCACATAAGATGAAGAGTTGAGTGAGTACAAGGTTTATTAGTTAAAAACTATGAGATATTACTAAAAAAATGAGATATTCTGGAGAAATGATGAATTTTTGACACCTTGGTAAGGAGGGGGAGACTCTTGAGGTAGGTGCCTAATTTACACGTGGATGAGTTTTTAATTCAAAAACATTGTGATATTTTTATCTCTCCTCTCTCCTAGAACAAGCTAGATAAAAAAGGGAGCCAAACTGGTCCAAATCTTATCCAAATTCAGGCAAACTGAAGCTGGAAAATTCTAGAACTTGGTTGGACTCAGATAGTAGCCTCCTCGCCTATAAATAGACCCTCATTATTTTGTATTCTCATCTTTGAGCTATACCATGCGAGTATTACATTAAAATACTCATATTTTCTATTATCCCTAAAAAATCCTCTACATTTGGAAGAGATTGGAGTTTCTCTTTCTCTTCAACCATCCTTGGAGCTTTCCTCTCAACACACTAACGAATTGATTGGTTGGTGGCTTCTTCTAAGATAGAGAAGCAAGTAAAATCAAGAGGTAAGATGTAATTTCATGGTTTTTCTCTACTATTCTCAATGTTTTCACTTCTCAACCCCTCTCAAGCTTGAGAAGTTTCTAATTAAGTGTTTATAATGCAAATCAAGCTTTTCTTAAGAGTTGTAGTGAATAATTAAGAAAAGTTTATCTTTATGCTCAATTAAGGATGTTTTTTATGTATATATCTCTCTCCCCAAAAGAATGGTCATTCCTATGACCAATTCTCTATTCAAATGATGCTTCTCAATCATAAATTCTCAATTCACAAAAACTCTAGGCTTGTGAAGCTAGAGGTTATGAAAGTGGCTTTTTATACTTTTATGCTTCTAAAATTATGATAATCTTATGATTTAAATACATAAATTGGATTTAAGTTTAGAAGATAGTTATAATATCATAATTGTATTACTAAGTTTATTCTTTTCAAAAATATTAAAAATTATCATTAATAGGAGCGGAGCTATGGTAAAAGTTTTAGGAAATTGATACATAATTCATTCTTATGCATAATGTGAAAAGAGGACTTCTTACCATATTCTAGGATTGGTCATACTATGCTAAAAGAATTATTTTCATCACATTCAATGGAAAACTAATTTTTAAGCTTTATGCATAATTAAATAATTAAGAAAAGAGAAAATTATGGTAATTTTATTTAAATGATAAAAGAGAAATTCCCATGACATTTAGAATTCAATCATTTAAATGGGAAAAGTGGAATTCTTAGCATATTGAAATTAATAGATATTTTATTTTAGATAAATTAATTTTATGCATGAGAAATATTTAAATGATAAAAGAGGAATTCCCATGACATTTAGAATTCAATCATTTAAATGGAAAAAGTAGAATTCTTAGCATATTGGAATTAATGGATATTTTATTTTAGATAAATTAATTTTATGCATGAGAAACATTTAAATGATAAAAGAGGAGTTCCCATGACATTTGGAATTCAATCATTTAAATAGTAAAAGTGGAATTCTTGGCATATTGCATTAATGGATACTTTTATTAAAGAAAAGAGACATTTTAGATAAATTTATTTAATGATAAAAGAGGAATTCCCATGACATTTAGAATTCAATCAATTAAATGTAAAAAGAGGAATTTCCATGATAATTGAGATCCAAGAAATTAAATGGGAAAAAGAGAAATTTTTAGCATAATTCAAATTATGAGTATTTATCAAAAGTGAAATTTTGAGCATTATTGGGAAATATGGGTAGAATTGATTTTTGTAAATCCCATGAATTATAAGAAGAATATTGAATATAATTCATTTAAGAAATTGAGAAAGAATATGAACCTTGCTGATCTTCAATGGAGAATCCATCTGGATTTTTATAAGTGAATATATTTCCAAGTACTATGAGCTAGGAACTATTGAAAAGGCCCCTGAGTGGATAGGTGGTGAGCGTTATGGTTGCCAATGATGCCAACTGATGAAGGAATGATTGAAAATTAGATTTCATCCGGATATTTTGGAGGATTATGATCAGTGCTACTACGATTTCTTTAAAAGATTGTTTTAATCTGTAAAAAAGGCAATTTCATATTAAGTATGTAAGTGGTGTGACTATCTTGAAGTTTGCATGAAGCGCCAGCTAGGGGGCGTGGGAATTCTTTTCCCTAGTACCTGGGAAAAAACCTAACCAAATTCCTAATTGGATCCCATCACTACAATGGTTGGGCAGTTGGCTAACCCATATGATTGGATGGGATTAGGTTGGACAGATGGATCCCTAAAATAAGACTCAATTCTGTTATGGTATGATAGATGAAGTAAATCCCGAACAGACCTTGTTTTATGAAAAAGAATCAACGGCTGTGCCTCTAGATGAGGAAAAAAGCGTTGGTCTCTATGATCCAAGTGCAAGTCTTTTCCTTGATTTGACCATGTGACTTACGGGTTTGATCGGATCAATTCGGTTAGTTAAGGCGCTTGACTATGTTAGAATAAAAATATCCTGGAGGAATCGCGCGTGCTTTCTAGGCAAGGGAAGTTTTTTCCGGATTTTGTTTGAAAGAACCGAGGGATTAGTCTCTTGTCCGGATATCTGTGGTCGAGGCCCCGAGTAAGAGGCTCTGCCCTGCGCAAGAAGTGCTACTTCCATTTTGCTAACCCCGAATTCATTGCCCAACGGGGGCAGGGATCTTTCAGCTGGTATCAAAGCCCCGAGTGAGAGGCTCTACCCTGCGCAAGAAGTGCTACTTCCATTTTGCTAACCCCGAATTCATTGCCCAACGGGGGCAGGGATCTTTCAGCTGGTATCAAAGCGAATTGGCTAAAGTGGAATAACCGAGAAGCCATAAATGTCAAAAATTTATGAAGTACCAGTAAAAGATTGAAATTGTGTGATGAAATTAATAAAAATTCATATTCAGAATGAAGATTTATAAATAGGTAATTGGGTCTTCAGATGGAAGTACTGTAATTGTATGGAATCCCTGATTTACTTGAGGCCTAGACATGATGGTATTTACCTTATAATTTCAAGGACCATGACTACCCCTATATACTGAGGGTATAATTATAGCTCTTTACTAGCAGTATATACGAGTAAATCTAAGACCTTGAAATTATAAGCAAAAATGCTATCCGGATGATGAATTCAAATGCTGCTTGATAAGATTTTAAAATTTTGGTTGAGAATTGATGAGTTGATTTGGATTCATTGAGAAAGAATATGGAAATAGTTGTTGAAAAAAAAGAACCTTTATCTAGACTAAGCAATTGGCAGAAATTTAGAAAAAGTCCCATTATCGGTATCGAAGTAGGAAAAGCTACTAAATGGGAATAAGATGTAAATGGGATGCGATAGGATATGATAAGATGTAAATGAGATGTGATAGGATGATAATGGATGTGATAAGATGTGAATGCGATGTGATTGGATGTGGTGTGATGTAAATGAATGTGCATGAGATGTGAAGTATATGGATGTGGATGTGAATGATGAGATGAGAATGAGATGTGAGGTTATGTGAAAGGATGAGATGAAAAGTAAATGTATAAGGATGAGATGTGAAGTAAATGGATGTGGATGTGAATGATGAGAATGAGAATGAGATGTGAGGTTATGAGAAAGGATGAGATGAAAAGTAAATGTATGAGGATGAGATGTGAAGTAAATGGATGTGGATGTGAATGATGAGATGAGAATGAGATGTGAGGTTATGTGAAAAGATGAGATGTAAAGTAAATGGATGTGGATGTGTATATTGTGATGTAAATGGATGTGGATGAGATGTGATGTGGTGTAAAGGAATGAGTATGTGAATGTGATAAGATGTGATGAGATGTGAATATATGTGGATGTGAATGTGAATGAATGGATGGATGTGAATAGACGTGCATGTGAATGTCTACATGTATGTGGATGAATGAGATGGAATGTGTATGGATGTGATGAGATATGATGTAATGTGGATGGAATGAATGAGATATGATGTGGATAGATGTGAATGTGATGTAATGTGGATAGAATGTATGTGATGGGATGGGAATGCAATAAATGTGATGGATGTGAATAGATGCGATGAGATGAGAGTGGATGTGAATAGATGCGATGAGATGAGAGTGGATGTGAATTTGACATGATGTAAATAGATGTGAATGGATGTGATGTGATGTGATGCGATGAGATGAGATGTGAATGGATGTGATGTGATGTGAAATGGATGTGATGTGATGTGATGTGATGCGATGAGACGAGATGTGAATGAGGATAGATGTGAATGGATGAGATGTGATGTGAGTGGATGTGATGTGATGCGATGAGATGTAATGTGAGTGGATGAGATGTGATGTGAATCGGGATAGATGTGAATGGATGAGATGTGATGTGAATCAGGATAGATGTGAATGGATAAGATGTGATGGAGTGGATGTGATGTGAATGGATAAGATATGATGGAGTGGATGTGATGTAAATGGATGTGATGTGATGTGAATGGATGGGATGTGATGTGATGTGGATCGGGGTAGATGTGAATGGATGAGATGTGATGTGAGTGGATGTGATGTGATACGATGAGATGTAATGTGAGTGGATGAGATGTGATGTGAATCAGGATAGATGTGAATGGATAAGATGTGATGGAGTGGATGAGATGTGAATGGATAAGATATGATGGAGTGGATGTGATGTAAATGGATGTGATGTGATGTGAATGGATGGGATGTGATGTGATGTGGATCGGGGTAGATGTGAATGGATGAGATGAGATGTGAATGGATGTAATATGATGTCATGTGGATATGGGTAGATGATAATGAATAAGATGTGATGTGTGGATACATATGATGTGGATAGATATGATGAGATGTAATATGATGTGATTAGATGATAATGGATGAAGGACGATGAGAATACATAAGATTGGATGATAATGGATGAAGGACGATGAGAATACATAAGATTGGATGTGGATTGAGTAAAGTAAATTGATTTAGAAGAATTTGGAATAACGGGAAATGATGTGGGCCGATGTGAGTTTGTTAGAAACTGTATTTATGACCTGTTTTTAAATGGTTGTTTTATGTCAAGAATGCTGGGGAAGCATTTTGACCATCTTTTGAATGAGGTCGTGAACATCTAAGTGATAAAGTTACAATAGCTGACGGAGAGTCAACGGAAGACTTCTCACATAGCAAGGTCAGTCGAGGTCTTGACCAGCCTCCTCAGTTTGATTTAAATGGTGAGCTTCCGGTATATTGGATGAGGGACCAATGAAGCGGCGTATGAGTGAAGCGGTAGTTAAACTGCAAAGGATCCTAGAGGGTGCTGACCATACGGTGCTCGGGCTCTAGGTCATGGAAGATACCCACACATGTGTCGAGGAAGAAAATTGAACAAGGTGTTAAAGTTGTTTTTTGAACGCAGGCATGGATCTGGTTGATTGACCTTGCTGGCCCTCGACGGATGAGTCCATAGCTTTTTTATATGGATCTGTTGGTTGATCTTGTTGATCTTCAATAGAGAGTCCATCTGGATTTATATAAGAGAATGTATTTCCGGGTACTATGAGCTAGGAACTATTGAAAAGGCCCCTGAGTGGACAGGTGGTGAGCGTTCTGGTTGGCCAATGATGCCATAGGTACACCCATGAAGGAATGATTGGAAATTAGAATTTAGCCGGATATTTTGGAGGATTATGATCAGTGATACTATGGTTTCATTAAAAGATTGTTTTAAAGACAACTGAATCTGTGAAAAAGTCAATTTCATATTGGGTGTGTTAGTGGTGTGACTATCTTGAAGTTTTCATGAAGCGCCGGCTAGGGGGCCTGGGAATTCTTTTCCCTAGTACCGGGGACAAAACCTAACCAAATTCCTAATTGGATCCCATCACTATAGTGGTTGGCCCATGGAACTAGATGGGGTTAGGCTGGATTGATGGATCCCTAAAATGAGACTCAATTCTGTTATGGTACAATAGATTTAGTAAATCCTCGACAGTCCTTGTTCTATGGAAAAGAATCAACGGCTGTGCCTCTCGATGAGGAAAAAAGCGTTGGTCTCTATGATCCAAGTGCAAGTATTTTCTTTGATTTGACCATGTGACTTACGGGTTTTGTCGGATCAGTTCGGTTAGTTAAGGCTCTTGACTACCTTAGAATAAAAATATCCTCGAGGAATCACCCATGCTTTTTGGGCGAGGGAAGTTTTTTCCGGGTTTGGTTTTGGAAGAACCAAGGGATTAGTCTCTTGTCTGGATATCTATGGGCAAGGCCTTGAGTGAGAGGCTGTGCCCTACGCAAAAAGTGCTACTTCCCCTGCTATGCTAGAAACCCCGAATTTGTTGCGCAGAGGGGGTAGGGATCTTTCAACTGGTATTAGAGCGAATTAGCTAAAGTGGAACAACTGAGAAGCCAAAAATGTCAAAAATTTATGAAGCACCAGTAAAAGATTGAAATTGTGTGGTGATGAAATTGTGTGGTGATGAAATTAATACAATTTGATATTCAGAAATGAAGATTCATAAGTAGGTAATTGTTCTTCAGATGGAAGTATTGCAATTGTATGGAATCCCTGACTTGATTGAGGCCTAGACATGATGGTATTTACCTTATTATTCCAAGGACCGTGAATATCCCTATATACTGAGGGTATAACTACAGCTCTTTACTGGCAGTATATATGAGTATGTGAGGCCCTTGACCCCTCCGCGGTGCACCTGCCGTAGCGGTGGAAGCGGTGCCGGCTTCCTGCGCCACGGGGCGGGGGTCCACACTCGGGGCCTTGCCCGTGGATGTCCGAGATGAGAGGGTAGCCTGGGCAGTCCCTCCGAGACCTTGGCTCGGAAGACTCCCCTTGCCCGGAAGGCTCGGGAGATTCATCCATGGGAAAATCTTCTAACGGGGGAATTACTATAACGAGTCAAAGTCTTAACTAATTAAACTGATCTGACTAAACCTGAAGTCACATAGTCAGATCAAGAAGAGACTTGCACTTGGTCCATGGAATCACCGTCTTTTTCCTCATTTACGAGGTGAAAAGATGCAAGGGAGAAGAGAGCTTGAGCTCTTGCAACAAGCACACACACACTCACAAAACCCTAATAGAGAACACACAAGGTGAGAGGCTGAAAATCTTCTTCTTCTTCACTCAACACTCAACACACCATATACAAAGATAAGAGTACACACATATGAAAAGGTACTCAACCAAATACATAATAGGGTTCTCTATAGTGTGAACCCAACTAAATGAGCTGGCGCTATAACTATGACAGTCTCTAGAATGGCTTTCACATAGTCTCTCATCCCACTGGCCGCATATCACCCATGATCTCACCAACCATGCCAGTGGTGTAAGTGTGGGTCCTATCCCCCAGGCGGGTCATCAATGTCCACCGCCTCACTAGATGAGCTCGATATCTCAACACTCCCCCTCGAGCTCAACTCCATCTTATGTACACCAACTCATCTCAAGTGAAGCCCTGAATCTGTGGAGCTTCTTTGTACCCAATGCTTTGGTGAAGATGTCAACTACCTGATCCTGTGTGCTGACATAAACAAGGTCAACATCTCCTGCCAAGACCTTCTCTCGGACAAAATGGTAGTGGACCTCTATATGCTTGATATGAGCATGAAGAACTGGGTTCCTAGCCAACTGTATACTGCTAATGTTTTCACAGAAAATACAACTTGTCTATCCACTGATAGACCCAAATCTACAAGTAGCTTTCTCAACCTAGCTACCTCACATGCTGCTATGGCAGCACCTCTGTACTCGGTCTCTGTACTAGATAGAGCAACCGTAGGCTGTTTCTTGCTGCTCCAAGTCATAGCAGCACTCCCCAAAGAAAACATGAAGCCACTAGTAGATCTTCTATTATCTGAGATACTACCACCCAATCAGCATCTGTGTATCCATGTACACATTTCGCTATCCCAATTTCATAAAATAGTCTACAATGCAAAGTAGACCTCACATACCTCAGTATGTGTCTCAATGCATCCAAATGCAGCTTCCGAGGAACCTGCATAAATTGACTCACCAACCCAATAGCATAGCTCAAATTTGGCCTGGTGATTGTCATGTAGATCAAGCTTCCTACTATGTGCCTATACATAGTAGGATCCTCCAAAATCTCTCCTGAATCTGCACTCAACTTGCCATTCTGATCCAATGGCACTGAGATAGGCGTACAGCCTATCTCAGTGCCATTGGATCCTACTATGTGCCTATACATAGTAGGATCCTCCAAAATCTCTCCTGAATCTGCACTCAACTTGCCATGCTGAGATAGGCATACAGCCTATCATACCATACTTGGACAACATGTCCAATCCATACTTTCTCTGCAGTAATCCAATACCATGTGGTGACCTAATCATCTCAATGCCCAAGAAATATCTGAGCTCCTCTAGATCCTTCATCTCAAACTTCTGTCGAAGTAAGATCTTTACATCAAAGATCTCTGCATCATGGTTCCCCGTAGTAATGATCAAGTCATCTACATAGATGATGACAAGCACAACCCCTCTATCACCGTGTCTCACATACAGCGAGAAATTTGCATTGGCTACATGAAAGCCAATAGTGACAAGATATTCAAAAATCTTGTTAGACCATGCTCTTGATGCTTGTTTTAAGCCATACAAGACTTTCTTCAACCTGGAAACATGCTCGGGGTGACTCACATCCTCATAACTAGGTGGTTGCAACATATACATCCTCATAACTAGGTGGTTGCAACATATACACCTCTTCCTGCAAATCCCCATGCAAGAATGCATTCTTTACATTCATTTGATGTAAAGACCATTCTTTACATCCATTTGATGTAAAGACTATTTCTTTGACGCAGCCACTGATATCATAACTCTCACTGTTGCCATCTTGGCAACTGGGCTGAAAGTTTCCTCATAATCAATGCCATATGTCTGCGCATATCCTTTGGCTACCAATCTAGCCTTGTACCTGCTTATGCTTAAATCTGTTGAGATATTCAAGCTCGATGTCAGTGTGAGCCAGCTATGCTATGTGCTGGCAGATTAGGTAGGAACATGTGTGAGACATAAATGACCGCGTGTCCAGCTGGTCATAGTGTGTGGACATTAGCTAGGGTTAGTAGAGTGTGGACACAACTCATTGGGTGTTGTGTGGATTATGGATTAGTGCATTATGCTTTGTGTGAGAGTGGACATGGCTTCCCTCTTTGGTTAGGGTTTGCAATATACATTAGGGTTTGCTCCTGTGTGTGTGTCTCCTCCTCCTCTACCGTTCTTTCAACATGGTATCAGAGCCTTGTGCTGTTTATTAGGGTTTATGAGTGAGTGAGTGAAGAGGGAGAAAAAGCTGTGAAAAGAAGCTGTAAAGCTTGCCATTGGAGCTGTGAAGCTTGGAGCACACCAAATACTATCAGATCTGAAAGCTTGGCCTACCGGGTAAGGTCCTTTAAACATCCTTGAGCGGATTGCAGGTGATACAGGCAAAAGCAAAGCAAAATAGAGCAAATCAAAGCAAAGAAAAATTCTGGTTTTTGAAGTTTTCCATTAAAGCTTGGGAACATTGATGTATGGTGGAAATACATGTAAATCTGGTAAAGCAAACATGTATCTGACAATGAGAGATGTAATGGAAACTCTTACGCAAGCTCTATTGTGATTTTGGAGCATTTTGGAAGCATTTGAATGTGTGAAAATTCTGGTTTTTTGAGCTCTTACAAAACAGAGAAGAGGAAGCCCAAAATTGATGCATTTGGAGTGAGATTTTGGCAAAAATTGAACCATTGGTGGATTGCACATGTACCTAGGTGTGTTGGGCACCTATAACCATCATCAAACAACTTTATAAACACTCCCAAATCCTCTAATTGCAGGCGACGCAGCTCAACTAGTGAAAACAGAGCAGTTTTCTGGTTTTTTGCCTACAAGGAGATTGATTTCTCACTTGGTGCTTGATATCTTCCACAAATTCCTTAGCAATTGGATGATTTACATCTTGGAGAATAGGGCTATGTGATTTGTTTGGTCAATGATGCCTAATTGAGCTGGGAATGAGCTGATTAAAACAGGCTGTCCACTGGTTGCAGAGAAACAGAGCATTTTAATTGAGCAATTAATCTTTGGTGTTTTACAATTGGACGAATTCCTCTTACATGGAGTTGATGGACACTATTTCTAAGCCAATGAATGCCTGGTTGCTCAATTTGGTGAAATATTGAAGAAATTAGAGCCAAATCATTACTGGTTTTTCTGGTTTTTCTGGTTTTTCCAAAAACAGAAAAAGGGGTTTTCAAAAATTGATAATTACACATGTCAGATGGAGTTGATACTCAACATTGAGGTTCATTAGGTGTCAATGCAAGTTGCCTAGACTTGATTGAACCATTACATTGCAATTTGGAGCCTTGGAAGGCGTGTCAATTCAGGGTATCCCGCACTGCGTGAGTCAGTTCATCTTGGATGATTACAGGTTGATTTCCTACATCAAATTTGGAGTTTGTTGGCTACCTTGGAGTATCTGGAACATTCATTGGAGTGTGGTTGAGCTGAGGAAGGCTCATTTACAGATTTGAAGTGTGCGGAAGGTGTATGCATTGAGCAACATGTCGGACAATCCAGTTCAGATTGTTGGTGAAAAGCTGGATAGGAAGAACTTCCAGGCATGGAAGTACAAGATAAAGAGTTTCTTGAAAGGAAAAGGATTTTGGAATCTCATTACAGGTGCTGAGCCAGATCCTGAGCTACCTCGGCAACCTACACAGCAGCAGCTTATTGCTCATAAGCAATGGTCAGAGAGAGCATTCAAAGTGCTGCATTATTTGTCTATATGCATTTCTGATGCTATGCTCATACACATTCAGGATGCTGAGAATCCCAAAGATGCATGGGATACTTTGGTCAAGATGTTTGATACAGATACGAGTGCTCACAAGTCTCAATTGCGACAGCAGATACACAATGTAAAAAGGAATAAAAGGAGCATACATGATTATGTGCAAGAAATCAAGAAGTTTGCAGATGCATTGGCCACAATAAATGCCCCCATGCCTAATGATGATTTGGTGGATATTACCTTGCGTGGTCTTGGCAAGGAATACAAATCTTTTGATACATCTATCTCAGTGAGGAGTACAGGTTTACACGACTTCGATGAGTTGGTTTCAGTCTTGTTGGTTGAGGAAATCAAGCTCAGTGATTCATTTCTGGATGCATCTACTAGCCATGATGATGGCAGAAATCAGGCTTTCTACTCGCAGAGAGGCTTTAGAGGCAGGGGGAGATTTGCATCACGTGGACGTGGTGGTAATGGTCGTGGATGGCAGGACAGGTCTCCACAACAGAATTTTCAGCCTTCATATGGTGCTCGAGGTGGTCGTGGATATGCACCTCAGCGAGACAGAGGTACCCCCCGTGGTGGTCGAGGACGTTGGCAAGGCCAACAAAATTCTATGCAAGATGTTGAATGCCATTATTGTGGGAAATATGGTCATATGGCGAGAGATTGTTTCCGCAAACAGAATGATTTGAGAGGGGGAAGAGCACAACGTGGTGGTCATTATGGTGGAAACTATGCACAACATGGTGGTAACTATGCATCAAGTAGCAATGATGGAACTGCAAATCATTTGTTTGCCATGAAGCATGTTGTGGGTTCTATGACAACAAATGCTGAGAATAATGATACATGGTACATGGACTCAGGAGCATCAAACCATATGACATGTCATGGTGAATGGTTTGAGCACATGAAGCCAATGGATGTCAAAGGCTATGTGGAAACAAGTGATGATACCCAGCATGTCATTACACATGTTGGAAGTGTACCATTGGTCATGCACAATGGTCAGACAAAGTCTATGTCAGATGTGCTGTATGTGCCTTCGATCACTAAAAGCTTGGCCTCAATTGGTCAAATGGTAGAATAGGGATTACAGGTTAGATTCAATGAGCATGGATGCTTTGTTGAAGACTTCAAACATGGATGTAGAGTGATTGCTAAAGGCAAGAAAGAAGGAAGACTGTTTAAGCTGGATGCTGGAATTCCTGAGCTAAAATCAGCCATGTTCTCAAAGAGCAGGAATGTGGTACAAGATATTAATATGTGGCACAAGAGGATATACAAAGATTAAAGAACATGCAAACAAGAGGCATTGTCAATGGATTTCCTAGGTTCAAATATGATGGACATATGCATGTTTGTGAAGCCTGTCAGTTTGGAAAGCAGGCAAGGTTGAGGTTTCCTAGAGAAGGAAATATAAGTAACAGGCCACTTGAGATAGTACACTTTGATGTATGGGGTCCTGCACAAAACCCAACTATCAAAGGCAGTTTATACTATGTGACATTTATTGATGACTTTAGCAGGATGACATGGATATACTTTCTCAAAGAGAAGAGTGAAGTGTTGGAAAAATTCATGGATTTCAAAGCTTTTGCAGAAAAGCAGTATGGCTGTTGGATTAAATGTTTGAGGATAGATGGAGGTGGTGAATACACCTCAAAAGCTTTTGAGCATTTCTTGAGGAAGCATGGAATAAGGAGACAATTGACTTGCAGGTATACACCTCAGCAGAATGGTGTAGCTGAGAGAAAGAATAGAGTCATATGTGAAGTGGCAAGGGCAATGCTTAATGAAAAGAGCATGCCAGATTACTATTGGGAAGAAGCATGTGCTACTGCAGTATATATATTGAACAAAACACCTACAGCAGCCATTCATGGAAGCACGCCAGAGATGCGGCTCACAGGTTACAGGCCAGACATTGGACATCTTAAAGTTTTTGGATGCATAGCTTATGTGCATGTGCCTGATGAAAGAAGAAGGAAGTTGGATCCTAAGGCAGAGAAATGTATATTTGTTGGATATGCACAGGATCGAAAGGCATACAAATGCTATAACTCTCAAACTAGACAAGTGGTCATCTCACGTGATGTGGTATTTGATGAGCTTGCTAGTTGGTACAAAGCAAAAGATGAGGGTGTTATTGAGTCACTTGAGGCTGATGTGCATGTGAACTTGCCACCACAAGCAAGTTCTAGTTCTACTACTATGTCTGGGCCAGCAGAGCAGAAGCTGAGAGTAGCAGTGTACGTCCATGGTCAGGACGTTTGAGGCATGAGAGTGTGAGCACTGGGAGTAGTGCTATGGATAAAGGCAAAAAGAAAGTCGAAGGAATTGGAATCACAGGATATGAGTCATCTAGTTCTGAGAGTTTGGATGAGGAGCTTGGCATACCTGTTTTACGCACACCTGGTGCTAGGCAGGACAGATATGTGCCACCACATGCTAGAGTTATAGGTGTACAGAGTGACCCGCATCCTGTTGACAGATTGACATACAGAGATTTTGCTATGCACTATGCATATATGACATCTATGGTGAAGCATGTGGAACCTACATGCTATACAGAGGCTATTGGAGAGCATGTATGGGAAAAAGCAATGGATGTTGAGATGGACGCATTGGTCCATAATGATACATGGGACTTGGTTGCATTACCAAAGGACAAGAATGTTATTGGATGTAAATGGGTTTACAAAGTGAAGTGCAAATCTGATGGTTCTATTGAAAGACATAAAGCAAGATTGGTAGCAAAGGGTTATGCACAGACCCAAGGTTTGGATTATGATGAGACGTTTAGTCCAGTGGCTAAGATGGGCACAGTGAGAGCAGTCATTGCTATGGCTGCAGCTAATGGCTGGGAAATGCATCAGATGGATGTTAAGAATGCATTTCTGAATGGAGATCTACAAGAGGAAGTATACATGGCACAGCCAGAAGGGTATGTACACCCTAGATATCCCACTCACGTATGCAGGTTGAAAAAGGCATTGTATGGTCTGAAGCAAGCACCACGTGCTTGGAGTGATAAGATGAGCAGATATCTTATCTCACTTGGTTTTCAGATTTCTACAGCAGATTCTTCACTCTATGTGAAGAAGACACAGCATGGGGGGTGGTTGCAAGATCAGGGTGCCCAGTTTTGTCCACTCAGGCACCCTGTAAACAGCAAAAAAACAGGCATTTGTTTCCCTTTAGTGGCTAATCTCTCCTAGTAAATGAAGGAATTTTGTTTCAAGTTCTTTTGTTGGAACATCATATTCAAAGTTGGAAATATAGTTGCATAATTTGATTAAGCATTAGATAGTCCAAAGCCTCATTTTCTTAGGTACAAAGTCAATGTATACACCCTGTCCCAAATTTGAGCTGATTCCATAAAATGCTAATATCTTTTACATATAAACTCATATGAGATTCCCACTTTGTACCTTAGATCTTCACATAATATGGAGCTTAACTTGATTTTTTGAGAAAATTTTAAGATATTTGCCTATTTTCTTTAAATATTTCAAGGTCTTTAAAGTGTTATAATATACGCCACTTTTTGTACCCACAATAGCTACCACTTAAAATCCTCAATCTTGTAGATCAAAAGAGTGGGTAGATACTGAGACATTAGTAGAATGTGGCGGTTAGTGAAAATTGCAAATCCAATGGTTGGATTTTTAATAATCTCTTTTTTAAAATTCTTCCAGACTATTAGAAGGCCTGTAAATATTAATAATCTAATTAGTAAAATTACATTTTTGATGTGAATCATCTAAAACCTATAGAGACTAGTGTACTTGTAATGGTGCGTCTATGGAAAAATAAATTGGATCACTCTAAGTATGGAAAGATCATTTATTTATCATTTCATCATATTTTTAACTAATTTTGATTAATTAGACTAATTTATATTAATTTAAGTTATATTGGGTTAATTTAAGGTCAAGCATATTTTCTATTATTTGCTTGATCTCATTTTAATTACCTTGCCCCCTAAAATTTGCTCTCCAAGCATTGTCTCAGTCCAGCAGAAACTGGATAAAACTGGACACCCTGATCTTGCAACAACCCTGGGATTGTTTTACTAGTCATCTATGTGGATGACTTGATTATCACAGGTGATCATGGTGCAGATGTGATGCATGTCAAGAAAGCTTTGAGTGGGCAATTTGACATGAAAGATCTTGGTGAGTTGAGATACTTCCTTGGAATTGAAGTGGTGAAAGATCATGCAGGTACTTGGTTAGTACAGCGTCAATATGCATTGGATATGTTGGCAAAGTATGGCATGATAGGGTGTAAGCCTATGAGTACACCATTGGAGCAAAATGTGAAGTTGCGGGCTGATTATGGCGAGGAATTGGATGATCCTTCTATGTACAGAAAGATGGTTGGTAGTCTCATATACATGACTATCACACGCCCGGACTTGAGTTATGCAGTGGGGCTAGTTAGCCAGTTTATGCAGAGCCCCAGGAAACCACATTTGGATGCAGTGAGACGCATCATGAGATATGTGAAGACCACAGCACATTATGGTTTATTTTATGAGAGTGGTAAAAGCTTGGACATAGATGGCTACACAGATGCTGATTGGGCAGGTAGCGCATATGACAGGAGGTCTACTAGTGGATATGCTTTTACACTTGGAAGTGCTGTGGTGAGTTGGAGTAGCAAAAAGCAACCTACAGTTGCTTTATCCAGTACAGAGGCTGAGTACAGAGGTGCAGCCATTGCTACTTGTGAGGCTATATGGTTAAAGAGTCTCTTGGCAGATTTATGTGAGCCTCTTGATGGCAAAGTTGTCATTCATTGTGACAACATGAGCAGTATACAGTTGGCAAAGAATCGAGTGTTTCATGCGAGGACCAAACACATAGAGGTCCATTATCACTTTGTCAGAGAGAAGGTGCTAGATGGTTCAATTGATCTTCGGTATGTGAAGACTGATGAGCAGGTGGCAGACATCTTCACGAAGCCACTTAGCAGGGAGAAGTTCGAGTACTTCCGGACTATGTTGGGAGTACATGGGATGAGCTTGAGGGGGAGTGTTGAGAGTCTTGATATCCCAAGCTCATCTACATCTTCATCGGCAGTACATCATGAGCTTGAGAGGGGCTGTTGAGATATTCAAGCTCGATGTCAGTGTGAGCCAGCTATGCTATGTGCTGGTAGATTAGGTAGGAACATGTGTGAGACATAAATGACCATGTGTCCAGCTGGTCATAGTGTGTGGACATTAGCTAGGGTTAGTAGAGTGTGGACACAACTCATTGGGTGTTGTGTGGATTATGGATTAGTGCATTATGCTTTGTGTGAGAGTGGACATGGCTTTCCTCTTTGGTTAAGGCTTGCAATATACATTAGGGTTTGCTCCTGTGTGTGTGTCTCCTCCTCCTCTACCGTTCTTTCAACAAAATCAGTGTTATGTTTTACTTTGTACACCCACTTGCATCCAATGGCTTTCTTTCCTTCAGGCAATTGTACTAAATCCCAAGTTTCATTTCCATATAGTGCATCCATCTCCTCATCCATAGCTTTCTCCTAACACACATTTCCAATAGCCTCATCAATGCATGTGGGCTCTACAACCTGCACAACCTTTGCCATGTATGCATAGTGATGTGCCACATAACCATCATAGGTAAACCTCTGCACAGGATTCTTCACTCTCCTAGATCTTCGCAGCTTTGCATTCATGGCTTCCATAGCCTTATTTACACACCAGGTGTTCTCATAGCTGGGATCCCAAGCTCATCATCAAGGCTCATCTCTGAGCCACTAGACTCTCCATCAACATGAGAATGCCCTACAAAAATGTTAGGCATACAAAGGGGCTCAACCACTTTCTCTTTGCCTTTATGTGATGAACTAATCACATTTGCACGTCTGGTATTATGATGTAGCCTGCCACTCCATGGTCTATCAACTGAACCACTAGATGAGGACTCTCTTGGTCCACTCAAAGACTGTGATTGCTGACTTGCATTCTGTGCAACCACACTTCCACTCACATCAGTCCCAATAGCTTCTTTTTAAGGAGCATACCAACTGCTCATCCCATCAAAGACAACATCCCTGCTTACCCTCAACTCACGTGTAGTAGGGTTATAACACCTGTATCCCTTTTGCTCAAGGGAATATCCAATAAACACACATTTTTCAGCTTTTGGATCCAGCTTAGTTCTCAACTCATCTGGCACATGCACATATGCAATGCATCCAAAAACTTTTAGATGGGACAAATCAGGTTTTTTGCCAGTAAACCTCTCCTCTGCAGTTACATCATGTATGGCTACAGTTGGAGTATTGTTCATGATATAAACTACAATAGAAACAACCTCAGCCCAATAGCTATGCGGCATATTCTTCTCTTCCATCAATGCTTGTGCAATCTCAACAATGTGCCTGTTTTTCCGCTCAACAACTCCATTTTACTGCGGAAATTAGGAATTTTTTGAGGTCATTTTTGGGCCTTGTAAGGAAGTTTGACCGGAATATTCCCTCCAGTTTTGCAAACGAACTCCAAATTTGTCAGACCTCAGATATTTAGATTCTACTCTTCAAAAGCTATCCATTGATATATAACATGATAGGATTCGGAGAAGGGACAAGATAGATACCTAGAAGATTCCTTTTTACATGGAGAAGATTCGCGTAACACTCTTCAAAAGCTATCCATTGATATATAACACGATAGGGTTCGGAGAAGGGACAAGATAGATACCTAGAAGATTCCTTTTTTCCTAGGGAAGATTCACGTAACGTGAATCTTCCCTAGGAAAAAAGGAATCTTCTAGGTATCTATCTTGTCCCTTCTCCAAACCCTTTCGTGTTTTATATCAATGGATAGCTTTTGAAGAGTAGAATCTAAATATGTGAGGTCCGACAAATTTGGAGTTCGTTTGCAAAAATTTTATCTGGTGTCTCTTTTGGAGGAAATATTCCGGTCAAACTTCCTTACAAGGCCCAAAAATGACCTCAAAAAATTCCTAATGGTGTATCTGCATGTAAACTGTCTCCGAATACCATTCTTCTTCAAAAATTCAGAGAACTCATTGGAGAAGTACTCTCTCCCTCCATCTGACCCTAGGCACTTTACATATTTCCTTATTTGCTTTTCAGCCATAACTCTGAAATTCTGAAAATGAATGAACACCTCACTCTTCTCCTTCATGAAGTATACCCACACTTTTCTTGTGTGGTCATCAATAAATGTCACATAATACCTACAGCCTCCCATAGACATGGTCTTCGTAGGACCCCATACATCTGAATGCACAACATCTAGTGCATTTCTGCTCACATATCTGTTACGTGGAAATACATGCTTTGTTTGCTTTCCAAATTGGCATGCTTCACATATTCTCTGCATACCTTCAACTTTAAACTTTGGCAGCCCTTTCACGATTCCTTTAGTCTGCATAGACTTCATTCTCTGCACTCACATGTCCAACATTTTCAGACATGGCATTCACGACATGCTGCATAACAAATAACCTTTCATTATCCTCATTGTTTTTGCTTGAGGATGCATAGTTGTTTTGCTGCAATTTTCCATTTTGCATGTCAGCTTGCTTCTTATAATAATCTACCTACACATGTCCGGGCTTACCAGAATAAAAGCATCCATGTGTATCATTGTACTGCCTTTGCCAATTTCCATGGCCTCTTTGACTCCCCCTACCTCTGAATTGGCCTCTTTCACCTACGTGTTGTTGTTGTTGTGAATTTTGGGACTGTTGTTGTTGTTGCTGTGCTGGCCATAATTCTGATTCCCTGTTTGGCCACCTCCTTGACCGCATCCACGTCCTCCTCTACCTCGTCCTCTTCGTGAACTTGTGTAGAAGGCTTGTTGCTCTGAACTGTTTTTGTTTTGTGAAGACTGTTGGTCTTCACCCAAGCTCTTCTCTTCTATGATCAGCATAGACACAAAATCTATAAAATTGGGAATGTTTTCTCGAGTGTGAATAGACATCTTGAACACCTTGTATTATGGCCCGAGACCACGTAGATAGACTTCCACACCTTATCATCATCATCTACTAAAACACCAATAGACGCAAGGGATTCCACAATACCCTTTATCTTCAATGCATAGTCATTCACACACATACTCTTTTTCTCCACAGTATGAAGTTCATTCTTCAACTGTATCTTTCATGCCTTGGTATTTGTTTCATAGAGTTTTACCAAGGTGTCCCATGCCTCCTTGGGGGACTTGGCATCCTGAATGTGCCCAATCATGGTGTCCTCTATACTGAAGGAGAGCCAATACATAACTTTTCTAGCTGCTTGGTTCCAATCCTTGAACGCTTTCACATCAACAATCGGATTGATCTACGGTATCTCCGGTGCCTCTTCATGCTCACCTTCTATGTAGTCACAATAAACCTTTTCCATCAGGAAATTCATCAACCTGAACCTCCAAGCATGGAAGTTGTTCTTATCAAGCTTCTCAGCAACAATCTAGTTTATGCCATCATTTGACATCTTGCCAGACACACAAATTTACCACAAACAACACTCTGGTTTGTCCTGCACAAACTGTTGTATTTTCTACAGCGGTACTGTGTAGTACACTCAAATGTCACAACAACCAGTGACCTCAATGTGCATACATACATCCAATGGCAACTGTTGACCTACTTACAGCACACACAGTGTGTGCACAGTCAATCTGTCTTCCTGCAGTTCTTAAAAAACAAAGTTCTGTAGAGAATCGATGACTTATCCGCAATGCTTGAAATCGCCTGCTTTCTGAAAAACGAAGGTCCTGACGTGCCCGAAACACGTTTTCGGCCCAAAAAAGGTTGTCCGATATATAACAATATAGTTTCCCTATAGCTTTACTCCCGCGAAAAAATCTCCTCAATCAGAGATCGTTTGCTGGCGCCTCCCGTAGAGCTCCCGATAAGGGTGTAGTCACCAACACAAATAGGGAAGAGTAGTTAAAGCTCTTACCCTTGTACCGCTTCCTGTGCTTCTCTTGCTTGCAGCTCAGCCCTTAGCATGAACCAGGCTCTGATACCATGAAAAGATGCAGGGGAGAAGAGAGCTTGAGCTCTTGCAACAAGCACACACACACTCACAAAACCCTAATAGAGAACACACAAGGTGAGAGACTGAGAATCTTCACCATATACAAAGATAAGAGCACACATATAAAAAGGTACTCAACCAAATACATAATAGGATTCTCTATAGTGTGAACCCAACTAGATGAGCTGGTGCTATAACTATGTGAGTCTCTAGAATGGCTATCACATAGCCTGTCATCCCACTGGCCGCATATCACCCATAATCTCACCAACCATGCCAGTTGGTGTAAGTGTGGGGCCTATCCCCCAAGTGGGTCATCAGTGTCCACCGCCTCACTAGATGAGCTCGATATCTCAACACGAGGCACAGCCGCCCCACTGATCCCCTCCCAAAGAACAAGATCTTCTCAAGATTTAAACTAATTAATGTAACTAATCGTATCTAGTTGTTTCTCTAGAATCCTCCAATCCAGCCATCCGGCCCATAGGTTAGCCAACTAGCCAACCACCCGACCATTGTACTGGTGGGATTCGTTTATAAAGATTCGGTTGTGTTTTTTCTTGGGTACCGAGGAAAAGAGTTCCCAGGCCCCCTAGCCGGCGATCCATGCAAAAATTAAGGTAGGCACACCACGTACACACCCAATATGAAATTGCCATTTATAACAGATTTGACTGGCTTCAAAACAATCCTTCAATAGAAATCATAATATTTCTGATCATCATTTTTCAAAATTCGGAGTCCATTTTATTACAATAATATCCTCTGGACTCTCCGTTGAAGACCAGCTGGCCAACCAACGAGATCCAGTATCAAAACTTGGTTCCCAAAATCTTTCCTTTTAGTCCATCCGAAATCTTCCTCGACGTATGCATGGGTGTCCTAGCAACCATGAGCCCGTGCATCACCTGGACAGAACCCTCTAGGATGCTCCTTAGTTGTCCTAGCACTTCACTCAAGGACTGCTTCGTCGGTCCTCGCCCATCGTACCAGAAGCACACCATTTTAACTGTACTGAGGCATGTCAAGACCTCGACAGGCTTTGTCGCGAGGGAGCGACATCCCTTGATGACTCCCCGCTAGCAACGAGCCTCCTCTTAGAAAAATATAAGCCAAATGCTTTCTCCAGTATTTTGGCGTAAAACAGTCCTTTGAATAAAAAAACCGAGGTTTCAATGCAAGTAAAATTCCAATTTGAGATTATTTCCAAAAACCCTTTTTCCATAATTCCCAGTTTCATAATCAGGATCCTTGATCTCTCAACAAGGTAATCTACCCAGTCTGATTGTCCAACTAGATTCTCTATGAGTTTGGTCAGAAAAAACTAGTTTAGTTTCGGTAGTCTATTCTTTGTGATTAGAAACTGGAATTGGTCAACACATAGTTTTTACTTGATTCAGATCAAGATATGGACAAGTAGGTTTACTATCCATCCTTCTCGTAGTCTAAACAAATTCATTCGGTTTAATTCTACAAGGACTCCCTTCAGATAAACACCTAGTTTTTTTGATAAATATCACTTTAGTGATTTTACTAATTAAAATATCCAAAGATATTCCTTCTATCATATAATTTCTAAACCTTAATTCATTAGATAGAATTATGTTGGAAATTCATATTATGAACGAAAATGATTTATGTGTTAATTTTTTAAAAATTTTGCCATAAATCTCCACTGCTATTACTGATAATTCTCAAATAATTTGAAAGCATGAAGTTTAGTAATATCCCTATGATTAGAATAACCATTAATTGGATCAATATCCAATTATGGGCTTGATTCTTAATTTTTTCATAAATTAAATAGCATCAAAGCATTAAAAAGCCACTTTTTTGGCCTCAATTAGATAAGCATAGAAATTAATTTTAGATTAGAGAATTGCTTCATGATAAGAAGCTTCATTTGAATATAGAATAGGTCATAGGAATGACCATTCTTTGGGGGAGAGAGAGACATGCTTAAAAAACATTATAATTTAATCATAAATGGAAATTTATGTGTTTTATCATTACAATTCATTAAAGAACTTCAATTGTACTCAAAATTCATTCAATTAAATGTTTCTCAAGCTTGAGAGGGGTTGAGAAGAGAGAAACATTTGGAGGTTAAAGACAAAAGACCATAAACTATATTTTACCTTATAGATTGCTTGATTCTTTGATCAAAGTAGAGGCCCCCAACCAATCAATTGGTTTGTTGGAGAGACGAAAAACTCTCTCACTTGTAGCAAGAGTAGTATAATCCACATGTAGCTCAATCCAATGGGATTTGCATCTCTTTCGGAGCTAGGGATTCAACCCATACACCGGTGCACAAAAGCTTATCCATTTGATGGAGAGAATGCTAAGAATACTACTATTGACATAGACTTAACACACACACAAGCTCAATCTTGCTATTACTCACTCACTCATCATCCCACTCATCCATGCATCCAAACAAGAAGAAAGCTTAGCTATTTCATACACAAGATTAAAGCATTCTTCATTCTCACATACTCATTTCCCTAGCATGCACACAAACCTTGAAGCTATCAATAAGAAACATGCACACTAGAGAATTGACATGAGAAGAGAGACAAATATTAACTCATTGCATTGAATTAACAAAAATAGAACTTACAACAATGTAGATGGGGAGAGAGAAGAGCTTGCGCCTCTATGGGAAAAGAGGGAGAGCTAGTCTCAAGAGAGCTCAAACATGAGTTTGCCCAATGTGTCCATAAGCTCTCAAATGAGCCACTTTTTATACAAAAACTCTAAAACTCCCAAAAGTTTCCATGTGGGATTATTGTTAAGCCCACTCCCACACTCATCTACAACTTGGAACTCTTTACAAGAGCCCTAAGTATCTTTTTGTTGCATCCTTGCATTGATCTTCACTCGTCATGCAACACTCCCCCCTTCCTATTTTGCGCACGTCCTCGAGCGTGGTAGAAGCAAGAGCTGCAAAAAACAATGAATACAAGTAAAGCCTTTTATTGAAAAAAAGAAAAGAAAAGGAAAGAAAAAAACCAGCAATGACAATTTCACACGTGAGCATACAAGTGAAAGGCTGATTAGAGTTTTAAAGAGTGCTAAAATAGGTGAGTAAAGACTAGTCAAAGTGAGACTAAGTGGTAGATAGTGCTATGTAAAGGCAAGTGCTTGTACACCACAGGTTATGACCGCAGTCTCAATGTCCTACAAGTATTTAAGTTATTCCTAAGTGGCAAACCTACTCCTAAATATGAGCAATGGTGATTGGACCTCTTCTTCTTATCTCCTTTTTTTTCTCTCTTTTTTTTTGTGTGTGTGTGTAAAAGATGAATAAGGAAGAAGGTTCCATCCCAATGAGACCCAAGCAATGGCCAAGAGACCTCCGCCAAGAGAATCTAAAGGCCGCTAAGTATCTCAAAGGCGACAAACCCTTTTCTTTCTTTTTGTCATAAGGAGTATCTCATAAAGATGAGGGCATCGGTCTCGAGGGCCCATAATGCACGCGAGAGTCCTACCAACATCTATCAAGGCGATAGATTCCTTAAAGGTCTTTTTTCTAAATCTTTAGACGTCAGTGTTCACTCCATGGAAACCAAGGAATCGGCCCCAAGGTGCTAAGACAACCCCAGGTCCTACCAAGCATTCCACATGGCTGTAGACACGTCATGTCTCAATTCACTTGTATATATTTTTTAGGACATATTTTTTCGTAAATTTCTTAATTAAATCTAGCACCTAGCCCATACCTAAGAGATAGCTACCACTAGGGATAACTAATATACCTTGAGAGCATAAGAACTTGGCATACTCGGTTGGTATATATCCTACACTATCTTCAAATAGAAATACCTTCTACTAAGTCCTCTAAAAATCTAGAAATCACTCACCACATTTTAACAACTAATCTAAAACTTAAACCAGCCAACTGTGTGTGAACATGCAAACCATATAACCAAAAGTTAAAAGCACATAAGAATCAAAAGATTATGATTTGAATACACCTGTTGGTTATAGTGCTCATTGATGTTGTGCATCTGCGTTGATGCATTGCTGATGTTGTGCAGATTGCTTCTCTTTGCTCTTTGTAGGCATTGCATGTCTCCCCCTTCCTAATTTGTGTGCATGGTAGGTGGACTATTGGGGCGTGGTTGTATGGTCTTGAAGCGAAGACCTCTGCAAAATGTTTATTAACAAACAAGAAAAGAAAAGAAAGGAATAAAATTTGTTATTGGTGCCAATCACCGAATATAGCCGAGGGGAAAAACCCAGTGGGAGAAAAGTACCCTGGCTTGTTGATCTTATTGTGGAGTTGCTGAGCTTACCCTTGCACTGGTGGTGGATCCGTGTCCACTTCTGCTGGAAAGATGGTTTTAATTACTTCAGGATGCAGGGACAACCCTTCACAAAAATCGGCCTCTGGAGAAGGTGGTAGAGGAAGGAGTGCTTCCTCGCTAAAATATGGCATTGGTTCTATGGGAAGGTTCAGCAGACAATTTTGATTTTGGAACTGCGCAATATAGGTACTCATATTGATCCAAAATTGACATGTTGAGGCTTGGGGAAGGAGGGCTTGCAAGATAGGTGGTTGCAAGTCATTTAAGCATGTATCCCTCCATTGTTGTGCTTGAACCTCCTCAGGTAATCTACGTTGATTTGGTCCTCTCTCTGGTATTCTCACATTAAGAAGATTATGGCGTTGGGGTGTAATTCCCACAATTTGTTTCATTAATCCCATGCCACATCATCTAAAGTAAGAGCGGCATATCCAACAAATGTGTGAAGCTTCTCCTAATACGAGTCGTGCACACTCTTGACAATGTGGAAATGGGTGATGTTGTTGATAGAATAACGTGACAAAGTGATGCCCACAGCAATTTTCACCTAAGGGAGCATAAAAGTACCTAGAATGAGTTTGAAAAGGAGGAGCACTATAACCCCCGCGATGTTCAGGTCGAGTACTATCAGGGTCAATGCATGGTGGACATGTATCTTGCCAAGTATCCATCAGGAGTTATCTGGACGTAGAACAATGAAATTTAGAAACACTCATATCCATCATTACAATCCCAATCAAAAACATTTTAGATAAGATCATCTCAAAAAGAACACAATCCTCTAAAGGCATAAGGAACCACACTAATCAAACATTGATCTACCAAAGAGCTTCAATTGTAGTGTTAATGCCTTATCTTTGGTTTTGGGTATATCCTTCTCAAGAGGTGGAAATTTTAGCAATTGTCGAGGAATTTGAGCAAGATAAGAGGATTTAGGCATTGAGGTGCTAGAATCTATGCTCAAAGGAGACTCATGTGAAGTTGGACTTGTCTTAGTTACACAAGTTGATGTTGGAATTGTGTAACAAGGAGAAATTGGGACAACTGGTGTTTCAATACTTGTTTTGGGAAGATCAACACCAGGAGATTTGTAGGTGCTATCACAACCACCTATCCTATCTTGAAGAGGTTGTGTTGATTTCTTTTGCACCCACTTATATGGAAAACCGAGGGTGGCTTTTGGAATCTTACTGATACACTCTTTTACCCCTAGCAAACCATGGCATTTGGGAAGGCAAAGTGCTGTTGCACCCTCATAATAGCCTTGTGCTTTAAGAACATGCTTTGGGACCCAACGAGTAACAATTCGAGGTTTAGGCTTGGAAAAGATGTGCTTTTTAGGAGGCTTAGCAACTAGGCTAGATGGTACAAGTTTGTACGCATCTTTGGGTAGCCAAATTGATAATTCCTTCTTGCCTGGCCTTCTTTGAGCAATGACTAAAGTAGTTGGAACATGCCAGCCATGGCCCTCACTTGAGGACTCATCAATTATCCACATCATTTGTGTTGGAGCTTCAAGAGCAGATTTTAAAAGTGGGTTGTGTAGGGTAGAAACACCACCCTTTTGACATGATAAATCTCGTGGAGTAGCAGATCCCAATACGCAATCAGAATCAATTTGCAATTTGTATTGTCTATTCTTCCAATCTAATGAGCAATTGGTAGCACTTAACCATGATCGGCCGAGAACAGCCTCCACCACTGCCTTGGATTTACTTGCCACATAAAAGGGCACTAACATCTGGTGATCCTGAATGGACATCATAATGACACATTTTTCCTCTATAGGGTTATCTTCACCTGAGAAGCTTTGTAAGTCAACAGGAATGTGCACAAGTGTTGGTTGTCCCAAGGCTATCCATGTGTCAAACGAGAGAACATTATAATAACCCCATATACTTTCACATCTAATCTTTTACATCACATCCATTCTCGCCCTATCACAACCCATATACATCTTATCCTATCACATACACTTCTTACCTCATCCCCCCATACACATCTTAATTCATCTTATCACATCCTAACTTATTTCATAAGCATCTTATCACCTCTTATCACACCTCTTATCACATCCTATCACTTTCCATACGTATCTTATCAATTCTTATCACATCTCATACACCTCTTATCACATCTTATCACATTTCATATCTTTTTTTTTTTTTAAAGAGAATTCTTTTATTTGATATAAGATTTCTCTACACATTTATTTATACATAAATTCCATTTAAGGAGACTAACACTTTCGAAATTAAAATCAATCTTTTATGCATCTTCTTATGTATGATTTCAATTTGGTAGGGAATTATACTTTTAGAATAAAAGAATTTCTCTTATGCATCTAAGTTAAGCATAAAATCCATTTATGAGAAAAATCATACTTTTAGTATAAAAAGAATATCTTTTATGCATACCTATATACATGAAATCCAATATGATAAAAGTAACACTTTTGATATAAAAATTTTTCCTTTATGCATACTTCTATGCATGAAAATTAAAAATGATAAAAGTAACACTTTTGATATAAAAATTTTCCTTTATGCATACTTCTATGCATGAAAATTAAAAATGATAAAAGTAACACTTTTGATATAAAAATTTTCTTTTATGCATACTTTTATGTATGAAATAAAAATGATAAAAGTAACACTTTTGATATAAAAATTTATCCATTATGCATACTTCTATGCATGAAAATAAAAATGGTAAAAATAACACTTTTGATATAAAAATTTATCCTTTATGCATACTTCTATGCATGAAAGTAAAAATGATAAAAGTAACACTTTTGATATAAAAATTTATCCATTATGCATACTTCTATGCATGAAAATAAAAATGATAAAAATAACACTTTTGATATAAAAATTTATCCTTTATGCATAATATTAAAATTCAATTTCTCCATGATTATAATGAAATTCTTTCAATTAATCTAGGATGATGATTCCTAGAATATGGTAGGAAGTCCTCTTTTTATGCTTTGAATGAAAATTTTTTATGCATAATTTTTATAAAAATTTTGCCATAGCTCCGCTGCTATGACTGATAAATCTCAATTTTTCTAAGGGATAAAGCTTATCATTAAGGAAATAATTAAAATTATTCTCTAATTGGATCCTTAATCCATAATGGATTGAATCATCAATATACATAAACTAAAAGCATAAGAAAAAGCCATTAATTTGGCCTCAAGCATAGCTTTATCTTGGGTTAAGGAAAAGCTTTATGAAAATCTTGATTTGGATTGAGAATGGGTCATGAGTATGACCATTTCTTGAGTGAGAGAGAGAATTTACATAAGAATCATTAGAATTTAAACATAAATGAAAATTAACTTCAATAGCATTTATTAAATTATGTAACTCTTCACTACTATTCAAACTTCAATAGCATTTAAAAAAAACCATACCAATTAAACTTCTCAAGCTTGAGAGGGGTTGAGAAGAGAGAAACATTGAGAAATTATAGAAAGATGAATATTCACTAATTACCTTACAACTTGCTTGATTCTTTGTTCACGGTAGAGGCCCCCAACCAATCAATTGGTTAAGTATGTTGATGGAGCCACTAATGGGGATTGAAGAAAGAGGGAAGCTCCAAAAACTAGTGAATTATTAAATGAATTCACAGTTCTTGGCTTAGGTGGAGTAGAGTAACGATGCATAAACACTATATATTTTTCAACAAGGGTGAGGCTTCTATTTATAGGAAAAATTGAGCTCCTAACCAAACAAACTGATTCTAGAATTTTCTAAATCAGTTTGGTCAATATTTGACCATTTTTAGGTCAGTTAAGCTAACTTTTTGGAACTAGACTTGAATGAGGAGAGAGGAGAGAGGAGAGATGAAATATCTCAATTTTTATGAGTTTAAAACTCATTCAAGCATGTGAAATATGCACCTCCTTTAAAGAACTCCCCTTCCTTACATATGTCATATTTTTAATATTGCTCATAGTTTTTTACTAATAAACCTTGTACATTTTCAACTCTTCATCTTATGTGAAATATGCACCTCCTTTAAAGAACTCCCCTTCCTTACATATGTCATACTTTTAATATTGCTCATAATTTTTTATTAATAAACCTTGTACATTCTCAACTCTTCATCTTATGTGAAATATGCACCTCCTTTAAAGAACTCCTCTTCCTTACATATGTCATACTTTTAATATTGCTCATAATTTTTTACTAATAAACCTTGTACATTTTCAACTCTTCATCTTATGTGAAATATGCACCTCCTTTAAAGAACTCCTCTTCCTTACATATGTCATACTTTTAATATTGCTCATAGTTTTTTTTACTAATAAACCTTGTACATTTTCAACTCTTCACCTCATGTGAGCATTTACTCATTTTTGGGTATTTTCTTTTTACAAGTTGGATTTATCTCCTCCCTACACATGGATTGATGCTATTGGTCCATAGGAACCTTAATTGGACCATAGTCTAAAGATTTCTGAAAATCTAGACCCTTAGGCTAAGGTTCTTTATAGCTATTTTCAATTAATTCCAATTGCACATTGGAAAATTCTTTTTGAATTTCTGTTTCAGGGGAACTCATCTGAATTAGAAGAGATATTTTTCTATCCAAAAATATTCAAAATCTGAATATTCTCTCTCTAGAATATTTTTCTCTCTCTAGGCTAAAACAGATAGAAACAAGGTCTTTATATTTCTGAAGAGGGATTGATTACAGGGAAAGATACTAGACATCAAAAAGGGGGTGGGGGAGGAATCTTACAGAGTTGATATTTGTCTCTCTTCTCATGTCAATTCTCTAGTGTGCATGTTTCTTATTGATAGCTTCAAGGTTTGTGTGCATGCTAGGGAAATGAGTATTTGAGAATGAAGAATGCTTTGATCTTGTGTATGCAATAGCTAAGCTTTATTCTTGTTTGGATGCATGGATGAGTGGGATGATGAGTGAGTGAGCAATAGCAAGATTGAGCTTGTGTGTGTGTTAAGTCTATGTCAATAGTAGTAGTATTCTTAGCATTCTCTCCATCAAATGGATAAGCTTTTGTGCACCGGTACGGGTTGAATCCCTAGCTCCGAAAGGGATGCAAATCCCATTGGATTGAGCTACATGTGGATCATACTACTCTTGCTACAAGTGAGAGAGTTTTTCGTCTCTCCATTGGCGCCGCTGCCAGGGAGAAGACTCAAATCCAGTTGAGAGTGTGTGGAAACCACCACTATTTCCTCTTTTGGTTGCAAAACCATTGAGTGATTAGGTTAAGTTCGGGTGTGCGATCCCGGTGTGAGTGGATAAGGTTAGGATTAAAAAAAAACCATTGAGCGGTTGAGGATTCTCCCGCATTGTTTTTTATGTTTTATTGCTTTTAAGAAGTGAAGAGATGGAAAAGGAGGTGATTGGATGAGTACACATATACATGGAATGTGGAATAAGTAATGTGGATTAATGAGGGATAATGTGGAAAAATGAGAGTTAATATAGAAACTGTATTTGTAAACTGTTTGTAAATGCTGTTTGTAAATGGCTGTTTTATGTCAAGAATGCTGGGGAAGCATTTTGACCGTCTTGTGATTAAGGTCGTGGAGACCTAACTGATAAAGTTGCAACTGCTGACGGAGAGTCAATGGAGGACGTCTCGCGTAGCAAGGTCGACCGAGGTCTTGACCAGCCTCGGTTCGATTAAAATGGTGAGCTTCCGGTACGGTGGATGAGGGACCAAGGAAGCGGCCTATGAGTGAAGCGCTAGGTCACCTGCGAAGGATCCTAGAGGGTGCTGACCATACGGTGCTCGGGCTCTGGGTCGCCTAGGATACCCACGCGTGCGTCGAGGAAGATATTGGAACAAGGAGTAAGAGTTGTTTTGTGAAACCGGGCATGGATCTGGTTGACTGACCTTGCTGGTCCTCAACGGATGAGTCCATGGCTCTTTTATATGGATCTGTTGGTTGATCTTGCTGATCTTCAACGAGAGTCCATCTTGATAAGTGATTATATTGCCGAGTATTATGGGCTAGGAACTATGGAAACGGCCTCTGTGTGGACAGGTGGTGAGCGTTCTAGTTGCCAATGATGCCATAGATACTTTGATGAAGGAATGATGGGAAATTATGAATCAACTGGATAAATTGGGAGATTGTGATCAGTGGTACTATGGTTTCATTAAAGGATTGTTTTAAAGTTAGCTGATGCTAAGAAAAAGGCAATTTTCATATTGGGTGTGTAAGTGGTGTGGCTAGTTTTATGTTTGCATGAAATTCCGGCTAGGGGGCCTTGGAACTCTTTTCCTTGGTACCCGGGACAAAACCTAACCAAATTCCAAATTGGATCCCATCACTATAGTGGTTGGGCGGTTGGCTAACCCATGGGATCGGATGGGGTTAGGCTGGACTGATGGATCCATAAACCGAGACTCAATTTCTGTTATTACGATAGATGAAGTAAGTCTCGGATAGTAATTGTTCTATGGATAGGAATCAACGGCTGTGCCTCTTGATGGGGAAAAAAGCGTTGATCCCAATGATCCAAGTGCAAGTTTCTTCCTTGATCCGACCGAGTATCTTTATAGGCGCAGTTGGATCAGCATGATCAGTAATGATCTTGACTACGTTAGAGTAAAAAATTATCCTGGTGGAATCGCCCGTGCTTTCCGAGTAAGGGAAGTTTTTTCCGGGTTCGGATTTGGAAAAACCGACGGATTAGTCTCTTGTCCGGATATCCGTGGACGAGGCCCCGAATGTGGGACCCCTGTCCCGTGCGAGAAGTGCTACTTCCGCTGCTAGTATCGAATCCGTTGCTCGGTGGGAACAGGGGGATCTTACAGTTGGTATCAGAGCATTTGGCTAATAAAGATCAACTGAGAAACCAAATATGTCAAAAACTTATCAAGAAACACAAAAAGGTTATAATTGTGTGATATAAGTCATACAATTTGATATTCACTGAAATTCGTAAATTGGTAATTGGGTCTTCGGATGGAAGTACTGCAATTATATAGAATCCCTGACTTGCTTGAGACCTAGACATGATGGTATTTATCTTATAATTCCAAGGGCCGTGACTACCCATACATACCGAGAGTATACTGCAGCTCTTTACTGACAGTATATACGAGTAAATCTAAGACTTGAAATTATAAGCTTTAATGCTATCCAGATGATGAATTCGAACGTGGTTGATATGATTTTTAATTTTGTTTGAGAATTGATGAATTGATTTGGATTCTGATTGAAAAATGATGATTTTCGAAAATTAGTTGAAATGTAATAAACTGAGCGAAACCACAGGGAGGATGAATGGGATGAGTCCTTGTGATGATATTCATAACAGGAATGATGATAATGAATTCAACAAATCACTATGAGATTAGTGGATTGTGTTGTCAGATTGCTACTGTTAATACTTGACTCGGCAGATCAAGTTAAGGGATGACAAATTGAGAACTTTCTTAACTGAAATTCCCGTAGAGGAATGTTCAGAAGGGAATTTTTTTGGTCTAATGGACCATTATCGTGTTAAAGATATAAATGGTATGATTTGAATGAATTGTTATTTAATGATGAATTGAATTCAAGGGATAATTATCCTCGTATTCTGTTGGGTTGACCAGAATATAAGGAACCCCCGAATAAATTGGATCTCAAGAAAAAGAGTTGTCCTCTACTTGGCGAGATGAGGACATCTCGCATTTTTCAAGTGGGGTAGAATGTAAGATTCTTCCCCAGCCTTCGAGGTATACAGGAGTAAGAATCTCCCTTTTTGATCTTATTATTATTCTCTCTCTAAAATAAAAGAAAGATTCTGTTTAAAAAAGGAAGAACCTTTCCCCTGAATACTTCTCAAGAGTCCCACCTGTTTTAAGGATTCAGAACAATGAGTTCAGAAGTGAGAATCGATGTTTTGGATATCAAGGTTTTGGTCTTCATTCGAGTATGGCCCAAAAGAAGTTCTTTATCTCTTGGGAAGTATAAGAAGTTATCTCCCAGATATTGTGGACCAAAGAAAGTAGGTGATTTAGCTTACGAGCTTCTTTTATCTCCTCATCTCAAAGTTTGAATGCCTTCTATAGAAAAATGTGCCAAACCCAAATCATGGAAAGACGGTAAAACTTCAGTGGCAAGTTACCGTTGGCTTCTAAGTTACGCTAGCTCCTTCCTTTATATAAGTCGTAACTTTTACTTGTCGTTCACAGTAATCTTACTTCCATCGATCTCCTTTCTTTCTTAATCTCCTTCATGGCTTGGCAACAAGAATTAGTTTTATCCATGATGATTTCTCACCTTCAAGACGCAAGGGAGTCTGTGAAGAAAGATTTTATAGAGCAGTATGAGCGCTCACTTTTCCCTCACTTGGGAACTTCTGTAGCGCAGACAAAATGGCGGACCTATCAAGACATAACTAGGGTAACACCCTGGGGTCAGCAGCACTTTCGTAACAATGTCCGCTTGGCCATGGTTATTGAAGCTTTGGGTTTGGGTCCCCGATACTACTGCGTCATGAGATCAAGGCATCCTGGGTTTTCTGAGCGGGTCTTCTTACTGGCGTGTTTTCTTCCTCATGAGAAGATATGCCTTTACCCCGTTTTTGGCTTGCCTCTCAGAGATCCTTTTCTTAGAACACCTCATACCACTGAGATAGGCGCAGCAATAACCCACAGAATCATTCCCATAGATGAGTTACCTTATACTTGTGCAGCTTGTGAGGACTGCTTTTGTGACCATATGATGGACGGGCTTATGGAAGTGTAAAGAGTTCCTCTATCTTTACTGTATAAGTTCCGAGAATGAATAAAGTTTAAATCTTGTTCGTATTTTGAGTCTTGCTCTCTTTAAGACTTATCTTGGTGGTTAATCTTGATTAAAATTTTTCTCTAAGTCTCATATTCGTGCATCTTGCGAAATTATCCCAGTTTGCGAGATGAGGACATCTCGCATTTTTTAAAGTGGGGTAGAATGTAAGATTCCTCCCCCACCCCCTTTTTGATGTCTAGTATCTTTCCCTGTAATCAATCCCTCTTCAGAAATATAAAGACCTTGTTTCTATCTGTTTTAGCCTAGAGAGAGAAAAATATTCTAGAGAGAGAATATTCAGATTTTGAATATTTTTGGATAGAAAAATATCTCTTCTAATTCAGATGAGTTCCCCTGAAACAGAAATTCAAAAAGAATTTTCCAATGTGCAATTGGAATTAATTGAAAATAGCTATAAAGAACCTTAGCCTAAGGGTCTAGATTTTCAGAAATCTTTAGACTATGGTCCAATTAAGGTTCCTATGGACCAATAGCATCAATCCATGTGTAGGGAGGAGATAAATCCAACTTTTAAAAAGAAAATACCCAAAAATGAGTAAATGCTCACATGAGGTGAAGAGTTGAAAATGTACAAGGTTTATTAGTAAAAAAAACTATGAGCAATATTAAAAGTATGACATATGTAAGGAAGAGGAGTTCTTTAAAGGAGGTGCATATTTCACATAAGATGAAGAGTTGAAAATGTACAAGGTTTATTAGTAAAAAATTATGAGCAATATTAAAAGTATGACATATGTAAGGAAGAGGAGTTCTTTAAAGGAGGTGCATATTTCACATAAGATGAAGAGTTGAAAATGTACAAGGTTTATTAATAAAAAATTATGAGCAATATTAAAAGTATGACATATGTAAGGAAGGGGAGTTCTTTAAAGGAGGTGCATATTTCACATAAGATGAAGAGTTGAAAATGTACAAGGTTTATTAGTAAAAAACTATGAGCAATATTAAAAATATGACATATGTAAGGAAGGGGAGTTCTTTAAAGGAGGTGCATATTTCACATGCTTGAATGAGTTTTAAACTCATAAAAATTGAGATATTTCATCTCTCCTCTCTCCTCATTCAAGTCTAGTTCCAAAAAGTTAGCTTAACTGACCTAAAAATGGTCAAATATTGACCAAACTGATTTAGAAAATTCTAGAATCAGTTTGTTTGGTTAGGAGCTCAATTTTTCCTATAAATAGAAGCCTCACCCTTGTTGAAAAATATATAGTGTTTATGCATTGTTACTCTACTCCACCTAAGCCAAGAACTGTGAATTCATTTAATAATTCACTAGTTTTTGGAGCTTCCCTCTTTCTTCAATCCCCATTAGTGGCTCCATCAACATACTTAACCAATTGATTGGTTGGGGGCCTCTACCGTGAACAAAGAATCAAGCAAGTTGTAAGGTAATTAGTGAATATTCATCTTTCTATAATTTCTCAATGTTTCTCTCTTCTCAACCCCTCTCAAGCTTGAGAAGTTTAATTGGTATGGTTTTTTTTAAATGCTATTGAAGTTTGAATAGTAGTGAAGAGTTACATAATTTAATAAATGCTATTGAAGTTAATTTTCATTTATGTTTAAATTCTAATGATTCTTATGTAAATTCTCTCTCTCACTCAAGAAATGGTCATACTCATGACCCATTCTCAATCCAAATCAAGCTTTTCATAAAGCTTTTCCTTAACCCAAGATAAAGCTATGCTTGAGGCCAAATTAATGGCTTTTTCTTATGCTTTTAGTTTATGTATATTGATGATTCAATCCATTATGGATTAAGGATCCAATTAGAGAATCATTTTAATTATTTCCTTAATGATAAGCTTTATCCCTTAGAAAAATTGAGATTTATCAGTCATAGCAGTGGAGCTATGGCAAAATTTTTATAAAAATTATGCATAAAAATTTTTCATTCAAAGCATAAAAAGAGGACTTCCTACCATATTCTAGGAATCATCATCCTAGATTAATTGGAAGAATTTCATTATAATCATGGAGAAATTGAATTTTAATATTATGCATAAAGGATAAATTTTTATATCAAAAGTGTCATTTTTACCATTTTTATTTTCATGCATAGAAGTATGCATAATGGATAAATTTTTATATCAAAAGTGTTACTTTTATCATTTTTACTTTCATGCATAGAAGTATGCATAAAGGATGAATTTTTATATCAAAAGTGTTATTTTTACCATTTTTATTTTCATGCATAGAAGTATGCATAATGGATAAATTTTTATATCAAAAGTGTTACTTTTATCATTTTTATTTCATACATAAAAGTATGCATAAAAGAAAATTTTTATATCAAAAGTGTTACTTTTATCATTTTTAATTTTCATGCATAGAAGTATGCATAAAGGAAAATTTTTATATCAAAAGTGTTACTTTTATCATTTTTAATTTTCATGCATAGAAGTATGCATAAAGGAAAACTTTTTATATCAAAAGTGTTACTTTTATCATATTGGATTTCATGTATATAGGTATGCATAAAAGATATTCTTTTTATACTAAAAGTATGATTTTCCTCATAAATGGATTTTATGCTTAACTTAGATGCATAAGAGAAATTCTTTTATTCTAAAAGTATAATTCCCTACCAAATTGAAATCATGCATAAGAAGATGCATAAAAGATTGATTTTAATTTCGAAAGTGTTAGTCTCCTTAAATGGAATTTATGTATAAATAAATGTGTAGAGAAATCTTATATCAAATAAAATAATTCTCTTTTTAAAAAAAAAAGATATGAAATGTGATAAGATGTGATAAGAGGTGTATGAGATGTGATAAGAATTGATAAGATACGTATGGAAAGTGATAGGATGTGATAAGAGGTGTGATAAGAGGTGATAAGATGCTTATGAAATAAGTTAGGATGTGATAAGATGAATTAAGATGTGTATGGGGGGATGAGGTAAGAAGTGTATGTGATAGGATAAGATGTATATGGGTTGTGATAGGGCGAGAATGGATGTGATGTAAAAGATTAGATGTGAAAGTATATGGGGTTATATAAATGGGAATGAGAAAATGGATGTATGTATGTGGATGTGTGGATATGGAGATGGGAGTGTGGATGTATGAACATGAAAATGGATATATGCATGAAGATGTATATGCATAGATGTAAATGTGGATGTAGATGTGGATGTATAGATGTGAATGGATGTGGATGTATAGATGTGAATGGAAATGTGGATGTGGATGTATGTGAATGTGGATGTAGATGTGGATGTATAGATGTGAATGTGGAATGTGGATGTGGATGTATGTATGTATGTGGATGTAGATGTGGATGTATAGATGTGAATGGGAATGGGGATGTGGATGTATGTGAATGTGAATGTAGATGTGGATGTATGTGAATGTGAATGTAGATGTGAATGTGGAATGTGGATGTATAGATGTGGATGTATGGGAATGTGGATGTGGATGTATGTGAATGTGAATGTAGATGTGGATGTATAGATGTGAATGTGGAATGTGGATGTGGATGTATGTATGTATGTGGATGTAGATGTGGATATATGGATGTGTATGTATGAATGTGGATATGGGATGTGGATGTATAAATGAGGATGTGAAAATGGAGATAAGCATGTAGATGTGGATGTATGGATGTGAATGTGGATGTGGATGTGGATGTATGGATGTGGATATGGATGTGAATATATGATATGTGATGTGAAGGAATCTGAAGTGAAGAGATGAAAAAGGAGGTGATTGGATGAGTACACATATACATGGAATGTGGAATAAGTAATGTGGATTAATGAGGGATAATGTGGAAAAATGAGAGTTAATATAGAAACTGTATTTGTAAACTGTTTGTAAATGCTGTTTGTAAATGGCTGTTTTATGTCAAGAATGCTGGGGAAGCATTTTGACCGTCTTGTGATTAAGGTCGTGGAGACCTAACTGATAAAGTTGCAACTGCTGACGGAGAGTCAATGGAGGACGTCTCGCGTAGCAAGGTCGACCGAGGTCTTGACCAGCCTCGGTTCGATTAAAATGGTGAGCTTCTGGTACGGTGGATGAGGGACCAAGGAAGCGGCCTATGAGTGAAGCGCTAGGTCACCTGCGAAGGATCCTAGAGGGTGCTGACCATACGGTGCTCGGGCTCTGGGTCGCCTAGGATACCCACGCGTGCGTCGAGGAAGATATTGGAACAAGGAGTAAGAGTTGTTTTGTGAAACCGGGCATGGATCTGGTTGACTGACCTTGCTGGTCCTCAACGGATGAGTCCATGGCTCTTTTATATGGATCTGTTGGTTGATCTTGCTGATCTTCAACGAGAGTCCATCTTGATAAGTGATTATATTACCGAGTATTATGGGCTAGGAACTATGGAAACGGCCTCTGTGTGGACAGGTGGTGAGCGTTCTAGTTGCCAATGATGCCATAGATACTCTGATGAAGGAATGATGGGAAATTATGAATCAACTGGATAAATTGGGAGATTGTGATCAGTGGTACTATGGTTTCATTAAAGGATTGTTTTAAAGTTAGCTGATGCTAAGAAAAAGGCAATTTTCATATTGGGTGTGTAAGTGGTGTGGCTAGTTTTATGTTTGCATGAAATTCCGGCTAGGGGGCCTTGGAACTCTTTTCCTTGGTACCCGGGACAAAACCTAACCAAATTCCAAATTGGATCCCATCACTACAGTGGTTGGGCGGTTGGCTAACCCATGGGATCGGATGGGGTTAGGCTGGACTGATGGATCCATAAACCGAGACTCAATTTCTGTTATTACGATAGATGAAGTAAGTCCCGGATAGTAATTGTTCTATGGATAGGAATCAACGGCTGTGCCTCTTGATGGGAAAAAAAGCGTTGATCCCAATGATCCAAGTGCAAGTTTCTTCCTTGATCCGACCGAGTATCTTTATAGGTGCAGTTGGATCAGCGTGATCAGTAATGATCTTGACTACGTTAGAGTAAAAAATTATCCTGGTGGAATCGCCCGTGCTTTTCGGGTAAGGGAAGTTTTTTCCGGGTTCGGATTTGGAAAAACCGACGGATTAGTCTCTTGTCCGGATATCCGTGGACGAGGCCCTGAATGTGGGACCCCTGTCCCGTGCGAGAAGTGCTACTTCCGCTGCTAGTACCGAATCCGTTGCTCGGTGGGAACAGGGGGATCTTACAAACTCATTGCATTGAATTAACAAAAATAGAACTTACAACAATGTAGATGGGGAGAGAGAAGAGCTTGCACCTCTATGGGAAAAGAGGGAGAGCTAGTCTCAAGAGAGCTCAAACATGAGTTTGCCCGATGTGTCCATAAGCTCTCAAATGAGCCACTTTTTATACAAAAACTCTAAAACTCCCAAAAGTTCCCATGTGGGATTATTGTCAAGCCCACTCCCACACTCATCTACAACTTGGAACTCTTTACAAGAGCCCTAAGTATCTTTTTGTTGCATCCTTGCATTGATCTTCACTCGTCACGCAACATTTGTTATATTGATAAAGTTTCCAAGGAAGATTGAAGAGAGAGAGAAGCTCCAATCTCTTCAATTTGTAGAGGGCTTTTAGAGGATAATAGAAAATAAGCTTATCTTAGAGTAATACCGGTAGAGTTTAGTTCACAGATGAGAATACAAAAGAATGAGAGTCTATTTATAGGTGAGGGAGGCCATTAACTGAGTCCAGCTGAGTTCTAGATTTTTCTAGCTTCAGTTTGGCTGAATTTGGACAAGTTTTGGACCAGTTTGGCTCCCTTTTTGATTTGGTTTAATTTAGGAGAGAGGTGTAATAGACCCTTGTAGGCCATAATAAACTTTTTTGTATCATGCATGTAGATAAAGTTTAAAAGTGATTTTTAGGTGATTTTGGATGTTTGTGCAGTCACATATGGGCATGTTCTGACAGTGACTCATCCCACCTTCACAAAGTGCATACATTGGGATTGATTTTTGAGCATGTTATGGATTGAATTAGAAAAAGTTTTGTATGTATGAAATGTAGTCCTTATCACATAGAACAACTTTGCCAAATTGAAGGTTTCATACTTTCGTCGTTTTCAATCTCGTTTGATGCCTTAGATTAGAGAAAGTAAGAAAATGCTTGTTTTTCATTCTCTCTAGAAAATTCAATATTAAAGTTTGTTTTTGGAGAATTCGGAGGCAAGTCTGGAGAGAGTGTGTCTCACGGCACTTGTAGAGCTCGCCGAGGAGAACAAAACACTATCTCACGAGTGCAGGTAAATTCTCATCAGTTTTGGAGATACGGAAGCTTGAAGAAGGGTCAATTTTTCCAGTGTTAAAAATGGCTTGAATTAGAAAAAGTTTTGTATGTATGAAATGTAGTCCTTATCACATAGAACAACTTTGCCAGAGTGAAGGTTTCATACTTTAGTCGTTTTCAATCTCGTTTGATATCTTAGATTAGAGAAAAAGTAAGAAAATACCTGTTTTTTATTCTCTCTAGAAAATTCAATATTAAAGTCTATTTTTTGAGAATTCGGAGGCAATTCTGGAGAGAGATTGTCTCACGGCGCTTGTAGAGCTCGCCAAGGAGAACAAAATACTATCTCACGAGCGCAGGTAAATTCTCATCAATTTTGGAGATACAGAAACTTGAAGAAGGATCGATTTTTCTAGTATTCAAAAAAAAAACTCTACTTTGCTTATCTTTTTGAAAAGTTTTCTTTTGTTTTTTTACCACGTTTTGCAGCATCGACCGCGTGCCAAAATTTGCAGGAAAGGGCCGCATGCTTTTGGAGCACCGTCTTGCTTTTGGCTATTTTTAGAGAACATGTCTCTCTATATTCGGCATACCGCGTGTGTGTGTGACACATCGCGAGACCTCTTGTGGTTGCGATTGTGAATGTGATTGAGAGTGTGATTGCGATTGAGAGTGTGAGTGTGATCAAGGCAGCCTATGCATACAAACGCTCGAGGGTGGTCGGGTGGTCGAGCTTCTGTATAGAAGTACTTTTTCCGTTGTAACCTCTCTTGCAATATAATAAAATCTCTCTCTCTCCATCTATTTGATCTTGTCTTGTTGTCTACCAATATTCTGTATTGTGTTTGAAGCGGTCTTGTTACAAGAGGAGAGATAAAAACTGAGTCCAACTAAGTTTTAGATTTTTCTAGCTTCAGTTTGGCTGAATTTGGACAAGTTTTGGACCAGTTTGGCTCCCTTTTTGATTTGGTTTGATTTAGCAGAGAGGAGAGATAAAAATATCCTATTATTTTTTAGTTTAAGACTCATCCACACATGTAAAATAGGCACCTCCTTGAAGGGCCCCCTTCTCCTTACCAATGTGTCAAAAATGAATGATTACTCCAAAATATCTCATTTTTTTATTAATACTTCATAGTTTTTAACTAATAAATCTAGTACCTAGTCAACTCTTCATCTTATGTAGGCATTTACTCATTTTTGGGTATTTTCTTTTATTCTTTGGATTTATCTTATCCCAACACTTGGATTAATCTTATTGGTCCATAGTTTTGAAAACAGGTAGAGGGAGAGGAGACACGCACACAGGAGCAAACCCTAATGTATATTGCAAACCCTAACCATAGAGGGAAGCCATCTCCCTTCTCACACAATGCATAAAGCCATAATCCATAATACACAAGACACACTGAGTTGTGTCCACACACTACTAACCCTAGCTAATGTCCACACACTATGACCAGCTGGACGCAGTCATTTATGTCTCACACATGTTTCTACCTAACGTGCCAGCACATAACATAGCTGGCACAAGCTGACATTAAGCTTGAATCTCAACAGCCCCTCTGAAGCTCATGATGTAGGGGCTGTTGAGCTTGAATCTCAATAGCCCCTCTCAAACCCTAACCATAGAGGGAAGCCATCTCCCTTCTCACACAATGCATAAAGCCATAATCCATAATACACAAGACACACTATGAGTTGTGTCCACACACTACTAACCCTAGCTAATGTCCACACACTATGACCAGCTGGACGCGGTCATTTATGTCTCACACATGTTCCTACCTAACCTGCCAGCACATAACATAGCTGGCACAAGCTGACATTGAGCTTGAATCTCAATAGCCCCTCTCAAGCTCATGATGTACTACCATAGATGAAGATGTAGATGAGCTTGGGATATCAAAGCTCTCAACACTCCCCCTCAAGCTCATTGCACGTAAGTACTCCCAACATAGTACGGAAGTACTCAAACTTCTCCCTGTGCTAAGTGGCTTTGTAAAGATATCAGCCACCTGCTCTTCAGTCTTCACATACTGTAGATCCACTGTACCATCCAGCACTTTCTCTTCAGTCTTCACATACTGTAGATCCACTATACCATCCAGCACTTTCTCTCTGACAAAGTGATAATGGACCTCTATGTGTTTGGTCCGCGCATGAAACACTGGATTCTTGGCCAACTATATACTACTCATGTTGTCACAATGAATGACAACCTTGCCATCAATAGGTTCACCCAAATTAGCCAAGAGACTTTTTAACCATATTCCTTCATATGTAGCAATGGTTGCACCCCTGTATTCAGCCTCTGTAGTACTGGATAAAGCAATAGTAGGCTGCTTCTTGCTACTCCAACTCACCACGGCACTTCCAAGTGTAAAGGCATAACCACTAGTAGACCTCCTGTCATACGAGCTACCTGCCCAATCAGCATCTGTGTAGCCATGTATATCCAAGCCTTTATCGTGCTCATAAAGAAGACCATAATGTGCAGTGGTCTTTACATATCGCATAATGTGTCTCACTGCATCCAAATGAGGTTTTCTGGGGCTCTGCATAAATTGGCTTACGCCCCACTGCATAACTCAACTCCGAGCATGTGATAGTCATGTAAATGAGACTACCAAAAATCTTTCTGTACATAGATGGATCATTCAACTCTTCACCAACATCAGCCCGCAACTTCACATTCTATTCCAAAGGTGTACTCATGGACTTACACCCTGTCATGCCATATTTTGCCAACATATCCAATTCATATTGGCGTTGCACTAACCATGTACTTGCATGGTCCTTGATCACTTCAATTCCAAGAAAGTATCTTAATTCACCCAAATCTTTCATGTCAAACTGCCCACTCAATGCTTTCTTGACATGCATCACATCTGTACCATGATCACCTGTGATAATCAAGTCATCTACATAGATGACAAGTAAAACAATCCCATGATCTGTTTTCTTCACATAGAGTGGAGAATCTATTATAGAAACCTGAAATCCAAGGGAGATAAGATATCTGCTCATCTTATCACTCCAAGCACGAGGTGCTTGCTTCAGACCATATAAATCTTTCTTCAATCTGCATACATGAGGGATATTTTGGGTGTACATAACCTTCTGGTTGTGCCATATAAACTTCTTCTTGTAGATCACCATTTAGAAATGCATTTTTCACATCCATTTGATGCATTTCCCAACCATTTGCTGTAGCCATAGCAATGACTGCTCTCACTGTTTCCATCTTTGCCACTGGACTAAATGTGTCATCATAGTCCAAGCCTTGGGTTTGTGCATAACCCTTAGCTACCAATCTCGCTTTATGTCGCTCAATGGAACCATTTGACTTTCATTTCACTTTGTAAAACCCATTTGCAACCAATAACATTTTTGTCTTGTGGTAATGCAACCAAATCCCATGTTTCATTATGAACCATCTGACTTTCATTTCACTTTGTAAACCCATTTGCAACCAATAACATTTTTGTCTTGTGGTAATGCAACCAAATCCCATGTTTCATTATGAACCAATGCGTCCATCTCAACATCCATTGCCTTCTCCCATACATGCTTTCCAATGGCTTCTGTATAGCATGTAGGTTCCACATGTTTCACCAAAGAAGTCATATATGTATAATGCATAGCAAAATCACGATATGTCAACCTGTCAACTGGATATCTCACCCTTTGGGATCTCCACAATGCATGCGGATCACTCTGAACACCTCTCACTCTAGCATGTGGTGGCACATATCTATCTTGCCTAGCACCAGGTGTGCGTAAAACAGGTATGCCAAGTTCCTCATCCAAACTCTCTGATCTTGACGGCTCATAACCTATAATTTCAATTCCTTCAACTTTCTTTTTCCCTTTATCCACAGCACTTCTCCTAGTGCTCACACTGTCATGTCTCTAGTATCCTGACCATGGACAACACCATATTGGGGAATATGGAAATTTCCCACAAGTTTGGGACACGTGGTCAAAAGTTTGGATTAACCATAACTTGAACACCACTAATCCAAAATGAGCGCTTTATAGCTCTTTAGATTCCATTTTTCAAGCGCTTTCCAATGATAGGTCATATGATAGGGTTTTGAGAAACTTACAAACATGTTATCCATGTCCCCTTTTTTAAGTATTCAAAAATGGGAATTGGGAAATTCCCAAATTCACTAATATGGTGTTGGACGTACACTGCTACTTTCTGACTCTGCTAGCCCAGACATAGAAGTAGAACTAGAACTTGCTTGTGCCAAGTTCACATGCACATCAGCTTTCAAGTGAATCAATGACACCCTCATCCTTTGCTTTGTACCAACTAGCAAGTTCATCAAACACCACATCTTGTGAGATAACCACTTGCCTAGTTTGTGGATTGTAACATTTGTATGCCTTACGATCCTGTGCATATCCAACAAACACACACTTTTCTATCTTAGGATCCAACTTCCTCCTTCTCTCGTCAGGCACATGTACATAAGCTATGCATCTAAACACTTTGAGGTGTCCAATGTCTGGCCTAAAACCTGTAAGCCGCATCTCTGGCGTACTTCCATGTATGGCTACTGTGGGTGTCTTGTTAAATATATACACTGCAGTAGCACATGCTTCTGCCAAATAGCTCGTTGATACAATTTTAAAATTATGGTTGAACACTAACCAATTGATTGGTTGGGGGCTTCTTCTAAGATAGAGAAGCAAGTAAAATCAAGAGGTAAGATATAATTTCATGGTTTTTCTCTACTATTCTCAATGTTTTCACTTCTCAACCCCTCTTAACACCATATTAGTGAATTTGGGAATTTCCCAATTCCCATTTTTGAATACTTAAAAAAGGGGACATGGATAACATTTTTGTAAGTTTCTCAAAACCCTATCATATGACCTATCATTGGAAAGCGCTTGAAAAATGGAATCTAAAGAGCTTTAAAGCGCTCATTTTGGATTAGTGGTGTTCAAGTTATGGTTAATCCAAACTTTTGACCACGTGTCCCAAACTTGTGAGAAATTTCCATATTCCCCAATATGGTGTTTCTTAAGCTTGAGAAGTTTCTAATTAAGTGTTTAAAATGCAAATCAAGATTTTCTTAAGAGTTGTAATGAATAATTAGGAAAAGTTTTTCTTTATGCTTAATTTAGGATGTTTTTTATGTATATCTCTCTCTCCCCAAAAGAATTGGTCATTCCTATGACCAATTCTCTATTCAAATGATGCTTCTCATTGATAAATTCTCAATTCACAAATCAAGCTCTAGGCTTGTGAAGCTAGAGGTTAAGAAAGTGGCTTTTTATACTTTTATGCTTCTAAAATTATGACAATCTTATGATTTAAATCCATAAACTCGATTTAAGTTTAGAAGATAGTTATACTATCATAATTGTATTATTAAGTTTTTTCTTTTCAAAAATATTAAAAATTATAAGTAATCGCAGAGCAGAGCTATGGCAAAAGTTTTAATAAATTGATATATAATTCATTCTTATGCATAACGTGAAAAGAGGACTTCCTACCATATTCTAGGATTGGTCATCTTATGCTAAAAGAATGATTTTCATCACATTCAATGGAAAACTAATTTTTAAGATTTATGCATAATTAATAATTAAGAAAAGAGAAAATTATGGTAATTTTATATAAATGATAAAAGAGAAATTCCCATGACATTTAGAATTCAATCATTTAAATAGGAAAAGTGGAATTCTTAGCATATTGGAATTAATGGATATTTTATTTTAGATAAATTTATTTTATGCATGAGAAATATTTAAATGATAAAAGAGGAATTCCCATGACATTTGGAATTCAATCATTTAAATAGTGAAAGTGGAATTCTCGGCATATTGAATTAATGGATATTTTTATTAAAGAAAAGAGGAATTTTAGATAAATTTATTTGATGATAAAAGAGTATTTCCCATGACATTTAGAATTCAATCAATTGAATGTAAAAAGAGGAATTCCCATGATAATTGAGATCCAAGAAATTAAATGGAAAAAAAAAGAATTTTTAGCATAATTCAAATTATGAGTATTTATCAAAAGTGGAATTTTGAGCATTATTGGAAAATATGGGTAGAATTGATTTTTGTAAATCCCATGAATTCTTTTATTCAAAAGAAGAATATTGAATATATTTCATTTGAGAAATTAAGAAAGAATATGGAAATAGCTGTTTTAAAAAAAAGAACCTTTATCTAGACTAAGCAATTGGCAGAAATTTCAAAAAAGTTCCATTATCGATATTGAAGTAGGAAAAGCTACTAAATGGGAATAAGATGTAAATGGGATGCAATAGGATGTGAATGGATGTGATAAGATGTAAATGGGATGTGATAGGATGTGAATAGATGTGATAAGATGTGAATGGGATGTGATAGGATGTGAATGGATATGATAAGATGTGAATGGGATGTGATAAGATGTGGTGTGATGTAAATGAATGTGGATGAGATGTGTAGTAAATGGATGTGGATGTGAATGATGAGATGAGAATGAGATGTGAGGTTATGTGAAAGGATGAGATGATGTAAAGTAAATGGATGTGGATGTGTATGTGAAATAATGTGATGTAAATGGATGTGGATGTGGATGTGGATATGATGTGATGTGGTGTAAAGGGATGAGGATGTGAATGTGATGAGTTGTGGATGAAATGTGATGAGATGTGAATATATGTGAATGTGAATGTGAATGAATGGATGGATGTGAATAGACATGCATGTGAATGTCTGGATGTATGTGGATGAATGAGATGGAATGTGTATGGATGTGATGAGATATGGATGGATGTGGATGTGGATGTGATGTAATGTGGATAGAATGTATGTGATGGGATGGGAATGTGATGGATGTGAATAGATACGATGAGATGAGAGTGGATGTGAATGTGACGTGATTTAAATAGATGTGAATGGATGTGAATGTGACGTGATTTAAATAGATGTGAATGGATGTGATGTGATGTGAAACGGATGTGATGTGTAATGGATGTGATGCGATGTGATGTGAAATGGATGTGATGTGATGTGATGCGATGAGATGAGATGTGAATGAGGATAGATGTGAATGGATGAGATGTGATATGAGTGGATGTGATGTGATGCGATGAGATGTGATGTGAATCGGGATAGATGTGAATGGATGTGACGTGATGTGAATGGATGTGATAGATGTGAATGGATGTGACGTGATGTGAATGGATGGGATGTGATGTGATGTGGATCAAGGTAGATGTGAACGGATGAGATAAGATATGAATGGATGTAATGTGATGCGATGTGGATATAGTAGATGAGAATGGATAAGATATGATGAGGATAGATGAGGATAGATATGATGAGATGTAATATGATGTGATTGGATGAGAATGGATGAAGGACGATGAGAATACATATGATTGGATGTGGATTGAGTAAAGTGAATTGATTTAGAAGAATTTGGAATAACGAGAAATGATGTGAACCGATGTGAAAAGATGTGAGTTTGTTAGAAACTGTATTTATGACATGTTTTTAAATGACTGTTTTATGTCAAGAATGCTCGGGAAGCATTTTGACCATCTTGTAAATGAGGTCATGAAAGACCTAATTGATAAAGTTGCAACAACTGACGAAGAGTCAACGGAGGACTTCTCGTGTAGCAAAATCAGCCAAGGTCTTGACCAGCCTCAGTTCGATTTAAATGGTGAGCTTCCGGTATGGTGGATGAGGGACCAAGGAAGCGTCCTATGAATGAAGCGCTAGGTGACCTATGAAGGATCATAGTAGAGGGTGCTGACCATACGATGCTCGCCGGCGAAGATTCCCATGTGTGCGCCGAGGAAGAAAATGGAACAAGGTGTTAGAGTTCTTTTCTGAACTCGGGCATGGATCTGGTTGATTGACCTTGCTGGTCCTCAAGGGATTAGTCCATGGCTTTTTTATATGGATTAGTCCATGGCTTTTTTATATGGATTTGTTGGTTGATCTTGGTGATCTTCAACGGAGAGTCCATCTCGATTTTTATAAGCGAATATATTTTCGGGTACTATGAGCTAGGAACTATTGAAAAGGCCCCTGAGTGGACAGGTGGTGAGCGTTCTGGTTGGCCAATGATGCCATAGGTACACCCATGTAGGAATGATTGGAAATTAGAATTCAACCGGATATTTTCGAGGATTATGATCAGTGATACTATGGTTTCATTAAAAGATTGTTTTAAAGACAACTGAATCTGTAAAAAAGGCAATTTCATATTGGGTGTGTAAGTGGTGTGACTATCTTGAAGTTTGCATGAAGCGCCAGCTGGGAATTCTTTTTTTTCCCTGGTACCCTGGAAAAAACCTAACAAAATTCCTAATTAGATCCCATCACTACTACAGTGGTTGGGTGGTTGGCTAACCCATGCGACTCGAACGGGTTAGGCTAGACTGATGGACCCCTAAAATTAGACTCAATTCTGCTATGGTACGATAGATGAAGTAAATCCCGGCGGATAGTCCTTGTTCTATGCAAAAGAATCAACGGCTGTGCCTCTCAATGAGGAAAAAAGCATTGGTTCCTTGATCTGACCATGTGACTTACGGGTTTGGTTGGATCAATTTGGTTAGTTAAGGCTCTTGACTACGTTAGAATAAAAATATCCTGGAGGAATCGCTCGTGCTTTCTAGGCGAGGGAAGTTTATTTCGGGTTCGGTTTTGGAAGAACCGAGGGATTAGTCTCTTGTCTAGATATCCGTGGTGGGCGAGGCCCCGAGTGAGAGGCTCTGCCTTGTGCAAGAAGTGCTACTTTCGTTGCTAGCATCCCCGAATTTGTTGTCCAAAGGGGGCACGGATCTTTCAACTAACATAGATGCCTTTGGAGAAACTAGAAAACCTAGTAATAGAATGCAAAAATGTGGAAACGGTTTAGGACTGTGATACATCTGTTTCTAGAAGTAACCATCAAGGTCAAAGTTCAGACAGTGACAAGAGTCATTTTGGATGGAGCGTAAGGGGTAAATATAATATCAGATAGCCTAGCTAAAAATCTAGGGATTACTGACACGTAGCCTGCTCCGTTCCAGATTTGCATGGTTGACTAGAGGAGGGTCAGGCCTGTCAGGGATAATCAAGGGAGAACAAATAGAAGTGGTAGGTTATAGCTTCATGACTCTGTTCATATTAGTTGATTCTGCCAGCCCATTTGCCTATGGATGATATAGAGAATATTTCTTATGGATGACCAAAAAAATGCCATCATTCTTTGCACCACCTTGTTTACAAAGTGACTACCCCTATCACTATCCAAATCCATTGGATAACCATATCACATCAACACATCTAGATATAAAAACTTTGCCATTGATGTTGCTGAATTATCCCTCAATTCCCAAGCTTTGATCCATTTAGTGTAGTAATTCATGGCCGCCGTCAGGATGTACCTATTTCGAGTTCTTTAAGCTGCTGGCTTGATTGGCCCGCCAAAATCCAACCCCCATTTTTGGAAGGGTTCCAGAGGCAACATCGGCTGTAGTGGCATCCAATGCTTAGTGGTTGTCTGGCCCAACCTTTGGCATGCATCACACCACCTGACAAACTTATGTGCATTGGCATGCACCGAAGGCCACCAAATTCTGGCTTCTAGTGAAAAGATGCAAGGGAGAAGAGAGCTTGAGCTCTTGCAAGCACACACACACACTCACAAAACCCTAAAAGAGAACACATAAGGTGAGAGGCTGAAAATCTTCTTCTTCTTCACACAACACTGAACACACCATATACAAAGATAAGAGTACACACAATATGAAAAGGTACTCAACCAAATACATACTAGGGTTCTCTATAGTGTGAACCCAATTAAATGAGCTGGCATTGTAACTATGCCAATCTCTAGAATAGCTGTCACACAGCCTGTCATCCCACTGGCCGCATATCACCCATGATCTCACCAACCATCGAGTGGTGTAAGTGTGGGGCCCATCCCCTAGGCGGCGGGTCATCAGTGTCCATCGCCTCACTAGATGAGCTCGACATCTCAACACTCCCCCCCTCGAGCTCAACTCCATCTCATGTACACCAAGCAAAGTCCTGAATCTATGGAGCTTCTCTGTACCCAATGATTTGGTCAAGATGTCAGCGACCCGATCCTGTGTACTGACATAAACAAGGTCAACCTTCCCTTGCCAAAACCTTCTCTCTGACAAAATGGTAGTGGACCTCTATATGCTCCGTGCGAGCATGAAAAATTGGGTTTCTGGCCAACTGTATACTGCTAATGTTGTCTCACAGAAAATGACAACTTGTCTATCCTTATATACCCAAATCTGCAAAAGTAGCTTTCCCGACCAAGCTACCTCACATGCTGCCATAGCAGCACCTCTCTATAGCCTCTATACTGGATAGAGAAACCGTAGGCTGCTTCTTGCTGCCCCAAGTCACATCAGCACTCCCCAAAGAAAACACGAAGCCACTAGTAGATCTTCTATCTAAGATACTACCAGCCCAATCAGCATCTGTGTACCCATGTACACATATCTCTATCCCAGTTTCATAAAATAGTTCACAATGCAAAGTAGACCTCACATACCTCAATATGCGTCTCAATGCATCCATATGCGACTTCCGAGGAACCTGCATAAACTGACTCACCAACCTAATAGCATACTCAAATCTTGCCTAGTGATCGTCATGTAGATCAAGCTTCCTACTATGCGCCTATACATAGTAGGATCCTCCAAAATCTCTCCTGAATCTGCACTCAGCTTGCCATTCTGATCCAATGGCATTGAGATAGGCTTGCCGAGCTCAATATCTCAACACTCCCCCTCGAGCTCAACTCCATCTCATGTACACCAAGTGAAGCTCTAAATCTGCGGAGCTTCTCTGTACCCAATGCTTTAGTGAAGATGTCAGCTACCTGATCGTGTGTGCTGACATAAACAAGGTCAAGGTCTCCCGCCAAGACCTTCTCTCTAACAAAATGGTACTATACCTCTATATGCTTTGTGCGAGCATGAAAAACTGGGTTCCTGGCCAACTGTATACTGCTAATGTTGTCAGAGAAAATGACAACTTGTCTATCCAACCACTAATAGACCCAAATCTGCAAGTAGCTTTCTCAACCAAGCTACCTCACACATAGCAGCTCCTCTGTACTTGGCCTCTGTATTGGATAGAGCAACTGTAGGCTGCTTCTTGCTACTCCAAGTTAGAGTAGCATTCCCAAAGAAAACATGAAGCCACTAGTAGATCTTCTATCTGAGATACTACCAGCCCAATCAGCATCTGTGTACCCATGTACACATATCTCTGTCCCTGTCTCATAAAATAGTCCACAATGCAAAGTAGACCTCACATACCTCAGTATGCATCTCAATGCATCCAAATGTAGTTTTCGTGGAACCTGCATAAACTGACACACCAACCCAACAGCATAGCTCAAATCTGGTCTGGTGATCGTCATGTAGATCAAGCTTCCTACTATGTGCCTATACATAGTAGGATCCTCCAAGATCTCTCCTGAATCTGCACTCAACTTGCCATTCTGATCCAATGGCATGGAAATAGGCTTACAGCCTGTCATACCATACTTGGACAACATGTCCAACCTATTGGAGCTCTATATATGGCTCACTCTACCTAACTTGGTCTCACCTATATATATGTATCTTGTCCTCAATATGAATCAGTCTTTGGGAGCGTACATGATGTGTCTCTTGTCTCGTCTCTTTCTCTCTACATTTCAACATGGTATCAGAGCATCTATGAGGGAAGCATCTATGTCTTCTTGTTAAATTCATGATTATAATTTCATGTCTTACAAGATTGTTCTTTGATTATGTGTTGTCTACATGATTTTATAGCTTAACTTGTTGTAATTAGAGTTGTTTCTTAATCGCGTCCTTAAAACCAAAACCAGTAGATTGTATTGTGCTGGTGAATCCTATCAAAAAAGTTTGTCAAACGGAGTTGTGAGTTAAAAGTTATGACAGTTCAGGCAAACTGCATCTGTAAAACAGCAAAACAGGTTCTTTGTGTGAGCACACAGGTTTCGTCTTCATCAAGTGTCTTTGTGAGCACACAGGTTTCGTCTTCGTCAAGCGTTTTTAGCAACCCGCCCAAATCTAGCTTCTTCGTCAAGCGTTTTTAGCAAACCGCCAAATCTAGCTTTTTCGTCAAGCGTCTACCAATGAATCTTGCGTCCCACGTCTCGGATTTTGCTATTGTTAGCAAAGCGACCAATCTAGCTTTTTCATCTAGCGTCTACCAATGAATCTTGCGTCCCACGTCTCGCTATTTTGAGGACTCTTTTCTTATTGACGTCTCTTATCTCTTGCAGTCGTCCTTGTCTATGGTGTGCAGATTTTGTGATTTTATCTTATACGTCTTCTCACAGATAGATATGGCTATGACTGTTCTCGTCAATGGTTTTCCTTCTGGCCAACGTTCTATTCCTTCTTTTCAAGGCCAAGGGTTTCCCGGTTGGAAAGCAAAGATGCTGTTAATTCTTGAAGGCGATGAGCTCTCAGATGTTGTTATTGGCAATTCTCTATGTCCGCCTCAGCCTATTATTCCGAATTCTGACAACGTTCTTATCACGGAAGGCCCTGTTTTTGATGCATGGCGTCTTGCTTATATGGATTGGCAGAGGCGTGATAAAGGAGCTCGTCGGTATATTCTTTCTGCTCTTAGTGATTCTCTCATGCTTGATGTGTATGACTTTCCTACTTCCCATGACGTATGGGAGTATCTTATAGCAAATTTTCAGAAAAAGTCTGTTACAGAAACACTTTATTTGAGAGGTTTGCTTTCAAAGTTACAGTATGAAGTTGGTACTGCTATGACGGGACATATTGATTCTTTCAAATCTATTATTAATCAACTTGCTGCTGCGGGTGATCCTGTTCCACGAAAGCAACTTATTACAATTCTTCTTGATACAATAAAGGATCCGTCTTATGACAACATTGTTACCATTCTTTCTAACAAGGACGGTCTTGATTTTGACCAAACTTGCATATCTTTGATTGAGTATTCTCAACGTCAACAACGACGTAGTGTTGGTCATGATGTAGTTATGTTTTCACAACAAGAGAAGCCTGAGTCACAACAGTTAAAACGAGCCTTTAATGTGCGAAGGCGTTCTTTTCAACGAGGCAACTGTAGAGGTGGTCGTCGTGGTGGTAGTTTCTCTCGTCTCAAATTTCCTAACAAGCATTGTTCTTACTGCAATAGGAATGGTCATACTGAAGATGACTGTTGGGCACGTCAATATGATGAAGAACACAACATTACCACAAAACAACCACGTTTATCTAGAGATTCTTCTTCTTGTGATTATTGTGGAAAATCTGATCATCCCTCTTCCATGTGCTTTAAGCGTCGATTTGATGTAGATCAAAATCGAGCATATGCAGCCGAGCATCCTAATAATGTTATCCTGAAACAAGTTGTGTTTTATGTTCAGTTCCCCCAGACAGAATACTTCATGTACGTGATGGTTCACTTTTCATTATTGATTTTGGTGCTACAGGAAATATGACATATAAATCTAAGTGGCTACATAACTATCATTCTTTACCTGTTAAGCGTGTTGTTTATCTTGTTGATGATACAACTTGCCAAGTCAAGGGCATTGGGAGATTTATATCTTGGCACCTTATCTTCTTCAACTCGAGTTTTACGAGGGGTTTTACATGTCCCAGAACTTCAACGTAATCTTCTTTCAGTTGCAAGACTTGTTGATCTTGGTTTATTTGTTGGATTCGACCACACCAAATGCCGCATTGGGAAAGATGGACAGATTATTGCAACTGCTTCTCGTAATGGCAATTTGTTTGAGCTCTCTCTTAATGATGCTGTAGCAAATGTTGTCACTGCTCCAGGGGATCATGATTGCAAGATATGGCATCATCGCTTTGTTCATGCTGATTTCTCAAAGCTTCTTAATCTTCATCGTCAAGGTCTTGTACGCGGAATGGATCTTAAAGCTCATCCTCATATGGGAATCTGTGAGTTTTGTGCTCTTGGCAAACACAATCGTAAACCCTTTCCTTTCTCAAATTCAGTTCATTCTCATGATTTGTTGGATCTTGTTCATACTGACATTTGTGGACCTTTGCCTTCATCGAGAACACAACATCATTATTTCATTACGTTTATTGATGATTACTCACGGTATACAGTTGTTTTCTTGCTTCAACAAAAATCTGAGGCGTTATCTGTTTTTAAGCAATTTCACAAGGCTGCCGAACTTCAAACTGGACGTCGCCTCAAGAAACTTCGCAGCAATAATGGTGGAGAATATGTGTCTCGTGAGTTTGAGAGTTATTGTACGGACCGTGGTATTCATCATGAACATAAAATTCCATATTCACCTCAACAGAACGGTGTTGCTGAACGTAAGAATCGCACTATTATCAATGCTATACGATGTATGCTGATTCATTCTGGGTTATCTCGTGTCTTCTGGAGTGAAGCTCTCTTGACAGTAGTCTTTGTTCAGAATCATCTTCCTACTACTGCTCCTTCTGGTAAGATACCCATCACAGCATGGACAGGTGAAATTCCTTCTGTATCTCATTTTCGAACCTTTGGATGTATTGCTTACATTCATGTTCCTAAAGAAACACGAGCAAAGCTTGATGCTCCTGGCCTTAAAGTTATTTTTATTGGGTATTCTGACACTTCCAAAGGCTACAAATTCTATGACCCGTCCTCCAAGAAAGTGCTTGTGAATCGTGATGGTATTTTCAATGAACAGCTTATGGGCGGTACATGGTCCATGGATGATTCTGATGATACTAAATCTTTGCTTCAAGCTTTTCCATTCTTGTGTGATGATGAATCTTCTTCTATAGAGCAAATTTCCTCTTCACAACCATCTAAAGAGCAACTTTCCTCTTCACAACCATTGATTCCGAATGCTGTCATTGATGATGTTGACATTTTTATTGATCTGCCTATTGATTTTGAGCATGGTTCTTGTCATGTTTATGATGAAGATTTTGAGGCTAATGTTTTCTCTACTTCTGAAGATCCAGCCACGTACAGTGATGCTATATGTTCTCCACAAAAGGATCAATGGCAAGAGGCTATGGAAGCAGAGTATGATTCTCTTATCTCTAAAGGTACATGGATACTCACTGAGCTACCTCCTGGCCGTACTGCCATTAAGTGTAAGTGGGTATATAAGACAAAATTTAAAGCAGATGGATCCTTTGACAAATTCAAGGCACGTTTAGTTGCCAAAGGTTATTCTCAAGTTGCTGGCGTTGATTATCATGAAACCTTTTCACCAGTTGTTCGCATTACTAGTATTCGGGTTTTATTGGCATTTGCTGTTCAATTTGACTTAGAAATTCATCAGATGGACGTGCGCACAGCTTTCTTGAATGGAGATTTGAATGAAGAAATTTACATGGAGCAGCCGGAAGGATTTGTTATTGCAGGGAAGGAAGATCTTGTTGCTCGTCTTCATAGGGCTTTATATGGTCTTAAACAAGCTTCACGGGCCTGGTACATCAAGTTTGATCTTTTTCTTACCTCCCATGGTTTTCTCTCTTGCTCTTCTGATCCCAACTTATTTACCAAACACCAAAATGGTAGTTTTGTAATCCTTGCCCTTTATGTGGATGATACAATCCTTGTTTTCAATGATTTGGGATTTCTACACCAAAGTAAGAAGTTGTTATCTTCGGCATTTGATATGGTGGATCTTGGAGAGCTTCACTCGTGTCTTGGCATTCAGATTCAAAGGGATCGCAGTAAAGGTATTTTATTACTTCGACAGTCAAAGTTTATTGAAGATACTATTAAGAAGTTTGGTTTGGAATCTGCACATTCAGCAACTACTCCTTGTCTTGCGAGTTCCATGAAAAACACTTCTGATGGTGGTGGCCAGCTTGTTACAAATCAACCATATGCTAATTTGGTTGGATGTCTTCAAGTTGTTGGTTTGAACACTCGTCCTGACATTTTGTTTATTGCTAACTATCTCGGGCAACACCTTGCATGTCCTTCTCTTAAGCATTGGTCTTCAGCAAAGCGCGTGTTGAAATACTTGAAAGGCACTATAGATTATGGTTTGGTTTATCAACGACAATTCACATCCGATTCCATTCCATCTCTTTCTCTTTTGGGTTACACAGATGCAGATTGGGCCAGCTCACATTTATCTATGCGATCTACTAGTGGCAATTGTTTCTTCATTAATGGTTGTCTTATTTCTTGGACCAGCAAGAAACAACGTTGTGTTGCAGTTTCTACAACCGAATCTGAATATGTTGCGGCATCACTTGCAGCTCGTGAACTCATTTGGCTTCGACAAGTGTTGACAGATATCGGCCATTCTCCTCTTTCTAGTACACCCTTGCGGTGTGATAATCAGAGTGCTATTATTCTTGCAAAAGACTATGTCCAACATAACAAGTCAAAACATATTGCTGTGCATTACCATTATGTTCGATACGAAGTACGCAAAGGCACTATCATGATTGAACATTGTCCAAGTAACCAGATGATTGCAGATATTCTTACCAAAGGTCTCAATGAGTCACGCTTCATTCTCTTGCGCTCAGAGCTTGGAGTTGCCTCGGGCTCACTCTTTCTAGATTAGGCTCTTTACTCTTATGGTAGCTTTGTACATATATCATTGTAATCTTCTAGACACCATGCACTTTGCACATTCCACAATTGCTCACTATGACCTCTTGGTCCTTTTGTATATTTGTAAATAGATGCACAATGCACTTTCACATCATTACTTCTGGTTCATATTTTCACATTTGTATAGGGGCTTGGGTTTTTCCCTTGTACTCCCCAAGGGTTTTTTCATCCATAGCTAGAGAGCCTTGTTTGAGTGGGGGTGTTGGAGCTCTATATATGGCTCACTCTACCTAACTTGGTCTCACCTATATATATGTATCTTGTCCTCAATATGAATCAGTATTTGGGAGCATACATGATGTGTCTCTTGTCTTATCTCTTTCTCTCTACATTTCAACACAACCATACTGTCTCTGCAGTAATCCAATACCATGTGGTGACCTAATCACCTCAATGCCCAAGAAATATCTGAGCTCCCCCAGATCCTTCATCTCAAACTTCTGTCTAAGCAAGATCTTTACATCAAAGATCTCTGCATCATGGTCCCCCGTAATGATCAAGTCATCTACATAGATGACAAGAAGCACAACCCCTCTATCGCCATGTCTCACATAGAGCGAGAAATCTGCATTGGCTACATGAAAGCCAATAGTGAGAAGATATTCAAAAATCTTATCAAACCATGCTCTTGGTGCTTGTTTTAAGCCATACAAGGCTTTCTTCAACTTGCAAACATGCTCGGGGTGACTCACATCCTCATAACCAAGTGGCTGCAACATATACACCTCTTCTTGCAAATCCCCATGCAAGAATGCATTCTTTACATCCATCTGATGTAAAGACCATTGCTTTGACGCAGCTACTGCTATCACAACTCTCACTGTTGCCATCTTGGCAACTGGGCTGAAAGTTTCCTCATAATCAATGCCATACCAATCTAGCATTATACCTATTTATGCTTCCATCACTATTATGTTTTACTTTGTACACCCACTTGCATCCAATGCCTTTCTTGCCTTCAGGCAATTGCACTAAATCCCAAGTCTCATTTTCATATAATGCATCCATCTCCGCATCCATAGCTTTCCCCCAACAAACATTTCCAACAACCTCATCAATGCATGTGGGCTCTACAACCTGCACAACTTTTGCCATATATGCATAATGATGTGCCACATAACCATCATAGGTAAACCTCTGCACAGGGTTTTTCACTCTCCCAGATCTTTGCAGCTTTTCATTCATGGCTTCCATAGCCTTCTTTACACCAGGTGTTCTCATAGCTGGGATCCCAAGCTCCTCATCAAGGCTCATATCTGAACCACTAGACTCTCCATCAACATGAGAATGCCCTGCAGAAATCTCAGGCATACCAAGGGGCTCAACCACTTTCTCTTTTCCTTTACGTGATGTACTAATCACATTTGCAGGACTAGTATTATGACGCAGCCTGCCACTCCATGGTCTATCAACAGACCCACTAGATGAGGACTCTCCTGGTCCACTCAAAGACTGTGATTGCTGACCTGCATTCTGTGCAACCACACTTCCACTCACATCAGCCCCAATAGCTTCTTTTTTAGCAGCATATCAGCTGCTCATCTCATCAAAGACAACATCCCTGCTTACCCTCAACTCACGTGTAGCAGGGTTATAACAACTGTATCCCTCTTGCTCAAGGGAATATCCAATAAGTACACATTTTTTAGCTTTTGGATCCAGCTTAGTTCTCAGCTCATCTAGCACATACACATATGCAATGCATCCAAAAACTTTCAGATGAGACAAATCAGGTTTTCTGCCAGTAAATCTCTCCTCTGGAGTTACATCATGTATGGCTGCAGTTGGAGTCCTGTTCATGATGTATATTGCTATAGAAACAGCCTCAGCCCAATAGCTATGCGGCATATTCTTCTCTTCCATCAATGCTCGTGCAATCTCAGCAATGTGCGTGTTTTTCCGCTCAACAACCCCATTTTGCTGCAGAGTGTATCTGCATGTAAACTGTCTCTGAATACCATTCTTCTTCAAAAATTCAGAGAACTCATTGGAGAAGTACTCTCCCCCTACATCTGACCTTAGGCACTTTACATATTCTCATGTTTGCTTTTCAACCAAAACTTGAAATTCTGAAAGTGAGTGAACACCTCACTCTTCTCCTTCATGAAATATACCCACACTTTCCTTGTGTGGTCATCAATGAATGTCACATAATACCTGCAGCCTCCCATAGACATGGTCTTTGTAGGACCCCATACATCTCAATGCACAACATGTAGTGCATTTTTGCTCACATATCTGTTACGTGGAAATACATGCTTTGTTTGCTTTCCAAATTGGCATGCTTCACATATTCTCTAGTACCTTCCACTTTAAATTTTGGTAGCCCTGTCACAATTCCTTTAGTCTGCATAGACTTCATTCTCTGCACATTCACATGTCCAATTCTTTTATGCCAAATGTCTGTGTCTACAACAATTCCTAAACCATTTGCAAACATCGCAGCACTCATTTCAAGCATGTCTACATTCAACGTAAACATTCTGCCCGCTCTGTTGTCTTTTGCAACCAACCTGCACTTGTCTTTAAAGTCTTCAATAACATAACAACCATCAGGGTTAAACCGAACCTACAAACCCTGCTCAATCATCTCTGGGCAATTGGATGAGCAGTGTCATCCCCTGTTTCCACAAAACCTGGTCGTTCAAGGTTTTTCATCTCCTTGAACCACTCCCCATGACTTGTCATGTGGTTCAAAGCACCTGAATCCACATACCATACATCATCTTTTTGTGTTGCTTCAACATTTTTAGACATGGCATTCACGACATGCTGCATAACAAACAACCTTTCATTATCCTCATTGTTTCTGCTTGAGGATGCATAATTGTTCTGCTGCACTTTCCCATTTGGCATGTCAGCCTGCTTCTTATACCATTCTGCATGCACATGTCCAGGCTTATCACAATAAAAGCATTCACATGCATCATTATATTGCCTTTGCCAATTTCCATGTCCTCTTTGACTCCCCCTGCCTCTGAATTTTCCTCTTTCATCTGTGTGTGATTGATGTTGTTGATGTGTATTCTGGGACTGTTGTTGTTGCTGCTGCTGCTGCCTGCTGGCCATAATTTTGATTACCTGTTCGGCCACCTCCTTGATCGCGTCCACGGCCTCCTCTACCTCGTCCTCTACCTGAACTTGTATAGAAGGCCTGTTGCTCTGAACTGTTTTTGTTTTGTGAAGACTATTGGTCTTCACCCAAGCTCTTCTCTTCTATAATCAGCATAGACACCAAATCTGTAAAGTTGGGAATGTATTCTCGAGTGTGAATAGACGTCTTGAACGCCTTGTATTGTGTCTCGAGAGCACGTAGACAGACTTCCACCTTATCATCATCATCTACTACTGAAACACCAATAGATGCAAGGGATTCCATAATACCCTTTATCTTCAATGCATAGTCATTCACAGACATGCTCTTTTTCTCCACAGTATGAAGTTCATTCTTCAACTGTATCTTACGTGCCTTGGTATTTGTTTTATCCCAAGGTGTCCCACGTCTCCTTGGGGGACTTAGCATCCTGAATGAGCCCAATCACGGTGTCTTGTATACTAATGGAGAGCCAATACATAACTTTCCTGGCTCCTTGGTTCCAGTCTTTAAACTCTTTCACATCTGCAGCAGTCGGATTTATGTCCGGTATCTCTAGTGCCTCTTCATGCTCACCTTCTATGTAGTCCCAATAGCCCTTTCCCATCAAGAAATTCGTCAACCTGAACCTCAAAGTATGGAGGTTGTTCTTATCAAGCTTCTCAGCCACAATTTGTGTTATGCCATCATTTGACATCTTGCCAGACACACAATTTTACCAGAAACAGCACTCTAGTTTTGTCCTGCACAAACTGCTATATTTTTGCAGCGGTACTATAGTACTCTCAAATGTCACAATAACAACAACAACAACCAGTGACCTCAATGTGCATACATACACCCAATGGAAACTGTTGACCTCTTTGTAGCAGACATTGTGTCTGCACAGCCAATTTGTCTTTCTGCAGTTCTTAAAATAGAGTTCTGCAGAGAATCGATGACTTACCCGCAGCGCTCGAAATCGCCCGCTTTCTGAAAAGCGAAGGTCCAGACACACCCGAAACGCGTTTTCGGCTCGAAAAATTCGGTCCAATAGAACAATAGAGTTGCCCTATAGCTTTTCTCCCGCGAAGAAAGCTCCTCAATCAGAGATCATTTGTCCGTGCCTCCCATAGAGCTCCCGACAAGGGTGTAGTCACCAACACAAATAGGGAAGAGTAGTTCAAGCTCTTACCCTCGTACCGCTTCCTGTGGTTCTCTTGCTCTTGCAGCTCAGCCCTTAGCATGAACCGGACTCTGATACCATGAAAAGATGCAGGGGGAAGAGAGCTTGAGCTCTTGCAAGCACACACACACTCACAAAACCCTAATAGAGAACACACAATGTGAGAGGCTGAAAAACTCCTTCTTCTTCACTCAACACTCAACACACCATATACAAAGATAAGAGTACACATAATATGAAATGTACTCAACCAAATACATACAAGGGTTCTCTATAGTGTGAACCCAACTAAATGAGATGGCGCTATAACTATGCCAGTCTCTAGAATGGCTGTCACACAGCCTGTCATCCCACTGGCCGCATATCACCCAAGATCTCACCAACCATGCCAATGGTGTAAGTGTGGGGCTGATCCCCCAGGCGGGTCATCAGTGTCCACCACCTCACTAGACGAGCTCGATATCTCAACATTTTATGCTTTAAACTTTGGCAGCCCTGTCACAATTCCTTTAGTTTGCATAGACTTCATTCTCTGCACATTCACATGTCCAATTCTTTTATGCCAAATGTTTGTGTCTGCAACAATTCTCGAACCATTTGCAAACATCGCAGCACTCACTTCAGGCATGTTTATATTCCTGGTAAACATTCAGCCCACTCTATTGCCTTTTGCAACCAACTTGCACTTGTCTTTAAAGTCTTTAACATAACAACCATAAGGGTTAAACCGAGCCTGCAAACCCTTCTCAATCATCTGGCTAGCTGAAACAAGATTCTTTGTTATGTTCAGAACATGAAGTACATCTACAAAGTACTTCACTTTGCCATGCTGCATAGACAATGGCACATCTCCAACAACATGGGCAATTGGATGAGCAGTGTCATCCCCTGTTTCCACAAAACCTGGTCTTTCAAGGTTTTTCATCTCCTTGAACCACCCCCCATGACTTGTCATGTGGTTTGAAGCACTTGAATCAATGTAACATACATCATCTTTATGTGCTGCTTCAACATTTTCAGACATGGCATTAACGACATGCTGCATAACAAACAACCTTTCATTATCCTCATTGTTTCTGCTCGAGGATGCATAGTTGTTTTGCTGCAATTTCCCATTTTGCATGTCAGCCTACTTCTTATGACAATCTGCTTGTAAATGTCCAATATTACCACAATAAAAGCATCCACGTGTCTAGGCTTACCACAATAAAAGCATCCACGTTTATCATTATACTGCCTTTGCCAATTTCCATAACCTCTTTGACTCCCCCTGCCTGTGAATTGGCCTCTTCCACCTGTGTGTTGTTGTTGTTTGTGAATTGTGGGAATCAACATAAACACCAAATATGTGAAATTGGGAATGTTTTTTGGAGTATGAATAGACATCTTGAATGCCATGTATTGTGGCTCGAGACCACGTAGACAGACTTCCACCTTATCATCATCATCTATTGAAACGCCAATAGATGCAAGGGATTCCACAATACCTTTGATCTTCAATGCATAGTCATTCATAGACATACTCTTTTTCTCCACAGTATGAAGTTCATTCTTCAACTGTATCTTTCGTGGCTTGGTATTTGTTTCATAGAGTCTTACCAAGGTGTCCCACACCTCCTTGGGGGACTTGGAATCCTGTATGTGCCCAATCGTGGTGTCTTGTATACTGATAGAGAGCCAATACATAACTTTTCTGGCTCCTTGGTTCCAATCCTTGAACTCTTTCATATCTACAACACTTAGATTGATCTCCGGTATCTTCGATGCCTCTTCATGCTCACCTTCTATGTCCCAGTAACCCTTTACCATCATGAAAATTGTCAATATGGACCTCCAAGCATGGAAGTTGTTCTTGTAAAGCTTCTTAGCAACAATTTGGTTTATGCCATCATTTGACATCTTGCTAGACACACAAATTTACCAAAAACAACACTCTTGTTTGTCCTGCACAAACTGCTATATTTTCTACAGCAGTACTGTAGAAAATATAGCAGTACTGTACCACACTCAAATGTCACAACCAGCGACCTCAATGTGCATACATACACCCAATGGCAACTGTTGACCTCCTTGCAGTACATAAAATGTCTGCACAACCAATCTATCTTCCTGCAGTTCTTAAAACAAAGTTCTACATAGAATCTCGCAGTGCTCGAAATCGTTTGCTTTCTTAAAAACGGAGGTCCTAACGCGCCCAAAATGCATTTTTGGCCAAAAAAACTTTTATAGTTTCCCTATAGCTTTACTCCCGCGAAGAAACCTCCTAAATGAGGGATTGTTTGTTGCCAGTGCCTCCCGTAGAGCTCCCGACAAGGGTAGTTGCCAACACAAATAGGGAAGAGTAGATAAAGCTCTTACCCTCGTACCGCTTCCTGTGCTTCTCTTGCTTGTAGCTTAGCCCTTAGCATGAACCACGCTCTGATACCATGAAAAGATGTAGGGGAGAAGAGAGCTTGAGCTCTTGCAAGCACACACACACTCACAAAACCCTAAAAGAGAACACACAAGGTGAGAGGCTGAAAATCTTCTTCTTCTTCACACAACACTCAGCACACCATATACAAAGATAAGAGTACACACAATATGAGAAGGTACTCATCCAAATACATACTAGGGTTCTCTATAGTGTGAACCCAACTAAATGAGCTGGCGCTATAACTATGCCTGTCTCTAGAATAGCTGTCACATAGCGTGTCATCCCACTGGCTGCATATCACCCATGATCTCACCAACCATGCCAGTGGTAAGTGTGGGGCCTATCCCCCAGGTGGTAAGTGTCCACCACCTCACTAGATGAGCTCGATATCTCAACATGTAGCACCCTCTTTAGCAACAGTGATTGGTCCTGCAAAGTGACTGCCTACAACCCTAGCATGGGCTTCTGCTCAGAATAGCCTCCTATTCCATTGGTAAAACACAGTGCTGCAAAGGACACCTAACAGGTTTTAATGATATAACTGTCCGACTAAGACTTCAAAATTTCCGCTTCGTAGAGCCAACTGTCAGGTTAAAATCTGAAAGGTGTTTTTGGTCAATATACATATGGTGCGTGTGGTGTGCGAATAAATTTTGCCCTGAATGCCCTGGCAAGTGTACAGGCCGAGTGGTTTGGTTGAAAGCTGGAATATGCACGTGTTTGTTTTCCGGAGAAAATGCTGGAGATCTGAAGTTTTTATGGCAATAATGTGGTGTGCGGATGGTTGCTAAAAGCAGAACACCAACTGGAGAATTGACGGATTTAGTATGATAATGATGTTGATGACGAGGATGCAGGCAACTCTCGCATTTATTGGAAGATTCGGTGCGGTGTAATGATCTGAATGTAAGGAGAAGAGGGGGCCCTTGTAGCATTGTATGGCTGGGAGGCTTTTAAATGAAAAATAAAAAATATATGTCAGATGGCCAATTTGTAAAAAAACACGTGGAATAGCAAGAAGGCTGCCAGCTTGTATTCCAGAAGCGTATGGAGAGCTGGAGAGCGTGAAGCAAGGAGGCGGCCGTTTTGAAGGAGAGCGAGGTGCAGTGAGAGGGCGGACCGCCGTGTGAATAGCACTAGAGGCGAGGCTCTGGTGTGTGTGCTGGCTGGACGAAGAGGAGTCGCCGGCGCTTGCTGTAGAGAGAACTGGAGGCGACTAGAGAGGGTCGCCAGAGGTGATGAACAGAGGTGCTTGCTGAGACGGGGACGTCTGGGCTCAGGCGGTGTGGCTGCCTTATGTGTGTGTGAAGGCCAGCGTAGGGTTGGTGCGAAGAGGCGCAGCTGCAAAGCGCAAGTGTGAGGCGCTGCTGGCTGATGGACGCGGTGGCTGGCGACTTGCAGAAAGGAATGAAAAGGGCGCAAAAGCGTGAGAATAGAAAAAGCCACGTGTAGAAGCCGCCTATGGACAGTGGTGAGGCAAGCACAAGTGGACGTGTGGATTGGCGTGGGCTGACAGCGTAAGGAGTAAAGAGGTTGCAGCTGCAGGTCTGCAACTGTGTGAGGCGCTGTTGGCGAGGACAGATGAAGGGTGCGCAGCCATCAAGAGTGAAGAGGTGGTGGGGCCTCCGTGTAAAGAAGAGCAGCGTAGCAGCAGGTTAAGTGAAGGCACAGTTGTGTGCATGAGAAGGGAACCGCCTAGGAGCTGCTGGTGGCAAGGTGAACAGCTAAAGGGCTGGAGTATAGCCGGGTGAACAAGAGAAAGAGGCTGCAGGTCTTTGGGTTGTTGGGTCGAGGGTTGATGATTGAAGCAGCAGAGAGGGCTGCTGTTTGGAAGGGATTGAGTGATGTGGCTTGGGCTAGATATCTGAGGATGCTGCGGTGAGCAGTTGGTTCGTGGTGCAGAGGATTGTGCGAGGCTCTGGGGTTGGTGAGACTGCTGGTCACGACATACAGAGAGTGGGAGCTGCTGAGTGAAGGTTAGCTGGTGTGGGCGCCTTCTGGTGAGAGTAGCTGGTCTTGTGTGGGCGGTGATTGCAGGCAGTGCATGGATGCTGACCAGAGAGGGAGCCTTGGGTTGTGTGTTGGATGCAGAAGTGGTGCTGATGTGTGGGCTGGAGACAGTGGGGCTCGCCTACGACAATTGGCAGGTAGCAGCAGACAGAGAGTAGGCAGGCTACAGAGAAAGTGAAGAAGGGTTGCTGGTGTGGGCGCCCTTTGGAGATTACAAGGACTGGGAGACAGAGGCTTGGTCGTCAGACGCAAGGGTGTATTCCCTTGGCAGTAAATCCTGGCCAGAGTCCTGGTCTTTGGTGTATTTGCTGTGTTTATACAGTGTGTATGGTGTTGTGTTTTTTGTTGAATGATCATCTGTTCTTTGTGGTTCTGAGCTGTCTTATGGTGTGGGTGGGTGGCGAATATTGAGAGAGTGTTCCAGCCGGTGGCTGGTGGTGCCCCGTTCGTGGTAGTTTTTCCAAGTTTGGGAGGTGGAAGAGCTATAGAGGCAGGTATTTCTTTCTTTTTTTCACCTCACATCTCTCAAGGATTGCCCCACTGAGGAGTTGCTCAGGCATTGTGTGACTAAGGAGTGACTCTTTCTGGTATAGTTTGACTGAGGATAGCTCAGGGATTTCTCTTACGAGGGTGTATGCCCCAGAGTGAGAGATTGAAGGAAGGTGTTTGGGTTTTTGCTTGGGATTGGAAGTGAAGTTTGGGATCAAGATGATGTCTTATCCAGAGTTTTATGGTGGTCCGAATGAGGATGTGGCAGATTTCTTGGAAAAGATGGAGGTTGCATGTATAAGCAACCATATCAGTGAGCAGGTACAGGTGTTGCGGCTGCTGAGCATCTGTTTGAAGGGAGATGCAAGGACCTGGTACAGGGCTTATGAGGAGTCATTGAGGGATGCTGTTCCACGCATTGAGATGACTGAGGATGGATTGAAGACAGCACTCAGTAACAGGTTCAAGAAGGTGGAAGACCCCGACAAGGTTTGGCATGAGGTGCAAGCTCTGACACAAGGTGAGTTTGAATCAATAGATGATTATATGAGGAAATTTTCTTTGCTATGGGAGACTCTATGCAGGGCTTTGGGAGAAAACCAGGTGCCGCCTGATATGATGAAGAAGAACAAGTTTGTAGCTGGACTTAAGAGGAGTATTCGCTGGAAAGTGGAATTGAAGAAGCCCAGGTCTTTTGAGGATGCGGTAGAAATTGCTAAGTCAAAAGATTGGAAATTGCAGCGGATGAATCAGCTGGGGATGTTTCCAGTTGTAGCACAGCCGTAGATTCGTAGAGTGGAAGCTACACCCATGAGTGCAGTGATCGAGAGGATGAAGCCCACTGAAGCCCAAGCTATGCAGATGGTGCCTCAAGCGAGTCAGGGAGTACCTATGGTTCCTGCAGGTTCTGATGAGGGATTGCGGCAAGATATGAAACAGATGGTTGATCTTATGAAGAATTTGAGCTTAAATTTAATGGGAAGTACAGGTGGTGGACGTGGTAGAGGCCGTGGCAATAATTATGAAGGGGGAGATGGACAAACAGGATATGGACGTGGTCGCGGTAGGGGCCGTCATTTCATTCCTACATGCTGGAACTGTGGTGAGCTTGGTCATCTGAGTACAGATTGTGATAAGCCTCAGCGTATGGGCGGTGACATGTACCCACTACCTTCACAGTTACCGGATAGGTCGAATGATTATGGTATTGATATCAGGGATCAAGTAGGTCCGAGTGGAATTACAGCTGAAGAGAAGGGTAAAACTAAGGTGATAGATGTGGTCACCCTTGAGAAGACGAAGGAGGCAGAAGCTGATGTGATGCCTTTGGGGAAACGGATGCCACAGGAAAGAGAAAGCAAGGATGCTGCAGGGCCCAGCAAGAAGAAAGGAAAAGTGAAGGAAGGAGAAGATGTGAAGGTCAAGCAGAAGAGGAGGTCTCGTAGGAAGTTTCAGGTAACTGATTTTCCACTAGGGGGTGGGCAGGATACTTCATCCAGTGAGGAGGATGCAGAAATGGATGCCCTGGTTATTGATGAGGAAGTGCTTGGTGATGAGGTTGCTGAACAGGAAGAAGCCATACATGAGGAATGCGAGGAGATACAAATGAATCATGAGCAAAGGTATGCATGTGATGTGAAAGAGCTTGCTTTTAAGTCTTTGGATAATAAACCTGTGTGGGATGAGTGGGAAATAGACAGTCTACAGGATGAAGAGCCTGAGTTGGAGCTGGATGATGAGATGTGTATTAATGTTAAAAAAGCCATGACCAGAATTGAGGCTATGAAGAAAGAGAAACACCAAAAGGCTTTGAATGATGCTGCTACTATAGATGAGAGGGCTGCTGTTATAGATGAGTCTATGGATGCTGTAATAAATGAATTTCTCATTGGTTTTGATGAAGATGAGCATACAGGAACTGAGGTGGATGCTTTAGGAATGGTGTCTTTCGAAGAGGAGTTGGTTTTGGCTGTGGTGGCTGGTTTTGATGGTGAGGCTTCTTATGTGGATGGACAGGAAAGTGTTATGGCACAGCAGGTTTTTCTTGATGAAGCTTTCATCAGTTTCTACCCTCAGCAGGAGTTGCTGCACTGGTTCTCCGATATTGGTATTGACCATATCAGTGATTTTGGAGTTGAGATGAGACGGGATGGTGTGTATGTCAGGAACTTTGTTTCCAGAAGTTCTGGTGATATGTTGTGGGATATGGGATGGAAGATTATGCCTTTGGAGGATGACAGAGTTTCTTGGATCACCTGGAACAGAGATGTGTTGGTTACACTGTATGATGCTCAGAGGATTGATGGAGGGAAACGTGGTCATCGGAGGAAAACATGGTTATATGCTTTCTGCTAATCATAAATGATTCAGCAGGCTAGGGGTTGGGCAAAGTATGTCAGGTTAAAATCTGAAAGGTGTTTTTGGTCAATATACATATGGTGCATGTGGTGTGCGAATAAATTTTGCCCTGAATGCCCTGGCAAGTGTACAGGCCGAGTGGTTTGGTTGAAAGCTGGAATATGCACGTGTTTGTTTTCCGGAGAAAATGCTAGAGATCTGAAGTTTTTATGGCAATAATGTGGTGTGCGGATGGTTGCTAAAAGCAGAACACCAACTGGAGAATTGACGGATTTAGTATGATAATGATGTTGATGACGAGGATGCAGGCAACTCTCGCATTTATTGGAAGATTCGGTGCGGTGTAATGATCTGAATGTAAGGAGAAGAGGGGGCCCTTGTAGCATTGTATGGCTGGGAGGCTTTTAAATGAAAAATAAAAAATATATGTCAGATGGCCAATTTGTAAAAAAACACGTGGAATAGCAAGAAGGCTGCCAGCTTGTATTCCAGAAGCTTGTGGAGAGCTGGAGAGCGTGAAGCAAGGAGGCGGCCGTTTTGAAGGAGAGCGAGGTGCAGTGAGAGGGCGGACCGCCGTGTGAAGAGCACTAGAGGCGAGGCTCTGGTGTGTGTGCTGGCTGGACGAAGAGGAGTCGCCGGCGCTTGCTGCAGAGAGAACTGGAGGCGACTAGAGAGGGTCGCCAGAGGTGATGAACAGAGGTGCTTGCTGAGACGGGGACGTCTGGGCTCAGGCGGTGTGGCTGCCTTATGTGTGTGTGAAGGCCGGCGTAGGGTTGGTGCGAAGAGGCGCAGCTGCAAAGCGCAAGTGTGAGGCGCTGCTGGGGCTGATGGACGCGGTGGCTGGCGACTTGCAGAAAGGAATGAAAAGGGCGCAGAAGCGTCAGAATAGAAAAAGCCACGTGTAGAAGCCGCCTATGGACAGTGGTGAGGCGAGCACAAGTGGACGTGTGGACTGGCGTGGGCTGACAGCGTAAGGAGTAAAGAGGTTGCAGCTGCAGGTCTGCAACTGTGTGAGGCGCTGTTGGCGAGGACAGATGAAGGGTGCACAGCCATCAAGAGTGAAGAGGTGGTGGGGCCTCCGTGTAAAGAAGAGCAGCGTAGCAGCAGGTTAAGTGAAGGCACAGTTGTGTGCATGAGAAGGGAACCGCCTAGGAGCTGCTGGTAGCAAGGTGAACAGCTAAAGGGCTGGAGTACAGCCGGGTGAACAAGAGAAAGAGGCTGCAGGTCTTTGGGTTGTTGGGTCGAGGGTTGATGATTGAAGCAGTAGAGAGGGCTGCTGTTTGGAAGGGATTGAGTGATGTGGCTTGGGCTAGATATCTGAGGATGCTGCGGTGAGCAGTTGGTTCGTGGTGCAGAGGATTGTGCGAGGCTCTGGGGTTGGTGAGACTGCTGGTCACGACATACAGAGAGTGGGAGCTGCTGAGTGAAGGTTAGCTGGTGTGGGCGCCTTCTGGTGAGAGTAGCTGGTCTTGTGTGGGCGGTGATTGCAGGCAGTGCATGGATGCTGACCAGAGAGGGAGCCTTGGGTTGTGTGTTGGATGCAGAAGTGGTGCTGATGTGTGGGCTGGAGACAGTGGGGCTCGCCTACGACAATTGGCAGGTAGCAGCAGACAGAGAGTAGGCAGGCTACAGAGAAAGTGAAGAAGGGTTGCTGGTGTGGGCGCCCTTTGGAGATTACAAGGACTGGGAGACAGAGGCTTGGTCGTCAGACGCAAGGGTGTATTCCCTTGGCAGTAAATCCTGGCCAGAGTCCTGGTCTTTGGTGTATTTGCTGTGTTTATACAGTGTGTATGGTGTTGTGTTTTTTGTTGAATGATCATCTGTTCGTTGTGGTTCTGAGCTGTCTTATGGTGTGGGTGGGTGGCGAATATTGAGAGAGTGTTCCAGCCGGTGGCTGGTGGTGCCCCGTTCGTGGTAGTTTTTCCAAGTTTGGGAGGTGGAAGAGCTATAGAGGCAGGTATTTCTTTCTTTTTTTCACCTCACATCTCTCAAGGATTGCCCCACTGAGGAGTTGCTCAGGCATTGTGTGACTAAGGAGTGACTCTTTCTGGTATAGTTTGACTGAGGATAGCTCAGGGATTTCTCTTACGAGGGTGTATGCCCCAGAGTGAGAGATTGAAGGAAGGTGTTTGGGTTTTTGCTTGGGATTGGAAGTGAAGTTTGGGATCAAGATGATGTCTTATCCAGAGTTTTATGGTGGTCCGAATGAGGATGTGGCAGATTTCTTGGAAAAGATGGAGGTTGCATGTATAAGCAACCATATCAGTGAGCAGGTACAGGTGTTGCGGCTGCTGAGCATCTGTTTGAAGGGAGATGCAAGGACCTGGTACAGGGCTTATGAGGAGTCATTGAGGGATGCTGTTCCACGCATTGAGATGACTGAGGATGGATTGAAGACAGCACTCAGTAACAGGTTCAAGAAGGTGGAAGACCCCGACAAGGTTTGGCATGAGGTGCAAGCTCTGACACAAGGTGAGTTTGAATCAATAGATGATTATATGAGGAAATTTTCTTTGCTATGGGAGACTCTATGCAGGGCTTTGGGAGAAAACCAGGTGCCGCCTGATATGATGAAGAAGAACAAGTTTGTAGCTGGACTTAAGAGGAGTATTCGCTGGAAAGTGGAATTGAAGAAGCCCAGGTCTTTTGAGGATGCGGTAGAAATTGCTAAGTCAAAAGATTGGAAATTGCAGCGGATGAATCAGCTGGGGATGTTTCCAGTTGTAGCACAGCCGTAGATTCGTAGAGTGGAAGCTACACCCATGAGTGCAGTGATCGAGAGGATGAAGCCCACTGAAGCCCAAGCTATGCAGATGGTGCCTCAAGCGAGTCAGGGAGTACCTATGGTTCCTGCAGGTTCTGATGAGGGATTGCGGCAAGATATGAAACAGATGGTTGATCTTATGAAGAATTTGAGCTTAAATTTAATGGGAAGTACAGGTGGTGGACGTGGTAGAGGCCGTGGCAATAATTATGAAGGGGGAGATGGACAAACAGGATATGGACGTGGTCGCGGTAGGGGCCGTCATTTCATTCCTACATGCTGGAACTGTGGTGAGCTTGGTCATCTGAGTACAGATTGTGATAAGCCTCAGCGTATGGGCGGTGACATGTACCCACTACCTTCACAGTTACCGGATAGGTCGAATGATTATGGTATTGATATCAGGGATCAAGTAGGTCCGAGTGGAATTACAGCTGAAGAGAAGGGTAAAACTAAGGTGATAGATGTGGTCACCCTAGAGAAGACGAAGGAGGCAGAAGCTGATGTGATGCCTTTGGGGAAACGGATGCCACAGGAAAGAGAAAGCAAGGATGCTGCAGGGCCCAGCAAGAAGAAAGGAAAAGTGAAGGAAGGAGAAGATGTGAAGGTCAAGCAGAAGAGGAGGTCTCGTAGGAAGTTTCAGGTAACTGATTTTCCACTAGGGGGTGGGCAGGATACTTCATCCAGTGAGGAGGATGCAGAAATGGATGCCCTGGTTATTGATGAGGAAGTGCTTGGTGATGAGGTTGCTGAACAGGAAGAAGCCATACATGAGGAATGCGAGGAGATACAAATGAATCATGAGCAAAGGTATGCATGTGATGTGAAAGAGCTTGCTTTTAAGTCTTTGGATAATAAACCTGTGTGGGATGAGTGGGAAATAGACAGTCTACAGGATGAAGAGCCTGAGTTGGAGCTGGATGATGAGATGTGTATTAATGTTAAAAAAGCCATGACCAGAATTGAGGCTATGAAGAAAGAGAAACACCAAAAGGCTTTGAATGATGCTGCTACTATAGATGAGAGGGCTGCTGTTATAGATGAGTCTATGGATGCTGTAATAAATGAATTTCTCATTGGTTTTGATGAAGATGAGCATACAGGAACTGAGGTGGATGCTTTAGGAATGGTGTCTTTCGAAGAGGAGTTGGTTTTGGCTGTGGTGGCTGGTTTTGATGGTGAGGCTTCTTATGTGGATGGACAGGAAAGTGTTATGGCACAGCAGGTTTTTCTTGATGAAGCTTTCATCAATTTTTACCCTCAGCAGGAGTTGCTGCACTGGTTCTCCGATATTGGTATTGACCATATCAGTGATTTTGGAGTTGAGATGAGACGAGATGGTGTGTATGTCAGGAACTTTGTTTCCAGAAGTTCTGGTGATATGTTGTGAAATATGGGATGGAAGATTATGCCTTTGGAGGATGACAGAGTTTCTTGGATCACCTGGAACAGAGATGTGTTGGTTTCACTGTATGATGCTCAGAGGATTGATGGAGGGAAACGTGGTCATCGGAGGAAAACATGGTTATATGCTTTCTGCTGATCCAGCAGGCTAGGGGTTGGGCAAAGTATGTCAGGTTAAAATCTGAAAGGTGTTTTTGGTCAATATACATATGGTGCATGTGGTGTGCGAATAAATTTTGCCCTGAATGCCCTGGCAAGTGTACAGGCCGAGTGGTTTGGTTGAAAGCTGGAATATGCACGTGTTTGTTTTCCGGAGAAAATGCTGGAGATCTGAAGTTTTTATGGCAATAATGTGGTGTGCGGATGGTTGCTAAAAGCAAAACACCAACTGGAGAATTGACGGATTTAGTATGATAATGATGTTGATGACGAGGATGCAGGCAACTCTCGCATTTATTGGAAGATTCGGTGCGGTGTAATGATCTGAATGTAAGGAGAAGAGGGGGCCCTTGTAGCATTGTATGGCTGGGAGGCTTTTAAATGAAAAATAAAAAATATATGTCAGATGGCCAATTTGTAAAAAAACACGTGGAATAGCAAGAAGGCTGCCAGCTTGTATTCCAGAAGCTTGTGGAGAGCTGGAGAGCGTGAAGCAAGGAGGCGGCCGTTTTGAAGGAGAGCGAGGTGCAGTGAGAGGGCGGACCGCCGTGTGAAGAGCACTAGAGGCGAGGCTCTGGTGTGTGTGCTGGCTGGACGAAGAGGAGTCGCCGGCGCTTGCTGCAGAGAGAACTGGAGGCGACTAGAGAGGGTCGCCAGAGGTGATGAACAGAGGTGCTTGCTGAGACGGGGACGTCTGGGCTCAGGCGGTGTGGCTGCCTTATGTGTGTGTGAAGGCCGGCGTAGGGTTGGTGCGAAGAGGCGCAGCTGCAAAGTGCAAGTGTGAGGCGCTGCTGGCTGATGGACGCGGTGGCTGGCGACTTGCAGAAAGGAATGAAAAGGGCGCAGAAGCGTCAGAATAGAAAAAGCCACGTGTAGAAGCCGCCTATGGACAGTGGTGAGGCGAGCACAAGTGGACGTGTGGACTGGCGTGGGCTGACAGCGTAAGGAGTAAAGAGGTTGCAGCTGCAGGTCTGCAACTGTGTGAGGCGCTGTTGGCGAGGACAGATGAAGGGTGCACAGCCATCAAGAGTGAAGAGGTGGTGGGGCCTCCGTGTAAAGAAGAGCAGCGTAGCAGCAGGTTAAGTGAAGGCACAGTTGTGTGCATGAGAAGGGAACCGCCTAGGAGCTGCTGGTGGCAAGGTGAACAGCTAAAGGGCTGGAGTACAGCCGGGTGAACAAGAGAAAGAGGCTGCAGGTCTTTGGGTTGTTGGGTCGAGGGTTGATGATTGAAGCAGCAGAGAGGGCTGCTGTTTGGAAGGGATTGAGTGATGTGGCTTGGGCTAGATATCTGAGGATGTTGCGGTGAGCAGTTGGTTCGTGGTGCAGAGGATTGTGCGAGGCTTTGGGGTTGGTGAGACTGCTGGTCATGACATACAGAGAGTGGGAGCTGCTGAGTGAAGGTTAGCTGGTGTGGGCGCCTTCTGGTGAGAGTAGCTGGTCTTGTGTGGGCGGTGATTGCAGGCAGTGCATGGATGCTGACCAGAGAGGGAGCCTTGGGTTGTGTGTTGGATGCAGAAGTGGTGCTGATGTGTGGGCTGGAGACAGTGGGGCTCGCCTACGACAATTGGCAGGTAGCAGCAGACAGAGAGTAGGCAGGCTACAGAGAAAGTGAAGAAGGGTTGCTGGTGTGGGCGCCCTTTGGAGATTACAAGGACTGGGAGACAGAGGCTTGGTCGTCAGACGCAAGGGTGTATTCCCTTGGCAGTAAATCCTGGCCAGAGTCCTGGTCTTTGGTGTATTTGCTGTGTTTATAAAGTGTGTATGGTGTTGTGTTTTTTGTTGAATGATCATCTGTTCGTTGTGGTTCTGAGCTGTCTTATGGTGTGGGTGGGTGGCGAATATTGAGAGAGTGTTCCAGCCGGTGGCTGGTGGTGCCCCGTTCGTGGTAGTTTTTCCAAGTTTGGGAGGTGGAAGAGCTATAGAGGCAGGTATTTCTTTCTTTTTTTCACCTCACATCTCTCAAGGATTGCCCCACTGAGGAGTTGCTGAGGCATTGTGTGACTAAGGAGTGACTCTTTCTGGTATAGTTTGACTGAGGATAGCTCAGGGATTTCTCTTACGAGGGTGTATGCCCCAGAGTGAGAGATTGAAGGAAGGTGTTTGGGTTTTTGCTTGGGATTGGAAGTGAAGTTTGGGATCAAGATGATGTCTTATCCAGAGTTTTATGGTGGTCCGAATGAGGATGTGGCAGATTTCTTGGAAAAGATGGAGGTTGCATGTATAAGCAACCATATCAGTGAGCAGGTAGTACAGGTGTTGCGGCTGCTGAGCATCTGTTTGAAGGGAGATGCAAGGACCTGGTACAGGGCTTATGAGGAGTCATTGAGGGATGCTGTTCCACGCATTGAGATGACTGAGGATGGATTGAAGACAGCACTCAGTTAACAGGTTCAAGAAGGTGGAAGACCCCGACAAGGTTTGGCATGAGGTGCAAGCTCTGACACAAGGTGAGTTTGAATCAATAGATGATTATATGAGGAAATTTTCTTTGCTATGGGAGACTCTATGCAGGGCTTTGGGAGAAAACCAGGTGCCGCCTGATATGATGAAGAAGAACAAGTTTGTAGCTGGACTTAAGAGGAGTATTCGCTGGAAAGTGGAATTGAAGAAGCCCAGGTCTTTTGAGGATGCGGTAGAAATTGCTAAGTCAAAAGATTGGAAATTGCAGCGGATGAATCAGCTGGGGATGTTTCCAGTTGTAGCACAGCCGTAGATTCGTAGAGTGGAAGCTACACCCATGAGTGCAGTGATCGAGAGGATGAAGCCCACTGAAGCCCAAGCTATGCAGATGGTGCCTCAAGCGAGTCAGGGAGTACCTATGGTTCCTGCAGGTTCTGATGAGGGATTGCGGCAAGATATGAAACAGATGGTTGATCTTATGAAGAATTTGAGCTTAAATTTAATGGGAAGTACAGGTGGTGGACGTGGTAGAGGCCGTGGCAATAATTATGAAGGGGGAGATGGACAAACAGGATATGGACGTGGTCGCGGTAGGGGCCGTCATTTCATTCCTACATGCTGGAACTGTGGTGAGCTTGGTCATCTGAGTACAGATTGTGATAAGCCTCAGCGTATGGGCGGTGACATGTACCCACTACCTTCACAGTTACCGGATAGGTCGAATGATTATGGTATTGATATCAGGGATCAAGTAGGTCCGAGTGGAATTACAGCTGAAGAGAAGGGTAAAACTAAGGTGATAGATGTGGTCACCCTTGAGAAGACGAAGGAGGCAGAAGCTGATGTGATGCCTTTGGGGAAACGGATGCCACAGGAAAGAGAAAGCAAGGATGCTGCAGGGCCCAGCAAGAAGAAAGGAAAAGTGAAGGAAGGAGAAGATGTGAAGGTCAAGCAGAAGAGGAGGTCTCGTAGGAAGTTTCAGGTAACTGATTTTCCACTAGGGGGTGGGCAGGATACTTCATCCAGTGAGGAGGATGCAGAAATGGATGCCCTGGTTATTGATGAGGAAGTGCTTGGTGATGAGGTTGCTGAACAGGAAGAAGCCATACATGAGGAATGCGAGGAGATACAAATGAATCATGAGCAAAGGTATGCATGTGATGTGAAAGAGCTTGCTTTTAAGTCTTTGGATAATAAACCTGTGTGGGATGAGTGGGAAATAGACAGTCTACAGGATGAAGAGCCTGAGTTGGAGCTGGATGATGAGATGTGTATTAATGTTAAAAAAGCCATGACCAGAATTGAGGCTATGAAGAAAGAGAAACACCAAAAGGCTTTGAATGATGCTGCTACTATAGATGAGAGGGCTGCTGTTATAGATGAGTCTATGGATGCTGTAATAAATGAATTTCTCATTGGTTTTGATGAAGATGAGCATACAGGAACTGAGGTGGATGCTTTAGGAATGGTGTCTTTCGAAGAGGAGTTGGTTTTGGCTGTGGTGGCTGGTTTTGATGGTGAGGCTTCTTATGTGGATGGACAGGAAAGTGTTATGGCACAGCAGGTTTTTCTTGATGAAGCTTTCATCAATTTTTACCCTCAGCAGGAGTTGCTGCACTGGTTCTCCGATATTGGTATTGACCATATCAGTGATTTTGGAGTTGAGATGAGACGAGATGGTGTGTATGTCAGGAACTTTGTTTCCAGAAGTTCTGGTGATATGTTGTGAAATATGGGATGGAAGATTATGCCTTTGGAGGATGACAGAGTTTCTTGGATCACCTGGAACAGAGATGTGTTGGTTTCACTGTATGATGCTCAGAGGATTGATGGAGGGAAACGTGGTCATCGGAGGAAAACATGGTTATATGCTTTCTGCTGATCCAGCAGGCTAGGGGTTGGGCAAAGTATGTCAGGTTAAAATCTGAAAGGTGTTTTTGGTCAATATACATATGGTGCATGTGGTGTGCGAATAAATTTTGCCCTGAATGCCCTGGCAAGTGTACAGGCCGAGTGGTTTGGTTGAAAGCTGGAATATGCACGTGTTTGTTTTCCGGAGAAAATGCTGGAGATCTGAAGTTTTTATGGCAATAATGTGGTGTGCGGATGGTTGCTAAAAGCAAAACACCAACTGGAGAATTGACGGATTTAGTATGATAATGATGTTGATGACGAGGATGCAGGCAACTCTCGCATTTATTGGAAGATTCGGTGCGGTGTAATGATCTGAATGTAAGGAGAAGAGGGGGCCCTTGTAGCATTGTATGGCTGGGAGGCTTTTAAATGAAAAATAAAAAATATATGTCAGATGGCCAATTTGTAAAAAAACACGTGGAATAGCAAGAAGGCTGCCAGCTTGTATTCCAGAAGCTTGTGGAGAGCTGGAGAGCGTGAAGCAAGGAGGCGGCCGTTTTGAAGGAGAGCGAGGTGCAGTGAGAGGGCGGACCGCCGTGTGAAGAGCACTAGAGGCGAGGCTCTGGTGTGTGTGCTGGCTGGACGAAGAGGAGTCGCCGGCGCTTGCTGCAGAGAGAACTGGAGGCGACTAGAGAGGGTCGCCAGAGGTGATGAACAGAGGTGCTTGCTGAGACGGGGACGTCTGGGCTCAGGCGGTGTGGCTGCCTTATGTGTGTGTGAAGGCCGGCGTAGGGTTGGTGCGAAGAGGCGCAGCTGCAAAGCGCAAGTGTGAGGCGCTGCTGGCTGATGGACGCGGTGGTTGGCGACTTGCAGAAAGGAATGAAAAGGGCGCAGAAGCGTCAGAATAGAAAAAGCCACGTGTAGAAGCCGCCTATGGACAGTGGTGAGGCGAGCACAAGTGGACGTGTGGACTGGCGTGGGCTGACAGCGTAAGGAGTAAAGAGGTTGCAGCTGCAGGTCTGCAACTGTGTGAGGCGCTGTTGGCGAGGACAGATGAAGGGTGCACAGCCATCAAGAGTGAAGAGGTGGTGGGGCCTCCGTGTAAAGAAGAGCAGCGTAGCAGCAGGTTAAGTGAAGGCACAGTTGTGTGCATGAGAAGGGAACCGCCTAGGAGCTGCTGGTGGCAAGGTGAACAGCTAAAGGGCTGGAGTACAGCCGGGTGAACAAGAGAAAGAGGCTGCAGGTCTTTGGGTTGTTGGGTCGAGGGTTGATGATTGAAGCAGCAGAGAGGGCTGCTGTTTGGAAGGGATTGAGTGATGTGGCTTGGGCTAGATATCTGAGGATGTTGCGGTGAGCAGTTGGTTCGTGGTGCAGAGGATTGTGCGAGGCTTTGGGGTTGGTGAGACTGCTGGTCACGACATACAGAGAGTGGGAGCTGCTGAGTGAAGGTTAGCTGGTGTGGGCGCCTTCTGGTGAGAGTAGCTGGTCTTGTGTGGGCGGTGATTGCAGGCAGTGCATGGATGCTGACCAGAGAGGGAGCCTTGGGTTGTGTGTTGGATGCAGAAGTGGTGCTGATGTGTGGGCTGGAGACAGTGGGGCTCGCCTACGACAATTGGCAGGTAGCAGCAGACAGAGAGTAGGCAGGCTACAGAGAAAGTGAAGAAGGGTTGCTGGTGTGGGCGCCCTTTGGAGATTACAAGGACTGGGAGACAGAGGCTTGGTCGTCAGACGCAAGGGTGTATTCCCTTGGCAGTAAATCCTGGCCAGAGTCCTGGTCTTTGGTGTATTTGCTGTGTTTATAAAGTGTGTATGGTGTTGTGTTTTTTGTTGAATGATCATCTGTTCGTTGTGGTTCTGAGCTGTCTTATGGTGTGGGTGGGTGGCGAATATTGAGAGAGTGTTCCAGCCGGTGGCTGGTGGTGCCCCGTTCGTGGTAGTTTTTCCAAGTTTGGGAGGTGGAAGAGCTATAGAGGCAGGTATTTCTTTCTTTTTTTCACCTCACATCTCTCAAGGATTGCCCCACTGAGGAGTTGCTGAGGCATTGTGTGACTAAGGAGTGACTCTTTCTGGTATAGTTTGACTGAGGATAGCTCAGGGATTTCTCTTACGAGGGTGTATGCCCCAGAGTGAGAGATTGAAGGAAGGTGTTTGGGTTTTTGCTTGGGATTGGAAGTGAAGTTTGGGATCAAGATGATGTCTTATCCAGAGTTTTATGGTGGTCCGAATGAGGATGTGGCAGATTTCTTGGAAAAGATGGAGGTTGCATGTATAAGCAACCATATCAGTGAGCAGGTAGTACAGGTGTTGCGGCTGCTGAGCATCTGTTTGAAGGGAGATGCAAGGACCTGGTACAGGGCTTATGAGGAGTCATTGAGGGATGCTGTTCCACGCATTGAGATGACTGAGGATGGATTGAAGACAGCACTCAGTTAACAGGTTCAAGAAGGTGGAAGACCCCGACAAGGTTTGGCATGAGGTGCAAGCTCTGACACAAGGTGAGTTTGAATCAATAGATGATTATATGAGGAAATTTTCTTTGCTATGGGAGACTCTATGCAGGGCTTTGGGAGAAAACCAGGTGCCGCCTGATATGATGAAGAAGAACAAGTTTGTAGCTGGACTTAAGAGGAGTATTCGCTGGAAAGTGGAATTGAAGAAGCCCAGGTCTTTTGAGGATGCGGTAGAAATTGCTAAGTCAAAAGATTGGAAATTGCAGCGGATGAATCAGCTGGGGATGTTTCCAGTTGTAGCACAGCCGTAGATTCGTAGAGTGGAAGCTACACCCATGAGTGCAGTGATCGAGAGGATGAAGCCCACTGAAGCCCAAGCTATGCAGATGGTGCCTCAAGCGAGTCAGGGAGTACCTATGGTTCCTGCAGGTTCTGATGAGGGATTGCGGCAAGATATGAAACAGATGGTTGATCTTATGAAGAATTTGAGCTTAAATTTAATGGGAAGTCACAGGTGGTGGACGTGGTAGAGGCCGTGGCAATAATTATGAAGGGGGAGATGGACAAACAGGATATGGACGTGGTCGCGGTAGGGGCCGTCATTTCATTCCTACATGCTGGAACTGTGGTGAGCTTGGTCATCTGAGTACAGATTGTGATAAGCCTCAGCGTATGGGCGGTGACATGTACCCACTACCTTCACAGTTACCGGATAGGTCGAATGATTATGGTATTGATATCAGGGATCAAGTAGGTCCGAGTGGAATTACAGCTGAAGAGAAGGGTAAAACTAAGGTGATAGATGTGGTCACCCTTGAGAAGACGAAGGAGGCAGAAGCTGATGTGATGCCTTTGGGGAAACGGATGCCACAGGAAAGAGAAAGCAAGGATGCTGCAGGGCCCAGCAAGAAGAAAGGAAAAGTGAAGGAAGGAGAAGATGTGAAGGTCAAGCAGAAGAGGAGGTCTCGTAGGAAGTTTCAGGTAACTGATTTTCCACTAGGGGGTGGGCAGGATACTTCATCCAGTGAGGAGGATGCAGAAATGGATGCCCTGGTTATTGATGAGGAAGTGCTTGGTGATGAGGTTGCTGAACAGGAAGAAGCCATACATGAGGAATGCAAGGAGATACAAATGAATCATGAGCAAAGGTATGCATGTGATGTGAAAGAGCTTGCTTTTAAGTCTTTGGATAATAAACCTGTGTGGGATGAGTGGGAAATAGACAGTCTACAGGATGAAGAGCCTGAGTTGGAGCTGGATGATGAGATGTGTATTAATGTTAAAAAAGCCATGACCAGAATTGAGGCTATGAAGAAAGAGAAACACCAAAAGGCTTTGAATGATGCTGCTACTATAGATGAGAGGGCTGCTGTTATAGATGAGTCTATGGATGCTGTAATAAATGAATTTCTCATTGGTTTTGATGAAGATGAGCATACAGGAACTGAGGTGGATGCTTTAGGAATGGTGTCTTTCGAAGAGGAGTTGGTTTTGGCTGTGGTGGCTGGTTTTGATGGTGAGGCTTCTTATGTGGATGGACAGGAAAGTGTTATGGCACAGCAGGTTTTTCTTGATGAAGCTTTCATCAGTTTTTACCCTCAGCAGGAGTTGCTGCACTGGTTCTCCGATATTGGTATTGACCATATCAGTGATTTTGGAGTTGAGATGAGACGGGATGGTGTGTATGTCAGGAACTTTGTTTCCAGAAGTTCTGGTGATATGTTGTGGGATATGGGATGGAAGATTATGCCTTTGGAGGATGACAGAGTTTCTTGGATCACCTGGAACAGAGATGTGTTGGTTTCACTGTATGATGCTCAGAGGATTGATGGAGGGAAACGTGGTCATCGGAGGAAAACATGGTTATATGCTTTCTGCTGATCCAGCAGGCTAGGGGTTGGGCAAAGTATGTCAGGTTAAAATCTGAAAGGTGTTTTTGGTCAATATACATATGGTGCATGTGGTGTGCGAATAAATTTTGCCCTGAATGCCCTGGCAAGTGTACAGGCCGAGTGGTTTGGTTGAAAGCTGGAATATGCACGTGTTTGTTTTCCGGAGAAAATGCTGGAGATCTGAAGTTTTTATGGCAATAATGTGGTGTGCGGATGGTTGCTAAAAGCAGAACACCAACTGGAGAATTGACGGATTTAGTATGATAATGATGTTGATGACGAGGATGCAGGCAACTCTCGCATTTATTGGAAGATTCGGTGCGGTGTAATGATCTGAATGTAAGGAGAAGAGGGGGCCCTTGTAGCATTGTATGGCTGGGAGGCTTTTAAATGAAAAATAAAAAATATATGTCAGATGGCCAATTTGTAAAAAAACACGTGGAATAGCAAGAAGGCTGCCAGCTTGTATTCCAGAAGCTTGTGGAGAGCTGGAGAGCGTGAAGCAAGGAGGCGGCCGTTTTGAAGGAGAGCGAGGTGCAGTGAGAGGGCGGACCACCGTGTGAAGAGCACTAGAGGCGAGGCTCTGGTGTGTGTGCTGGCTGGACGAAGAGGAGTCGCCGGCGCTTGCTGCAGAGAGAACTGGAGGCGACTAGAGAGGGTCGCCAGAGGTGATGAACAGAGGTGCTTGCTGAGACGGGGACGTCTGGGCTCAGGCGGTGTGGCTGCCTTATGTGTGTGTGAAGGCCGGCGTAGGGTTGGTGCGAAGAGGCGCAGCTGCAAAGCGCAAGTGTGAGGCGCTGCTGGCTGATGGACGCGGTGGCTGGCGACTTGCAGAAAGGAATGAAAAGGGTGCAGAAGCGTCAGAATAGAAAAAGCCACGTGTAGAAGCCGCCTATGGACAGTGGTGAGGCGAGCACAAGTGGACGTGTGGACTGGCGTGGGCTGACAGCGTAAGGAGTAAAGAGGTTGCAGCTGCAGGTCTGCAACTGTGTGAGGCGCTGTTGGCGAGGACAGATGAAGGGTGCGTAGCCATCAAGAGTGAAGAGGTGGTGGGGCCTCCGTGTAAAGAAGAGCAGCGTAGCAGCAGGTTAAGTGAAGGCACAGTTGTGTGCATGAGAAGGGAACCGCCTAGGAGCTGCTGGTGGCAAGGTGAATAGCTAAAGGGCTGGAGTACAGCCGGGTGAACAAGAGAAAGAGGCTGCAGGTCTTTGGGTTGTTGGGTCGAGGGTTGATGATTGAAGCAGCAGAGAGGGCTGCTGTTTGGAAGGGATTGAGTGATGTGGCTTGGGCTAGATATCTGAGGATGCTGCGGTGAGCAGTTGGTTCGTGGTGCAGAGGATTGTGCGAGGCTCTGGGGTTGGTGAGACTGCTGGTCACGACATACAGAGAGTGGGAGCTGCTGAGTGAAGGTTAGCTGGTGTGGGCGCCTTCTGGTGAGAGTAGCTGGTCTTGTGTGGGCGGTGATTGCAGGCAGTGCATGGATGCTGACCAGAGAGGGAGCCTTGGGTTGTGTGTTGGATGCAGAAGTGGTGCTGATGTGTGGGCTGGAGACAGTGGGGCTCGCCTACGACAATTGGCAGGTAGCAGCAGACAGAGAGTAGGCAGGCTACAGAGAAAGTGAAGAAGGGTTGCTGGTGTGGGCGCCCTTTGGAGATTACAAGGACTGGGAGACAGAGGCTTGGTCGTCAGACGCAAGGGTGTATTCCCTTGGCAGTAAATCCTGGCCAGAGTCCTGGTCTTTGGTGTATTTGCTGTGTTTATACAGTGTGTATGGTGTTGTGTTTTTTGTTGAATGATCATCTGTTCGTTGTGGTTCTGAGCTGTCTTATGGTGTGGGTGGGTGGCGAATATTGAGAGAGTGTTCCAGCCGGTGGCTGGTGGTGCCCCGTTCGTGGTAGTTTTTCCAAGTTTGGGAGGTGGAAGAGCTATAGAGGCAGGTATTTCTTTCTTTTTTTCACCTCACACCAACCTCTTTCTCTAATCTACTGAGAGGTGAGCTAGCATCTCCTCAGACATCAAGAAATATATCATCTCATCATACCATGTCCATGGGACTCGCACACCCATATCCTCAAAATTTGAGCAAACTACAAATAACTATGCATCTGGGAAATCATCATTGACCCCTACTGGTATTTCCCCATTATCTAGTAGAGACAGATAATCGGCCACCACATGTTGCATGCCCAATCTATGAACCACAGTATAATCAAATTCCTGTAAATAGCAACACCCACCGTGCTAGGCTCCCCGTTAAGTTCTGCTGCTTCACCAAGAATAGCAATGCTGAGTGGTCCACATGAAAAATGAAAAGGCATCCTAATAGGTAATGTCTAAATTTCTTCACATAATAAATCATCCCACGACACTCCCGCTATGTAATCGTGTAATTTTTCTCCACACTAGAAAAGCAGCAACTAGCATAAAAAACTACTCGAACCATCCATCAGCATTCTTTTGCATTAACACACTGCCTATTTGCGATATCCGATGCATCCACAAATACATGAAAGGGCTCACAGGGGCATTCGACAGCAAACAACAGTCACAAACTCCAAAATGCCACATCACACTCCTGGGTCCACAAGAACTGAGTCTTAGTGGTGTGTGCAACCTGATTTAGTGGAACCACAATATGAGCCAATAATCGGAGATGTCTTCCATGCCATCTGACCTGCCCCAAAAATTTACTTACTGCTATTGGATTCTGAGGTGCGCTAGCCTAGATAATGGCTGCCACCTTATTGGGATCCACTACAATGCGGTCCTTTCAGATGATATGCCCAAGTAGCATGCCATGTTTTACTACAAACACACATTTCAATGGATTGAGGCTCAACTTGTCCTCTTGACATTTTAGTAAACACACTTGCAAAATGCAGTAAGTGTGTACAAAGTTCACTAAAAACATTGAATTCATCCAGGAATACCCTCATAAAATCCAACAGACAATCTCCAAAAAATTCATGCGTCCCATTGAAATGGGGATGGTGCATTCTTGAGACCAAAGCACATAATTATACATATAAATACTCCCCAATTTTGAATAAATATCGTTTTAGCCTGATCTTCAAGTGACATCTACACTTGGTTATATCTAATAAACCCATCCAGGAAGGAATAAATATCACAACCCATAGCAATGTATGGAAAGGGAAAACAATTGGGGATGGTGGCCGCATTAACCTTGTGCTAATCCACACAGATCCGCAAATTCTTGTTCTTCTTGGGAACTATCACAATGGATGATATCCATTCTACTTTATCCACTAGAGCAATGAATCCAACCTACAATAGTCTATCCAACTCTTCTTTAACCTGCTTGGCCACATGCAGATTCATTCTATATCTCTACTACCTGAATGGTACTGTATTATCCGGCCTCAAGTTGATCTTATGCTGATAAAACTTTGGGTCTAAACCCTTCATATCAAAGTAATCCCATGCAAACACATCCTTGATTTCTCGAAGCAGGATGATCAAGTCCTCTCGAAACTCCTTCGGGAGAGAGGAGGCACTAATCTTCACCGGTTTCTCCTCTGGTAGCTCTTCCAAATTTACCATTTATAGTTCCTATTCCTTAGCCCTAGTCACCTTTTGCATCGTCTTTTCAAAATTCGATACGAGGAACAATTGGTGATGGCAGTACTTGAGAGCATGTGTGCATGATGTTAACAATCCAAAAATGGGATTGATCACGGTGAAGGACAATGATTAAGCAACATAATTAAGGTGGATTAAACCACACTAAAAACTCCATGAGAAAGAGAGAGAGATTGCACACTCAACACTCAATTCTATTCCCTTGCATATCACAATGAACCATACAATGATATAGGCTTTCTAGCCTTATCCCACTTTACACATCATCATCCATGTGTGGCACTCCCTTTTCACTTCTTTTGGTCAATATTCACACACCATACAATATTACATGTGGCATTCCTATCTCACCACAATATCTTGCACCTCTAGGGTGCTTTCACACATACATACAACACCACGATTATATCTCTCAACACCTCCTCTTAATCGAGGTGTTCCACAACTCACCCATCACCCATATCAATGTAGCGTTGCAACTGCAATCGCTACCTCTCAACACTCCCCCTCAATGATACATTGGAGTGTTCATCAACCAATCACATGTGTGCACGTGTCTACCATCTTAGACACCTAGTCCATTTTGAGCCGACTCGCTCACAGCGGAACCACTGAGTCCGATTTGAACATGGAAGTTCGGGTGGGAACCGACCCATGTGCATGCACCTCACACGTGCATCGCTTATGCACACATCACACGATAACCATTTTGAGCTTCTCGGTGAGCTCGGGTAGGTTACCCTCATACCATGGATGAATACAAAAATTTTTGTTTTGAGCACGCATGCTCGTGGACGTTTGTCCATCATCATGTTTGGGTGAAAAAATAAAAAATTACAAAGCCTTTTTGGCCAAATTCGGCCAGTGGACCCAAGTGTGTGTGAACGTCTTCTAAAATGGTTTTGAATGAGGTTTAATAAGGCAAATTTTTAAAGCCTTATCTTTGAACCTTATCTTGCTCAAGGACTCACATTTGTTTTAATTATTATTTTTTTAAAAAAATCCTTTGAAATGTCTGCACGACTCACATTGAATTCGCTTCTGTGCACCGACGAGCCCATTTCTGCAATCGTCAGATTTCCTGACACACACAAGGTCTTCTTCTCCTTCCTCTCGACTGCTTCTGCATAGCAGCTATGGCGGGTACCGCCCCTCTGTGCGGGTCACACTCTCTCCTTGGCTACCTCTGCAACAGTGCCCATGATCATCTTCTTTCTCTTTTGCTTATTACTCTATTGCACAGAGTGGTCTGCCATAACCAAATGCTTGGGAAGCTTTGATGATTGGAGTTCCTATGCCATGACTAATGCTTTTTGTTCTCTATGGATTCCTTGGTGGCCTTGACCAAACGTCTGCGCTGCTAAAATATGCAGCTATAGGACCCACAGTGTAAGTCATCTTCTTTGAGCTTCTCTCATTTGAGCTCGCCATAACTGCTTGTCCTCTCTAGGACTCTTCCTTCTACCACCAATTTGCGCTGCTCACTTCTTCTTCCACATGTTGACTGCGCTACCTCCTTTCCTAATTCTTTGTCTACATTTTCCTCTTCAAAACCCCTATTATGAGGTTTCATAATCCATTGATATCGCCCTCCATGAGTTCCAAATTAAACTCCATTAGTCATTGCAGGTTCTTTGCCTTCATAAACCTCCAGTATGAGGTTTCTCCCATAGCCATCAACATGGCCTTTCATGAGCTCCAATATGAACATATATATAGCATGCTCTTCCATATGCATGCCAACATCTTCAAGGTTGCCTCTTCACAAGTTTCTCAAATGAAACCATAGGTGCATAACCAGAAAATGAATGCTCCAATAGCATCCACAACCAGCTCATCTTTCATGAGCAAACTCCATGAGCAATGCCCTTCAAGCATGCTCCATTATGAGCTACAAATTAGCCCATCACAGCTTGCCATCACTTGACAAGCATGCACCTCCTCCACTCTTTGCTTGCAAGCAAAGAACCTTGGGATTCTTCCATCCCATCAAGTAACCCTTATCAAAAAAATGAGCATTCTTCCATGCTCAAACACAAAACTTTGAGGCAAAACTTCACAAAACCAACCTTCTTGAGGCATAATCAACAACATATCTTCTCTTGGCAACTTCTCCTTGATGATGATGAAGACTCCATAGCCTTCATAATGCTAAAATCTCCAGTTTCAGCTTCCTTGATAATGAGCAAGTTTTCCATGTTGCAAAAATCCCATTTGCAACTCTTGGGCAGCTTCTATGCAACCTCCTTGTTGCAAATATCCTCTCAAATCCTCACAAATGCAAATACAAATGATAATATGAGTGTGCCTAATTTTTTTTCATAATAAACTAAAAATAATGCTTAATCAAATGAACACATAAACAAGCTAATATACATAATAAACACCATGACCAAGAGCCCACCCAAGCTCTGATACCATGTTAACAATCCAAAAATGGGATTGATCATGGTGAAGGACAATGATAAAGCAACGTAATTAGGGTAGATTACACCACACTAAAAACTCCATGAGAAAGAGAAAGAGATTGCACACTCAACACTCAATTCTATTCACTTGCATATCACAATGAACCGTACAATGATATAGGCTTTCTAGCCTTATCCCACTTTACACATCATCATCCATGTGGCACTCCCTTTTCCACTCTTTTGATCAACACTCACACACTATATAATATTACATGTGGCATTCCTATCGCACCACAATATCTTGCACCTCTAGGATGCTTTCACACATACATACAACACCACGATTACATCTCTCAACACATGAAATCATTGGGGATATGAAGATCATGGTCACCATGTGTTATCTTCCATGATTAATCGATAGATTAGTATGGATAATAGAAATCGAGGAATTAGTCACGTGTCTGGATATCTGTGGGCAAGGCCCCGAGTGTGGGACCCTGCCCCTAATCTGTTGCGCGGTGGGGACTTTAGGTGACTCTCGATGTGGAAAAAAGTGTTGATGTCTATGATCCAGGTGCAAGTTTCTTCCTTGATCTGACCAAGTGACTTTAGGTTCGATCGGATCAATTTGGTCAGTAATGACCTTGACTCTACGTTAGAGTAAAATTTATCCTGGAGGAATCGCCTGTGCTTTTCGGGCAAGGGAAGTTTTTCGAAGTTCGATTTTGGAAGAATCGAGGAATGAGTCACCTGTTCGGATATCTGTGGGGGCGAGGCCCCCACAGATGAGGAATGAGTCACCTATTCGGATATCTGTGGGGGCGAGGCCCCGAGTGTGGGACCCTGCCCCGTGCAAGATGTGCTACTTCCACTACTAGCACCCCGAATCCATTGCGCGGTGGGGACTGGGTTCTTACAGCTAGTATCAGAGCGAACTGGCTAAAGTGGATCAACTGAGAAGCCAAAAATGTCAAAAATTTATGAAATAACAAAAAAAAGGTTGAAATTGTGTGATGAAATTCATACAAATTGATATTCCGGCTGAAATTTGTAAATTGGTAATTGGGTCTTTAGATGGAAGTACCGCAATTGTATGGAATCCCTGACTTTCTTGAGGCCTAGGCATGATGGTATTTACCTTATAATTCCAAGGACCGTGACTACCCATATATGCAGAGGGTAGAACTGCACCTCTTTACTGGTAGTATATAGGAGTAAATCTAAGACTTGAAATTACAAGCAAAAATGCTATCCAGATGATGAATTTGAATGTGGTTGATATGATTTTAAAGTTCTGGTTGAGAATTGATGAGTTGAATTGGATTCTAATTGGAATAAGATAACTCCTGAATTTTGGCTAAGAAGTGTTAAGCTGAACAAAAACATGAATGAGGATGAATAGGATGAGTCCTTGTGATGGTGTTCGTAACTGGAATGATGATAGTGACTTCAGCAAATCACTATGAGATTAGTGGATTGTGCTGTCAGATTTCTACTGTTAACACTTGACCCGGTGGATCAAGATAATTGGATGACAAATTAAGGACTCGTTTGACTAAAATTTCCGTGGAGGAATGGTAAGAAGGAAAACTTTTTTCAGTCTAATGGACCATTATTGTGGTAAAAAAAATAATGTTATGATCTAAATGAGTTGTTATCTCATGATGAGTTCTATATAAGGGATCTTTATCCCAGGATTCTGTTGGGTTGACCAGAATATAAGGAACCCAGAATCAATTGGATCTTAAGGAAAAGAGTTGTCCTCTAGTTTGCGAGATGAGGACATCTCACGTTTTTTAAGTGGGGTAGGATGTAAGATTCCTCCCTCCAACTTTTTGAGGTGTGCAGGTGTAGGAATCTTCCCTTCTGACTTATAATTATTCCCCTCTTTGAAATAAAAGAAAGATTCTGTTATACCCTGTTTTGACCTAGAGAGAGAAAATGTCTAGAGGGAGGTAGTCCAAAATTGAGATATTTCTGGATATACAAATCCTCCTAGTGTCTAAAATTTTCATTTATGCTTAATTTTAATAGTTTTTATGTAATTTCTCTCTCTCACTCAAAGAATGGTCATTCCTATGACCTATTCTCAATCCAAATGAAGCTTCTCATGAAGCTTTTCCCTAATCCAAGAATAAATTCTATGCTTGTTTAATTGGAGGCCAAATTAATGCCTTTTTTATGCTTTTAAGTTAGTTATTTCATGAAAATTTATGATTCAATCCATAATGGGTTAATGATCCAATTAGGGATCATTCTAATCATATCCATAATGTAAAAGTTCATTCTTTTAGAATAAATTGAGATTAATCAGTAATAGCAGAGCGGAGCTATGACAAAATTTTTGTAAAAAATACACATAAAGCATTTTCATTCAAAGTATGAAAAGAGGACTTCCTACCATAATCTAGGAATTATCATCCTAGATAAACTATTCTCATTGTAATCATAGATATATTGGTTTTTAGGTTTATGCATAATTAATGATTTTTTAGATAAATTTATTTATCTATGAGAAATAATTATTTGTTAAAAGAGGAATTCCCATAACATTGGAATTCCATGATTGGATGGGAAAAGAGAATTTTCTATCATATTGGAATTATAGGATAATTCATTTAATTTTAAAAATAAATTTTTAGATAAATTTATTTACCTATGAGAAGTAATTAAATGTTAAAAGAGGAATTCCCATTACATTTGGAATTCCATCATTGGATGGGAAAAAGAGCATTTCTTATCATATTGGAATTATGGGATAATTCATTTAATTTCAAAGATGAATTTTTAGATAAATTTTTTTATCTATGAGAAACATTTAAATGTCAAGAGGAATCCTTACGACATTTGGAATTCCATCATTTAGATGGACAAAGAGAAATTTCTCGCATATTGAAATAATGGATATTTTAAAAAATTTTATTTCATAAGAAATATTTGATGGGAAAAGAGGAATTCCCATGGTAATTGGGATCCTAGAAATTAAATGGGAAGAAGAGGAATTTTTAGTGTAAATTCGATTTATGATTATTTTACCATAAGAGGAAATATGGGTAGAATTGATTTCTAGAAATCCTATGAATTCTTTTACTCAAAAGAAGAATATTGAATATAATTAAATTGAGGAATTGAGAAGCAATATAGAAATAGTCCTCAGAAAAAAATCTTAATTTAGGCCAAGCAATTAGCAAAAATTTAGAAAAAAGTCCTATTATGGATATCAATCTGGAAAAAGCTATTAAATGGTATGTAATCGCATGAAAATGGGATGTGATAAAATGTGTATGTGATGTGATAAAATGTGTATGTGATGTGATAGGATGTGATAAAATGTGTAGGAGATGTGATTAGATAAGAATAGATGTGATAAGACGAGTATGTGATGTGATAGGATGTGATAAGATGAGTATGAGATGTAAAAGGATGTGATAAGATGAGTATGAGATGTAAAAGGATGTGATAAGATGTGTATGGGATATGATAAGATGTGATAAGATGTGTATGGGCTGTGATAGGATGAGAATGAATGTGTGAATGTGAATAAGAATACGAATATTAATGTGAACGTGGATGTGGATGTGCGAATGAGGATGTGGATGTGGATGTATGAATATGGATGTGGATATGGATGTATAGATGTGGATGTAGATGTGGATCGGGATGTGGATGTATGAATGTGGATATGGATATGGATGTATGGATGTGAATGTGGATGTGGATGTATGAATGTGGATGTGGAAATGGATGTATGGATGTAGATGTGAATGTGGATGTGGATGTGGATGTATGAATGTGGATGTGAAAATGGATGTATGGATGTAGATGTGAATGTGGATGTATGAATGTGGATGTGGATGTGAAAATGGATGTATGGATGTAGATGTGGATGTGGATGTGGATGTGGATGTATGAATGTGGATGTGGATGTGCGAATGAGGATGTGAATGTGGATGTATGAATATGGATGTGGATATGGATGTATAGATGTGGATGTAGATGTGGATGGAGATGTGGATGTTTGAATGTGGATATGGATATGGATGTATGGATGTGGATGTGGATGTGGATGTATGAATGTGGATGTGAAAATGGATGTATGGATGTAGATGTGAATGTGGATGTGGATGTGGATGTGGATGTGGATGTATGGATGTATGGATGTGGATGTGGATGTATGAATGTGGATGTGAAAATGGATGTATGGATGTAGATGTGAATGTGGATGTGGATGTGAAAATGGATGTATGGATGTAGATGTGGATGTGGATGTATGGATGTGGATGTGGATGTATGAATGTGGATGTGGATGTGGATGTATGAATGTGGATGTGGATGTAGATGTATGAATGTGGATGTGAAAATGGATGTATGGATGTAGATATGAATGTGGATGAATGGATGTGGATGTGGATGTATGAATGTGGATGTGGATGTGGATGTGGATTTGGATGTATGGATGTATGGATGTGGATGTGTATGTATGAATGTGGATGTGAAAATGGATGTATGGATGTAGATGTGGATGGGGATGTATGGATGTGGATGTGGATGTGGATGTATGAATGTGGATGTGGATGTGGATGTATGAATGTGGATGTGAAAATGGATATATGGATGTAGATGTGGATGTGGATGTACGAATGTGGATGTGTATGTGGAATAATGAATGCGAATATGTATGTGAATGGATATGACGTCGATATGAGAGAATGGATGAGATGAGATGTCATGTGAATCAGAATGTGAATGAATGATATAAGATGTGAATGAATGAGATGTAATGAGAAATGGATGCGATAAGACGTAATGTAATTTAAGAAAGATAGGAATGGATGTTATGTGAAGTGAATGAATCTGATGTGATGGGATGGAAAATGATGTATCTGGTTAAGAATGGATACGCATATGATTTGGATTTGGGTTAAGTAATATGGATTGATGTGGAACAATCTGGAAAGATGAGAGTTCATTATAGAAACTGTATTTGTGAACTCTTTGTAAATGTGACTGTTTTATGTCAAGAATGCTGGGGAAGCATTTTGACTGTCTTGAGAATGTGGTCATTGGAGACCTACCTGATATAGTTGCAACAGCTGGACGGAGAGTCAATTGAGGACGTCTCGCGTAGCAAGGTCTGTCGAGGTAAGTTTCTTCCTTGCTCTGACCAAGTGACTTTAGGTTCACTCGGATCAGCTTGGTCAGGACTTTAGGTTCGCTCGGATCAGCTTGGTGAGTAATGACCTTGACTACGTTAGAGTAAAATTTATCCTGGAGGAATCGCCTGTGCTTTTCGGGCAAGGGAAGTTTTTCGAGGTTCGGTTTTGGAAGAATCTAGGAATAAGTCAGCTATCCTGATATCTCTGGGCGAGGCCCCGAGTGTGGGACCCTGCCCCGCGCAAGATGTGCTACTTTTATTGCTAGCACCCCGAATCCATTGCACGGTGGGGACGGGGATCTTATAGCTGGTATTAGAGCGAATGGGCTAAAGTGGATCAACTGAGAAGCCAAAAATTTCAAAAATTTATGAAATAAAAAAAAAAGGTTGGAATTGTGTGATGAAATTCATACAAATTGATATTCCGACTAAAATTTGTGAATTGGTAATTGGGTCTTTAGATGGAAGTACCGCAATTGTATGGAATCCCTGACTTGCTTAAGGCCTAAGCATGATGGTATTTACCTTATAATTCCAAGGACTTGTACTACCCGTATATGCCGAGGGTATAACTGCAGCTCTTTACTCGCCGTATATATGAGTAAATCTAAGACTTGAAATTACAAGCAAAAATGCTATCCAGATGATGAATTCGAATGTGGTTGATATGATTTTAAAGTTTTGGTTGAGAATTGATGAGTTGAATTGGATTATGATTGAAATAAGATAACTCCTGAATTTTGGCTAAGAAGCGTTAAGCTGAACAAAAACCTCAATGAGGATGAATAGGATGAGTCCTTGTGATGGTGTTCGTAACTGGAATAATGATAGTGACTTCAGCAAATCACTATGAGATTAGTGGATTGTGCTGTCAGATTATTGGATTGTGCTGTCAGATTGCTACTGTTAACACTTGACCCGGTGGATCAAGATAATTGGATGACAAATTAAGGACTCGTTTGACTAAAATTCGCGTGGAGGAATGGTCAGAAGGAAATCTTTTTTCAGTCCAATGGACCATTATTGTGTTAAAAATAAGAATGTTATGATCTGAATGAATTGTTATCTCATGATGAGTTCTATATAAGGGATCTTTATTCCAGGATTCTCTTGGGTTGACCAGAATATAAGGAACCCCAGAATCAATTGGATCTTAAGGGGAAGAGTTGTCCTCTAGTTTGCGAGATGAGAACATCTTGCGAGATGAGGACATCTTGCATTTTTTAAGTGGGGTAGGATGTATTATTCCTCCCTCCAACTTTTTGAGGTGTGTAGGTGTAGGAATCTTCCCTTCTGGGCGATCACCTGTGCTTTCTGGGCAAGGGAAGTTTTTCCAAGTTCGGTTTTGGAAGAATCAAGGAATTAGTCACTTGTCTGGATAACCTTGGGCGAGGCCCCGAGTGTGGGACCCTGCCCCGAATCCGTTGCACGGTGGGGACTTTAGGTGACTCTCGATGTGGAAAATAGCGTTGATCTCTATGATCCAAGTGCAAGTTTCTTCCTTGATCTGACCAAGTGACTTTAGGTTCGGTCGGATCAGTTTCGTCAGTAATGACCTTTACTAAGTTAGAGTAAAATTTATCTTGGAGGAATCGCCTGTGCTTTTTGGGCAAGGGAAGTTTTTCCAAGTTTGGTTTTGGAATAATCGAGGAATGAGTCACCTGTCCGGATATTTGTGGGCGAGGCCCCGAGTGTGGGACCCTGCCCTGTGTGCAAGATGCAAGATGTGCTACTTCCGCTGCTAGCACCCCAAATCTGTTGCGTGGTGGGGATGGGGTTCTTACAGCTGGTATCAAAGCGAATTGGCTAAAGTGGATCAACTAAAAAGCCAAAAATGTCAAAAATTTATGAAATAACAGAAAAAAGGTTGGAATTGTGTGATGAAATTCATGCAAATTAATATTCCGACTGAAATTTGTAAATTGGTAATTGGGTCTTCAGATGGAAGTACCGCAATTGTATGGAATCCCTAACTTGCTTGAGGCCTAGGCATGATGGTATTTACCTTATAATTCCAAGGATCGTGACTACCCATATATGCCGAGGGTATAACTGCAGCTCTTTACTGGCAGTATATACGAGTAAATCTAAGACTTGAAATTACAAGCAAAAATGCTATCCAGATGATGAATTTGAATGTGGTTGATATGATTTTAAAGTTTTGGTTGAGAATTGATGAGTTGAATTGGATTCTAATTGGAATAAGAACTCCTGAATTTTGGCTAAGAAGTGTTAAGCTGAACAAAAACCTCAATGAGGATGAATAGGATGAGTCCTTGTGATGGTGATCGTAACTCGAATGATGATAAAGACTTTAGCAAATCACAATGAGATTAGTGGATTGTGCTGCCAGATTGCTACTGTTAACACTTGACCCGGTGGATCAAGATAATTGGATGACAAATTAAGGACTCGTTTGACTAAAATTCCCGTGGAGGAATGGTCAGAAGGAAATCTTTTTTCAGTCTAATGGACCATTATTGTGGTAAAAATAAGAATGTTATGATCTGAATGAATTGTTATCTCATGATGAGTTCTATATAAGGAATCTTTATCCCAAGATTTTGTTGGGTTGACCAAAATATGAGGAACCCCAGAATCAATTGGATCTTAAGGGAAAGAGTTGTCCTCTAGTTTGCGAGATGAGGACATCTCAAGTTTTTTAAGTGGGGTAGGATGTAAGATTCCTCTCTCCAACTTTTTGAGGTGTGCAGGTGTAGGAATCTTCCCTTCTGACTTATAAGTATTCCCCTCTCTGAAATAAAAGAAAGATTCTGTTATACCCTGTTTTGACCTAGAGAGAGAAAATGTCTAGAGGGAGGTAGTCCAAAATTGAGATATTTTTGGATAAAAAAATCCTCCTAGTGTCTAAAATGAATTCCCCTAAAAGAGAAATTCAAAAAGAACTTTCCAATGTGAAATTGGAATTAATTGGAAATGGGTATAAAGGACCTTAGCCTAAGGGTCTAGATTTTCAGAAATTTTTGGATTATGGTCCAATTAAGGTTCCTATGGGCCAATAAGATCAATCCATGTGTGGGGAGGAGATAAATCCAATTTGTAAAAGACAAATACCCAAAAATGAGTAAATGCTCACATAAGATGAAGAGTTGACTATGTACAAGGGTTATTAGTAAACAACTATGAGTATTACTAAAAAAATGAGATATTTTAGGTGTAATGATTCCATTTTGACACATGTGTAAGGAAGGGGAGTCCCTTCAAGGAGGCGCTTACTTCACATACTTGAATGAGTTTTAAACTAAAAAATAATGTGATATTTTTATCTCTCCTCTCTCTTGGATCAAACCTAATAAAAAAGAACCAAACTAGGTCTAAATCTGGTCCAAATTCAACCAAACTGAATTTGGAAAATTCTAGAAATCGGCTGGTCTTGGTTAGAGCCTCCCTCTCCTATAAATAGAACTAGAGCCTTTTGTTAAAAAAAATAGAAGAATTATACTTTGCTAGAATTATGCTGAAATAATGATAATTTTTACTATTCTCTAAAATGCTTCCCTCCTCCTTAAATCTCCATTGGTGGCTCCATCAACATACCAAACCAATTGATTCGTTGGGGGCCTCTACCGTGATCAAAGAATCAAGAAATTTGTAAGGTAAAGGGTGAATTTTGATCTTTTTCTATAATTTCTCAATGTTTCTCTCTTCTCAACCCCTCTCAAGCTTGAGAAGCTTAATTGGAATGGCTTTTTAATGCTATTGAAGTTACTTGATGAATGGTAGTAAGGAAATACATAAATTTTTATTTATGCTTATTTTTAATGGTTTTATGTAATTTCTCTCTCTCACTCAAAGAATGGTCATTTCCATGACCTATTCTCAATCCAAATGAAGCTTCTCGTGAAGCTTTTCCCTAATCCAAGAATAAATTCTATGCTTGTTTAATTGGAGGCCAAATTAATGCCTTTTTTATGCTTTTTAGTTAGTTATTTCATGAAAATTTATGATTCAATCCATAATGGGTTAATGATCCAATTAGGGATCATTCTAATCATATCCATAATGTTAAAGTTTATTCTTTTAAAATAAATTGAGATTAATCAGTAATAGCAAAGCGGAGCTATGGCAAAATTTCTATAAAAATTACACATAAAGCATTTTCATTCAAAGTATGAAAAGAGGACTTCCTACCATATTCTAGGAATTATCATCCTAGATAAATTGATTGATTCTCATTGTTTGTAATCATAGAAATATTGGTTTTTAGGTTTATACATAATTAATGATTTTTTAGATAAATTTATTCATCTATGAGAGATATAATTATTTGTTAAAAGAGGAATTCCCATTACATTGGAATTCCATGATTGGATGGGAAAAGAGAATTTCCTATCATATTGGAATTATGGGATAATTCATTTAAGTTTAAAAATAAATTTTTAGATAAATTTATTTATCTATGAGAAGTAATTAAATGTTAAAAGAGGAATTCCCATTACATTTGGAATTCCATCATTGGATGGGAAAAAGAGAATTTTCTATCATATTAATGCTGGGGAAGCATTTTGATTGTCTTGAGAATGTGGTCGTGGAGACCTACTTGATATAGTTGCAATAGCTGATGGAGAGTCAACGGAGGACGTCTCGCGTAGCAAGGTTAGCCGAGGTCTTGACCAGTCTCGGTTTGATTTAAGTGGTGAGCTTCCTGTACGGTGGATGAGGGACCAAGGAAGCGGCCTATGAGTGAAGCGCTAGGTGACCTGCAAAGGATCTGAGGGTGTTGACCATACGATGCTCGGGCTCCGGGTCGCTGAAGATACCCACACGTGCATCGTGGAAGATATTGAAACAAGGAGTAAGAGTTGTTTTTTGAAAACCGAGTATGGATCTGGTTGATTGACCTTGCTGGTCCTTAACTGATGAGTCGATAGCTCTCTTATATGGATCTGTTGGTTGATCTTCATGATCTTCAACGAGGATTCCATCTTGATTTTTTTTAAGTGAATATTTACCGGGTACTATGAGCTAGGAACTATCAAAAAGGCCCCTGAGTGAACAGGTGGTGATCGTTCTGGTTGCCAATGATGCCATAGATACTCCGATGAAGGAATGATTGGAAATTAAGATTCAACCGGATACTTGGAAGTTTATGATCAGTAACCCTATGATTTCATTAAATGTATGATTTAAATACAATTGAATTTGGGAAAAAGGCAATTTCATATTGGGTGTGTAAGTGGTGTGACTGGAGTTAAATTTGCTTGAAAATCTGGCTAGGGGGCCTGGGAACTCTTTTCCCTGGTACCCAAGCAAAAACCTAACCAAATTCTAAATTGAATCCTATCACTATAGTGGTTGGGCGGTTGGCTAACCCATGGGACTGGATGGGGTTAGGCTGGACTGATGGATCCGTAAAATGAGACTCAATTTCTATTGTAGTACGCTACATGAAGTAGATCCCAGATAGTAATTGTTCTATGGAAAAAGGAATCAATGACTGTGACTCTCGATGTGGAAAAAAGCGTTGATCTCTATGATCCAAGTACAAGTTTTTTCCTTGATCTGACAAGGTGACTTTAAGCTCGGTCGGATCAGTTTGGTCAGTAAATGACCTTGACTACGTTAGAGTAAAATTTATCCTGGACGAATTGCCTGTGCTTTTTGGGCAAGAGAAGTTTTTCCAAGTTCGGTTTTGGAAGAATCGAGGAATTAGTCACCTGTCCGGATATACGTGGACGAGGCCCCGAGTGTGGGACCCTCCCTCGCGCAAGATGTGCTACTTTCACTGCTAGCACCCCGAATCCGTTGTGCGGTGGGGACGATCTTACAGCTGGTATCAGAGCAAATTGGCTAAAGTGGATCAACTGAGAAGCCAAAAATGTCAAAAATTTATGAAATAACAGAAAAAAGGTTAGAATTGTGTGATGAAATTCATGCAAATTGATATTCCGACTGAAATTTGTAAATTGGTAATTGGGTCTTCAGATGGAACTACCGCAATTATATGGAATCCCTGACTTGCTTGAGGCCTAGGCATGATGGTATTTACCTTATAATTCCAAGGACTTGTACTACCCGTGTATACCGAGGGTATAACTACAGCTCTTTACTGGCAGTATATATGAGTAAATCTAAGACTTGAAATTACAAGCAAAAATGCTATCCAGATGATGAATTCGAATGTGGTTGATATGATTTTAAAGTTCTGGTTGAGAATTGATGAGTTGAGTTGGATCTGATTGGGATAAAATAACTCCTGAATTTTGGCTAAGAAGCGTTAAGCTGAACAAAAACCTCAATGAGGATGAATAGGATGAGTCCTTGTGATGGTGTTCATAACTGGAATGATGATAGTGACTTCAGCAAATCTCTATGAGATTAGTGGATTGTGTTGTCAGATTGCTACTGTTAACACTTGACCCGGTGGATCAAGATAATTGGATGACAAATTAAGGACTCGTTTGACTAAAATTCCCGTGGAGGAATGGTCAGAAGGAAATCTTTTTTCAGTCTAATGGACCATTATTGTGTTAAAAATAAGAATGTTATGATCTGAATGAATTGTTATCTCATGATGAGTTCTATATAAGGGATCTTTATCCCAGGATTCTGGTTGGTTAGCCAGAATATAAGGAACCCAAGAATCAATTGGATCTTAAGGGAAAGAGTTGTCCTCTAGTTTGCAAGATGAGGACATCTCGCGTTTTTTAAGTGGGGTAGGATGTAAGATTCCTCCCTCCAACTTTGTGAGGTGTGCAGGTGTAGGAATCTTTCCTTTTGGTGATCGCCTATGCTTTCCGGGCGCAAGGGAAGTTTTTCCAAGTTTGGTTTTGGAAGAATCCAAGAATTAGTCACCTGTCCCGATATCCGTGGGCAAGGCCCCGCGAGTGTGGGACCCTCCCCGCGCAAGATGTGCTACTTCCGCTGCTAGCACCCCGAATCCAAAGCGCGGTGGGGACGGGGATCTTACAGCTTGTATGAGAGCGAATTGGCTAAAGTGGATCAACTGAGAAGCAAATAATGTCAAAAATTTATAAAATAACAGAGAAAAGGTTGGAATTGTGTGATGAAATTCATACAAATTGATATTTCGACTGAAATTTATAAATTGGTAATTGGGTCTTCAGATGGAGGTATCGTAATTGTATGGTATCCGTGACTTTCTTGAGGCCTAGGCATGAGGGTATTTGCCTTATAATTCCAAGGACTGTGACTACCCATAGATGCCGAGGCTATAATTGCCGCTCTTTGCTGGCAGTATATACGAGTAAATCTAAGACTTGAAATTACAAGCAAAAATGCTATCCAGATGATGAATTTGAATGTGGTTGATATGATTTTAAAGTTCTGGTTGAGAATTGATGAATTGAATTGGATTTTGATTGGAATAAAATAACTCCTGAATTTTGGCTAAGAAGCGCTAAGCTGAACAAAAACCTCAATGAGGATGAATAGGATGAGTCCTTGTGATGGTGTTCGTAACTAGAATGATAAATAGGATGAGTCCTTGTGATGGTGTTCGTAACTAGAATGATGATAGTGACTTCAGCAAATCACTATAAGATTAGTGGATTGTGCTGTCTCACTACAAGGGATCGGGCTCATACCCGTGCTCCTAGCCGCTAAAAGTGACTTGTGAAAAAAAGTAGCGGGCCCGTGTATCAGCGCGTGTATCATCGCGGCCAGAGACATGCGTGTAAAAGCGCGTGTATAGGACCTCCCAGACGCGCTTATACACGGGTGTATACACGCGTTCTGTTCAGTTCAGATATACTCAGACGCGTTGATACATGCGTCTATACACGTGTTTCTTTAATTTAGATGCACTTATACACGCGTAATTGTTAGTTTTGTCGCGTTTATACACGCGTATTTTATAGATTATCTGCGTATATACACGCGATTTTTAGCAGTTCTGACGCGTTTATACACGCGAACAGAGAGCAAAAAAAAAAATCCAGAGAGTGCTATTTGGTGCCTGAATACTGTTCCAGCATTCCAGCACCCAATAACACTCTCTGGATTTTTTTTTTGTGCATTAGACCATCCACGAAGAACATATGCACGAGGGAGATTAAGACAAGAACGACATGAATGCATACATTGTCAATACACAATTCAAGACAGACATGAATGTAATACTATCGATTCACGATTCAATATTACTATCAAAATTTCATACATGTATACAAGGGAGTCCATATCTCGAAGTAGCCCATGGCTTCAGTTTACAAAAAAATATATACAACCACATCCTCAATATAGAATGTGATACTATAAGTCTGAGTACTACTCAGACCCAGATGATGACTCGGTGCTCCCTCCATGCTCAGATGAGCTCACATCGGTCGGAATGTCCGATGAGTAGTGCTCACGTCCACCCTCTGCAGCAGTGGCGGCGGGTGGATCATCAGCAGCTTGTGCCTGTTCAAGTAATATATAGTATATAAGTATATATATATGTAATTCAATAAACCAAAATCATTCGTTTAGAATTTTCAAGTACCTGTCGACCGTATGGTCTCATGGCCATCTCAAACTGCGCGTCCGTAATACGTCCCTCGGCTCTGAAGATGGCCCACGTGTCATGTCTGCTATGTCGGCGAGCATACGCAGTATCGTGGGTTGTGGGCTTCCTCCCCGTAACCCGTCGTTGTATCATAATCAACACAATTTGTAAGATTAAAACAATCATAGAATCAATGAATTAAGTAAACAATCAAATAAAGTGGCAAGATACTTACGAACTCTGCCTCCCATGACTCGACGTTGCCAGATCCGAAATGCGAAGATCCAATGGTCTCCATCTGGATCCGTCGTGCCTCCACATGCTGCCTGCTCTTCACGCCACCCTCTGCTCATTTCTTTGCCTCCTTCCACTCGCGTTTGTGCGCAGTGGCAGGTTTCTCGGCAAGATAGCCACCCGCAGCTACATTTAGCCGGTCATCGTACGCGAGTTTTTTAAGGTGAGATCTTTTATTACTTAAGATCTCCCTTATTCGCGTCCTTCCCCATACATCCGAGAATGTAGCATGTGGGGGATTGGGGTACCGACTATGTACAGTCTCTATCACCTCCCCAACTAATCGGCTATTTTGATCTTTAAATTTAATAAAATAATTTCTATATGAGTTTGATACTACCCCACGCATGTACTCCATTACCTCCCTCCCCCTCGCATCCATCACTATCCCGTCCCTATCCGTCACATCATAGCAGATCACTCTCTCCACCTCTCTCATCTCCTCCTCTTCCGAACTATCTCCTCTAACTCTTCTCCCTCTATCTCCTCTCTCACCGCGTGCCCTACTACCTCCCCCACCTCCCCCACCAAAGCACCCGCCACATCCTCCACTCCCACTCTTCCTACTGCTGCTGCGGGTGGAGTCACGACTAGGAGATTGTCTACGTGACGGTGGCTGTGAGCCCTGACGTGACGGTGGCTCTGAGGGAGCACGTGATGGTGGCTGTGAGGGTGTGCGTAAGTGTGTCTGGGACGAGGTATGTCTCCTCGGTGGTGGACGTGAAAGAGGAGAAGCTGCATGCCGTCTCGTCGCACTCGTAGGAATAGACGGCACTGGAGTGCCCTGGATACTCACGGTAGGGGTATAGACACCAGGCAGGGAAGGAGGGGGATGGGCATACATATACTCTGTAAGCTCAACTGGACCAGGATGGCGCCCAAAATGATTCAGCATCTCCATCAGCCAATTGCTGTACGCAAATGGATCGGATGAAGAACCTGGAATATCCATAAAGAACCTGCAACAAAAATCCTCATGTACATCATGGGCTGTCTCTTGACTCACACAAATATCAACATTCAAGTCAGTTGTGTTGCCTGCAAATCATAGAAACAAGAAACGCAGTCTCATGTATACACCCGTGCAGAAACGCGTGTATACACCCGTCAAAAAATGCGTGTATACACCCGTCCAGAAACACGTGTATACACCCGTCCAGAAACGCGTGTATATTCGCGTGAATAGACAGGGTACATGCGTTTTTACACGCGTTTCTACACGCGACCTGCGAATTTTTTTTTTCAAAAGGATCGACCTCTGACAAAGACAAAGTGTCCTTATAAAAGGTCCACTGTCGCTCCTGTCAGAATCATTCACCCAATCGTGTGCACAGAAGCAAAAGGACGGAGACAAACCCAAAAAGCAAAGAGAAAATAGCATAAACAAATCTGAGGAAGGAGACAAGGCAAAGGACAAACTGACTCACCTTTGAAAAAGTGAGTCTTCTTTCTTGCTCGGTTTCCTCCCGTGTGTGCTCCTTCTCTCCTCGCTCCTTGCACTTAGGTTTTGTTTCTGTTGGAAGAGGCGAAAACGAAAGCAGTGTTGATATGTTAGTTCAAAATCTATATTTGGGGAAGGCGGGATATTTTTAGTTTAAATAGACCGTCGCGTTTATAAACGCGTGTATGTTCGCGTGTATGATAATTTAGCTGCGTTTATACACACGTTTTGCAGCAATTACCCGCGTTAATACACGCGATTTTTAGGAAATAGCCGCGTTAATACACGCAATTTTTAGGAAATAGCTGCGTCAATACACGCGATTTTTATACTTTCATTAAAAACATATTATGATTTTGTGTTTTCTGGTTTGTACATAGGATGTCATCAACCTCTTCAAGCAGTTCTGGGGAAGATGAGACAATGCGTCATCGTAATCGCGATGTGTGGTTGGGACAACGGATCAAATGTATGTGTAATCGATGTCAAGGATGCATTGTACGAGCACGTCGAATTACCTTGAATCACATCTCCATGTATGGAGAATGAGCAGATGGGTTACAAGATATGAGGATGCAAAGACAAAAAGGCAAGCAGAAAAAGCTCTCTTTCGGAGGCAACATGGCTCTCGGAAGGCGTACCCTAAGCATCTAGCAACACTTCCGAATGATATCCATGTTGATTGGTTGCATGAGGAAATGGAGAGAGCAGAGAGTGACGAGGGGCTGCATATCACGGCGGAAGAATGGGAGTATGCACGAGGATGCATGTTAAAGGTACATAGAACTAATGTTTTGCATTAGTTGTAAGTGATTTGCTTTTAATATTTATTCACATTGCTTACACAAATATTGCTTCTATTTTGGTCCAATGCACTATGTTCAATGCACTATGTTCAATGCTATATGGTGTGAAGGCAAGCATTTTCGAACACAAAGAATTGATGAAAAGAGAAATACACAAGATTGCGGTGTCATTAGTAGCTTTGAGGGAGCTAATGGAAAAATGGATGATTATTGTGGCATAATCCAAGACATATTTAGGCTTGACTTTCGTCGCTTCTTTGTGTATGTTTTGGATGTCAAATGGCAAATGAACGTGGTGGAAAAAGGGCCTGATGCAACGATAAAACGCCATGCAAGTGGCTATGTAACTATTGACTCTACAAAGTTTTGGCAAACAAAGAAAAATAGGCTCGTATTGCCACAACAATGTGAGCAGGTATGCATTTTTTACTAATGTGTTTCATGTACATATATATCTAAGCTCGCGTACCCCTTGACTTTTGATATGCTAATTAATTACTGTACTATGTGTATTTGAGTAGGTTATCTATCTACCAATGGTGCATGACATTAAATGGTGGTACGTCATCCCTATTGCACCACGTTCCAAAGTGATGTATAATACATTCACTGATATGGAGCATATGGAGGATTTAACAAGCCGCAATGAAGATGATGTCGAACATGCCAATGAAGATGTTGTGATCGATGATCAAGAAATAAGAGATGATCATGATAATGAGGATGAGCGTGCCATTTCTCATGATCATGAGAATGACCCTACCATTGAGGATGATGGTGATGTTGATGAGGATGATCAGGACATCGATACCATTATCAATGGAGTACAGAATATCGATAGTGGAATAAATTTAATCGTAGCCTTACAAATTGATCAAATGGATATTGATGTTGATCGTTTGGCAAGGATGGATCTTATTGAAGATGAGATCGAACCCTAACCAATCCGTCACTGTACGTTCTAAATTGATGACATTTCTATCATCTCATATGCATGATTTATTTTTGAATATATTTCATTGTTGTAAATGCATGTAGTGGGATTGTGTAATGATGTATACTGTAATGTACTATGAGATGGTTTAAAGAAAATAGTTTTTAATTTTGTAAAGGAATTCAGTTTTTCTTTACCATGCGTGTATTAATCCGTGTATAGTAGCGTGTATTAATCCGTGTATGGTAGCGTGTATTAATCCGTGTATATTAGCGTGTATAGATGCGTGTATATAAACGCGTTTATACACGCATTGATAAATGCAAATATACACGCGAACTTAAATGATAAAATACACGCGTCCGAGTCTTCAAATACAGGCGCGACCATACATGCGCTCGTAATTTATCGCGTGTATGAAACGCGTGTATGGCAGCATTGTCTTGTAGTGTCTGATTGCTATTGTTGACACTTGACCCGGTGGATCAAGATAATTGGATGACAAATTAAGGACTCGTTTGACTAAAATTCCCGTGGAGGAATGGTCAGAAGGAAATCTTTTTTCAGTCTAATGGACCATTATTGTGTTAAAAATAAGAATGTTATGATCTGAATGAATTGTTATCTCATGGTGATGAGTTCTATATAAGGAATCTTTATCCCAGGATTCTGTTGGGATCACCAGAATATAAGGAACCCCAGAATCAATTGGATCTTAAGGGAAAGAGTTGTCCTCTAGTTTGCGAGATGAGGACATCTCGCGTTTTTTAAGTGGGGTAGGATGTAAGATTCCTCCCTCCAACTTTTTGAGGTGTGCATGTGTAGGAATCTTCCCTTCTGACTTATAATTATTCCCCTCTCTGAAATAAAAGAAAGATTCTATTTTACCCTGTTTTGACCTAGAGAAAGAAAATGTCTAGAGAGAGGTAGTCCAAAATTGAGATATTTTTGGATATATAAATCCTCTTAGTGTCTAAAATGAACTCCCCTAAAACAGAAATTCAAAAAGAACTTTCCAATGTGCAATTGGAATTAATGTGCATTTGGAATTAGTTGGAAATGGGTAAAAAGAACTTTCCAATGTGCAATTGGAATTAATTGGAAATGGGTAAAAATGACCTTAGCCTAAGGGTCTTTTCAGAAATTTTTAGATTATGGTCCAATTAAGGTTCCTATGGGCCAATAAGATCAATCCATGTGTGGGGAGGAGATAAATCCAATTTGTAAAAGATAAATACCCAAAAATGAGTAAATGCTCACATAAGATGAAGAGTTGACTATGTACAAGGGTTATTAGCAAACAACTATGAGTATTACTAAAAAAAATGAGATATTTTGCGTGTAATGATTCCATTTGGACACATGTGTAAGGAAGGGGAGTCCCTTCAAGGAGGTGCCTACTTCACATGCTTGAATGAGTTTTAAACTAAAAAATAATGTGATATTTTTATCTCTCCTCTCTCTTGGATCAAACCGAATCAAAAAGGAACCAAACTAGGTCCAAATCTGATCCAAATTCAACCAAACTGAATCTAGAAAATTCTAGAAATCGGTTGGTCTTGGTTAGAGCCTCCCTCTCCTATAAATAGAACCTAAGCCCTTTGTAATAAAAAAGAAGAAGAATTATACTATGCTAGAATTATGCTGAAATAATGATAATTTTTACTATTCTCTAAAATTCTCTCCAAATTGAAGAAATTGGAGCTTCCCTCCTTCTTCAATCTCCATTGGTGGCTCCATCAACATACCAAACCAATTGATTGGTTGGGGGCCTCTACCGTGATCAAAGAATCAAGAAATTTGTAAGGTAAAGGGTGAATTTTGATATTTTTCTATAATTTCTCAATGTTTCTCTCTTCTCAACCCCTCTCAAGCTTGAGAATCTTAATTGGAATGGCTTTTTAATGCTATTGAAGTTAATTGATGAATGGTAGAAAGGAAATAGATAAATTTCCATTTATGCTTAATTTTAATGGTTTTTTTGTAATTTCTCTCTCTCACTCAAAGAATGGTCATTCCCATGACCTATTCTCAATCCAAATGAAGCTTCTCATGAAGCTTTTCCCTAATCCAAGAATAAATTCTATGCTTGTTTAATTGGAGGCCAAATTAATGCCTTTTTTATGCTTTTCAGTTATTTATTTCATGAAAATTTATGATTCAATCCACAATGGGTTAATGATCCAATTAGGGATCATTCTAATCATATCCATAATGTTAAAGTTCATTCTTTTAGAATAAATTGAGATTTTTCAGTAATAGTAGCGGAGCTATGGCGAAATTTTTGTAAAAATTACACATAAAATATTTTCATTCAAAGTATGAAAAGAGGACTTTCTACCATATTCTAGGAATTATCATCCTAGATATACTAATTGATTCTCATTGTAGTCATAGAAATATTGGTTTTTAGGTTTATGCATAATTAATGAATTTTTAGATAAATTTAGCTATATATGACAAATAATTATTTGTTAAAAGAGGAATTCCCATTACATTGGAATTCCATGATTGGCTGGGAAAAGAGAATTTCCTATCATATTGGAATTATGGGATAATTCATTTAATTTTAAAAATAAATTTTTAGATAAATTTATTTATCTATGAGAAGTAATTAAATGTTAAAAGAAGAATTCCCATTACATTTGGAATTCCATCATTGGATGGGAAAAAGAGAATTTCATATCATATTGAAATTATGGGATAGTTCATTTAATTTCAAAGATGTATTTTTAGATAAATTTATTTATCTATGAGAAATATTTAAATGTCAAAAGAGGAATCCTTACGACATTTGGAATTCCATCATTTAGATGGACAAAGAGAAATTTCTAGCATATTGAAATAATGGATATTTTAAATGAATTTATTTTATAAGAAATATTTAAAAAAGAGGAATTCCCATGGTAATTGGGATCCTAGAAATTAAATGGGAAGAAGAGGAATTTTTAGTATAAATTCGATTTATGATTATTTTACCATAAGAGAAAATATGGGTAGAATTGATTTCTATAAATCCCATGAATTCTTTTACTCAAAAGAAGAATATTGAATATAATTAAATTGAGGAATTGAGAAGCAATATAGAAATAGTCCTTAGAAAAAAATCTTAATTTAGGCCAAGCAATTGGCAGGAATTTAGAAAAAAGTCCTATTGATCTCGATATCAATATGGAAATAGCTATTAAATGGTAATCGCATGAAAATATGGAAATAGCTATTAAATGGTTATCGCATGAAAATATGGAAATAGCTATTAAATGGTAATCGCATGAAAATATGGAAATAGTTATTAAATGGTAATCGCATGAAAATGGGATGTGATAAAATGTGAATGTGATGTGATAGGATGTGATATGTGTAGGGGATGTGATTAGATAAGAATGGATGTGATAAGATGAGTATGTGATGTGATAGGATGTTATAAGATGAGTATGAGATGTAAAAGGATGTGAAAAGATGAGTATGAGATGTAAAAGGATGTGATAAGATGTGTATGGGATATGATAAGATGTGATAAGATGTGTATGGGCTGTGATAGGATGAGAATGGATGTGTGAATGTGAATAAGAACACGAATGTTAATGTGGATGTGGATGTGGATGTGCGAATGAGGATGTGGATGTGGATGTATGAATATGGATGTGGATATGGATGTATAGATGTGGATGTAGATGTGGATGGGGATGTGGATGTATGAATGTGGATATGGATATGGATATGGATGTATGGATGTGAATGTGGATGTGGATATATGAATGTGGATGTGGAAATGGATGTATGGATGTAGATGTGAATGTGGATGTGGATGTGGATGTGGAAGTATGAATGTGGATGTGGATGTGGATGTGGATGTATGGATGTGGATGTATGAATGTGGATGTTAAAATGGATGTATGGATCTAGATGTGAATGTGGATGTGGATGTGAAAATGGATGTATGGATGTAGATGTGGATGTGGATGTGGATGTATGAATGTGGATGTTGATGTGGATGTGGATGTTGATGTGGATGTGGATGTGCAAATGAGGATGTGGATGTGGATGTATGAATATGGATGTGGATATGGATGTAGATGTGGATGGGGATGTGGATGTATGAATGTGGATATGGATATGGATGTATGGATGTGGATGTGGATGTGGATGTGGATGTATGAATGTGGATGTGAAATGGATGTATGGATGTAGATGTGAATGTGAATGTGGATGTATGGATGTGGATGTGGATGTATGAATGTGGATGTGGATGTGGATGTATGGATGTATGGATGTGGATGTGGATGTGAAAATGGATGTATGGATGTAGATGTGAACGTGGATGTATGGATGTATGGATGTGGATGTGGATGTATGAATGTGGATGTGAAAATGGATGTATGGATGTAGATGTGAATGTGGATGTGGATGTGAAAATGGATGTATGGATGTAGATGTGGATGTGGATGTATGGATGTGGATGTGGATGTGGATGTATGAATGTGGATGTGGATGTGGATGTGGATGTGGATGTGGATGTGGATGTGGATGTATGAATGTGGATGTGGATGTATGGATGTGGATGTATATATGTGGATGTGGAAATGGATGTATGGATGTAGATGTGAATGTGAATGAATGGATGTGGATGTATGAATTTGGATGTGGATGTATGGATGTATGGATGTGGATGTGGATGTATGAATGTGGATGTGAAAATGGATGTAGATGTGGATGTGGATGTGGATGTATGGATGTGGATGTGGATGTGGATGTATGAATGTGGATGTGGATGTGGATGTGAAAATGGATGTATGGATGTAGATGTAGATGTGGATGTGGATGTACGAATGTGGATGTGTATGTGGAATAATGAATGCGAATATGTATGTGAATGAATATGACTTCGATATGAGCGAATGGATGAGATGAGATGTCATGTGAATCACAATGTGAATGAAGGATATAAGATGTGAATGAATGAGATGTAATGAGAAATGGATGCGATGAGAAGTAATGTAATTTAAGAAAGATAGGAATGGATGTTATGTGAAGTGAATGAATCTGATGTGATGGGATGGAAAATGATGTATCTGGTTAAGAATGGATACGCATATGATTTGGATTTGGGTTAAGTAATATGGATTGATGTGAAACAATCTGGAAAGAGGAGAGTTCATTATAGAAACTATATTTGTGAACTCTTTGTAAATGACTGTTTTATGTCAAGAATGCTGGGGAAGCATTTTGACTGTCTTGAGAATGTGGTCGTGGAGACCTACCTGATAAAGTTGCAACAGCTGACAGAGAGTCACCGGAGGACATCTCGCGTAGCAAGGTCAGCCGAGGTCTTGACTAGCTTCGGTTCGATTTCAGTGGTGAGCTTCCGGTACTGTCTAGCGAGGCCTCGAGTGTGGGACCCTGCCCCGCGCAAGATGTGCTACTTCCGCTGCTAGCACCCCGAATCCATTGCGCGGTGGGGACAGTAATCTTACAGCTGGTATCTGAGCGAATTGGCTAAAGTGGATCAACTGAGAAGCCAAAAATGTCAAAAATTTATGAAATAACAGAAAAAAGGTTGAAAGTTGTGATGAAATTCATACAAATTGATATTCCGACTGAAATTTGTAAATTGGTAATTGGGTCTTCAGATGGAAGTACCGCAATTGTATGGAATCCCTGACTTGCTTGAGGCCTAGGCATGATGGTATTTACCTTATAATTCCAAGGACCAAGACTACCCGTATATGTCGAGGGTATAACTGCAGCTCTTTACTGGCAGTATATACGAGTAAATCTAAGACTTGAAATTACAAGCAAAAATGCTATCCAGATGATGAATTCCAATGTGGTTGATATGATTTTAAAGTTCTGGTTGAGAATTGATGAGTTGCATTGGATTCTGATTAGAATAAGATAATTCCTGAATTTTGGCTAAGAAGCGTTACGCTGAACAAAAACCTCAATGAGGATGAATAGGATGAGTCCTTGTGATGGTGTTCATAACTGGAATGATGATAGAGTGACTTCAGCAAATCACTATGAGATTAGTGGATTGTGCTGTCAGATTGCTTAACACTTAACCCGGTGGATCAAGATAATTGGATGACAAATTAAGGACTCGTTTGACTAAAATTCCCGTGGAGGAAATGTCAGAAGGAAATCTTTTTTCAGTCTAATGGACCATTATTGTGTTAAAAATAAAAATGGTATGATCTGAATGAATTGTTATCTCATGACATGAGTTCTTTATAAGGGATCTTTATCCCAGGATTCTGTTGGGTTGACCAGAATATAAGGAACCCCAGGAATCAATTGAATCTTAAGGGAAAGAGTTATCCTCTAGTTTGCGAGATAAGGAGATCTCGCGTTTTTTAAGTGGGGTAGGATGTAAGATTCCTCCCTCCAACTTTTTGAGGTGTGCAGGTGTAAGAATCTTCCCTTCTGGCGATCGCCTGTGCTTTCCAGGCAAGGGATGTTTTTCCGAGTTCGATTTTGGAAGAATCGAGGAATTAGTCACCTGTCCGGATATCGGTGGGCACGAGGCCCCGAGTGTGGGACCCTAATTAAGGTTCCTATGGGCCAGTAAGATCAATCCATGTGTGGGAAGGAGATAAATCCAATTTGTAAAAGAAAAATACCCAAAAATGAGTAAATTCTCACATAAGATGAAGAGTTGACTATGTACAAGGGTTATTAGTAAAAAACTATGAGTATTACTTAAAAAATGAGATATTTTGGGTATAATGATTCCATTTTGACACATGTGTAAGCAAGGGGAGTCCCTTCAAGGAGGCGCCTACTTCACATAATTGAATGAGTTTTAAACTAAAAAATAATGTGATATTTTTATCTCTCCTCTCTCTTGGATCAAAGAGAATAAAAAAGGAACCAAACTAGGTCTAAATCTGGTCCAAGTTCAACCAAACTGAATCTGGGAAATTCTAGAAATCAGTTGGTCTTGGTTAGAGCCTCCCTCTCCTATAAATAGAACCTAAGCCTTTTGTAAAAAAAATAGGAGAATTATACTATGCTAGAATTATGCTGAAATAATGATAATTTTTACTATTCTCTAAAATTCTCTCAAATTGAAGAAATTGGAGCTTCCCTCCTTCTTCAATCTCAATATACCAAACCAATTGATTGGTTGGGGGCCTCTACCATGATCAAAGAATCAAGCAATTTGTAAGGTAAAGGGTGAATTTTGATCTTTCTCTATAATTTCTCAATTTTTCTATCTTCTCAACTCCTCTCAAGCTTGAGAAGCTTAATTGGAATGGCTTTTTAATGTTATTGAAGTTAATTGATGAATGGTATGAGATTTGTTGATAAACGTAATTTGGTACCTTCTCCGAGAAGAAGGTACCAAATCGCGTTTATCAGCAAATCTCACTTTTGGGGCCTTTTTTTGGCTGGAAAGAAGGTACCAAATCTCGTTTATCAGCAAATCTCACTTTTGGGGCCTTTTTTGGCCGTTTTCGGGCCTCCGGATGTCCGATTCCAGCGTTTTCAGTGCCGTTTTTGGGTTTTTGGGTCGTTGTTTGCGGACGTGTCTGTAGTGTCAGAATCACCAAATTCTACATAGAAAAGTGTTGCTCTTATATGAACATTGAATGTAAAGCATGTGAAAGAATATATTTATTCCTTTTCACACTGACATTTCTCACGCAAGTATCCATATTTTCTTGCTTTTGTAGAGAGAGAACAGAGAACATAGTGAATTTCTTACAGGGCCCCAAAATGACCTTTCATTTTTCCTAATGGCGATGCTGAGGCAGAATCTCTCATTGACCATGATCCTGATGAAGCTGAAAGTGATACATGGTGTTATTTTATATCACTCAAGGCCTCGAAATTTCAGACTTTCCTGCCAAATCTACATACTCCTTAGTTGCTTTATTCCTAAGGAGAAGATAGTAGGGGAACATTTATATCAGGGCATGTCTATAGCCTAGTACCGTCGTCTTATGCATCTCCTGTGAGGAGATTTTGACTTCTGGAGCTGAGCTTCTCTATGTACATAAATATTGCAACCTTTCTAAAAATAAAGAAATGTTTTGTGAAAAAATTCCCTGTTCTATAAGTGATTATTTATGGACGAGCTGATAAAAAGCAAAATCTGTTACCAAACATATGTCATAGATCTCCAATAAGATCATTTATCTTGTTTAAGAAATTATTTTTCGAACCTCTTAAGTCTTAGGATCTTGTGGACGACATCAAAATAAAAAATTAATAATATATCATTCTTGGCAGAATCATGAGGTGAGGAAATCGTGGCCGTCAGCCAGACACGGTTTACCGATGTATTGCAATACCTCTGCATTCAGCTTGTCCCAAAATCTCCAGACATCTATAGGAGTTGGAAGTAGTTTCCCTTTGATTCCCTTGGCATCGAGAGCTGAAGATAGTGACTTCTGAATAGCATTGTAATCTCTTCGACTGACTCCACTACTGTCCATAGCATCCTATATATATGTTGTGGAGACTACATTACTACTAACAAATTGTTCTATTATATCTCTTTTAACCACCTTGAACTTCTTTTGTTGCAACATTTCCTTTGCCATTCTTGATGTAATAAAAGGTTTAAATTGCTTTGCTGGATGGATATTTGGAATAATATTTTCCTTGTTAGGATATAGTACAACCCTGTAGTACAATAATGATAATTTCTGACATTAAGAACATAGTCAATGATAATTTCTAACACATTCATACCTTATTTCTTGGATTCTTTTTATTAAGCCACCTAATGATAAGTTCTAACATCAAGAACACAAAATAAATAGAGCTTTAAATACATCTCTTACCTTATTGCTTGGATTCTTTTCTTTAGCCCACCTGAGCCAGGCTTTAAGTTCTCAAAGTTCTTGAGCTTTCTCTACCTTTGTTGTAGTCCAACGCTTGTTTCCTTTTGCCTCAATTGTTTCTGTAGTCTTCAAGTTCAATACCATTTTTCTCCAATCTCAATTTTAGTGCCTTGCATTCTTCTATTGAAGAAGTTGAGCTGCTTGGTATTGAGAGTATTGCCTTCACTATTTGCATAGGCAGTAATGGATTGACAGTATCCTAGCAATCCATCGACTCCATCTCTTGTAAACGTAATAGAATTAGAGAATGGAGGATGGGAAGCGGTTATAGGGTTGATAGGATAGATTGATCCGTCACACCAAAGATCTATGTGCTACAAACCAGACTCTCTCATGTTTACCTTATCATTTGATGAGAGCATTGCAGATTGTTTTCTGCGCTTTTGAATGGGCTCATACTCACTATCAAGATCAATGTGGAGATAATATTTTTTGTTATTATCTACTTCGTTAAGCACATTAGTAGAATGGTTGCTTACAGTGTTGCCCTCCATGGACTACGTGTAAGGAATGAAGAGAGGGTGATAATATCTTGCTTATAATATCAAGGGGTTTATTAGAATTTCAATTCTAAGCGTGAAATGCTTCATTAAAGAACCCTATCTTGGTGTATAAGATACAAAAATAACTAATTTATGACAAGCTGACAAGAATTATATTAGAATAAGGTTATATTAGGACTCGAATTTACGAAAAGCTTGCAGCTATTCATAAATGCAAGAATAGAATAATCACATCTTAAAATTCATTTGTTTTATATTTGTACATTTTTTTTAGAGAGAGAAAATAGGAATTCCTAAATTTCTTAGAAGGCCCTACAAATGATCTCCAAAATTTTCTAATGAGTGGGTAGTTTAATCTACATGACCATTACAAGGCCAGACTTGAGCTATGCTGTTGGACTTGTGAGTCAGTTTATGTAGGCCCCTAGGAAGCCACACTTGGATGCGGTTAGAAGGATTCTCATGTACATAAAGTCCACAGCTGATTATGGACTTTTTTATGAGGCTGGTACAGAGATACAGTTGCATGGGTACACAGAAGCAACCAAAATTTGCCTTGTCGAGTACATAGGCAAAGTACAAGGGTGATGCTATGGTAGCTTGTGAGGTAGCTTGGTTTGAGAAGCTACTTGGTGACATGGGAGAGCCCATGGTGGATAGGACAGTTGTCATATATTGTGACAACATGAGTAGCATACAGTTGGCCAGTAACCCAGTATATCATGCTAGAACGAAGCACATTGAGGTGCATTATCACTTTGTGAGGGAGAAGGTTCTAGCAGGAGATGTAGATTTGGTATATGTCAGCACAAAGGATCAGGTAGCTTACATCTTCATGAAGGCTTTGGGCACAGAGAAGCTCCACAGGTTTAGGAGCTTACTTGGAGTGCAATGTGTGGAGTTGAGATTGAGGGGGAGTGTTGAGACATCGAGCTCAACTAGTGCTACGATAGAGATTAATGACCCACCTGGGTGATAGCTTCCACATCTACACCAATGGCATGGTTGGTGAGATTATGGGTGATATGCGGCCATTGGGATGATAGGCTATGTGACAGCCATTTTGGATTTCTAGAGACTGACATAGTTATAGCTCGAGCTCATTTAGTCAGGTTCACATTATGGACTGACCCTTGTATGTTGTAGTAGTTGAGTACTAATCCATATAGTGTGTACTCTTATTTAGTCAGGTTCACATTATGGACTGACCCTTGTATGTTGTAGTAGTTGAGTACTAATCCATATAGTCTGTACTCTTATATTTATGTTATGTTGGTTGATTAGAGAAGAAGAAGATAGAAGAAAATCTAGCTATCCATCTCTCTCGTGTCTTGCTCTCTCTTGTGTGTGTGTGTTTGCTTGCTAGGGTTTGAAGCTCTCCCTCTCCCCTACATTCTCTTTACTACATACACACACACACACACACACACACACACACATATAGAGAGAGAGAGATACATACATATGTACATAAACACCCACATATATATATATTCATATACATACACACACACACACACACACACACACACACACACACACACACACACATATATATATATATACATATATATGTATAGATCTACACACACATACTCTCTTGTTCTCCCTATTTCCTATTTATTAAAAAAAATAAGAGACATTTCTTTTAAATAAAAACATAACATTACGATCTACTTTCTCTCTCTCTCTCAAAATGCTATATAATATAAGCACATAATCCTTAATCTTAATCCATATATATAATACATAATACATGTATGCATGTGTGTGTGTATATACATACATACATACATACATACATACACACACACACACACGTGTGCAAGTGTGTTTGTTATATATATATATATATAATATAAAAATGTATAAATATAAAGCAAAAAGTTTATTTATTTTAAAACAAAACAAACATTTATTTATTTAAAACAAAAAGTTTATTTGTTTTAAAACAAACATTTATTTATTTAAAACAAAACCACAAAAAATATTCTCTCTCTCTCTTTCTCTCTCTCTCTCTCCCCCCTATTTTCTATTTATTTAAAACCAAACAAAAGACATTTATTTTAAATAAAAACAAAACATGAATTCTTCTCTCTCTCTCTCTCTCTCTCTCTCTCTCTCTCTCTCTCTCTCTCTCTCTCTCCCTCCCTCTCTCTCTCTCAAAATGATATATAATATAAGCACGCAATCTTTAATCTTTATCCATATGCATATATATATATATATATATATATATATATATATATATATATGTATGTATGTATATATATATGAAGAGGGACAGAGAGATAATCAAATACACATATACATATATATGTATATGTATATAGATATACATATATTTAAATGCTTGTTTATTTAAAGAACATTTTTAAATAAAACAAAAAAAACACAACATTTGTTTATTTAAAACAAAACCAAAAATAATTCGTCTTCTTCTTCTTCTTCTCTCTCTCTCTCTCTCTCTCTCTCTCTCTCTCTCTCCTCTCCCCATACATATTTTTTTCCTCTCTCCATTATGAAAATTTATCTTTTATACATATTATATATATAAGAATACATATTTGCACGCATATAAATGCGCTCTCTCCATATTAGATAATACTCTCTCTCTCTCTCTCTCTCTCTCTCTCTCTCTCTCTCTCTCTCTCTCTCTCTCTCTCTCTCTCTCTCTCTTACGAACAGAAGGTTGAAAAGATACCACGCTATAATTAAAGAGGGTTTAGAAGATACCAAACTGTAGAGCAAGCGTTTAAGTTGGAGCGTTGGAAATGAAGCATTGGAGGTGGAGGAGGCGAGTGTTGGAGCTAGAGCGTTCGAGCTAGAGGAAGTGATTGTGGAGCCTCAGCTGGAGGAGGCGGCTCTAGGTAGATTTCGGGGTGCCTCAATACATGGCACCCATTGACCCCGGTAGCCAGTCATCTGGTTTTGGGACTTAGAAATTTTTGTAAGTCCCTATGCCATGTCCAAACATTGGTCCGTGCAAAATGTTACGAACATATGTACAGACACATATGTTCGAACCTAGTACCTCCCTCATCCCAAGAATGTGCCTTACCAACTCCACTATGGTACAACTGTGACCAACCCATGTTTGCACATGTATATACCCGGTGTTTGTACACCTGTGAGCGGGGGGGCCGGCTACTGACGGCTGTGTGCCCAGTCAAATGGGGTGCCAGGTATTGAGGCACCCCGAAATCTACCTAAAATTGGAGGAGGCGAGCGTGAGCTGAACTGGAGGAGGCCACCATGAGCTAAGCTGGAGGAGGCTACCGTGGAGCTGACCATTTGACCTAGAGTTGCAAGAGGCGAGTGTGAGGAGTTAAGTTGGAGGAGGAAACCATGGAGCTGAGCATTTAAGCTGAGCTAGAGAAGGTAGCATGAGTAGGCGCCGTTGGACCCTGAAAGTAGCATGAGCGGACGACGTTGCTGATAGCTGAGAATTCGAGCTAGAGCTAGAGGAGGTAGCATAAGCAGGTGAGAGTGGAGCTCATATAGCTAAGCATTCGAGTTGGAGCTACAGGATGTAGCTTGAGAAGCTGAGCACGGAGTTGATAGGTGAGTGTTTGAGCACATGAAGGTGATACGTTGGACCTTGAGCCATGGACCTTGAGCCAACGTTGATAGGATATTTTGTGCCCAAAGAGTAGGACCAATAGATGTGTCTCCGCCCAAACCTAGGAATAAGAATAAGCGCCGTAGGTACTAAATGGGAGGATAAGAGTTGTTGCATGTTCGCCCACTACCAAAAAACTAGTGGTTATCCATTGTGCTCCATGTGTAGGGTGATGAGAGAGTGAGAGAGAAGCGCATGCTTGTGAAAAAGACAGGGTTGCACAGAGGAGTGAGTGGTGTGAGAGAGATAGGGTTGTAGAGAGGAGCGAGTGGTGTGAGAACCAAGGTTCTTTTGGTGGTGAAGTATCTCTCAGATAGCTTGCTATTAGAATCTGTTTGTTTTCTTTTTTTCTGAGAAGAAGGCAACATAGTTTTTTTTTGTTTCAAGAGATTGGGTTTGCCCACAGGAGAGGTTGCATAGGGTAGAGGGTCTTGTAGGAGGTGGGTTCCCTAACTAGCACCTTGAGGCTGCAACTCTATTGGAACTTGGACTAGCTCAAGTCTTACTCAACATTCCTTTAGTGTATCTGTTTGGTGGCAATCTGCAAGTTATGATAGGGGCAGCTAGAGTCAGGTGTGAGTCAGGATAGATTAGCTAATATTGCTAAGGTATAGATAATTCTTTGTTGAACACTTGTGAAGGCAAGGTTGACCATTCAGTACCAGTCAGAGGTCAGTCTAAATGGTTGGGCAATGCTAATGTTTTAACACTAGTTTGGTACCAAAACAAGACACTTGAGTGTCCTTTTTGGGGGTTGCGAAAAAAAATCAAACTCCTAATGTAGGCTTTAAAAACCAAAATGCTTCATTGGGCATATAGAACATAACCCTATGCTTATGTAAAAAATGCTAAACATATAAAATGTCTTTTTATTTGGAAGTACATAAGCAACAAAGTAGCATATGTCTTGAAAATGAACATTTTTCAGGATTTTTCCAAATATGCAAGCATCATTCTCTCAAAAAAAAATCCAATGATATCAATAGCATTTTTCCCAAGATATTTTGATAGCATACATCAGTCCAAGGAGGTAGAAGTTCACCAAAAAAATCATTTTCCTTTCCTAGAATTTTTTTCAAAAAAGTTGCATAAAATCAGCAAAAGTAACGCGTATTATCAAAACTCAATCACGCCGCTAAAAAATAATGTAGCCCTATCAATGAGAATGTTGATTATTGGTTTTCATGCTTGAGATGAGATAAATAAGCCATAATTTGATGTGTATGACACTAACTTAGCCTCCACTTAAGTAGGTTCTTATCGCCTAGTTCTAAAAAAATTGTAAAAAATAAAAATGCAAAATTGATCATCTTTTATCAAAAACTAATCATAACTATGCTTGCACAAGTACTCTACACCTATAGTTACAACAAATAATGCACTTACACAGCTTTCCCCCCTAATTTTGATGAAAATCAAAATTAGGCTCATAATTAGACATTTTATGTATTAAAAACAGGTTGCGCAAAAGGCCATGTATGAGAAGAGGCCCAAAAAGTGGCTCTAAAGTTTTGGAAAATTCAAAACCAAGTAGTATTTACCCTATATAACATGGGTGCACCTCAAGTTTTACATTATTAGCTTGCATATGGAAGGAGAAAAATTCATGCTCCACCTGTATAAAAAACGTCATTTCAGTATTAGCGAGTCAAAAATTTATCCAATAATTGTCGTTTGATGATTCCAGGATTTAGTTTACATCATGGGCTTTCCATCAAGCCAAGTTTCATGATCAAACTATGTCCCTTGTAAAAGTTATGTCCAAATTACTACTATTTTGAAAACAGCAAAAATCATGCGTTTTATCAGCATGTGTTGTAGAAAAATTAAAATATTGCCTTGCAAAAGCTAAGAAAAGTGCAATTTAAAAAATCTCAAGGATTTTTTGGGTCTTGAGGAACATCTGTGGATGTTAAGCATTTCAAAACTCTTAATAGATTGCCCACAAAAATTCAAGAAAAATGCTAACTTTTCAGGACACTTTAGTGTCCAATTACAGAACTAGTGTTAAGTGTCAGCTAAGCAGTGTGTTAAGTCAATAGGGAGTCATCCTAGATCAGTTGAGGCCCAATAGGAGTTAGTAGTGGGTGATCATGAGTGGCTCTGGTCTCTTGTGTTAAAAGAAAAACTTCTACAATCAATTGTCAACAGTCAGGCAAAGTTGAGGGGAAAGGAATTCCAAAGTCAAAAGACTGTCAGATGTGAAAGTAAGGAGTTGAATCTTGGAGATATTTGAAGTGTTTAGGAATTAGGAGGTGTCAGCATGACACCTCCTAATTGAATCTTGGAGATATTTGAAGTGTTTAGGAATTAGGAGGTGTCAGCATGACACACAAGGTCCTTTATCTGACTCAGGAGGATTTTTAAGGTAGTTTTAGTCTATTTCTGTTTGCTAGGTCTGGTTCAGTCAAAACAGCTAGACTAGTCAGCTAGGTCAGTAGAGAGTTGGCAAGGTGTTTAAGAAGGCCCTTGGGTTGTGGAATTAAGGTTAGCTAATGCTGGAGGATTGAGGAGAATCTTGGAGGACACATTTTGGAAGGAAGTGAGCATCAACATTCAAAAATAGATATATAGTCAACATTTGATCTGTTTGTGTCACCTGAGAGTGTTATTGGTCAGCTAAAGATAGGTGAAGGCTTGAAAGGGAAGATCAAAGTTTTGGGAGGTCAGAGATGACTTGGGAGGATGTCTGAAAAAGGCATCTACACAGTTAGAGGAGTTTGGATTATGCCCAAGTGTCCGCTTGTGTCAGTTGAGTGTACTAGTGCCTTGATTTGGTGTTTGTGCTGGGTTGTGGTGCTGGGTGGTAGTTCCCTCCTCATGGTGGTGTGTTTCAGGCGGGCCATAGAGAAAGGTCTCCTAGACACCTCATTGTTTTGGTGCCTCCACGGAGGAGGGCTTTGAAGCACCCTTCAGTTTACATTTTGTTCATAGTAGGAAGGGTTGTACCAATGGAGAGGCCACACATTTTTAACGGACATGGGCTTGAGGATATTCATGCATTTGTTCGCCATGTTAGGAGGGAGTGCAAGCAGGGGTTTGTGATGATATAGCCCAAGGGATGTGTCTTGCACTGATATTGACAGGGCTTGCAACTCTTTGGTGTTTGCCTTGCTACCAGAGCTGGTACATAATAGCTTGAATCTATATTATCTAGGGCTTTGCTTCATAGGTTTTCACTTAATGGAGGTAGAAAAGAGGCTTGGACACACCTCATGAACATCAGGCAGAGCGTGATGGAGAGCTAATTGCTAATTTTGAGATCAGATATGAGGATGCTTGGTTTGCTTATCCTGATTTGTTTGATAGTATGGACATTATGCACCACTTGCAGTTTATGTGCTTTGTGGAGGCTTTGGAAGTAGTGTGGCAAATGAGAGCCGTAGGAACTTTAGATGTGATAGTTATGTCAAGGCCATAGATTATGAAATTTGGCGAGAAACCAAGTCCTTGAAGAAGAGAGAGGCCTTTTGTGAGCAGGTTGATTCAGTCAAGGATGTCAAGAGACGTGATGAAGAACATGAAGTTGTCGAGGAAGATAGCATGGATTCCTACTTTGGTATGACATCCGAGGATATGTAGGATACGGTGCAAAGCTTTGGATCTGAGGCTCCCAAAGAGTTATCATTCCCAAGTGGTAATTATATGGTGACTGAATGTGATTCTGAGAGTCTTGACAAGGTGAGTTATATGTCTGAAGTTTTTTCTAGGGATGAGAAGGAAAATGTGGACAATGATAGATTCCTGGAAGGGAGGGATGCTAGTGTGGTATCTGGGTGTGATGTCCAGTCAATTTGTAAATGGATACATGAGTGTTGGAGATGAAATTTGTAGCACTATTGGCTTGTTTGTTGGCTTGTTTGGTGAGAATGGGAACAACAGCAATAATGTTGTATCTAGGCTCGGAATGGGATGTAGGGCAGAGGTAGGGCCATAAGAGCTTTATGTTGGTTTGCAAGAAGAGAAGCCTGATCATGTTGTCAGGTTATGTATCCGGGGGTGACACCCATGAGCTCAGTGTGAGAAAGATAGGGAGAGGTTGCATCTAAAGCTACATACATGGGTTTGTCCACATGTTATGAGGAGGAGGATACAAGTGTCCCAGGTGACCAAGATATAGCTAAGAGGTTGGACATACTTCCAGATGACACTTGGGAGGTGTATATGGAGGACATGGTAAATTATATTCTCTCAAGATCACCAGTGTACATTGATTTTGGAGTGAAGGACAAACATGAAGATCCTCTTAGTCTTATGCAAGCCGTTGTGGATTTGGAAGACAATGTGAAAGCTTATGATAGCTTTGGGAAGAAATGTAATCTAGTAGATGATGCAGTGCCAGAGGAGTCTCTCGAGATTATGGTGGAGCAAGGGAAAAGTGTTGACAATGTGTTTGATCCTAAGTCAGATGATTTGGGTGATACTCATAAAGTGTTGGGTCTTGCTGAGCCACAACGGGGTATGTGTGTGAGATCGTATATCCACGAGGATGAGCCAGAGGTTGACGACGACCTGATTGCTACTCTTGATGATGCATTGGAAGGGTTTGTGAATCCTATTTTTTATACCATTGGTTTGGACAATGCTGAGGACACACTAATGGAAAGTATGCCTGAAGAGTTTGTGAAAAATGACAGAAGATAATCTTGCTTGTGGCTTCTTAGAGGATATCTATGAAGATATTGATAATATGTTCGATGTCTCGATAGACTCCTTAGATATGTAGATTACAATGTTTTGAGGCAAAGTGATTCCTTGGGATTTGATCAGCACCCATTAATGGTTGATGTGCCCTTGTCAACTATGGATGGTGTTTTGTACTTGCAGAGCAATCTGGCTAATGGGTTTTTAGATGATGTACCATGCGACCTAATGCCTTCAATGATGTGGTTTGATGGAGAAAACCACGTTCACTTGCATGCTATAGAGGATCAGGTGCACATGGACCAGAACCTATCTACTAACAGTGAGGTGTATGAGCCATTGGATCCCGAAGGGCCGGAGGGGTGGAGAGTGTGGTACTGTTACAGGACCTGAACCCTTATTTTATGTTTGATCAAGGTGGAGTTGGAGCTGGTGTGTTGAAGACACTTTTGCCAGCATAAGTGATTGAGAATAAATGCTCTAACCAAGGGGGGCTCTGCAAACTATGATATGATTTTTTATGCCCAATAGATGTGTCCCCACCCAAACCCATGAATAATAATAAGCACTGAGTATGTACTGAACGGGAGAATAAGAGTTGTTCCATGGCCACCCGCTATCAAAAAACTAGTTGTTATCAACTACTGCATGTGTAGGGTGATAAGAGAGCGAGAGAGAAAGCGCATGGTTTGCAAAAAAGATATGTAGGCAGAAGCGAGTGATGTGAGAACCAAGGTTTTTTTGGTGGTGAAGCAGCTCTGAGATAGCTTGCTATTGGAATCTGTCAGTCATGGGTGTTTAGGAGTGGTTTTGGTCTCTTGTGTTGAAAGGGAAACTTTTGGGTTTAGGTTTGACAATCAACTGTCAGCAGCAGTCAAGCATAGTTGAGGGAAAATGAATTCCAGAGTCAGAAGACTGTCAGCTCTACTGCTAGCTGTGAGTGGAAGGAGTTTAATCTTGGAGAGATTTGAAGTGTTTATGGGTCGGGAGGTGTTAGTGGACACAGAAGGGCCTTTATCTGACTGAGGAGGATTTTGTGAGTAAGTTTTAGTATGTTTTTGTCAGTTGGGTCTGGTTTAGTCAGAACAGTCAAACTGGTGTTAGTAGAAGGTCGTCAAAGGGTCGGCAAGGTGTTCAGGAAGGTCATGGGATTGTGAAATTAAGGTTAGCTGATGCTGGAGGATTGAGGAGGATCCTGTAGGACACATTTTGGAATGAAGTAAGTCAACATTTGATCTATCTGTGTTAGCTCTAAGAGTATTATTGGTCAACTCGTGGTCACCTAAAGACAACTGAAGGCTTGAAAGTGAAGATCAAAGCTTTTGGAGGTCAAAGCTAACCTAGGAGGATGTTTGGAAGAGGCAGCTAAACAATTTGAGGAGTTTGGAGTGTGCCCAAGTGTCCACTTATGTCAGTGGAGGATCAAGGGACGTCAGCTGAGTGTACTGGTGCCTTCATTTGGTGTTTGTGCTGGGTTGCGGTGTTGGGTGGTAGTTGCCTCGTCCATGTTGCCTCGTTCACGATTGTGTGTTTTGGCCAGGCTATAGAGGCAGGTCTCCCAGACACATCAACGCTAAACCTTGAATGGAGCGTAAAGTTCCCCTCGGCCAAGCATGAAGGTCACACTCTGTTGAGGGAGCTCATGTGCTGCAACGTAGCTCTAGCAGGGAGTTGCCACATGGCAGGTCTCCCTTAAGATATGTAAGATGACAATGAAATTTAATTAACACTCTCTCTAAAGTTTAGAAGGTTGCCCTATTCATCAATTAGTTCAGTGTGTTATATGAACGCGTTCAAGCCCTTGGGAGAGTAGAAATAACTGATTTTACCCAATCTAGGGAGGACCAACAACAAAACGGATATTTGATTAAGATCTAGAGATTTGATAAAATAGATTTGTGGCCCAATTTTTTTTGAGAATTGTGCTAATATATATGTTATATTACTTTTTGTGCTTAAAGTGAAATTAGCCACTTGTAAAAACTCTAACATCCTCTTTTGCGGGATGATTGAAGCAAATCTGTATCATGAAAGGACGTGTATCATTAAGAGCATAATATCAAATCTTGTGGCTACATTTATGAAATTTTACATGGATCAGCAAAACGATGATGTTTATTCTATAAAGCCCTCTTACAATTTAATTAATCACCAGGCCGGCCGCATGTGAGCATACTACTACTACTACTTGATTGCGATCATAAAAAATGGCAAAGTGGGGATTTAAGGTAGGGAGGGGCAAGCTAATTTTTAGATACGTAAGGGATTCAGTAAGGGTTTGTGCATGCAATTGCCTAGGAGTGGTGATGATAGTCAGGCCCACTGGATCAACCTGTTAAAGCTCATGGAGTCCTCGTTTGCAGAAGAGTTGGTACTAGTGCTCACTGGAGATTGTGACGAGCTGGCAACGTCGTTGTCAGCCATCAAGAGCTCACTGTCCCACAGCAAAGTAGAAGGCAGGATCCCCGCTTTTCCCGCATAGTCCTTTTCAAATCCGGCCAATTGCGGCGTGCCATGTGGGAGAAAGTGATTGCTGTCTGCCTTGCCACGTTGGCCATGCAGCGATGGTGTAGTTTGCTGATGTGTCAGGCTGACGTTGGTGGAAAAGTCCGTTGTGTTGGAATCTTGGGGAAATTCGCACTGCTGGCTTAATGATGAGCTTAGAGAACCATTACCATTATTTATATCACAAGCTCGCGTACACGGATGGATTGTATTTCCCAAAAACAGCTGCTGGCCTGAACTAGAAGGCATCAATATATTGTTCTAGCCATATGCTATCTCATTTAAGTTTAATCCATCCCCTGTATTGAAAAGGGGAAGCTGATCAGAGCAAGCTAGAAGGCAATATAGTAGAATGAGATGCTTGCTGATTATGTCCTGCCAGCAGCTGCTCATCATGCTTAATGTTATCTGTATAATTAGCTGCTGCACCTTGATAATCACCGGGCATTTTCATCATCGATAGCTGGGTTAAGAGCTGATTGAGGTTGCTGAGGCTGGAGTAGTTCTCACTAAAGCCTGCCGATTTGAGGTGATCTACTGCTAAACGGGCGTCAGCTTCAATTAGCGTAGCATTCTTCCATTCGTGTGCCAGGGGAGGGACTGTAATGGAGACATAATTAGAGAAAAGATCAGTAAAGCAGAGGAGAGCGAACTTGATTAGAGGGCTACTGGAATAATTAGGGTAGCAGTCAGCCGTCATTTGCGGGTTACAGGAAGAAGGGCGATGGGCGACTGGATGAACGCCCATTCTCAAGAGACGCTTCTTCAAGTGGGTGTTCCAGGTAGTTCTTGATCTCGTTGTCTGCTCGGCCTGGCAAATGAGTAGCTATGGTCGCCCATCTATATCATTTCAACAAACACGGAGACAAAATTAATATAGTAATCCTCATCTTACGTATATCATATAATTAGCGTTTCTAAGCTGTAGCTTAGAACAAGCTGTATAGTATATAACATAATTAGCCCTATCTCTAGCTTACAACTACAAGCTACAGAGAATATATTCATATAATTAACCCATGTGTGTTTATATAGCCTACCGGTTTCCAAGATTGGCATGAAGCTGGATGATTGTCAGAGCAGAAGTTGCCACGCTTTATGCCTGGCCGTTTCCAACTCAATCGACAACTCTTCCCGCACCTTGATAGCCCTAGCGTATATACAATTACACACGCATTAACAGTTTAATTAAATCGAAGCTATAAGGATTTAATTTGTATCATCCATGATCCTGTACTAGTAGTGCATGCATACTAGTGCCTTAAAATGTTGCTCTCGCTCTTTCGACACGGGGTGCATTTGTTGATCATAACGAACATAGCATCGTCGTTTAAAAGTAATTAACAGAGGGCACCATTAATTTCGCTCCTCCACCTTGTATTTAACGTATTATATATGTAGACAACACCATGCTGAATTCTGCTTCGTTTAGTTTTCTTTTCTTGTTTAGAATTCTCTTTTAGAATGGATTATTACCGGCTCGCTTAGGGAGACCTCTCCAGTTCCCATGGCCGTTCTTTTGCACGTACGTAATGAGCATGTGGTCCTCTTCCGAGGTCCAAGGCCCTTTCTTTAGACCTGCCTCTTCGCAAGGGGCACGCACCATAGCTCTCTCGCGTAGAACTCCAAGGGGATACAACAGATGTAGAAATGCAAGCTAATTAAGGACGAGGGACACGGATAGTAATAATTAACCCAAAAAAAAAAGTTCTACACATGTTACAATGACTAAACCAAAGAAAAAAAGTTCTACACATGTGACTGGTGCATATTGAGATTTTGTGATTGGTGCTCATTAAATCCAGCGGATACTATAGGATATTCCATATTGACAAATTAAATTAATGTGTACTGACGTGCCATAACACTAAATAATGGAAATTAAGATTTTGTGGCTGGTGCTCATTAAATCCAAAGGATACTTTAGGATATTTTCTATTGACAAATCAAATTAATGCGTACTGGCACGGCATAACACTTTATAAGAAATAAAGTGTGAAATTAAGACAAACTCAAACTTCATTTTTTTGATCCACCAAAAGTTTTATTTGTGTACATCAGCATCCAGCGGATGTTTCAAGGAAAGCAAACTGCAAGATTCAAACAAAGGCTTCTCCACTCAGGTCAAGCTTTGGTGGTACTGAGATGAAATCATCTCCCTCGTTGGTGGCTTTGAGAAACTCTGCAGCTTTCTCTTCAGAGGAATTTATGTATGGCTCTGCACTGTAAGGACCCCAACCCGTAGGGCGGCAGGGAGAATCCTTTTGATAGGCGGTTAAGTCTCGTGTTATTTTCCGATTGACGACACCTCGATCTCGAAGAAATACGAGGTTATGAGCAAACGGAGGGACCTAACTCTATCTCGTAGGGGAAGCATAGTCATCCTAAAGGAAATTCTAATCCCCAGCACGGAATGTGCGTGGAGATGGAACAAGACCCACACTTGGTTCAAGGAAGCCAACGCCTTTTTCCCCTCGTATTTCATGAGGCACGGCCGCTGGCTCCGTCCCCTAAAACAAGTCTTGTTCGGGACTCTACTATTTCCTAAGTATCGTAAGTTACGACTAGTAGAAAGCTACCCGACTGATCGGGTCCACCCATCCTTAGAATGGTACCGTCAGGGCATCCATTCTACCACTTTCCACACACTCACCTGTTCAATTGTTTTCTAATTAAGTCCTACCACACTGTGAAATACTTAAAAACAAATTTCTTTGTTAATTAATTACACTTGATTCCTTAAAAGAAATCTTCCTTATTAGCACAACATTGAAATCAACAAACCTACTTACAGTGAAAAATATTTACAAAGACCGTGGAACCGGGCCGATATTCCAATCCAAACTTCCATGTCCAAACCATAACCATAACCATAACCACAATCCAATCACAACCACAACCACAACCACACCGATGATCTAGAATTCGATCTTCCAGCCTCAACCAGCTGGGTAAACCTCACGGACCGTCTCCCCTCGTCGTCAGCCAGCCGCCGATGAGGGCCAAGCCGTCCTGTCACCCCCTCAGGTACTGCCGCTTGTACCAAACCCTCTCGCCCTTCGGAGAGGACATCTCCTCATGAGGTGGGGGTTAAGCCACCGCACTAGCCTGGACCCACAGAACTAGGCAGCATATATACATCACCCTGGTGGTGAAATCCAATTCCCAGTGGCATAGGAGGGGATTGCCCTGGGCCGACTCCCGGCCTCGCTATATCCTCCGCCTGGCTACACAGGCAAGTACGGAGTTAGCTAAGGGGGGGGAGAAGCTGTACCTGCATGTTAGCAATAACCAATAGTATATCCAATAAAAAGAGACATAGCCTTTACTCAATGAATTCACACATTAACAAAAACCATCGTTTCGGAAAGACAATGATTCAAAAGCAAGATTGTTTTCTTATAACTTTACTTAAGAGTAATCATAAGGTACTTTAGGCCATCTATACTAGGGGTTTAACTTTGGTTCCTTTCCTAATATTTCGAATCTTTGCATTAAGCTTCATAAGAGAGAATTTTACTTAAACTTGTTAAATGACCAACCTGGTTATCGTTTTCATGCCTATTTACTTCAAGAGGGGCGAAGTCGATTGCAAGGACGCGATTCGCTTCATTCCCTCCTTGGGCAGCGCGTGGTTCTTCATTTCGACGGCGTTTCGGTGCCATAGGAGCACTAGAGTTTTAAGAGGATAGAGAGAGAACGGGGTGAATATAAGAGGTTGGGAACTTGGAGAGAAAAGAGAGAATTCTACTGGTTCAAACGGATTCGAAAACAGAGTCCGTTTGGGGTAGGAAAAGCTTGTTGGGCTTATGGGTAGGAAAGACCTCTTAGCCTAAGTTTAAGTCGCTGCATATGGGGGGGGATTTGAGAGGTGTCCTTAACTTGGAGAGCTCTTGAGAAGAGTGTACGTCTAGGGAGGCCTAGGGAAGAGTAAGGCAAGGGTTGGAGAACAAGCACACTTTAAGTCTATTCACATGGGGGGGGAGAAGAGTGTAGGACATGTCCTAGAGCTTGAGGGAGGGCTTGCCCCTAGGGCCTTGCTGGGGGCTTGTCTGGAGAAGGGGGCTGGGAGGGTCCTTTTATAGGTACTGGAGGGTGGACGTCTGGGTGCGGGAAGGCGACACCTGGGTGGTGTAGGTGTCCGGGAGAGAGTGTGGGCGTGAGACACCTGGGGGTGGAGGTGTCTCGAAGAGAGAGAAAGTGTGACACATGGGGGTGGAGGTGTCCCCAAGAGAGAGAGCGTGACACCTGTGGATAGAGGGTTCTGGGAGGAGGGGGTACGTGTAGGGGTGTGCTGGAGGGTGCATCTAGGTCCTGTACACACTTGGGTGTCCCGGGTGGATTGTCGGTCATTTCACGGGCGACGCCCGTGGTGGGGCCCACGCTAGCCGCCCGCCGTCCCGGGGGGGTCAAAATGTTTTTTTGACGAAAATGTCCGGCCTTGCCCCGTGACCATGGGGGCGTGTTTCCTTCGTTGATTAGATGCCTGGATAGTTACTATTTTAGGTCGGAAGTTCGCAGATTAAAGGCTTAAAAGCTTAATTAAACCCATTCCGAGTACCCATTTTTAGTTCAAAAAAAAACTATTTTAAGCGTAAAATTACGCGTAGATTCCAAATTTGGATTCAAAAATACAAATTTCTAAGCAAAAATGGCTCATTTTCCAAAAATGGAAGTTTTTTTATCGTAAAAATGACAAACTAAGTTATATTTTTCAACTCTGAAGCAAGTACACTGTTATTTACAATGGGTATGTTACATCCTCTGGGTAATTCTTTTGGAGGGTTGACTCTTCCTCCCAAGTGGCGTCCTCCTCAGGGTAATCTTTCCATTCCACTAAATGTTCCCTAAGGATTCTATTGCGAAGCACTCTTTCTCTAGAGTCGATGATTCTATTAGGTCTCATTTCAAGGACTCCCTGAGTTGGCATTACAACTTGTTCATCGTCAAGAACATGATCAGGATGAGGCACATATGGCTTTAGTAAGCTTACATGGAATACATCATGGATTTTGAGGTGGGTCGGGAGGCGAAGTTTGTAGGCATGTTTTCCCAAACATTTGATGACTTCATAAGGCCCACAATACCTTGGACTCAGCTTCCTAAATTTTCCAAGAGATAAAGAACTTCTCTTTGGCCGCACTCGAAGAAAAACTTTGTCTCCTTGCTGGAAAATTCTTTCAGATCTTTTGGTATCAGCATAAAACACCATATTGGGAAATATGGGAATTTTCTACAAGTTTGGGACACGTGGTCAAAAGGCATAGAGATTGCACTTAGGAAGGATTTGTGATGACTGAGGGCATTTGCTACAACATTATCCTTTCCAGGATAAAATTTGATATCAAAATCAAACTCTTGCAGAATCTCAATCCACCTCCTTTGCCTCATGTTGAGATTGGGCTGGGTGAAGATCCACTTTAAACACTGGTGTCAGTTTTACAAGCAGAAACTTACGGCCTAGGAGATGGTGTCTCCATAACTTGAAGCAATGAACAACTGCAAGGAGTTCCAAATCATGGGTGGCATAATTGACTTCATAGGGTTTAAGCTTACGAGAAGTGTAAGCCACAGGCCTTCCTTCTTGAATTAAGACACCACCAAGTGCAAGGCCACTAGCATCAGTGACAACCTCAAACTCTTTGGTGAAGTCAGGGAGCTTCAGAACTGGTGCTGAGGTGAGGATAGTCTTAAGTTGGCTAAAACTGCTTTGGTGGATTGGTAACCATACTATCTTACATTCCTTCTTGAGGAGATTAGTTAAGGGTGCGGCTATCTTGGCATAATCCTTGATGAAGATCCTATACCATCCTGTGATACCTAGAAACCCACGGATTTCTTTGACTGTCCTAGGGGTGGCCATTCCAATATATCCTTGACTTTGGCAGGGTCTACTGAGATGCCCTCTGAGGAGACAATGAACCCTAGATATTCAATTTGGGAAGTGAAGAAGGTACATTTGCTTTTCTTGGCATAGAGCTTATGTTCGCGCAGTATTTGCAATACTTTGCGTACATGCTCTTCATGTTCCTCTTTTGACTGAGAATAGACCAAGATGTCATCAAAGAAGACAAGGACAAATTCATCCAAGTAGGGTCGGAAGATATCCGGCATCAGGCGGTTGAAGGTGGCGGGAGCATTGGTTAATCTGAATGGCATGACTGTAAATTCATAGTGGCCATAGCGGGTATTGAAAGCGGTTTTGGAGATATCTGATTCCTTGATCCTAATTTGATAGACCTTAAATCCATCTTGGAGAAAACTTTGGATCCATAAAGTCTGTCAAGAAGTTCGTCGATGCGAGGAATGGGGTATTTGTTTTTGACAGTGACCTTGTTTAGGCCTCGGTAATCAATACAAAGACGAAGCGTGCCATCCTTCTTTCTCTGAAAAAGAACAGGCGCTCCCCATGGGGAATTACTAGGGCGAATGAATCCTTGCTCAATGAGCTGCCTAAGTTGCTCCTTGAGCTCTATGGCTTCAGGAAGAGACATTTAATAAGGTCTCCTTGAAACTGATTCAGCCCCAGGGATTAACTCAATCCCATGATCTACTTCTTGAGATGGGGGTAGTTTTGTAAGTTCCTCTGGAAAGATATCTGAAAACTCTTGGAGCCAAGAGGGTTCTAAATCTGGATTGCTTTCTTCTACCTTGTTGAGTTTGACAAGGAAGATCTGTTGGCCCTTGCGCACTCCATTAAGAAGGCGATTAGCTTTGACCAAATGAAATTTGGGTTTACCTGTTTTTCCTTGGGCTAATACTACCTGTCCTTGACTATTCTTAAAGGTGATGCTTCCTTCAGCACAGTGAATGTCAGCATTGTTTGCAATTAACCAATCCATACCAAGGATTCCATTATAAATCCCTAATGGTAAGATTCTGAAATACCCATGGGTTGATTCACCACCCAATTCAAATTCAAGATCTCCCACACAATGTCGGGATACTTCTTCTTTTCCACTAGCTAACTCAACAATCATTGCTTGGGCTGGTTTTTGATCTAACTGTAACTTACGCAAGCATTTTGGAGAAAGAAATGAATGCGTACTACCACAATGAATCAAGAGCTGGAAAGATCTACCTTGATAAGTAGCCGGAGCTTGGATAACAAAAAACTGTTGATTAGGTCCTTGATGTTCTACAGCTGCATGAATGGTGGCTTGCTCTTCTTCTTCCATCTCTAAAGTCGGTTCAGCAATCATAGAGCAGACACGGGCAGTCACTCCACGACCTCTACCACGTCCAGCCTGGCGGTTATTAGGAATCCCATGACCTTGAACTACCCGGCCGCCTTGTGGAGCAGAAATGACACTAGGATTGAGAGAGGGTCTTGCAAGTTTGGGGCATTCATTCCGGAAGTGGCCAGCTTCATTGCAATAAAAGCACCTTTGGTCCCCATAGGATTCTGAAGTGGAATTAGTATAACTGCGGGGGAAAAAATTATTGGGGTACTGACCAATAGTGTTGTGGCAGAAATTCGATTGGTAATTCCTCTGAAGGTGATGACCCCTGGATCGAAGTCATCTTTAGCAATTTTTAGGGTTTAAATAGGGTCAATTGTGGTTATTTTAGATGCATTTTCATGGTATTTGAATGCATATGTGTGTTTAATGTCATGGTATTTGCATGCATCATGATTGTCGATGTTGTCCATTGGTGGAAGCACATTGCATGGGAATGGTGACGATTAATATTATTTTGTACATAAAGAGGAGGTTGTATGTAAGTGGGTAGAGAGAAGAGAGAGATCGAGGGGAAGAGAACGAGGGTTAGTATGGTTAGGTGGGAACACAAATTTGTAGACCTTAATGTGGGTAGAAATGAAAAATTCCAAATTAAAAAAATGGAGGGGTGGGTAGTTTTAGCACCCGTTGGTACCTTCTTGAGAGAATAGAAAAGAGAGAAAGAAAACGTTTTTTTCTTTCTGGTGGCTGGCATGAAGAACACGAGGAGGAGGAGGAGGTAAGCCTGTTTTTTTTGTTTGTTGATTAATGTGTGTGTAAGAGTTTGTTGGTGCTGATACTGCCAGTGCCGCATAATCGAAGAGAGGGAGAGAGGGACAGAGTGCTGTGCTGGCGATGGTGAAGGGTGTGAAACGTTGTGGACATGAAGAGAGAATGCAGGCGAATGTCTTTGGGTGTTGTGAGAAACGGGTAAATTTACTAAAGAGAAAAGGAGGAGGCTTTCTCAGGTGGAGAGTCTGGGCTTCGATTTTGCCGAAGAAGCTCTACACATCGCTAGCAAGAAGTGTTAAAAGAGGGGTGCGAGGTGCAGAGAAGAATGCGAGGAGGCCATCGCCTCTGCCTCTTCTCTATCCCTTTCACATCAGCGACCCTGCATGGCATTGTTTGATTTTGCGCACTGCGGCTCTTGGTCAAAGAGTGTGAGAGAGAGAACTCTCTGGGTTTGCAAGTCTTGCCTTCACGCGTCATCACGATCTCAGCACTAGCGCGTTGCTGGGGACGGTAGGGCAGATCTTGCGGCGGAAGTTGGAAGCAGTCAAGCCAAGAAAGTGTGAGGCAAAGAACTGTGCGCACGTAGGAAAGGAGTGCACGAAGGAAAGATGACGGCGATGAGGCCAGACTAGAGAGAGAGAGCAATGGCTGCAGTTGTGTAGGCGGGAGAGAGAGAAAAATGATGGTGTTGGTCGGTGGGGCTACAGCCGATTACGTGGGAGAGAAGGTGTTGGTCAGTGGCTGCAGCCGATTAGAGCAGAAACGATGTGAAACCCCATGGGCCGGCGCTGGTGGGCCATTTGTGAAGGTAGTAGTGTATTGGGTGTTAAGAGGCGTGGTGGTTAGCTTCAAGGCTGCTGCTATCAGGTGTGGAAGAGAGAGAGAGAAGTAGGTTGATATATATATATATATATATATTTAATATCAAAGGCTTGAAAGGCTTTAAAAGCCTTTAATAAACTTAATAAAGAAAGGCTTTCAAATCACTCTGTGCAAACCACGACGTCTACTTGCCACCGTCACTCAACGAGGAGAGCGGGGTGAAGGAGGCTGACGGAGGAGGAGAAAAGCACCCTAGGAGGTTTTAGGCCATGGAGAATACATCCATGAGTTCCGATCGGGCCAAAAAGGATTAGGAAGAAGACCACCTTAGGAGAGAGAAATTGGTGCAAGACGTGCAGAGGGAGAGATTCTTTCATGAATATTTATATATTTGCAAAACAAAATTCAAAACTAAAAGGGCCAGATCTGCGTCACCTAAGGAAAGAGAAAAAGAGACGGCCAACGCAAAGAGAGAGAGCGCTTAGAGAGAAAGAGAGAGAGAGGAGTGGGCAACAATGTGTGTTATGAGAGAGAGAGGGGGCTTACATACACCACAATACGGCTATGCATGTGGCTTGGAGCAAGGCCATGCGTGAGGTCTTGGAGCCGATTGGCCCACATAGTAAGGACCTTGGCCCAAGCTGCTATGGGGATGCTCATGGTGAGAGCGGACACGCAGGAGGCCGCATGGCTCAGAGGACAGAGCCTAGGCCACATCTTGGAGCCGACTGGCATACACATGGGCAAGGTACCATTATGGAGAGCCTAACCACACTAAAGTGGGATGCTCATGAAGAGAGCAAGCACACACCTAGGAGTCACATGGGTGGCGGACTAGTCGTTTGGGCCGTTCAACATTGGAAGGTTATCATGGTAGACTGTGAGAGAGAGAAAGAAATGTGTGTGTGAATGTGGGAGGACTCCATGCTGTCATGGTAAAATGAGGAGAGAGAAGGTGAGGAACCATAGCAAGTAGAGGAGACATTGTGTGTGGGTAGAAGAAGAAGGAAAGAAGAGAGAGGGCAATATGACTGTGCTATGTGTGTACATGCAAAATAGGAAAGAGAGGGAAAGATATTGGATAACTTTGACATGGTGCATACTTAAAAGTAAAAGCGTGAGAGTGTGAGAGAATGTATTAGATTGTATGCATTATTCTTGTGTTTGTGTTTCAGGACGAGGTAAAGAAAGAAGAGAAAGAAAGAAGAAAAAGAAAGAAGAGAAAGAAAGAAGAGAAAGAAAGAAGAAGAAGAAGAGAGTTCATGAGAATAATGAGTAGAGAGAGAAAAGAAAGAAAGAAAGAGTTTTGAAGTGTGAAAGAGAGAGTGAAGAGTGGAGTGAAGTGAAGATTAGCCAAATGTTGAATGCAGTGATGCTGTTGCAGATTGACTGAAACGTGGAAGTGTTGAAAATATCGGTTCTTTTTCATTAAACTATTGGAAACAACTTACACAAAACTATTTTGATATTAAATTTCTTTATTCAGTTTAGAATGGTGAAGTTGTGTCTTGAAGATCTGTTGGGTTGTAGTAGTTTGTTCTTTTCCATTTGTGTGTCTGTGTGGGTGTGTGTAAATAAAACATTGTAAATTATTTCATACAAAAAGATGTCTTTTCGGTGTGTGTTTCTAGGATTTAGGCTGTATGTAGTTGTTATTTAGGACGCATTCACTGTTTTAGTGGGTATTTGGTGCATTGGACTAGAGTGTAGGAAGGCCATTTATTTTTGGTGCGTTCGCCGGGAGCCAGTTAGCTTTTGCTACGGGGCACCCCGGGGCATATATTTTGCATACTGGCTATCTGGGTTTATGAGACTGAGAGGAAACATGAGACCATGGAAATATAGCCTCGTTTATTTCCTTGAGTGTGACGGGCATATGTGAGAGAGAAGACCTAGGACCTAATAAAGGAGTCTGTTCTATTTTGAGAGCGAGGGAGCACACAAAGAGTCTCACTCCCTTGCAACAATATGTTAGGTTGCCCTTGTATTGACATAGAAGGGGGGGCTAGCGAGTATCTTGTCAATTTGCTAGTAAGTTGCGAGTGGAAGTAGAAGTCTTGCAAGAACAACTTCGTCGGGAGAGGCAAATCTATGATGAATCTATTGTCACATTATTTGCAAAGATCTCTAGATTAGAATTAGAGCGCGGCCAAGCTATATTAGAAGCACGACAGAACAAAGAGCGTTTGCAGTTCTTAGAGGTCCAATATCGAGAGAATCAATCAAAGTGGGACAACATGGATAATACCGATGATGTGAATGTGTCAATTGAGAGCCCATGTTTACTAGGAGATGAGTGGCGAGAGGAAAGAGGGGTAGTAGACAATAACATAGCTACGTTGATAGACATTGAGAGAAGACAGGCCTTGCTTGAAGCACGTTTAGATAGGGAGCATTTGCAAGCATGTAATGGAATGTGTTATGAGGCTCCATTAGTTTACAAATCGGTTGATGTGGGCAATAGTGACAAAGAAATGTACAGTTCCATACCTATACCGTTGAGTGTAATTACCCATCAAGAAGTAAAAGGGAAACACTGCATGCGAGCATCCTCAAATTAAATTTGAGTTAGGTGCTTCCATACATGAGACTAGTGAGTGCCAGGATATAAATTTAGAAGAGGCCATAGGTTTTAATGAGCTTGAGGAACTTATAACTCAGGGAGATTTGCATGTTAATAAAAATAAAGGGGATAAGATATCCAAAATTATGGCAAATATGTTTTCCTCTGGGATTCCAATTGGGCAGGGCATTGCACATGTGCAAAACCTAGATGAGGGGGTTAATATGAAAGACAAAAGCATGCCTAGGAGTAGCAATTTCCATTGGAGATTTTTAATAGAGTCTATAAGAGAGAGGATAGAAAATAAGGATAGCAAAATATATCAATTGAGGCAGTCTAAGTATCGATTTTATAGTGTCATAGGTCATATTGCAAAGCTCTGTGGGAAGAAGAAACTAGATAGAGTTCTAAATATGCTTGTTTGCATGAAAGAATTTTCCATTCGATTTTGAAATGATGATGTCATTCAATGGAACCCAAATTTAACCATATTTTGGCAAATTTCATGTGCTATATTGGTTTTTATGTGCCATGCTTAGTGTATATATGTGTTTTTGTCATAGTATGGAAGAGTTTAAAAGCCAAACCTTACAGAGGTCACAAGTGTTAGTCATATGATTGTTAAATATTAAAAAAAAAACATGTGTAGTGGTTAGGGCATGGTCTACATTTAGGACACTGTAGTTGTTTTAGTGAGGCTGTGTCTGAACCACATATAGATGTCTGTCAAAAGGACATGGTAAAATAAATAATAATAGAGACAAAGATAGGGTGGTGGAGTTTATTGGAGACCATGAGAGAGGGCATAGATATATGCTAAGTGCTTAGTTGGGGATACTCTTTGTGGTGTTTGACAGTGAGGCATGTTATCTATCTTACATAAAGAATGTGAGCTTTTGAGCGCTGAAGTGTCGGCATGATGTTTCTCAATCATATAAATAGCAAAGTAGATATAAGAGTGGTGAGAAATGAAAGCTCTAGTGAAGAGGGCTGGTGATAGAGAGTTTGTGGGAGATAAATGATGAGTAAATGAGGTCAGTTAAATGAAAGAGAGAGAAGTGAGATTGAAATTTGAGAAGTGTGTGTGTGAAGAGATGATAGATGGACTGATTAAGTATATGTTGTGGTGAAGGATCTGCTTGATACTTAATTCATGGGAGCTACAACCGAGTGTAGGGAGAATAACAGCTTGAAACTTAGCACCAAAAAGGGAATATGGTTAGAGTGTGTAATATGGAATTAACAAAAATAAATAAAAAAATCCTAACAAACATAACAAAAATTCAAAAAAAAACTTTAAAAAGAAACAATTGTTTTGTTTGTGTGATTTGTTATGTGTTTTTGTTGGTTGTTTTGGTTTGCATGTGGATTGGTTTTTTGTGTTTGTTTGTTTTCAATTTTAGGTACATTATGTTTCTTGGAAGTTGTAAGCTAATTGTTTGAATGGTTAATATGTGCAGATATGGTATTTTCTTTGTCTTTTTGCATTGCTAGGTGCAAGGAGATGGGGGAGTAACTTGGGAACAATGATATCATAGTATTGAAGATTGTTTCTAGACATGCAATTTTTGCTACTCAGAGGATATGCAGTGTTCCACAGGTGTATTTTCTCTAATATATTTGGGTTTTTTTTTTGTATCACTTGCATGGTGTGTGTAATAATGGGGATTGTGAGTTGTGTTAATCCAGTTGCAATTGCTTGGTAATTGACTTATATGATTCTTTCTTTTGGAAAGATTTGGGGTTTATTAGTCAAGGATACTAATTCTATGAGTTTCTTGCTGAGCTCTGTAGTAGAAATTGGTCATTACCACATTCATCTTAACTAGGCATGTGTTGCATTGACTATATTTTTTCTCTTTAATGGTAGGTAACAGCTTGGAAGTGCTTAAGAACTCTAGTGGAAGGAACTTTTCTCCCTTATTTCTGGGTTATAATGACCATAATAGTCTCGATTTTCATGATGAGCCTAGGGAGGGTTTTCAAATCATTGCCTTTGAAAAATGATGAAAAAAAAGAGAAGGAAAAAAAGAGGAAGGAAATATGCATAATTCTATGCATGAAAATTAAAAATGATAAAAGTAACACTTTTGATATAAAAATTTTCTTTTATGCATACTTCTATGCATGAAAATTAAAAATGATAAAAGTAACACTTTTGATATAAAATTTTCTTTTATGCATACTTCTATGCATGAAAATTAAAAATGATAAAAGTAATATAAAAAATTTTCCTTTATGCATACTTCTATGCATGAAAAATAAAAATGGTAAAAATAACACTTTTGATATAAAAATTTATCCACTATGCATACTTCTATGCATGAAATAAAAATGGTAAAAATAACACTTTTGATATAAAAATTTATCCATTATGCATACTTCTATGCATGAAATAAAAATGGTAAAAATAACACTTTTGATATAAAAATTTATCCATTATGCATACTTCTATGCATGAAATAAAAATGGTAAAAATAACACTTTTGATATAAAAATTTATCCATTATGCATACTTCTATGCATGAAATAAAAATGGTAAAAATAACACTTTTGATATAAAAACTTATCCTTTATGCATGATATTAAAATTCAATTTCTCCATGATTGTAATGAAATTCTTTCAATTAATCTAGGATGATAATTCCTAGAATATGGTAGGAAGTCCTCTTTTTATGCTTTGAATGAAATTATTTTATGCATAATTTTTATAAAAATTTTGCCATAGCTCTGCTGCTATGACTGATGAATCTCAATTTTTCTAAGGGATAATGCTTATTATTAAGGAAAAATTATTAAATGAATTCACAGTTCTTGGCTTAGGTGGAGTAGAGTAACGATGCATAAACACTATCTATTTTTCAACAAGGGGGAGGCTTCTATTTATAGGAAAAATTGAGCTCCTAACCAAACAAACTGATTCTAGAATTTTCTAAATCAGTTTGGTCAATATTTGACCATTTTTAGGTCAGTTAAGCTAACTTTTTGGAACTAGACTTGAATGAGGAGAGAGGAGAGATGAAATATCTCAATTTTTATGAGTTTAAAACTCATTCAAGCATGTGAAATATGCACCTCCTTTAAAGAACTCCCCTTCCTTACATATGTGTCATAATGGAATCATTTTAATATTGCTCATAGTTTTTTTACTAATAAACCTTGTACATTTTCAACTCTTCATCTTATGTGAAATATGCACCTCCTTTAAAGAATTCCCCTTCCTTACATATGTGTCATAATGGAATCATTTTAATATTGCTCATAGTTTTTTACTAATAAACCTTGTACATTTTCAACTCTTCATCTTATGTGAAATATGCACCTCCTTTAAAGAATTCCCCTTCCTTACATATGTGTCATAATGGAATCATTTTAATATTACTGATAGTTTTTTACTAATAAACCTTGTACATTTTCAACTCTTCATCTTATGTGAGCATTTACTCATTTTTGGATACCCAAAATATCTCATATTTTTAATATTGCTCATAGTTTTTTACTAATAAACCTTGTACATTTTCAACTCTTCACCTTATGTGAGCATTTACTCATTTTTGGGTATCTTCTTTTTACAAATTTGGATTTATCTCTTCCCTACACATGGATTGATGCTATTGGCCCTTAGGAACCTTAATTGGACCATAGTCTAAAGATTTCTGAAAATCTAGACCCTTAGACTAAGGTTCTTTATACCTATTTCCAATTAATTCTAATTGCACATTGGAAAATTCTTTTTGAATTTCTGTTTCAGGGGAACTCATCTGAATTATAAGAGATATTTTTCTATCCAGAAATATTCAAAATCTGAATATTCTCTCTCTAGAATAATTTTCCTCTCTCTAGGCTAAAATAGTTAGCAACAGGGTCTTTATATTTCTGAAGAGGGTTGATTACAGGGGAAGATACTAGACATCAAAAAGGGGTTGGGGGAGGAATCTTACATTCTACCCCACTTAAAAAACGCGAGATGTCCTCATCTGGCAACTTGTGATAATTTTGCAAGATTCACGAATATGAGACTTAGAGAAAAATTTTAATCAAGATTAACCACCAAGATAAGTCTTAAAGAGAGCAAGATTCAAAATACGAACAAGATTTAAACTTTATTCATTCTCGGAACTTATACAGTAAAGATAGAGGAACTCTTTACACTTCCATAAGCCCGTCCATCATATGGTCACAAAAGCAATCCTCACAAGCTGCACAAGTATAAGGTAACTCATCTATGGGAATGATTCTGTGGGTTATTGCTGTGCCTATCTCAGTGGTATGAGGTGTTCTAACAAAAGGACCTCTGAGAGGCAAGCCAAAAACGGGGTAAAGGCATATCTTCTCATGAGGAAGAAAACACGCCAGTAAGAAGACCCGCTCAGAAAACCCAAGATGTCTTGATCTCATGACGCAGTAGTATCGAGGACCCAAACCCAAGGCTTCGATAACCATGGCCAAGCGGACATTGTTACGAAAGTGCTGCTGACCCCAGGGTGTTACCCTAGTTATGTCTTGATAGGTCCGCCATTTGGTCTGCGCTACAGAAGTTCCTAGGTGAGGAAAAAATGAGCGCTCATACTGTTCTATAAAATCCTTCTTCACAGACTCACTTGCGTCTTGAAGGTGAGGAATCATTATGGATAAAACTAATTCTTGTTGCCAAGCCATGAAGGAGATTAAGAAAGAAAGGAGATCGATGGGAGTAAGATTACTGTGAACGACAAGTAAAAGTTACGACTTATATAAAGGAAGGAGCTAGCGTAACTTAGAAGCCAACGGTAACTTGCCACTGAAGTTTTACCGTCTTTCCATGATTTGGGTTTGGCATATTTTTCTATAGAAGGCATTTAGAACTTTGAGATGAGGAGATAAAAGAAGTTCGTAAGTTAAATCACCTACTTTCTTTGGTCCACAATATCTGGGAGATAACTTCTTATACTTCCCAAGAGATAAAGAACTTCTTTTGGGCCGTACTCGAATGAAGACCAAAACCTTGATATCCAAAACATCGATTCTCACTTCTGAACTCATTGTTCTGAATCTTAAAACAGGTGGGACTCTTGAGAAGTATTCAGGGAAAAGGTTCTTCCTTTTTTAAACAGAATCTTTCTTTTATTTTAGAGAGAGAATAATTATAAGATCAGAAAGGGAGATTCTTACTCCTGTATACCTCGAAGGCTGGGGGAGAATCTTACATTCTACCCCACTTGAAAAGTGCGAGATGTCCTCGTCTCGCAAGGTAGAGGACAACTCTTTTTCTTAAGATCCAATTTATTCTGGGGTTCCTTATATTATGGTCAACCCAACAGAATACGGGGATAATTATCCCTTATATAGAACTCATCATTAAATAACAATTCATTCAGATCATATCATTCATATCTTTAACACGATAATGGTCCATTAGACTGAAAATTTTCCTTCTGAACATTCCTCCACAGGAATTTTAGTTAAGCAAGTTCTCAATTTGTCATCCCTTAATCTACCGTCTCAAGTGTTAACAGTAGCAATCTGACAGCACAATCCACTAATCTCATAGTGATTTGCTGAAATCATTATCATCATTCCAGTTATGAATATCATCACTGGGACTCGTCCCATTCATCCTCATTGTGGTTTTGCTCAGCTTATTACATTTCAACTAAATTTCGGAAATCGTCATTTTTCAATCAGAATCCAATTCAATTCATCAATTCTCAAACAGAATTAAAAATCATATCAACCACATTCGAAATCATCATCTGGATAGCATTAACGCTTATAATTTCAAGTCTTAGATTTACTCGTATATACTGTCAGTAAAGAGCTGCAGTTATACTCTCGGTATATACGGGTAGTCATGATACTTGGAACTATAAGATAGATACCATCATGTCTAGGCCTCAAGCAAGTCAGGGTTCCATACAATTGCGGCATCTGAAAACCCAATTACTAAATTACAAATTTTTCAGTTTGAATATCAAATTGTATGAATTATATCACACAATTACAACCTTTTTGTGTTTCTTGATAAATTTTTGACATATTTGGCTTCTCAGTTGATCTTTATTAGCCAATTGCTCTGATGATTGTATCCTGTGACATCAAAATACTCTTCCAAGGCTTCCACCCATTTCTCCACAGCCTCACCCAAGTTCTCCCCTTCTCCTTTGAAGGGTCCTGGCTGAGACCTATGAAGAGCCTTGTGAACATTAAGGTCAAGCTCGTCATCTTCAGAGACAGGGTCTGGCTGACGACCACGGTTTCCTCGTCTCATGATTTTGCCAAAATTTATATATTATTAAATTTTTATTTTGATATTATTCACGAGATCCTAAGACTTAAGAGTTCGGAAAACAATTTCTTATACAAGACAAGATCTTAATGGAGATCTATGGCATATGTCCGATAACAGATTTTTTTTTTCTTTATCAACAGTAGATCGTTCGCCATAAACAATCATTTATTCAACAGGAATTTTTTAACCCGAAAACGTTTCTTTATTTATATAAAAGTTGCAATATATACATAGAGCAACTCAGCTCTGAGTTCAAAATCTCCTCGAAAGACATATAAGAGGACCGTACTGGTCCATAGTCATGCCCTGTTACATAAGTTCTCTAACTGCGAAGGGAGCTATTATTTTCTCCTTAGGGATAAATCGACTAAGGAGTCTATAAACTCGGCAAGCACGTCTGAAATTTTGAGGCGTTGAAAGATATAGAATGACACCACGCGTCATTTTCAGCTTTATCAAAATCATGGCCAATGAGAGGTTCTGCCTCAGCATTGCACGCCGGTTATAAGAGGCGTGGATATATAGCCCTGCAACCCACTTATGCTGTTGTCTCTCCACTAGGTTAGGAAAATATAATTCCTCGAAATGGCGTGCGAGTCTTGCTCGGCTTGTTCGTGTTGAAGTGGAAGAGATGAGATGCTCGAAGGCAAATGCAATCATATCTTGAGACTGGGTGAGGTCGGGAATACCAGATAAATGGGAAACTTCCATCTATAAAAACAATTTCTTTAATTAAAATTTCTTCATTAAAGAAGCTTACGGAATGAAAATACATTATGAAAATGCTGTTTCTGAATTCTTATTACCAATTTCAGATAAGAATTTAATTATCTTTATTAGCTTTCAAAACCTGCTCTGATACCAACTGTGAGATCCCTGTTCCCACCGAGCAACTGATTCGGGGTACTAGCAGCGGAAGTAGCACTTCTCGCGCGGGACAGGGGTCCCACACTCGGGGCCTCGCCCACGGATATCCGGACAAGAGACTAACCCGTCGGTTTGTCCAAAACCGAAACCGGAAAAACTTCCTTTACCCGGAAAGCACGGGCGATTCCACCAGGATAACTCTTTACTCTAACGTAGTCAAGATCATTACTGATCAAACTGATCTGACTGCACCTTTAACGGTACTTGGTCAAATCAAGGAAGAACTTGCACTTGGATCATTGGGATCAACGCTTTTTTCCCCATCAAGAGGCACAGCCGTTGATTCCTATCCATAGAACAATTTCTATCCGGGATTTACTTCATCTATCGTAATAATAGAAATTAAATCTCGATTTACGGATCCATCAGTCCAGCCTAACCCCATCCGATCCCATGGGTTAGCCAACCGCCCAACCACTGTAGTGATGGGATCCAATTTGGAATTTGGTTAGGTTTTGTCCCAGGTACCAAGGAAAAGAGTTCCAAGGCCCCCTAGCCGGAAGTTCATGCAAACATAAAACTAGTCATACCACTTACACACCCAATATGAAATTGCCTTTTTCTTAGCACCAACTAGCTTTAAAACAATCCTTTAATAAAACCATTATGTCACTGATGACAATCCTCAAAGTCTCTGGTTGAATCCTTATTTCCAGTCATTCTTTCATCGGTATACTTATGGCATCATTGGCAACCAAAACGCTCACCACCTGTTCTCTCAGGGGTCTTTTCCATGGTTCCTAGCTCATAGTAACCGGCAATATATTCATATAATAGAATGGAGTCTCCATGGAAGATCAACCCACAGATCCATATAAAAGAGCCATGGACTCATCTGTTAAGGACCAGCAAGGTCAATCAACCAGATCCATGCCCGGTTTCAGAAAACAACTCTTACTCCTTATTCCAATATCTTCCACGACGCACGTGTGGGTATCTTCGGCGACCCAGAGCCCGAGCACCATTTGGTCAGCACCCTCTAGGATCCTTCGCAGGTGACCTAGCGCTTCACTCATAGGCCGCTTCCTTGGTCCCTCATCCACCGTACCGGAAGCTCACCATTTAAATCGAGCCGAGGCTGGTCAAGACCTCGATCGACCTTGCTACGCGAGACGTCCTCCATTGACTCTCCGTCAGCAGTTGCAACTTTATCAGTTCAGTCTTCATGACCTTAATCCTCAAGACGGTCAAAATGCTTCTCCAGCATTCTTGACATAAAACAGTCATTTACAAATAGTTACAAATATAGTTTCTATAACGAACTCTTGTCTTTCCATATTATCCACTCTCGGACCACATTACTTATTCCACATTCCATTCAGTGTGTACTCGTTCTCATCCATTCACTCATATAGACTACATTATCTCACATACATCTTCATATTCATTATTCTACATACATATCCATGTTCGTACGTCCACATCATACATCCAATTTCACATTCATACATACGCATCTACATGCATACATCCACATCTACATTCATACATCCATACCTCCATTTTCGCATCCACACATCCACATTCATATTCATACATCCACATTCACATGCATACATCCATTTTCACATCCTCATTCATACATCCACATTCACATACATACATCCACATCCGTATCTACATCCATACATTCACATCCACCTCTTCATTCACAATCACATCCATACATCCACATCTACATACATACATCCACATCTGTATCTACATCCATACATTCACATCCACCTCTTCATTCACAATCACATCCATACATCCACATCTACATACATACATCCATACATCCACATCTATATACATACGTCCATTTTTACATCCTCATTCATACATACATATCCACATACATACATACACATCCGTATCTACATCCATACATCCACATCCACATCAACATTCACATTCATACATATACATCTACATGTATACATCCACATCACATTCATACAACCATATTACATCCATTCTCGTCCTAACACATCCCATATACATCTTAACACATCCTAACTCATCTTAACACATTCTATCACATCTCATACACATCTTTTTACATCTCATACACCTCTTATCACATCCTATCACTTTCCATACGCATCTTATCAAATCTTATCACATCTCATACACATCTTATCACATCTTTTTACATCTCATACACCTCTTATCAAATCCTATCACTTTCCATACGCATCTTATCAATTCTTATCACATCTCATACACCTCTTATCACATCCTATCACTTTCCATACGCATCTTATCAATTCTTATCACATCTCATACACCTCTTATCACATCCTATCACTTTCCATACGCATCTTATCAATTCTTATCACATCTCATACACCTCTTATCACATCTTATCACATTTCATATCTTTTTTTTTAAAGAGAATTCTTATATTTGATATAAGATTTCTCTACACATTTATTTATACATAAATTCCATTTAAGGAGACTAACACTTTCGAAATTAAAATCAATCTTTTATGCATCTTCTTATGCATAATTTCAATTTGGTAGGGAATTACACTTTTAGAATAAAAGAATTTCTCTTATGCATCTAAGTTAAGCATAAAATCCATTTATGAGGAAAATCACACTTTTAGTATAAAAAGAATATCTTTTGTGCATACCTATATGCATGAAATCCAATATGATAAAAGTAACACTTTTGATATAAAAATTTTTCCTTTATGCATACTTCTATGCATGAAAATTAAAAATGATAAAAGTAACACTTTTGATATACAAAATTTTCCTTTATGCATACTTCTATGCATGAAAATTAAAAATGATAAAAGTAACACTTTTGATATAAAAATTTTCTTTTATGCATACTTTTATGCATGAAAATTAAAAATGATAAAAGTAACACTTTTGATATAAAATTTTTTTCTTTTATGCATACTTCTATGCATGAAAATTAAAAATGATAAAAGTGACACTTTTGATATAAAAATTTTTCTTTTATGCATAATTCTATGCATGAAAATTAAAAATGATAAAAGTAACACTTTTGATACAAAAATTTTCTTTTATGCATACTTCTATGCATGAAAATTAAAAATGATAAAAGTAACACTTTTGATATAAAATTTTCTTTTATGCATACTTCTATGCATGAAAATTAAAAATGATAAAAGTAACACTTTTGATATAAAAATTTTTCCTTTATGCATACTTCTATGCATGAAAATTAAAAATGATAAAAGTAACACTTTTGATATAAAAATTTTTCCTTTATGCATACTTCTATGCATGAAAATTAAAAATGATAAAAGTAACACTTTTGATATAAAAAATTTTCCTTTATGCATACTTCTATGCATGAAAATTAAAAATGATAAAAATAACACTTTTGATATAAAAATTTATCCACTATGCATACTTCTATGCATGAAATAAAAATGGTAAAAATAACACTTTTGATATAAAAATTTATCCATTATGCATACTTCTATGCATGAAATGAAAATGGTAAAAATAACACTTTTGATATAAAAATTTATCCATTATGCATACTTCTATGCATGAAATAAAAATGGTAAAAATAACACTTTTGATATAAAAATTTATCCATTATGCATACTTCTATGCATGAAATAAAAATGGTAAAAATAACACTTTTGATATAAAAGTTTATCCATTATGCATACTTCTATGCATGAAATAAAAATGGTAAAAATAACACTTTTGATATAAAAATTTATCCATTATGCATACTTCTATTCATGAAATAAAAATGGTAAAAATAACACTTTTGATATAAAAACTTATCCTTTATGCATGATATTAAAATTCAATTTCTCCATGATTATAATGAAATTCTTTCAATTAATCTAGGATGATAATTCCTAAAATATGGTAGGAAGTCCTCTTTTTATGCTTTGAATGAAATTATTTTATGCATAATTTTTATAAAAATTTTGCCATAGCTCCGCTGCTATGACTGATAAATCTCAATTTTTCTAAGGGATAATGCTTATCATTAAGGAAATAATTAAAATGATCTCTAATTAGATTATTAATCCATAATAGATTGAATCATCAATATACATAAACTAAAAGCATAGAAAAAAGCCATTAATTTGATCTCAAGCATAGCTTAATCTTGGGTTGAGGAAAAGCTTTATGAAAAGCTTGATTTGGATTGAGAACGGGTCATGAGTATGACCATTTCTTGAGTGAGAGAGAGAATTTACATAAAAATCATTAGAATTTAAACATAAATGAAAATTAACTTCAATAGCATTTATTAAATTATGTAACTCTTCACTACTATTCAAACTTCAATAGCATTTAAAAAACCATACCAATTAAACTTCTCAAGCTTGAGAGGGGTTGAGAAGAGAGAAACATTGAGAAATTATAGAAAGATCAATATTCACTAATTACCTTACAACTTGCTTGATTCTTTGTTCACGGTAGAGGCCTCCAACCAATCAATTGGTTAAGTATGTTGATGGAGCCACTAATGGGGATTGAAGAAAGAAGGAAGCTCCGAAAACTAGTGAATTATTAAATGAATTCACAGTTCTTGGCTTAGGTGGAGTAGAGTAACGATGCATAAACACTATCTATTTTTCAACAAGGGGGAGGCTTCTATTTATAGGAAACATTGAGCTCCTAACCAAACAAACTGATTCTAGAATTTTCTAAATCAGTTTGGTCAATATTTGACCATTTTTAGGTCAGTTAAGCTAACTTTTTGGAACTAGACTTGAATGAGGAGAGAGGAGAGAGGAGAGATGAAATATCTCAATTTTTATGAGTTTAAAACTCATTCAAGCATGTGAAATATGCACCTCCTTTAAAGAACTCCCCTTCCTTACATATGTGTCATAATGGAATCATTTTAATATTGCTCATAGTTTTTTTACTAATAAACCTTGTACATTTTCAACTCTTCATCTTATGTGAAATATGCACCTCCTTTAAAGAATTCCCCTTCCTTACATATGTGTCATAATGGAATCATTTTAATATTGCTCATAGTTTTTTACTAATAAACCTTGTACATTTTCAACTCTTCATCTTATGTGAAATATGCACCTCCTTTAAAGAATTCCCCTTCCTTATATATGTGTCATAATGGAATCATTTTAATATTGCTCATAGTTTTTTACTAATAAACCTTGTACATTTTCAACTCTTCATCTTATGTGAGAATTTATTCATTTTTGGATACCCAAAATATCTCATATTTTTAATATTGCTCATAGTTTTTTACTAATAAACCTTGTACATTTTCAACTCTTCACCTTATGTGAGCATTTACTCATTTTTGGGTATCTTCTTTTTACAAATTTGGATTTATCTCTTCCCTACACATGGATTGATGCTATTGGCCCATAGGAACCTTAATTGGACCATAGTCTAAAGATTTCTAAAAATCTAGATCCTTAGACTAAGGTTCTTTATACCTATTTCCAATTAATTCTAATTGCACATTGGAAAATTCTTTTTGAATTTCTGTTTCAGGGAAACTCATTTGAATTATAAGAGATATTTTTCTATCCGGAAATATTCAAAATCTGAATATTCTCTCTCTAGAATAATTTTTCTCTCTCTAGGCTAAAATAGTTAGCAACAGGGTCTTTATATTTCTGAAGAGGGTTGATTACAAGGGAAGATACTAGACATCAAAAAGGGGTTGGGGGAGGAATCTTACACTAGGAGGTTTTAGGCCATCGAGAATACATCCATGAGTTCCGATCGGGCCAAAAAGGATTAGGAAGAAGACCACCTTAGGAGAGAGAAATTGGTGCAAGACGTGCAGAGGGAGAGATTCTTTCATGAATATTTATATATTTGCAAAACAAAATTCAAAACTTAAAGGGCCAGATCTGCGTCACCTAAGGAAAGAGAAAAAGAGACGACCAACGCAAAGAGAGAGAGGGGAGTGGGCAACAATGTGTGTTATGAGAGAGAGAGGGGGCTTACATACACCACAATACGGCTATGCATGTGGCTTGGAGCAAGGCCATGCGTGAGGTCTTGGAGCCGATTGGCCCACATAGTAAGGACCTTGGTTCAGGCTGCTATGGGGATGCTCATGGTGAGAGCGGACACGCAGGAGGCCGCATGGCTCAGAGGACAGAGCCTAGGCCGCATCTTAGAGCCGACTAGCATACACATGGGCAAGGTACCATTATGAAGAGCCTAACCGCACTAAAGTGGGATGCTCATGAAGAGAGCAAGCACACACCTAGGAGTCACATGGGTGGCGGACTAGTAGTTTGGGCCGTTCAACATTGGAAGGTTATCATGGTAGACTGTGAGAGAGAGAAAGAAATGTGTGTGTGAATGTGGGAGGACTCCATGCTCTCATGGTAAAATGAGGAGAGAGAAGGTGAGGAACCATAGCAAGTAGAGGAGACATTGTGTGTGGGTAGAAGAAGAAGGAAAGAAGAGAGAGGGCAATATGACTGTGCTATGTGTGTACATGCAAAATAGGAAAGAGAGGGAAAGAGATTTGATCACTTTGACATGGTGCATACTTAAAAGTAAAAGCATGAGAGTGTGAGAGAATGTATTAGATTGTATGCATTATTCTTGTGTTTGTGTTTCAGGAGGAGGTAAAGAAAGAAGAGAAAGAAAGAAGAAAAAGAAAGAAGAGAAAGAAAGAAGAAGAAGAAGAGAGTTCATGAGAATAATGAGTAGAGAGAGAAAAGAAAGAAAGAAAGAGTTTTGAAGTGTGAAAGAGAGAGTGAAGAGTGGAGTGAAGTGAAGATTAGCCAAATGTTGAATGCAGTGATGCTGTTGCAGATTGACTGAAACGTGGAAGTGTTGAAAATATCGGTTCTTTTTCATTAAACTATTGGAAACAACTTACACAAAACTATTTTGATATTAAATTTCTTTATTCAATTTAGAATGGTGAAGTTGTGTCTTGAAGATCTGTTGGGTTGTAGTAGTTTGTTCTTTTCCATTTGTGTGTCTGTGTGGGTGTGTGTAAATAAAACATTGTAAATTATTTCATACAAAAAGATGTCTTTTCGGTGTGTGTTTCTAGGATTTAGGCTGTATGTAGTTGTTATTTAGGACGCATTCACTGTTTTAGTGGGTATTTAGTGCGTTGGACTAGAGAGTAGGAAGGCCAGTCAGAAGGCGCCCCCTTCGGTTAGACTCAGGATAGACTCTCTTCTTTGCTTGACCACTCTTTACTTCTTAATCCAGAGGTTTGGCTCGGTGTTAACCCATGGCGGACATGGCGACGTACGATATTTTACGTCATTAATTTAAATATTCTGAGTCATGGGCCGGGCTTGTCGGCACCATATGTTAAGGATGAAGGGATTGGGTGATCGCCGATGAGAGGCGCACCTTGGATATCAGTAGGATAAGGGTTAGGGTCGGCCGGCCATGTATGGGCGCCCAAGTGTGAACGGCCAAGTCACCTATATGAGTCAAATGTAACCCTAAAATCCTCATTCTCATGTGTTGTGAATACAAGAGTGCTCTTGCCTTATCTCTTTGGTTTCCTTCTCCTGCGTTTGTGTGAGAGAGAGAGAGTGAGTGAGAGAGCGATCGAGCACTGTGTAGCGGCACGGCGGCGGCGGAGAGGCGGTAGAGCGGCGACGGCGGCTCCTCCTTCACGGCTGCGACGCGGGAATCCTTCAAGGCGGCAGTTAAGCGGTGAGTGACACACCTTTTGCATTCTGTTTTGAGCTTGCCTTCCTGGTTGTATGCTTGCAGCCATTCGTGGCTCGCATACGGTGTCCGGCAAGTCCCCAGCTACGACCTGTGCGACAAAAGCGCACATTTTTGGCGCCGCTGCCGGGGAGTTGCCCTGCACCAAGCTCCAGTTTGCAGCTCGGCTGCTGCTGCGTGAAGTTTAATTTACACTACTGTAGGAAAGGCGTCTGTGTTGCTGTTGTGGTGTTTCTGTGGTTTTCAATCTCTGTTTCTGCAAGTTGTCTTCTGCATTTCTGTTTCTTTTTGTTATTTTTCCGCTCCGCGTGTGGGCGTGCATTCTGTTATCTGGTTTCCGCGTGTGAGAGGGATTTCTGAATCCCCAAATCTGTGCTGTGTGTGCGAACTGCACCGCGGCCAAGGCTGAACCCTAAGGAAACCCTAGAAAACTTATCTCACAAAAAAAAAACAGAAAATAAAAAATAAAAAAATTATAAAAAACAAAAAACAAAAAATTAAATTTTATTTTCAAAGAAAGAACCGAACATGTGGAGAGGAAAGATTTTCTAATTGGAGAAAAAATTTTGAAAAGAAAGAACCCCAATTGACCCACGACCCACGACCCCGACCCCGGCCCCGGTCTCGGTCTTTTGATATATATATATAGGAGAGTGAGCCTCCATAGCTTTCTCTCAAGTGAGAGCTTATGGGAAGTTGTGCCCTATATGTAGCCCACTCCCCAAGGAGTAAAGTGAGCATGTGGGATAAAGCCCTCACCCTTTCCTCCACAAGCAAATAGGCTTTTGCCCTTTTCCCCCAAAGGAAACGGACTGTTTTGAGGACTACAGGAGCTCTAGATAGGCGAACACGGTGCTGTAAAGCACACTAGGACCCTTTAAACGATACGCTCCTTTTGAGCTATCACACGCCCTAGTCCAAGTTCGACCGTAGGTAAGGGGGTCAAAAACGGGTTAAAAACAACACAAAAACAAGTAAAAACGAAATGCAAAATACCCAAGAAACCACTTGTGTGGGCTTCAAGGGTAGTTACCAACGCACGTAGGGTACCCACGTCACATGCATCTACGTTCTGGTCGGGTGCTAGAGCCTGAACCACTAGAAAGCGTTTCAGTCTACGCAGGCTCACACCATCCCTCCACGTTGGCATCTTGGCCTTCGGCTGGAACCCAAGGGAGTGCAACCCAAGATCCACGAATAGTGGATAGTGACTCATCCTCTGACTCAGAAGCCATGGAAGGGCACCCTACCAAGAACCCTGAGGAGACAAGCCAAAACATGCCAGTGTGGGCCCCACAGCCCGGATCTAGCATGTTTAGTCGTTTAATAGAGACCTTTAGTAGAGCTACACGCTCTGAGCATGCGACAAGCGAAGTAAATGAGGAAGGAGGGGTAGTAGATTCGCCATTCACATCTTATGTGGACCCTACCCTCCCAAAGAGTGTCCATGTGGATATTCTACCCACTTCGTTTAATGAGGGCCCTACTGAGCTACCACATTCCGATGCTCTTCCTAAAGTAGAGGTCCCTAGAAGCCAATCCATAAGAAGTGACATTGCGTCCACTTCAAGAGAACCGTTTGGCACACCAAGTCTAGATGGGATATTTCTCAATGAAAATTGGGAATATGATCTACACACAGAGACTCTAACGGACCTATACACGGGTTACACATACCATGTAGGTTGGTTAGAAGTCCTACGATCTACATCTAGCGCCACTAATCTAGAGGAGCAACAACACATGATATGTGAGGTGATTCATAGAATTATCCAAATTGAGAGGCAAAATAGGGGAGTGGACCTAGTTTCCACTGGCCCTATGAGGTTTCTGGATACGGGCAAGGCCAAACAACCAACCCTATCACAATTGGAGACTCCCTCGATGAGTCCCATAGACCCTTCATATGTTGTTTCGCCTGGAGTCTCAATGCAGGTTGAGCCCACGAGTAGTAACTTTAGTTTTCCAACCTTGGCTCAACTTTCCATTAAGGAATCCGCAATGCCTACCCCAATGATGAGCATGACAGAAAGCGCACCTGTTACCACTGTAGTTAGTACGACACCACTACCTAGTGGAACAGTACCTACTGAAAGAAAGTAATAGGGGTGGGTTAGTCCCTCACCAAGGGAGTGGCTCATGAAGGAGTCACCACTTAGCATCTCACGGGAGAAGCTCACCATTGATTCTTGGAACAAATAACATTATCATGAATGAGCCATAATCCCATTTACATTGGTATTTATACTCCACCCAAGAGTTCACACCTACTTACTAGTTGTCCATGGCCTTGGGCCCATAATGCTTTCTTACAAACCATCCCTTCCCCAATGGTTTCGTCCTCGAAACCTCAAATGAATACCCCAAATTCGGAGAAGAATGTTCCATTTGGCTGAATTTACACCAACCCATATTGCTCTATCAATGCTTCATATCCCTCCAATGCTGAAATAGGTTGCCATGAAGCTTCTTCCTTAGGTAAACCCTTCCATTGAACAAGATACTCCACCAAGGTACGAGTGCGAAGTACCTTTTTCCTTGTACCCAAGATAGCTTCTGGAATGTATTCAATCATTCCCTCTTCATTCATTGGAGGTAACTCATCAACCATTTGATCGATCATACCCACATATCCTTTCAAGTGAGAGACATGAAACACATCATGAATCTTTGTTGTAGATGGAAGTAAGAGTTGATATGCAACCTCCCCAACTCTTCGTATCACTTGATAAGGACCATAATAGCGATGAGCTAGTTTGGTGTTTGTGCTTCCCTTCAAAGACGCATATCTTGACTTTGGTATTCTCAAAAGAACCCAATCTCCCAGTTTGAATTCCAATGGTCTTCGATGAACATTGGCATATTGTCTCATTTTCTCTTGTGCAACCTTCAAATTACTTTTGCATTGTTGCAACAAAGCTTGCATCCTTTCAGCTTCCTCCTTGGCATTATGGTTAGAAGTCTCATATGTACCCACCAACATAGGCAAATTGACCTTGTAACCATATAAAGCCTCAAAGGGTGACATGCCAATGCTCACATGATATGTTGAGTTGTAAGCAAACTCAGCCAAAGGTAACCAATCATCCCATGTGCTTTGAGTATCATGACAATAGTGGCGTAGATATGTTTCCACCCATTTGTTTACTCTTTCTGTTTGACCATCGGTTTCGGGATGATAGGCGGTGCTTGGAGTAAGCTTGGTTCCCATATATTCAAACAATGTTCTCCAAAAAGTGCTCATGAATTTGACATTGCGATCACTCACAATTTGTGACGGCATACCATGCAACTTGAAAACCCCATCAACAAATTGCTTGGCAACATTTTGGGCTGAATATGTGACCTTGGAAGGAATGAAATGGGCCACTTTGGTCAATCTATCCACCACAACATACAAGCTGTCCCACCCTTTCTTTGTGCACGGAAGGTTAGTAATGAAATCCATTGATATATGACTCCATTTGCCTTCGGGAATGGGCAATGGCTGAAGCAAACCTCCCGGTTTATGTGTAGGATCCTTGTTCAATTGACATGACCGGCACCCACTTACATAAGCATGAATGCTCTTCCACATCCCCTTCCAAAAGAAACTTTTCCTTATTGCATCAAAGGTTTTGTAGACACCCAAATGACCAGCCATAGGAGTACAATGCATCTCTTCCATGATCTTCTTGATAAATGATGAAGTAGGAACCAAGTAGACTTTTCCTTTGTAGTAGAGGAGACCATTTTTCAGCTCATAATGGGGTAACTCTTCACATACATCTTGCTGTAATTTCTGCACTATTTGTGAGGTTTCTTCATCAAACAAGTACTCTTCTTGTATCTCCATGATCCAATCTTTATGCACCTCAGAAATAGCATACAATGAGCAGGCCCACATACGAGACAAGGAATCGGCAACCACATTTTCTTTGCCCTTTGTGTATGTGATTTCAAAATCATAGTTTTGTAGTGTTGCTACCCACCTTCTTTGCTTAGGAGACAAATTGGGTTGTGTGAGGAAATACTTCAGCACCCTATGATCACTTCTCACATAAAAATGACTCCCATATAAGTAATGGTGCCATTTCTTGATAGCATGGAGTATAGCAATCATCTCTTGCTCATACACATGGAGTTCTCTTTCTTTGTCATTCAGCTTTCTACTTTCATAAGCAATGACTCCATGGTCTTGGTAAAGTACCGCACCAATCCCTCTTCCACTTGCATCCGCCCTTATTGTGAAAGGTTTGGTGAAGTCTGGACATACCAAAATAGGTGCTGATGTGAGCATCTTCTTCATATCTTCAAAGCTTTTGTTGGCAATGGCATCCCAAAAGAAGGTTTCCTTCTTCAATTTATCCGTCATTGGGGCTGCAATTTCTGCATAGTGGGCAATAAAGCGCCTATAGAATGAAGATAACCCCAAAAATCCCCTCAATTGAGTAGTGTTTGAAGGAACCGGCCAATTCCTAATACATTCCACTTTCTTTGGATCCACACAAATGCCATCCTTGCTCACAATGTGACCCAAATATTCCACCTCATGTGCCATGAAGGTACATTTTGTCTCCTTAACATACAACTTGTTTTGCCTCAAGACCTCCAAAACCTCTTTCACGTGCTTCAAATGCACTTCCTCATCTTTGCTATAGATAAGTATGTCGTCGAAAAAGACCAACACAAACTTGTAGAGGAAAGGTTGAAGCACTTTGTTCATCAATGCTTGAAAAGTTGCCGGTGCATTGCATAATCCAAACGGCATAACCATGAATTGGTAAAGACCCCTTTCTGTACGAAATGCTGTTTTGAACTCATCACCACTTTTCATCCTTATTTGATGGTATCCGGAACGCAAATCAATTTTTGAAAAGCATGTGGCACCCTTCAACTCATCCAAAAGATCATCCACCCTTGGTATTGGAAATCGATTTTTGATGGTGATCTTATTCAAATCACGGTAATCAATGCACATGCGAAAAGTACCATCCTTTTTCTTCACAAGTAGCACCGGAGAAGCAAAAGGAGATTGACTTGGTTCAACCCATCCCATGTCAATGAGTTCTTTTACTTGCTTTGCCACCTCTTCCTTTTCAACCTTTGACAAACGATAGGGAGGCTTGTTGATTGGTTTGGCATTTGGTTCCAAATCAATAGCATGATCAACACTCCTCTTTGGCGGCATTGATTTTGGCATGGTAAACACATCTTCATAATCCTTGAGTAGCTTAACCATGTCCACATGTTCGATGCAATCCTTTTTGCTATTATCTTCCTCTTTGCAAAGCTGTAGTACATAAACATAGCCCTCTTTCTTGAACTCTTTCTTCATTTGAGTAGCATTGATCATGAAGAGCTTGGACCCTTGCATTCCATTCAATGTAATAACCCTTCCATGATGCACAAAACTCATGAAACTTTTCTGTAAGTTCATGGTAAAAGAGTTCAAAGTGGACATCCAATCACATCCAAGTACTATGTCAATTGGTCCCAACTCAATCACCAAAAGATCAACTTTGCAAGAGTAGTTCTTGGACAACTCCAATTCTGTACTTTGACACTACATATTGCAACTCATTGAATCACCATTGGCCACTTGCACCATGTGCTTGTTTGGTAAAGAAGTTGGTTGCATTTTGAGAGTGTTCAAAGACCTTTTATTGACAAAACTATGCGTGCTTCCAGTATCAATGAGTGCATATGCTGTTCTCCCATTCACCTTGATCTTCAATCTCAATGTGTTGGCACCCTTACTTCCCGCATAAGCATCATGAGAGATTGTACACAAGGTAGTATGTGCACTATTGTCTTCGTCCCACACACATAGAGGCATCCCATCATCCATTTTGTCATGAGCAAACTTTAGTTTCCCACCCGGATCAAAAGGAAACTCGGGATTTTCTTCATCAAAACCATCATCATGAGAACCTCCACCCTCATGAGGATCTCCCCATCCTAAGGCATCATTGCATTCAAGGAATTCCTCCTCCTCATGATTAGCATTGTCCTCAGTGATAATGTAGCTTATGGACATATCCTTGGATTTGCATACTTTGAAGTGATCCTTGTTCCATTTTTCTCCACATTTGAAACATAGACCTTTGAGCCTCATTTCATGCAAACGGTCCTCCTTGATAACCTTGCTTTTTGAACCCCCATTTGCTGGCTTGGACTCATTGTATGTAGCTTTGTTGGACATAAATGGTGGTTTAAATGGAAGTCTATTAGACCCTCTACCATACACGGTAGGAAACCTTGGAAGGTTAGGCCTTGCATTTGCATTTGCATGAGAACTCAAATCCGTTCTTGTAACCACTTCTCCCTTGGTGTTGCCTTTGTTAGCCCACTTTGACATATATTTTTCCTCATGAATTTCTGCAAGCATCATTGCTTTCTTCAAAGTTGCGGGCTCTTGAGCTTTGACATCACCACCAATAGGAGTCTTCAAACCCCTTATATACTTGACGACTAGATAATGCTCATCAAAATCATCCAAGTATAATAGAAGTTTTAGAAACTTTTGAGAATAGGCCTTCACCGTTGTGACTTGTTCAATCTTGTCCCATTCTACAATGTGGTTATCCCTTTGCATTCGAGAAGTAAACTCCTCTGCCATGTCATTCTTGAATGCTTCCCAAGTAGAAATAACATAACCATGTGATTGCTTCCTTCTCCACCAAGTATGAGCAAAGCCTTCCAAATGCAATGAAGCAAAGTAAACCTTTGACATTTCACTTCTCGGGCTGATCTCGAAGTAGAGGTCCATTTTGTTTGCCCATTCTTCAAAGTCTTCGATAGAGTTTGACTCTCCCTTGAACTTTGTGAATGTGATTTTGTCCTTCACGGTCTTATCCATGTCATTCTGCATTCTTGGCCCTCTTTGCCGTGTTCTAGGATCATCAAATCCTCTTCCTTCACCCAAGTGTCTTTGCATTTGCTCATCTTCCCAATCCCAATCACATGCATCCTTTAGCCCTCTGTGCTCATAACTTCTTCTGGCATCCTGCATAAAGGACGTAGCTTTTGGAACATTGGCATTTGACTTCTCATGATAAGCATCACCCATAGGCCTTTTTCCTTTATCCACTTGAGACGAGTGTGACATCATCTGTCTCCCATGGTTTACCTCATGCATAGGCGGCAATCTTTCATGTCGGAACTCATGGTGTGCACTATCCATTACATTGTCATCCACTTCTTGATTAGACTTGGAAGAAGCCAACCCACTGATAGCATTACCCAAGTCTCTAAATCCCGTCTGCATCATATCACCAAGATAGTGTTGGCGCTTGTCAAAGCGTTCCATGAGTTGCTCACCAAACTGTTGTTGCCGACTAGCTAGGTTACCTTCAACCCGTTGGAACATACTCTCCATGGCTTTAAGCATCATGTCCATCGTGATTGGAGTAGTCCCCACCATGGGTTGAGAAGTCTCCAATGGCTGTGAATCACTAGTGGCATTTGAAGTCGAATCCTCCCCAACTCTTGTAGAAGATCCACTAGCCATTAATGGTTCGGGTTGCTTAGCATCTTGCTCACTCCGAACTCCTTTGTTTTGTCCCCCTCTAGTCATTTCCATGCATGAAATTTGGTCCCACTTGCAAACTAGCTCACTGTTTTGCTCCAAAATGTGACCAAATCACCAAATATGCCAAAACTCTTTGGAGACAAGTCCGATTTTGCTTCTCTTTAGCTCGATAGATCTGTAATGATAAGATCTTGGAGCTGAATGCCTGGGGCAAGAAAAATCTGGTGTGCAAGTACTCTCTGTTTTAGGGTTTGCGATAGAGGCCCAACTTTTAGTTCACTATCCAAACGATATCAAATTTTGATGATCTTTATATCGTTGGAAAGCTCTCGATGAGACTAATAAGTATCCCCAAAAACAGATTTGAAAAAGTCAACTGCCTTTGACCAGTCAACTGTCCCGGCTGAAAGTCAAACTTTGACTTTGACCGCTCCAAACTTCTCCGATTTCAGAGATCTTCGGCTTGTTAGAAAGGTCTTGATGTGTAGATTAAGAATCATCAAGGACAGATTTGGAATAATCTTTGTAAACCCTAAAATTTAGGGTTCTGCCCTGACTGCAACTAGGCAAGTTTTTGCAAAAATTTTGCCATAACTTCCCCGCTTTTGCTTGCAAATCTCAATCTACCCATGCATTTGTATCATCATTAACCACTTGACCATTGCAAGGTATCAATCCACAAAGCATTTTGACCATTGCAAGGCATCAACCACAAAGCATTTTTGCATGCAAATCCATATGGCATCACCCCTTTGTCATGATGCAACTTGAGTCGATGTAGAGGTTTGTTGCTTTGCTTTGCTTTGCTTTGGCTCAAGTATGGCTTGGATGTCGATGAAGCGCGTTGATGCTTGCCGATCTCCCGGCCAAGCACTTCTCACCCCTTCACCAAGTTTTCCTCCAAGGTGAAGGTTGAGGCCATGTCTTCACCACCAATGTACCTAATCCTCCACCATACCGCTTTTCCAAGGCAATCACGGCATGGTAGATTCATGACATGCTCCCCTTGGCCTCTCCAACCCATGCCAAGGTACCCTCACACATTGCTAGATTCACTAGGAAATGAAAGTGAATGCAATGGTGAGTGTATGTGATTGGAATTCACAAATGGGATGAGGGTAAGATCACTTACATGTGTAAGCATGACTCATGCTTTTATCATTTTACAAATCATAATGGCATCATGACCATGCCCTTTCATAGCTCCATTACAATCCCATCATCAACAACATCCAACAACACATCCAACAACATCCAAGTGTCACAAAGCGGTGATCTCGGGTCGCGTTCTGGACACGAGTTCCCGCTCGGGACTAGAAAATCCAGTACAAAAGTGAAAACAGAAAGCACTTGCTGAATGCTGCACCTCAAGACCTATAGCTCGTCTCGAAGAGGACGACGAGCCGGTCGTTTTGAGTACTAGAACTCTAAAAACGGAGTTCGTATGAGAGAGTTATGACCAAAAACGTGCAACCGGCAATGGAAAACGGTCACCAAAAAGCAGACTTCCAACCCAAAACATTTTATTCAATCCCCCAAATGTGCCCAAAGCTATGCTCACTTATGCCAATATGCAAGGCATAGCATTGAATGGCTATGTGTAGCATTCAAGCATTCATAATGCATAAAGAGCAGCATGAATGGCCATGATTAAAGTCCAATTTCTGAAAATGGGGGTTTTATGTGTAATAAAACCCTAATTCACTCCATAGCTTGAAAGAATGCTTCAAAATTGTAAGGAAGTGATGGAGCAACTCACCAATGTCACCCGGGAAGCCTTAATGCTTGAATTTGTTGAAGGAGATGAAGATTAGGGTCACTTTGGTGAAAAACGTGGGCAGCTTTGGTAGTGATTTTCAGCCACATTGGGAGCCCCATTGCTCATGGAAAATAGGTGAAATACTTCATAAAACATTGCTAGATACATGAGAGACTCAATGCCCTTTGCTCATGTTGAGATTCCATGGCTAGGGTTTGCAAGAAAGCTCCCAAACAAAAAACGTTTTTGATTAACAACTGCTAATCAAGATTAGAAATTTTCCCCAATTTGGTCCACTCATTCTAAAAAAAATAGGTCCATGTGCTCAGATTTGAACCACAAACTCTACCTTAGCCATATCCCCTTCCCCCATGAATCAAATGAAACAGAAATTTCACGAAATGAGAAGAAGAAAAGAAAAATTAAAAATCATGGATCAAAAGCCAGGCTCTGATACCAATGAAAGAAAGTAATAGGGGTGGGTTAGTCCCTCACCAAGGGAGTGGCTCATGAAGGAGTCACCACTTAGCATCTCACGGGAGAAGCTCACCATTGATTCTTGGAACAAATAACATTATCATGAATGAGCCATAATCCCATTTACATTGGTATTTATACTCCACCCAAGAGTTCACACCTACTTACTAGTTGTCCATGGCCTTGGGCCCATAATGCTTTCTTACACCTACAACAGTGCGTGGCAGTGCCTATCGGCCTTATGTACCTATTGCTACTCATGCTCATGTAGCTCCTACGCCTCCTAGTATGCCAATGGCGTATGCTCCAAGACTGCCTTATCATAACCATTATCCAAGGGGAGCTAGGCCTAGCCACATATCATATCCTACGTCATTTGCCAACTTACTCAGACCAACGCCAACTCCTATCAGCCAGGCTATCCCAGAAGTGCCTCCACCAACTATGCCTGCTCACTTAGGTGATCTCGCAGCATTTTCTCAGACGATCGGACGATCCATTGCAGAAAACATGCGGGGTATGCCTGAGAGAGAACCTAGAAGCAAGGCAGTACAAGTGGCTAAGCTCACTCAAAACTTCAGTGGTAACGAGGATGTTAGGAAGCACATTGAAGTCTTTGAGCACGTGTGTGATTCCTTGGAAGAGCACAATGAGCTGCACAAGTGTAAAGCCTTAGGCTTAACCTTGAGTGGGAAGGCCGGAGATTGGTATCGAACCTTAAGGGTTGAAGAGCGCACTCACTACCCCACTCTCAAGAGATTGTTCTTGAAAGAATACATACGCGAGGGTGTGCTTTGGGGGGTAGCATCTCAACTCCAAAAAGCTGAACGCGAGGAAGGGGAGTCAGTGAGAGACTTTATAAGTCGATTGAAACATCTAAATTCTCGCTGCACTCCCGATGAACGCTTCAATAACAACCAACTCCTCGATAGATTCATCCGAGGATTGCGCCACGAGGACATTTACAATGGCCTAGTCATTAGAGGTCTTACAACGTGGGAAGCAGTCACTGCCAATGCAATCCAGTTAGAAGACAACTTGATGATTGCAGGTAAAAAGGTGTCTTCAGAAACAAAATCTGTTAGTTCGCAAGTATCTGGGCACGAGCCAATGACGGTAAAACCTATTGCCAAGGAGCCCAAGATATCTGAAATGTCTGTGACCGACCTTACTAAGGCTCTCCAAGAATACTTTAGGGGTAATCGAGCTCCTCAGAATAGCCATATGTACCCAAGGAGAGAGCAACAATGGTGTTCGGTGTGCTTAGGACCACATAGCACGAGTGAATGTCCCACATTTAGAGTCAAATTCAATGGGAATTGCAATGCATGTGGTAAGTATGGCCATCAATCTAAAGATTGCCTAACACTTAAGCGAATGTTGGCAAACCAGGCACCACTAGCTTGGTCAAACACACCTCAAGTACCCGCGCTAATGCCTGCACAACCTATCGAGCAACCTTCACAGCACATAGTTCCAAGGAATCCGAATGTAGTCCTGTCTGTGCCGTTACCACCGCCAGTGCTAGGACCACAACCTCCACATCCAAGGATTACCCCTGTAAACCAGATGGGTTGTGAGTCACATAGTGCATGTGGAGATTATGAAGAGGAGATAGACCCCACTGCTCCATACGGGATTGATACGTTTGAAATGATTCCCCAGTACTACATGGAGGATCATTTCGGGCAAGTCAAGCCTGTATATCAAGCGGCTGCTCTTGCCACAAGAGGGCAAAACCTTAATACCATGGCGAGGAGACCACCTCTTCAATGTTACGAGTGTGGTGGACCGCATCGTGTAGCGGAGTGCCCTAATAGGCTACAGAAGATCGCCACTCAAATGCAACCAAATCAAGGGAGCACATCGGGAATGCCGGTACTTACATGTAATCGTTGTGGCATAGATCATTTGATCGCTCAATGTCCACATAATCCTAATGCACCCAAGATTACGCCATTGAATTTGGTTGAGGTCACCAACCAAGCACGAGGAACCACACCTGTTGTACCCGCGAATGTAGTTACACGATCGATGCTTCAAAATCAAAACTACATTCTTGAAGAGAGGGATACTGCATCAATCGCTCAGGCAAAGAAAAAGAAAACACGACGAAAGAGATCGCTTAATGCCACGAGCTCCAAGCCCAGTTCAAAGACCAACATAGGGACAGGAGACGACCCCGTGTATATGAATGATCCTGAAGATGATTCTGATTCAATAGAAACCATGGGGACCAAAGCCACTACCTTAAGGGAGGAACCCACTCGGGAGCTCAATGAAGGAGAATCAAGCGAGTACAAAAATAAGGGGAAACAGAAGGAAACTTCCTCGGCCCCACAACCAAGTCAGTTAATGCCCTCTCGACCACCCAAACTGACTGAGACTCCCCAAGACAAGCCACGTGGGCCAAAAACCCTCAAGAAAAAGATTGGAACTTACCCAAACCCAGTTGAGGAGATTGAACAAGTGCAACACTTAAGGGGTTTGGTGGAAGAAACACAAAGAGAACTGGAGCCAAACCCGAGAAAAATCAAAATTCCAGACACAGTGTTTCCTACGCAAGTTCAGCCTCACAGGAACCATAAACCGTTAGCTATACCGAGTATCATTCGAGAAGAAAGTGAGGATAGAACATCCGGAAGTGGGCAAACACCCTTCTTGCTGGAAAGAATGTTTAGTGAGGGAATGCCTGACCCCATCGAAGAGGAGGTGATTCCATCTTCACCAGTCCCTATTCAAGGGGCGATGTCTCGAAAAGTACCGTTGAATGTGTCTAAGCTAATGGATTTCATGTCCTCTGAGATCAGAACCACGATCATATCCAAATTATACGGAGATCCTGAGCTATTCTTAGCTCTTCGGGCATTTCTCAATGGAGAACTAAAGGCGGGGTTACCACAATTTGCAAATATGGATAGACCCAACACGCTTCAAGATGAAGGGGAGCATTGGGATCTACAACCCAACTTTGATGAAGATTCGGTCGTGGAAATACCTGTGAACAAGTTGGGACAGTACTTTGAAGGTGACGAATCTAATGCCACCCTCCCCATTACTACCAAGGGATTAACTCTAAAGGGAATCCTTGATGGTGGTGCTGGAGTGAGCATTGTGACTAAAAACTGTTGGGAATCTATGGGAAGGCCTCACCTCGAAGTCACAAACATAGTGGTTAAGATGGCAAACGGAACCATAGCTAAACCTATTGGAATGTTAAGGGACCTTAAGATCAAGGTCCTGGGATACAAGGTAAAACATACCTTCATTGTAATGGATTTCTCCAAGCATCCTATGTCATATCAAATGATCTTAGGACGTCCTTTCATGAGGGAAGCACAAATGGTGCATGACTGGTCGAAAAACCATGTCTATCTACAATTCCAGGACTCTGTCATTCGAGTTGATCTTGAGAATGGTCGTGCACATCCTTTAGGAAGCAAGATTATCATCGATAATCGATCGGATACCACTGTTCATTCCGCCCCATTAAGGTATTGCTATACATGCAAAAAAGAGACTGATGATGGGAAAGATTCTCCTTACATGGATGTCCTACCGGGTATGACTGAGTCGGATAACGTGGATTGGGTACACCTAGCGGCAACCATAGACACATGGGGAAATAGAGGCACAAGTTGGGTAACACCTGAGGGGCAAGATATGCCACCGTTAGTGCCAATAAACATGATAGGTGTTATGCACATGACTCCTGATGGCGAGAACGTGGCAAACTCCACCGACACTGAAAGTAGCGAAGACTCTGACCAATGCAACTCTGAGTATGAATCTCAAGAAGAAACTGACCCTGAGCCTGATGGAGAAAATGAATCAAATATTCACCCAAATGTGGAAGCAAGGTGCTCAAGGCCTGGGACAGTGGCCTCCTGCAGTTCATCCGAAAGTGAAGATCGACCAAGTGAGTCCGAATCTGATAGAAACAAAAATAAAAAACTTGGTAAGAAGAAAACGAGACATAAGCGCCAACGCTATCGAGCTAATGTACGCACTGCAATAAACAAGGAAAGATCCACTGCAAAATGGCTCAGTTATGTAGGAGCCATTGATGCTCATCGGAAGATAGCGGATAATTGGGGACAATACCTCCAAAGTGTCATGTGGTGTATTCCGCAACCTCATGACGTCGCCCAATTAGAAATCGAAGAGAAGCCGAAACTAAGTCGTACTGCAAGAAGGCGGCAAAACCAAGAGTTGGCTCAGCAACAAAAGGAAGCGGAATTGAAAGAAAAAAGCCTGGCACAATAAGAACCAGTAGACTTACACCCCGCACCCGAGCATTTCAAATCATTTACCACAGGGGAACGTAAAGTAGTCTACACAAAAGCCCAACGAACGCCTACCAATGGGAGTAGCGGTGTCTACGATGGCCCTGCGGTAGTTAAGGAGATAGACTTAGCAGATCCGGGTGAGGAGTCTAAACCAGTTTATATTGCTCAAGACCTCACCAAGGCGGAAGAAGCTGCACTTACGAAGCTTCTTAAAGAATTCAAGGACATATTTGCTTGGACATATCATGATATGAAGGGTGTTCCACCCTCGGTGGTGCAACACACGATTCCAATGATTAGCACTGCTAAACCAGTCCAGCAACGTCCCTACCCAATGAATCCTAAATACGCAAAGATTGTACAAGAGGAAATTGAAAAGCTTGTAAAATGTGGATTCATATACCCTATTGAGCACTCAGAATGGGTTTCTCCGATAGTCATCGTACCAAAGAAGAATGGGAAACTCAGAGTGTGCGTTGATCTCAAAAAGGTTAATGCAGCCACCAGAAGGGATCATTACCCCTTGCCGTATTCTGAACATGTGCTTGAAAGAGTGGCAGGCAAGGAGGCATATAGCTTTTTAGATGGGTACTCGGGTTACAATCAGATCACAATTGCAGACGAGGACCAAGCTAAAACAGCATTTATCACGGAGTTTGGAGTGTTTGCCTTTCGCGTCATGGCTTTTGGCCTGACCAATGCACCTGCAACATTCCAACGATTGATAAACACGGCCTTTAAGGAATATCTAACGGACTTCTGTGAAGCTTTCTTAGATGATCTTTGTGTTCATTCCTCTTGGGACGAGCACTTGATGTGTTTACGAAAAATATTTGAAAGGTGTAGATTATATCGCATCTCCTTGAATCCTTTCAAATGCCAATTCTGGGTTAAACACGGAGTTATCTTAGGGCATATAGTGTCCAAAAATGGGATTTCCACTGATGAGAGTAAAATCAAGGTCATTCTGGAATTACCCCCACCCACCAACTACAAGGGAGTCCAACGCTTTATGGGCCACGTTGGTTATTATCGAAGGTTTATTCTCTTCTTCGCCGAGATAGCTCGACCATTGTATAAGCTTCTCATCGAGTTTATTTGGACCGAAGAATGTGACCGTGCCTATGAGCTATTAAAGAAGGCCTTGGCGAGTGCTCCAATCTTGAGAATGCCTAACTGGGATTTACTCTTCCATGTGCATATTGATGCATCAAACTTTGCTATTGGGTGTGTGTTAACTCAACCTGGAGAACACAAGCTAGACTACCCCATTAGCTTTGCCAGTCTCGCCAGCAGTTGAACGATGCTGAGATGAACTACACCACTACGGAGCGAGAAGGGTTGGCAATGATATATGCAGTAAGGAAATTTCGTTATTACCTCCTTGCCACCAAGTTTGTTTTCTATGTGGATCATCAAGCATTATTGTATCTGGTAAACAAACCATGCTCCATAGGAAGAATCACACGATGGCTATTGATTTTCCTTGAGTTTGATTTCACGGTTGTTGTGAGACCTGGCAAGAAACATGTTATGGCTGATCATTTGTCTCGCATACCTAATGGTGAGGCTCCTACGGGGGTTGATGATGACTTACCTGACACTTCCCTGTTCATGGTGGAGACAATGCCTGAATGGAGTGAGAAAATTGTTAACTTTTTGGTTAATGGCTTTCCACCCAAGGAGCTTCGTAAAGATCTAGCTCGGAAGCTGATCAAAGAATGCGAACCCTATTGCCTGATAGCCGGGACTCTTTATAAAAGAGGAAAGGATGACGTTCTTAGGCGTTGTGCCCGAGAGGATGAGTATCTATACATTTTGCAAGAGGCACATATGGGCGTAGCCGGTGGTCACTTCTCAGGAGACTTAACTGCGCGAAAGATCTTACAATCAGGGTATTGGTGGCCCACTATGTTCCAAGATGCATCACTCTTTGTGAAGGGTTGCGATGAATGCCAACGATACAAGAAACCCCAACGGAAAGATCAGATGCCCCTACATCCAATCAAAGTAAACCAACCATTTGAAAAGTGGGGTTTAGACTTTGTAGGTCCAATTAGTCCAGCGGCCCAAAACACACAATCTCGCTATATTATTGTGGCCACTGACTATATGACCAAATGGGCTGAAGCGAAAGCGACACGTAAGGCAGATGCGAGGACAACAGCCAAGTTCCTCTTTGAAAATATAATCACACGCTTTGGTTGTCCTTTTGAACTTGTGAGCGACAATGGTACGCATTTTATAAATGAAGTGATTAAGGAGCTCACAACAAATTTCATGATATCCCATCATAAATCTACTCCTTACTATCCGCAAGCGAATGGCCAAGCTGAGAGTACCAACAAGACTTTAATCTCTGTTTTGACAAAGACAGTTGAAGCTCATCGCACGGATTGGGATCTAAAGCTTACGACAGCTTTATGGGCCTATCGTACTGCGTACAAAGTGGCTATTAATTGTACACCATTCAAAATGGTATATGGCCAAGAAGCAGTCATGCCGTGGGAATTTGTCATTCCAAGTCTTCGTGTTGCTACTCAAGAGGGTTGGGATGGTAATCCCTTAGCAGAACGTCTGTATATCCTTGAGCGGCTAAATGAAGAAAGACAATTGGCTGTATACAATGCCCTTGTGGAGAAGGATAGAAGGAAAAAATGGTTTGATCGCCATCTAAAGGACAAGGACATCAAGGTTGGGGATAAAGTCCTGATGTATGGAGTGCGAAACGAAAAGAAAAAGCTCAAATATGCTGGTAAGGGACCGTATAGAGTATGTGAAATTACCCCACAAGGTACCATCAGAGTGGAGACTCTCGACGGAGTTGAAACCATTGGATTCCTTAATGGGAGTAAATTCAAAAGATACTATGACCCCCTGAGCCACGAGGAGTTACATGCAATCCATCAAAAGAAGGCAACTAAAGAACAAGCTGAGCTTAAAAAGATACAAGCGAGAGTTGAAGCCAAAGAACGTCAACAGCGTGCTAAGAGACAACGAGAAGCCAACTTGGGAATTACGCAAGTATTTTTCGAGGAAGCAGAAGAGGATGCACTGGAATCTGACCCACCTCTAAGATACCCAATTGAGTTACAGAGTCCTTACGGGGAGGTTCTGTATAATGCATTATTGGATACAGGAGCTCAACACAATTTGCTATCATATGGCGTGTGGTGTCAACTAGGAAAACCACCTTTAACCAAGAGTTCTATCCAAGTCCAGGGAATCAACAAGAAGAAAACCCCTGTCTCAGGAATTCTGCACACTCCGGTTGCTTATGACAAGGGAACCATAATTCAAAGCTTTTTGGTTATGCCTGCTGGAACCATGGAAGGGACTGTAATCTTAGGGCGCAAATGGATGATGGCCACCAAGTGCAATATCGATTGGGCAACTAGACAAGTCACAACGCAAGAACCAACACTAGGTCTGACCGCTCAAAATCCCGCACCTAAGTCATCCACTCAAATATTAGATAACGAAAAATCACAAAGTCCAGTGGCAAAACCATCTTCGATTGTTGGCCACCCCTCTAACGCTTCAACGCCAAGAGTGGAAACAGGCAAGGTGGTCCCTAAAGCTTCGCTTACTATGCCAAGGAGTACATACAAATGGGTCCCCAAAGCTTCGTTAACAGCTACTTCCCCTGCTCAATCTCGTTCAGCCACCAAGAAGCCTCGTAAAAGGAAAGCAGCTACCCACCCGAGAAAGGGCAATGTAACATCGCGGTGGATCCCTAAAAAATTATTAGTAGCCCAAGCATACTACGAGGGGAATGACCAGATTTGGGTCCCTAAACATAAGCTGAATCCCTCTACATCACCTGTGAAACCTTGCAAACCAATTGTTGCCACCCCAACGACAATTCAAGATCGTGGTAAGGGAAAGGTAATGGAGTGCTCCGCACCACTTCTTCCAGAGTTAGTTTGGATTCCCAAACGATATCGATCATTACCACCTAGCTCAGGAAGGGGGGAGCCACATGAAGCTTCTAGCTCCTCATGCCAGGCACACACTCATATAGAAGTTTCTACATGCTCTACACCTACTCTTGTCAACACCCAACAAAAAATCGATAAGTCTACGTCTCCCCTGGTATCGTCGGAAACCATTTCCTCCATTCGTCAATGGGAGCGTACACTACCATCTTTGCAATTGGATGTGGCCACAAGGGTCATAAAAAGCTATCTGCCCACATCACAACCTATGACCCGCTGGACAAATTGGTTCCAAGAGGCTGCAACATCATTGCAAATAATATGATCTACCCAAGGAAAGGGGGAGCATGTACTCACGCTCGACATTCTAATGCTTCCTCCTTAACCTTCTCCCCTGACCATGTAATTGCCAAATTCAAGGGGATGTATATATATAGCTTCATACATTATAAAAAACAAAAAAAAAAACAAAACAAAGAAAAGAAAAACAAAAAATAGTAAAAAGAGCAAGAGCACAAAAAGAGGATAAATATCCGTATACAATCAAGAACTAGATTGACCTGTCTCACAAACCTACTGATGCTATATCTGTGTTTGCAGATATGGCAGATGCACGATCATCATACACTTCATCCACTCCCGCCTTTGATGAGAGGTATCATCTGTACCTTTCTCAGATATTTCACATGTGCTATCCTGTAATTGAAACTGAATGGGATCATATAGATGTATTAGCCAGAGAGGAAAATGTTGAGGAATTAGAATGGCTAATTCGCCTATTAACCATGACTGACCCCTACTCCGTAGAGGACATATCCCCGATAGCCCAATGCTTTCCTTTTCCACAAGATGACTATCCTCGCATCGTTACATTCTTGATGAGTCTATGTGGATGGGAAAATGAAAAGGAAATATCTGACAATGATGAATGGACGGATGAAACTCATGGCACTACTGAGGTTGATTTTATTTATTTGGATGATGCGGATAGAGGCTTAGCCTTAGGGCTAGAGCCAGGACTCTACAACATCCTCTTACCGTATCCTCAGTAGTAGTGTGGTGACCGGTAGGTAGGTTAGTGTTTTCAAGTTTTTTCTAGTTTAGATTCTTTAAACGAGTCTTGAATTTTCACACTCATGTGCCTCTCGAGGTATAGTGCTTGTTAGTTGATTGTACAGGTTAAAAAGTTTGAGGTGGGTTCGCTTCCAAGTCCAGAGACTTCCGCAACGTTCATCAAAATATATCTACATCAAATTGCAAGCTGTCTCGTCAAATCAAGGAGATCTCCAATTACAGGTGTAATTCTTCCATACCCACTCTCTTTCGTTTTTACTGTTCAATCAATTGCATAAACTATAATGCATGACCACATGGAAATTATCAATGTACTACTTAGTTTTTGAAGTTGCTTGCATGCTAGTGTAAATCATTAATGAGCTTAACTTTATTGGAAATATTCCTAGGCAGCATGACGTCTTTAGTTAACCTTGGAATACGATTGTCTTAGGTCTAGGGTCAAACCATCTTAATGTTTGAACACCTGGCTGTGTGTGTGTTGACCTCTAGGACATAGATTTTACCCCTTGTCGAAAAGATGTAAGAACACATTTTAGTTCAGGAGCGAAGATCAAAACCAACTTTTTTTTTTAAAAAAAAGCCTATAATAAATGGCAATACAAGTCTATGATGTGCTTTAATGTTGGCCTATCGCCTTATTGATACTTGGTAGGCGAGGAGTATTCTACTCCAGACCGATGCCTTGGTTGGTAGGGGGTAGCCTTGCCTAAAGTGAGCTAATAGATTCCTGGATAATGCCTTGTGTTAAACATGGTACCAGGATCGATGTTAGTTTTGCCTTAGGAAGGTCGCCATTGTGTATAAAAATTGTCATGTGCAAAAAAAAAAAAAAAAAAAAAAGGCAAAAGGCTCCTGTAACTCTAATGTTTCTTGTGTCCCTAGGCTCGTGGTAACTACTTGTTCTTAGAGTAGACACAGTATGGTCATCTGTTTATTTATTAAGCTTGGTTATTTTCCTTGACTTAGGCCAGCTATAAGCCTTGATTAACCTTTGACACCTTGCTAACTCTTGAATTCCTTTCAATAATTTTAAACTCCTATTAATTTGCTACACTAGCTCACTCATGTACCCTTAAACTAAGTTCTCATAGCAACATCTATTGTGGTCTCACATGCTTGAATTTATACACTTTATATCTTTTGAATTCCAGCATACCTTCACTCTACTTCCCTGTTTTGCAGACGGTCTACCACAACACCCTCTCGAGCTTACCATACCATAGCTTCCGAGGACGGAATCTACATCAGGAAGGGGGGCATGTTAACCCATGGCGGACATGGCGACGTACGATATTTTACGTCATTAATTTAAATATTCTGAGTCATGGGCCGGGCTTGTCGGCACCATATGTTAAGGATGAAGGGATTGGGTGATCGCCGATGAGAGGCGCACCTTGGATATCAGTAGGATAAGGGTTAGGGTCGGCCGGCCATGTATGGGCGCCCAAGTGTGAACGGCCAAGTCACCTATATGAGTCAAATGTAACCCTAAAATCCTCATTCTCATGTGTTGTGAATACAAGAGTGCTCTTGCCTTATCTCTTTGGTTTCCTTCTCCTACGTTTGTGTGAGAGAGAGAGAGTGAGTGAGAGAGCGATCGAGCACTGTGTGTGAAGGGAGAGAGATCTCCTCCATTGGCTGGGGGTGCAGAGGTTAGTTGAAAAAGAGGTGAAAATATTAATTTTCTACTAATCCTAATTAGCCAGGGGTTCTCCCATGGTTTCAAGAACTCCATAAGTCTCTGGTAGGGGAGGTAAACCTCGTCTAGAAAGACGGGTAACGGCTACTCTATCAGGGATACAACTTGAGTCACCCTATCATAAACCCATCGATTCTGCAACATGCGATTCCCATCGATAGTGTTACGAGGAGTGCCAATAAACCAGAACAGGCGAACCATCCGCAACATCTCGGCATATCGGATCCGCCTCAAGTCGTTGGTGAGATTGCCGACGTGCTCAGCTCGAATGATGAAATAGGTAGATCGACGATGCCAATGCTCAGCTCTGTTCCATCCTCTTTCGATGCGAGTGTAATGAGGAAGGGTTAGCTTGTCTACAATGTGCATCATAGTGTCACGGAACTCAAATTCGGAAGAGCGACAAGCAGTCATGTACATGCATACCAGGAAGCGAGAATAGGGATCCATCTCATCCTCCGACGTCCAGCCGTAACTAGATTAGTTTAACAAGAATTCCTAGAGCAACAAGAGAATACAATATGAAATCTCCCAAGTCTAAACCTGCTCTGATACCACGTGTAAGGACCCCAACCCGTAAGTCGGGGGAATCCTTTTGATAGGCGGTTAAGTCTCGTGTTATTTTTCGATTGACGACACCTCGATCTCGAAGAAATACGAGGTTACGAGCAAACGGAGGGACCTAACTCTATCTCGCAGGGAAAGCATAGTCATCCTAAAGGAAATTCTAATCCCCAGCACGGAATGTGCGTGGAGATGGAACAAGACCCACACTTGGTTCAAGGAAGCCAACACCTTTTTCCCCTTATATTTCATGAGGCACGACTGCTGGCTCGGTCCCCTAAAACAAGTCTTGTTCGGGACTCTACTATTTCCTAAGTATCGTAAGTTACGACTAGTAGAAAGCTACCCGACTGATCGGGTCCACCCATCCTTCGAATGGTACCGTCAGGGCATCCATTCTCCCACTTTCCACACACTCACCCGTTCAATTGTTTTCTAATTAAGTCCTACCACACTGTGAAACACTTAAAAACAAATTCCTTTGTTAATTAATTACACTTGATTCCTTAAAAGAAATCTTCCTTAGCACAACATTGAAATCAACAATACCTACTTACAGTGAAAAATATTTACAAAGACCCCAGAACCGGGCCGATATTCCAATCCAAACTTCTATGTCCAAACCATAACCATAACCATAACCACAATCCAATCACAACCATAACCACAACCACACCGATGATCTAGAATTCGATCTTCCAGCCTCAACCAGCTGGGTAAACCTCACGGACCGTCTCCCCTCGTCGTCAGCCAGCCGATGAGGGCCAAGCCGTCCTGTCACCCCCTCAGGTACTGCCGCTTGTACCAAACCCTCTCGCCCTTCGGAGGGGACGTCTCCTCATGAGGTGGGGGTTAAGCCACCGCACTAGCCTGGACCCACAGAACTAGGCAGCATATATACATCACCCTGGTGGTGAAATCCAATTCCCAGTGGCATAGGAGGGGATTGCCCTGGGCCGACTCCCGGCCTCACTATATCCTCCGCCCGGCTACACAGGCAAGTACGGAGTTAGCTAAGGGAGGGGAGAAGCTGTACCTGCATGTTAGCAATAACCAATAGTATATCCAATAAAAAGAGACATAGCCTTTATTCAATGAATTCACACATTAACAAAAACCATCGTTTCGGAAAGACAATGATTCAAAAGCAAGATTATTTTCTTATAACTTTACTTAAGAGTAACCATAAGGTACTTTAGGCCATCTATACTAGGGGTTTAACCTTGGTTCCTTTCCTAATATTTTGAATCTTTGCATTAAGCTTCATAAGAGAGAATTTTACTTAAACTTGTTAAATGACCAACCTGGTTATCGTTTTCGTGCCTATTCGCTTCAAGAGGGGCGAAGTCGATTGCAGGGACGCGATTCGCTTCATTCCCTCCTTGGGCAGCGCGTGGTTCGTCATTTCGGCGGCGTTTCGGTGCCATAGGAGCACTAGAGTTTTAAGAGGATAGAGAGAGAATGGGGTGAATATAAGAGGTTGGAAACTTGGAGAGAAAAGAGAGAATTCTACTGGTTCAAACGGATTCGAAAACGGAGTCCGTTTGGGGTAGGAAAAGCTTGTTGGGCTTATGAGTAGGAAAGACCTCTTAGCCTAAGTTTAAGTCGCTGCATATGGGGGGGGGAATTTGAGAGGTGTCCTTAACTTGGAGAGCTCTTGAGAAGAGTGTACGTCTAGGGAGGCCTAGGGAAGAGTAAGGCAAGGGTTGGAGAACAAGCACACTTTAAGTCTATTCACACCGGGGGGGGAGAAGAGTGTAGGACATGTCCTAGAGCTTGAGGGAGGGCTTGCGCCTAGGGCCTTGCTGGGGGCTTGTCTGGAGGAGAAGGGGGCTGGGAGGGTCGTTTTATAGGTACTGGAGGGTGGACGTCCGGGTGCGGGAAGGCGACACCTGGGTGGTGTAGGTGTCCGGGAGAGAGTGTGGGTGTGAGACACCTGGGGGTGGAGGTGTCTCGAAGAGAGAGAAAGTGTGACACATGGGGGTGGAGGTGTCCCCAAGAGAGAGAGAGCGTGACACCTGTGGATAGAGGGTTCTGGGAGGAGGGGGTACGTGTAGGGGTGTGCTGGAGGGTGCGTCTAGGTCGTGTACACACTTGGGTGTCCCGGGTGGATTGTCGGTCGTTTCATGGGCGGTGCCCGTGGGGCCCACGCCGACCGCCCGCCGTCGTCCCGGGGGGGTCAAAAATTTTTTTTGACGAAAATGTCCGGCCTTGCCCCGTGACCATGGGGGCGTGTTCCGTTCGTTGATTAGATGCCTGGATAGTTACTATTTTAGGTCAGAAGTTCGTAAATTAAAGGCTTAAAAGCTTAATTAAACCCATTTCGGGTACCCGTTTTTAGTTCAGAAAAAACTATTTTAAGCGTAAAATTACACGTAGATTCCAAATTTGGATTCAAAATTACAAATTTCTAAGAAAAAATGGCTCATTTTCCAAAAATAGAAGTTTTTTTATCGTAAAAATGACAAACTAAGTTATATTTTTCAACTCTGAAGCAAGTACACTGTTATTTACAATGGGTATGTTACATGCACGGTCATTATCAGGTGGGCTGTCCTCCATGATGATTGGATTATGCAGCCACCAGCTGGAACTCCATCCTCTTCACTTTGTAATAAGAAGGCTGCTGGATCATCTTCTTGCTGTGCTTCACATGGCCTTGGAAGAAAGTACCTGGCAGACTCACCTTCGTTGTAGTGATCTCTAAAGAACACTTTTCTTATATCAGAGATGTTAGCGAGGTCAAGAGTCTTCAAGCACTTCCACACCGCATGAGCTCTGCTAGAATCCATTCCATTGTCTGCCTTTGGAATGATTCATTGCGCGCTAGGGAAACATTTTCCACTTCTTATCATTTCAAGAAGAGTTACACCAAGTGTCACTTCCATTTGTTGAGTATATAGTTTTCCATGTATACAAAAGCCCTTTCAAAAATATTCAATGGTGTGAGACAAACCCTATTTTTCAAGTCACCCTAACCAAACTGTGCATACAGTGTTGAGCCTTGGGACATCTCATCAGCAGAAACATTGTGTGCATGAAAACGAAAGTGGGATTTATGCAGATCTTTGAGACAGTAACCTACCATTCCTTCAAATGTATGCATCTTTATCTCCGCAATGCATGAATGTTGGGGGAGCAATTTTCAGTCCAAAATTCATCACATTACTTGCAAATACTCCCCATTCTCTTATAAATGTTGTTTTGTCCCTATCTTCTGGTGCCATAAGTATTTGATTATAGCCACTAAATCCATCAAGAAAGCTATATACTTCATGACCTACTCTACTGAATCAAGGAGGATATCACAAAAGGGTAAAGGGAATGGATCTGAAATAGTAGCTGCATTAAGTTTCCTGTAAATCAACACATACCTTGCTTTTCCCATTCTTCTTAGGTACAATTGTTGAGAGCTTTGATAGCCCAAGCTCATCTACATCCTCATCTATGGCTGTATTTAGAGGCAGGGGGAGATTTGCATCACGAGGTCATAGTAATGGTCATGGATGGCAGGATAGGTCACCACAACAAAATTTTCAGCCTTCATATGGTGCTAGAGGTGGTTGTGGATATACACCTCAAAGAGGTAGAGGTAATCCGCGTGGAAGAGGATGTTGGAAAGGCCAACAAGAATCTATGCAAAACGTGGAATGGCATTACTATGGGAAGTTTGGTCATATGGCACGTGATTGTTACCGCAAAAATGATTTGAGAGGGGGTAGAGCACAACATGGTGGAAACTTTGCATAACATGGCGGAAATTATGCAAATGGTGAAAATTTTGCATCAAGTAGTCATGATGGCAGTGCAAATCACTTGTTTGCTATGAAACATGTCATGGAATCTATGATGACAAATAGTGACAGTGATGACACTTGGTATATGGACTCTGGAGTATCAAACCATATGACTTGTCATGGCGAATGGTTTGAACATATGAAGCCAATGGATGTGAAAGGCTATGTGGAGACAGGTGATGATTCCCAGCATGCTATCACTCATGTTGGGAGTGTACAATTAGTGATGCACAATGGTGAAACAAATTCTATGGCAGATGTCTTGTATGTGCCTTCTATTACAAAAAGTTTGGCCTCAATTGGTCAAGTGGTTGAACAAGGCTTACACGTTCGTTTCAACGAGCATGGTTTCTTCGTTGAGGATTTCAAAAATGGATATAGAGCCATTGCCAACAAAGGCAAGAAAGAAGGCAGGTTATTTAAGTAGGATGCTGGGATTCCTGGTTGAAATCGACCATGTTCTCTAAAAGCCGAAATGTGGTAAAGGACATTGACATGTGGCATAAAAGGATTGGACATGTGAACATACAAAGGTTAAAGAACATGCAGGCAAGAGGCATTGTTGGTGCACTACCTAGATTCAAGTATGATGGAAATATGCATGTCTGTGATGCTTGCGAGTTTGGAAGCAAGGTTGCCATTTCCTAAAATAGGCAACATGAGTAGCATGCCACTTTAAATAGTTCATAGTGATGTATGGGGTCCTGCACAAAACCCATCCATTAAAGGCAACTTGTATTATGTGACATTCATTGATGATTTCAGCAGAATGACTCGGATTTACTTTCTCAGAGAGAAGAGTGAAGTGTTGGGAAAGTTTGTGGACTTCAAAGCTTTTTGCAGAGAAGCAATATGGCTCTTGGATAAAATGTTTGAGGATAGATGGAGGAGGTGAATACACCTCACATGCTTTTGAGAATTTCTTGAGAAAGCATGGCATAAGAAGGCAGCTAACTTGTAGGTACACACCTCAGCAAAATGGTGTTGTTGAGAGGAAAAATAGAGTCATTGGTGATGTGGCTAGAGCAATGCTCAATGAAAAGAGCATGCCAGACTATTATTGGGTAGAAGCATGTGCCACAGTGGTGTATGTACTGAATAAGACACCTACAACTGCTATACATGGAAGTACGCCAGAGATGCGTCTTACAGGTTTTAGGCCAGACATTGGACACCTCAAAGTGTTTGGTAGCATAGCTTATGTACATGTGCCAGATGAGAGAAAGAAGAAGTTGGATCCTAAGGCAAAAAAGTGCATTTTTGTTGGGTATTTACAGGAAAGCAAGGCATATAAATGTTACAATCCACATACTAGGCAAGTGGTTATCTCACAAGATGTGGTGTTTGATGAACTTGCTAGTTGCTCTAGAGTGACAGGTGTTCAGAGTGATCCGCATGCATTGTGGAGATCCCAAAGGGTCAAGTATCCAGTTGACAGGTTCACATATCATGACTTTGCTATGCATGATGCACATATGACCTCTTGTGGAACCTACATGCTATACAGAAGCTATTGGGAAGCATGTATGGGAGAAGGCAATGGATGTTGAGATGGATGCATTGGTCCATAATGAAACTTGGGATTTGGTTGCATTGCCACACAAGGCAGAAATTTCATTGGTTGCAAATGGGTTTATAAGGTGAAATGCAAATCAGATGGTTCCATTAAGTGGCATAAAGTGCGGTTGGTAGCTAAGGGTTATGCAAACCCAAGGCTTGGACTATGATAAAACATTTAGTCCATTCGCAAAGATGGGAACAGTGAGAGCAGTCATTGCTATGGCTACAGCAAATGGTTGGAAAATGCATCAAATGGATGTGAAAAATGCATTTCTAAATAGTGCTTTACGAGCCAAAAGGATATGTACACCCGAGGTACCCCACTCATGTATGCAGGATAAAGAAAGCATTATATGCTATCTCTGTTGTCCCTCCTGCAAAGTCAGGTGCAGGTGACTCTACTTGTCCTTCTGTGAAGTCAGGTGCAGGTGACTCTGCTTGTCCTTCTGCTACTGCAGGTGCTTCTTCATCTGAATTGTCATTTTTAGGGGTATTTGGTGGGTTATTTTTGGGTGGATATTTTCTACATCTAATGCAAACCTTTCTCCTTATCTACCCCTTAATCTCGTATCATACCCATGAGTAGGTCTTCGGAGATTGTAATCTTCCCCACTCATTCACTAGTTTTCCTAATGTAATGCTTGTGACCACCACAAACCCCACATGCATGAAATTGCTGATAATAGGACTCATGGAGAATTCTTCTAACCCTTCGTGGACCGTTAACCACCCCAAAAGGCAAAAACTCCTGCTTTTGTTTGTTCCACACCCAGGGTTGTATGCACCTCACCACCACGTCCTATAGGTAAGGAAGGAAATTGTTCCTACAAGAATTTCTCTACATACGTAGCATATTCTTCTTCTTATGTCACCCAGTTTACTGAACTCTTGTCTCCATTCATCCATCTTAAAAGTTCTTATGTAAATTCCTGTTGTCTTGTCAACAATCTGTTATAGAGGGTTCTGAATCTCTGTGCATGATCCTCTATTCCAAGTTTTTTTTGTTTTAACTCTCTGAGCTTCTTGAGCACATCCTCAGGTGTTTTCTCTTTTCTGAACCTGGCCAAGAATGCTGCTCTGAGAGCCACATAATCTGCAAAATGTGCTAATCCATATTGAGAGAACCAACTCACAGAGCTTGACCTTCCAATGTAGCTGCAAAATGCTCCTTCTTCATAGCATCTGGGAACACCCCATAACCACTAGCCTGCCATCTTGTTTCAAATTGACCAACATGGCTGTAAACATTTACTTTCTTTGAGCCATTGAAATTGGCTGGGCCAACCTTTGGGTTTATTGGGTGACTAGAAAGTGGATGATTCAAAGCCATTACTGGTTGGGGTCTTCTTGTGATAGGTACTCTGGGCAATGGGTTAAAGGTTAAAGATCTCCTTACTCTTAGAAGCAAATGAGCTCCCAGTGCTCTTAAGCCAATGAGATTTGAAATTCTTCTATAATCTTCAACATTAGTTGTTGATGTCTCTGCTATCCCTCCTGCAAAGTCAGGGGCGCAGGTGACTCTGCTTGTCCTTCTACAAAGTTAGGTGCAGGTGACTCTGCCTGTCCTTTTGCAAAGTCAGGTGTGCAGGTGCTTCTTCATCTGAATTGTCATTTTCAGGGGTATTTGGTGGGTTATTTTCTGGGTGGATATTTTCTACATCTAATGTAAAACTTTCTCCTAATCTACCCCTTAATCTCGTATCATACCCACATGAGTAGGTCTTCTGAGATTGTAAACTTCCCCACTCATTCACTGGTTTTCCTAATGTAATGCATGTGACCACCACAAACCCCACATGCATGAAATTGCTCATAATAGGACTCGTGGAGAATTCTTCTAACCCTTCGTTGACCGTTAACCACCCCAAAAGGCAAAAACTCCTGCTTTTGTTTGTTCCACACCCGGGTTTGTATGCACCTCACCACGTTTACAGGTAAGGAAGGAATTTTTTCCTACAAGAATTTCTCTACATACGCGGCATATTCTTCTTCTTCTGCCACCCAGTTATTACTGAACTCTTGTCTCCATTCATCCATCTTAACAGTTCTTCTGTAAATTCCTGTTGTCCTGTCCCTTTCCCATGAACAAGGACTCTAGGTTTGATACCGCAGGATCACCAAAAGTGTTGAGGGTCAACTGAGCACCAGATAATCTTTACATTAATTCTTCCTCTCATTTCAAGTATTATGTCTTTTGCACAATCTGAACATTTACAACACTTCATTCATTGGTAATTCCTAAGCATACATTGATATCTTTTCAATTGAAGGCATAACACAATAGTAAAAAATAGTAAAAAAACTATTTCCAAGATAACAAATGTTTTTCCAATAGCTACACACATTTCTATATCTGCGCACGGCATTCAAAGCTTAACTGCCTTCACCAATGAAGATCCCAAGAGACATAACATGACACGACTCTTCAACTCATGACTCCTGACATCTCCGGTAAAGGTTTAAAACCTAATAATACTTAATACTATCCTATAAAACCATAGGTTTTAGACATGTGTTGTGCCGTATCATTGATAATTTGGTGTTTCTTTACATTGGATTTGCTTGAAGTATAAGCCCTTTGCTCATTGGAAAAGGTGATGTCTGAGATTGGAAACGTTCGTACTCTGAAAGACACTAAGAAGTCAACAAATGAGAAGAATGTACCAATGAAACCATCAATTGGAGGTGTTAAAGCAAGAAGATTTCTATCAAGAAACACAAAAG